>NC_142467.1:60712500-61351250 GCF_049115385.1 Moschus berezovskii | reverse complement strand
CCCTGGCAACCAGGGGCGGGGACGTCCTTTGTTTGCAGGGATGGGGCCCGCCTCTTAAAACAGTCGCTCTCTCACAGGAGCCGCCTGGGGCAGAGAACCTGCAGCACCGTTAGTGATTTAGGTTTATAGGGAATTTGCACGTTTGTTATATGGTGTCTTTCTTACACAGTCCTGAGGAGCGGGCAGGGCCCGGTTTAAACTTACTCTAAGGGCTGAGGAGCAGGCAACACTCACACCGGCCCACAGCCTTCCCCCAGGACCCTTTAAACTACATACAAGACCTTGAAGCAACAGTCACGGACAACCTCTGCATGTGTCTTTATCCCACTCTAAACTCTGAATTTCCCGCATAGTATTAGACTAATGTGATCCCTCTTCGAAGCTCTTAGGAACACACTTAGCACTTAGGGGGCCTGAGCTTCCCATTGAAGGAAGGGAAGCTCAAAAATAGAAAAGGAAAGTGACTTCGTCTAAGATAAGAGTCCTCGTATTCTGGGACCAGGCTTTGGGCAACCTGAAGAGTCTGAAGACATTAGAACTGAAGTCAGGCATGAAGGAGACTTGTAAAATGGAGGCAAGGAAGAATAAGGTGATTACACATCCCCACCAATCCCCGTTGAGGGCTTGTTTTGAAACCCAAATAAGATTATGCTTGGGGTAAACCAGAACTAATATTTATCAAGTATTCACTATTTCGTGATACTATTATGCCTTATTAGTATTATTTCATGTGACCTTCATAATAACCTTGTGAACTCGATTCTAATATCCCCATTTGACAGATGAGAAAATGTAGTTTCTATGAGAATGAATAACCGAGTAGGTCAAGGTCACCCAAGCTATTGAGCTCTGAAACAGGGTTTTGACAGGGGCAGTTTGATTTCAGAGTCCATGTTCTTAACCATGATGCTGTGTAGTATTTTGTGAACATAATGGATTCTGAAGTTATGGAATTTGAAACTCCCAAGTAGGAAATGACTATATTAAGAAGGAATTTGGGAAAATATGTTGTCAATGACCACAAAGGGAAGTTGAAATATCAGGTAAGTCACTTAAGGTGCTCTTCTCAGCTGCTTGGGTACCTTTTTTTGGCTGGATGTTGTGACCTGACAAGACATGGTCATTCCTGTGGATCTCCCAGTGGTAGTCTTTGCTTTATTTTTCCCTTTTTTTCTTTCCTTTTTTATTGCGTCTGTTCTGATGTCCTTGAGGGTAAGGCCACCTCTGTGGATCAATCTCTAAGGTCATAGATGGACCTTTCTGTGATGGAAATGTTCTGCGCTGTCCAGTGCCAGCAGCCACTAGCCTCATGTGGCTTGGGAGCACTTGAAATATGGCTCATGTGACTGAGGAGTACTTTTTAAATATTTAATAAAAATTCTAATTAGTTAAAATCGACATTTAAATAGCCATATGTGGTAGTGGCTATGGTATTGGATTATCATGGGCCTATAGGGTGTTCTGTGATTTATGTACCTCAGGACAGAGCCCTCTTGGAATTTTGTGTTTCAAATGTGAATGTTTCTCTGAATCACCCTGGACAAAGCTGTACATTGCTCTGGGGCAGCGATCCCTGAGTCTCTCCTCTCTAGGGTCTTTCACGAGGTGCTGTTTGATGTCCCTTGCCACTCAAAGATCACTTCCACCAGCTGCTCTCCATGTTCAGGGCAAAACTCTGGAGTGAAATAGGCTCCCGCAGCCAGTTCCTAGGGGGTGGGAAGTTGTGAGCAAAAGAGAACCCTGGATCCAGGCCCATGGCATACTAGCATGGACTTGATCCGGGATGGTCACTCTGGCTGCTGCTGCTGCTGCTGCATCGCTTCAGTTGTGTCCGTCGTCCCTGGGATTCTCCAGGCAAGAACACTGGAGTGGGTTGCCATTTCCTTCTCCAACGTGTGAAAGTGAAGTCGCTCAGTCGTGTCCGACTTGTAGTGACCCCATGGACTGCAGCCCACCAGGCTCCTCTATCCATGTGATTTTCTAGGCAAGAGTACTGGAGTGGCTTGCCATTGACTTGCCAAAGACTCCCAGTCTGTGTCAACAGACACTACAGGTTCCTCGCCAGCTGGGGCTCAGCAAGGCTCAGCATAACATGACATCACAGATAGCTTTGTGATCCTGCTCCATTAAGGACTGCCTTTCTTCACAGGGCTGTCATCCTGGTTGATGTTCTGGTTATCTATTGCTCTATTAACAAACCACCCAAAATTAACAGCTTAAAAAAAAGTCATATTGCTGAGAAATCTTCAGCTTGGGCAAAGTTCAGTGGTGAAACCTTATTTCTGCTCTATGAGGATCAGGGTTCTTGGTGCCTCTCCATGGGCTGTTTGGGCTTTCTTATAGCATATGACTGGGTTTAAAAGAAAGCATCCAAAGTGACAAAATATTCTGGTGGTCCAGTGGTTAGTTAGGACCCTGCGCTTCCACTGCTGGTGACCTGGTTCGATCCCTGGTCAGGGAACTAAGATCCTGCAAGCCGAGTCTGCGGCCAATAAACCCTCAAAATGACAAAATGAGAGATGCCAGTTTCTTAAGTTCTGGGCCTAAAGACTGTGTTAGTGTCATTTCTGCCCAACCCTATTGGTTCACGGAACCACAGAGTCCAGATTCAAGCAGAAGAGACACATCCTACCTTTTGATGGGAGCAGTTTCAGAGAATTTGAGTTGCACTTCCAGAGGAAGTCCTGACAGGTGTCAGGTCATTTCCTTCCAAGGTTCAGTTCAGATAAAACCAAACTGGAACTTAGTCTGATAGGGGAGACAAATAATAATCAAATAAACACCCCAATAAATCCCAATTTAAGTCATTATTCAAGTAAGAAAAAGAGGAATGAGAGTAATTTAAAAGGAGATTTAGCCCAGTCTGGGTGTCAGGGAAGGCTATAAGGAAAAGATGTTTGAGCTGAATGAAACCTATTAAGGTAACCAGGAAGCACTTAACAAAGGCGGGCAGTGGCAGGGAAGTGGGAAAGGGTACCAGAAAAAGGGAAAAGTATATACAAAGTCCCTCGAGGAAGAAGGCTGGCAGAGTGTAGTAACTAAAAGGTTAGTATGGCAGAAAAGAAAACAATATACAGGACACGTTAGGATAGAGGCCAGAAACTTGGTAGAGCCTTGTTAAGCATTAGGCCATACTGAAGACTTTACTGATTCTTATTATGAGGGCAAAAGAAAGCTACTGAAATATTTTAAGCAAGAGGGTGTTATGCTATAATTTATGCTTTGAAAATATGTCTCTGGTTGCAGCAAGGTGTACAGATTGGAGGGGACCCTGAGTAGATGCACAGAGACTACTTATACTTAGCCAACTACTGCAGTGGTTTCTGTCAAAGTGGACGCTAGTTTGGGAGTCAGATGGTATCAGAGGAGACAGAGTAGATGGATTTGGGATGTCCTGGAGGTAAAACTGATAGGACTTAACAATGGAAGGGATATGGGGAAAGGGAGCCGAGGTGTTTGGTTTTCTACTACTGCTGCTGCTGCTGCTGCTGCTAAGTTGCTTCAGTCGTGTCCAACTCTGTGCGACCCCATAGATGGCAGCGCACCAGGCTCCCCCGTCTCTGGGATTCTCCAGGCAAGAACACTGGAGTGGGTTGCCATTTCCTTCTCCAATGCATGCAAGTGAAAAGTGAAAGTGAAGTCGCTCAGTTGTGTCGGACTCTTAGCAACCCCATGGACTGCAGCCTACTGGGCTCCTCCGCCCATGGGATTTTCCAGGCAAGAGTACTGGAGTGGGGTGCCATTGCCTTCTCCGTTCTACTGCTGCAGACTACCACAAAATGTAATGGCTTAAAACAGTAGCCAGTGTATTACTTGCTCAAGATTCTGCAGTTTGAACTGGGCTTGGTATGCAGCTCATTTCTGCTGTGATCATCAGCAGGGGTGGCATAACCAGTTTGGATCAGATGATATGTGTCTGGGTTCAGTTCTTGCTGCCAGCTCAGTTGTTTGGTTCTCCTCTGGATGGCTTCTCCATGCAGTTAGCTTAGTGGTCTCAGGATGGTAGGACTTAAATGGAAGCTGCTAGTTTTGCCACATTCTATTGGTTAAAGATCAAGACCAGCCCAGGTCAGAAAGGGGACTACACAAGGTCATGAATATTAGGTGTGATCCATCGGAGGATACCAAATTTAAAAGTCTACCACACAGAGTCTTCTGGATTTCTGACTTTTTTCTTGGATGGATGGTGGTGCTATTCATGGAAATGGGAGCATTTCAATGGTGTTGCTTCCATCCCCATATTTAAAATCTGCACTCTGTAAGAAGGATGATTAGATTTCAAGTCTCTTTTCCCTCAGAATTGTTTTCATTGATCCTTCATCCTGGATTAAGTCCCATTGTTACAGATTCCTTTGGTCCCCCCTTTGACATTCATCCCACTGGGGAGCATTGTCTAGTTGGCCTCCCTGTTAGATGAGAGCTCCAGGTGCCGCTTTCACTGTTTCCTGATCTCCATCCCAAAAGCTCAGCCCACCTGGCACATAGTAAATTCTCCATCTTTGCTGAATTGAGTAATCTTATTCTTTCTTCGCATGAAAGGTATTACTATTATATTAACAATGTCCTGTATTTCTAAGCCAAGACTAACCTAACAGGACCATGAGGAACAAAACCAGCAAGGAACTGGGATAACACCTGATGTTCAGATGCTAAGTAGATTTGATGTGTCTGTTGGTTGTAATAAGCTGCAGCTGCTGATATCCGATGGAAAACAAATATTTAATGGGTGGTGTCACCAATGCTATCTGTTGTTCTAAACACCAATAATTCCATTGATGTATGAGGGAACACTGGAGCAGAGGTCAAGAGCTCTGGTCTAGTCTAGTCTTAAGTGGCTCCAAGGAGTCAGGCAATATGCAGGACCTAAGCTGAAACTGCAACACTTTGGCCACCTCATGCAATGAGTTGACTCACTGGAAAAGACTCTGATGCTGGGAAAGGTTGGGGGCGGGAGGAGAAGGGGACGACCGAGAATGAGATGGCTGGATGGCATCACTGACTCGATGGACATGAGTTTGGGTGAACTCCGGGAGTTGGTGATGGACAGGGAGGCCTGGCGTGCTGTGATTCATGGGGTCGCGGAGAGCCGGACACGACTGAGTGACTGAACTGAACTGAACTGAAGAGTGCCATGGGCAAAGGTAAAAGAACAAAGGAAAAATACAAAGTCATTCTTTTAATATAAAATCATTTAATTTTTTTCTCTGTTAAAATACACTCAGTCCAGATGCTGTGGATCAGGTGACCAGATTTTTCAGGATTCTCACTCCATCATAAGCTGATTCCATCTGTGTCAAACCTGGTTCTGGTCACAGAACATTCACATCTTTAATTACAAATACTCAATGTGATGCAAATGATGTAATCAATATCTAACACATAGGTATATAGTTTCTCAGTGGTCACTGCACGAGGTATCAACAATGCAGGCTCAAAAAATAAGATGTATAGTAAGTTGGTCTTTTCCAAAAATATATTAGGACACTAAGCTTACACCTTAAATGAATAAAAAATAAATACGAATTAAGCGCTAGCTCCTTTGAGGAACAGTGCATGCAGACAATGAACTCGCACGTGTGGCCATTCATAACAGAAAGCTCTGGAATCCCAACAGTGTCTCCTCACAAAGCCAATCCTGAGTGTGAGGACGTAAATGAGAATAACACATAGCTTGGCCAGGCTGCTGGATTCCATGTGGGGTTTGGAGTTCAGCATAATTTCTAACAGTTTCCAACAGAAAGAAGAGCAATGGTGTTTTCTTACTGGTCACTTCTCCCAAACTGTGAGGCCTGGAGCTGATCAAGGAAGTTCAGAAGCCTTCTAGTTTGAGCATATGAACCCCAGGGTTGCTAACCTGGGGACACAGATGCCTTCAAATTGTGCTGCCCTTTGTAATGAGAAGGGTTTTTATCATGCCCTCCTCACTGCTGATCATGCACTGCAGAAGGCACTTTCATTCTTTTGAGAGTTTCGGTTTCTACTTGAGCCTCAAGCCCTACTTCTTAGCCCCCGTTGCCAGTCTGCATTCATGCTCACAAAAATAGTCAAGAGCTGCATGCCAAGTTCTGACAGCAAGAATAAGCCATAACTAGAAAGTTTATATATGATAAAACCTTCCAAATGATGTAAGCAAGAGGAAAACGCTTATTTTACCACCATGCAAACAACCCATCTAAAAATGCAACCCAGGAAATTATAGTTTAACAATATTCTGGACAGTACCAAATAGATTAAACTATCCTTCAATTCAAAGCACATACTATCCCCTTGAGGAAAACCAGATGTGAGCATTGTCTGTCTATTAGGTAATAAATAAAACGGTACCATCAGTGCTGTAAAAACAGACAATAGACCTGACATCTAATGAAGTGAGTTAGTATTGCCTCTATTTAGTATCATCACAGATAACTCATCTCTGCCATGAAATCCATAAAATGTGTGACTACACTATTCATGGGCACCTAGAGCAGGGTCTTTTAACCTGTCGAGTCAGTTTAATTATGGCCCATTTTCTAGCAGAGAAAATGGGGAGAGTAGAGCTTTTTGTATGTATAGAAAAACAACCTTCCACAGCCCATCTGGCTCACAGGCACATTTTACCGTGTAAATCCCTTCAGTCACTCCAAAGGGAACAAGGAAGTCCCCCCAAACCCAGAAGATAGACCTAGTTGCGTGACAAAAATTTGGCCATCTCTGGAGCTGCTCTCCCTCCCTGGAACTGAGCAGGTGTCCTCTACCAGCCACCAAAGCCCCACTCTTTACCTCTGCACTCATCTCCTGACCCGGTGGGATGCCCGCAGGTGGAGCCACACTAAACACATCTGCTTAAGTCACGGTTCTGCCACTGAAAGGAGAAACTCTACTTTGGAAATGAGTTTTAATGTAGACTCTCCTTGCAACAGGAACTTTTTTTCCATCCTGAAAAAGACATGGAGTGTTGACTACAGTCACCTACTGATCCTTCTAGGTTCAGATTCATGATAGAATCTGGCAGCTCAATCCTGTAGCTCACCTCCACAGGAAGTCCCAGAACCACACAGTCCATGCGACGGCTTCCCTCTTCCTTGTTACCAGTGGGAAGAGTTGCCTGTTTTTTTTGGTATGATAAGTGGTGCAGTGAGGTGTGCTGAGTGGATGTGGGACTGCCATAGAAAGGGTCCCAGGTCCCAGGCTGGGAGGTGGTGCAGGAGGGGCGTCCTTGGGAAAGCTTCTGCTTTTACCAATATGACTAGAATCACCTGAGCAAGGGGGATGTGCACTCACTTTGTACTTGATAATCAGCCTACCATCTAGCTCTGCCACAACCAGTTGTGTGACCCAGGTCAACCATGTAGCCTCTCTGGCCGATGGTCTCATCCATACCAGGCACTACATGAAAAAAGCATCTATCACAACCAAAGGTCACTGGGTTAAACAAAGTGACTGCTGAGCCAACGCCAGATCCCGCCAGGCCCCAAAGCCACAGACTAAGGATCTTTCCTCTCTATCTCTAGGTCTGAGCAACCTGGCTGGGTGGGAATGCCTCCTCTTAGGTCTGACCACTGTACCTCTATGGGGTATAGGGACTCGCTGCAAGGGAAAATGACAACATTCTTTGGGTTCTGTGATGGACTAGGGAAACTGCACTGAACAGCTGAGACTCAGACTTGCATTTTACCTTCACCCCTGGCCCCTGTTTCTGTGTGTCCATTGAACTCTTTACTCAGTAACTCTTAATTTCTGGGCCTTCTGTAAGAGAAAGGGTTAAGAAAGTAAAAGAAACTGAAATCAGGTAGTTTGCTAATGCCAGTAACTGAATAGAGATGAAGCAAATGGAAAACTGTGGACAAGAGTTTGCGTTTCTCTGCATTCCCCTTTGAAAATGGAAAGCTGAGTGTTACAACTGCATCTGGTGGGGAGATGACTCTAACGACAGTAGAGGTATAATTCTCATTGCACACTGTAAACAACCAATATTAAGCTGCTTTGGCTAAGCCTAGGAATGACTGGGTATTGAGACTTCACTGAAATAGGAAGAAAATATGAATCTGCTCTGGGATGCCCTGAACTACATTCCTAGAGGCAGGTAGGTACTGCTCAGGGGGCTGGATCTAATCCTTGGCCGTGAATTTAGATGACCTGCCCCTTGTTCCTGAAGCCAACCCCCAGGAAGGATTCTGTGATGACAAGTCTGGCTCCATGCTGAAGCGCCTCCAACTCTGCCCACCAAACAAAGTTAGCAAATTGTGAAATGTTCATCATTTCCTAATTTTGTATTATAAAATGGAATTAGGAACATAAACATGTAACATGTAGCAAAACCCCGAGCCTGCGTAGGACTATCAGCCTCTCAGCCACCTCTGCGTAGGCCAATAAGTTTGGAAAGTTTTTCACAGTTTTCAAGTTTCAGCGATTCTGCTTTCTGTTTCAATCGTTCATCTCTGTATAATCCTGCCAAATTGGTCAACTCCGACTCTGAAAGATAAAAGAGATAACTAATTCATCAACAGAGTTGAGCTCCTTTATTTCACTTCAATAATTCTGGAAGCAAAGCTCCTTTTACTTTATTTAATGCTTTTTGTTTCAATTAAGTTTAAGAAAAAAACGCATTTACTCGAGAAACATGTATCAGGAAGCCATACCACACCAGGTGCTGAGGATTAAGGGACATCTGTGATCCTGGAGTCCGACAGTATCTGTGCTCCATTACAAAAGCACCGGACTTAGTTCTCATCAATAGAACATTTGGCACCAGACTTAGGAAACCTGCACATGTGCAGTAAGAGAAGACTCTGTTTCAAGGCTTTCCTACGAATGGTATTCAGATGGCAGTTGGGAGAGAATGGAGTCCGATTGCCTGTTCCTGTCATCTGAAACAAAGGCATCTGCTTCACCCTTCCCAAGTCGCTGGAGCATAACTCATACGCGCTGACGGACACAGAGCCCTCCTCTGGGGGCCTGCCTGCTCTAGGTGCCCAGGCTGCCTGTGGCATCCTTCATGCCCTCACCACATGGGGGGCCCCTAACTCAAAGGGCAAAGGCAGCTGGGCTCTTTTAAAAGTGAAATCATCTGGATCCGGTGACCTCTACCTCCTTGACAAAATGTATTTCATTTTCTCCTCATAGTGGAGAAGGTCATTCTATTTTTAACCAGAATATAATCTCTGCTGTCCTCCTGGACTCAGCAGTGGTTTGGCTACCTCTCTTTTTTATTCTTTTGTATAGTTTCAGAGACACTCTGAGGAAGGAATGCCTGAAGAGAACCTCCAGAGACATGTTGTGTATTAACAGGAAGGCATGCTTGGAGGGCCTGTGTAGCTTCAACAGCAGATAGCTACTCAGTGTTTAAAGGCCCATACTAGTGAGAATGCTATTTTAATCATTCTTAAATATGCCTATTCATTCTTAATCATCTTGCTGACAGATTTTGTTTTTCTTTGTGAACGAGAGGCACCTGTCTGATTAATCAGCAAACCGACTGGAAACAGGACCTAATACTTAGCTGTGGGGAACAATGGGTACTGGTTTCTGAGTAAGTCTGTATCAACACAAAATACTGGCATTTCTGCTCACAATGATTCCGTTTACACCAAGTAAGGCCCAAAGTGCAGATTAAGTGCAGGACTTTAGGGCGAGGGATGGGGATGCATGAGAACCTACCCTCTACAACAGGGGCTCAGAGCCCAGACCTGGGCCCAGCAGTTGCTTGGCAAGCAGCGAGTCTCCTAGGCTCCAGAACAATGTGCTTTCACCCCGTGGCGTGGGGCCCGCATTGCGTGCCAGCCAGAGCTTGCCTTGGCATGGGCATCCCTGTGGGTGATGCAGCTTCGTGGAGGATCATGGGCCGCACCCAGATGAGAGTTCTTGCTGCCTTGTCCCACCCAGAGCCAGGCCCTGACTCCGTTTGTCTGGCTGCTCCAGCATGTGGGAAACCTGTTGAGGAGGGCTCTGAGGTCCTCTGGAGTCACAGCTGCACCAGTGTGTAGAGCAGATTCTGTGGCTCAGCTTTTCCTTGAAATGATTTCCTTAGGTTTTTTTGTTACTGACCTTATCCAAATGTCTCATTGCCTAAAATCTCAATCCAGAAAACATTAACGGCTAGTGATTCTTTCTATTTTCTACACTGACAACCACTGTAATAAGCTGATGAAAGAGATAAATACGTGCACATATCCGAATCCTTTCTCAAAACATGCTCCAAAGGTTGAGAACCCTGCTCCAGAGCAATGACCCTGCATAAGGACAGTGTTTCAGGGAACCATGCCCCACACCCCCATGATCATGGCTGGAGAAACTTCTCTCCAGATAGCCACTGAATCCTTTTGTACTTCAATAAACAAAAGCTCAACTCAATGAATATGTGACTTTTGACAAGTTCTGTTAATATTCAGTACCTCCTAAGGAAAAACAAAATCTTTGGCAGGGGCAGAATCAAGGGAACATTTTTTTCTTCTCTGCATAATGTTTCCCCTGTCCTGAATGTCAGTGTAATAGAGGAACAGAGCATTGAGCCTTCAGAGTAAACTGACTTGGGCAAATTGCCAAGAGAAGCAAGACCCAGAGCCTCCTCTCCCAAAATACTCTGCCCAAAAGCCCAGATGGGAGTCCTGACAGATCCCAACCACCCTCATGATCCAGCCCTGTGAGACAAAGCTACATTGAGTTGAGCAAGGCCAAGCAAGGTCTGGATTCTGTTAGGATCTGGGCACTTACTATATGCTAGACACTATGCTAAGTGTTATACTCATGTCATCCTCTATAATCCAGGCAACCTCTTTGGGAGGAAGTTCATTTTATCCCCATTTCAAAGCCTAAGCTTCTGCCCTCTCTGCTATCCAGCTCCAGAGCATGGAAGGTTCTCCTCTGCCAGGCAGGGCTGGGGTCTCAGTCCCGCTGAGCCAGGTCAGGAGGCAGTCCAGCCTTTTATTTCGGTCTGTCCCAGCCTAGGGCCATGGCTACCTCCCCTAGCATTGGCTTTATTATCTAGATGCAGCTGTGAAGGAGCAGACAGGGTGATCAGTGCTTACAGTAAAGGAGTACTCATAGAAATTCACTCTGATGTAAGGAAGAACAGAGCAAAGAAATCAACAAAAGATTTTAAAAGACAATGGCTAACCTTTGCTAAAAGCAGTTTCCATTCGGTATTTTGCCAGGACTGAACTTTGTTCTCAAGCAGGTTTATTTTTACAACCTCCATCCATGTGCTAAATTTAACCATGTTGGCTGCACTTGCTGCTGGATCTGGAGGGCAGATGCTGCCTGTTCTCAAATGGCACTTGGGTTGTGTGGAGGCTCCGGACAGCCACCATCCTTAAATGCCAGAAATAGATTTTTAAGGGGTGTGTGCTGATAACCCCAGGTTTGGAACTTGTGGGTACACGTGTCATGCTCACCCACTTGATTATATCTGGAGGGTGCCAAAGCCCTGGAAGCAGGCCTCATGAGGATGGGGACACAAGGCTAGAAGCCGCCTTAGGTGTAATCCTTTCCATGAAAGTGAAAGTGTTAGTCGCTGAGTTGTGTCTGATTCTTTGTGACCCCATGGAATGTAGCCTGCCAGGCTCCTCTGTCCATGGGATTCTTCTGGCAAGAATACCAGGAGAATACAAGTTGCCATTTTCTTCTCCAGGGGATTCTTCCTGACCCAGGGATCGAAACTGGGTTTCCTGAATTTCAGGCACAGTCTTTACTGTCTAAGCCACCAGGAAATCCTAACCATGAGCTCTTTGTATAGTTGTAGCTGGTGTGTGTGTGTGTGGGGGGGAGGAGGGTTTAAGAAATATATATTTTCATCAATTTCTTGCTTAAAGCAACAAATTCAAAACCCTCTCAGGGCCTAAAACAATGGAGACTCTTAGGACATACACTGACCCCGCACCTGATTTGGATCAAGTGATCAATTATAATGCCTTTAAGTCTAAGGCCTCTATCTTGTTCTAAAATTATTTCCTGGTTTTTGAAACTAGAAAAACCTAGTTTAACAGTGGGGTACGGCTACTTCCAGACCCCTTGTTTTTTGTTTCTTCAATAAAAAAAGCAATCGCCTCCTCCTGCTGAATTCCCCCTTACATCCAAGTCAATGCCCACCATGCTCCTAAGGCACTGAGAGGTCAGGTGGGCTCCACCCTACAGGAGTAGACAGTGGATACAAGGTCCCTCAGGGCCAGGGTTAGGACACTAGCCCTGCTCAGTGATCCCTAGTCCTCAGCGGGTTCACTTTTTCCAGTCCTGAGAATCCTCTCTTCAAAAGACATTTGCTGAGCATCTGTTCTGAAGTAAAGATTGTGCCAAGGACTTGGGACACAAAGTTAGTAAGACATGGTTCTTGACCTCAGGAGCCCAGAGTCCAGCAGGGAGACTGTCATGTACCGAGAGAACACTAACACTGTAAGGGTGGTACTGTCTCAGCAGGATGAGTGAAGAGCTTTAAACACACAGAGGAGGGAGAGATTAACTGGGGGTGGGGTTGGGATGCACTGTGACTGAGGATCTAAATTTATCAGACACTGTTAGATGTTTAATAATACCTGGTGATAAGTTTTTTAAAATGAGTTAGTTTGCTTTTTAAACATTAACCAAGGCCAAGTTTTATAAGATACTATTACTAATGCCTCTGTGTGTGTGTGTGTGGGCGGAGGGAACTCAAGTGGGAGGAAAGGGAGCCTGTTGGCTGAGGCAGGGCTGCCTTGTTACAGCACTCCCTATGAACGCTCACTGGAGTCTTCAGCCAAATCGTAAGCCAACACTGTCACCCTCGCTGTCTCCAGACAGGGAAACAGTGTGGAAGGCTTGTTCCAGTGAGAAAGTCACTTTTGTTCTGTGTGGCCACAGCTGATTAGAGGGGAAGAGAAGGGGCACCAGACTCAATAACAACAACTTATCAAACTTGGGTTAGGCTGGATCAGATTTCTCTCTGGGAAATGTGGAATTAGGAAACCATGGACCAAAGCAGTGAGCTACTTAAGAAGGAAGCTTGTGACGCAGAAAGGGGCCGATGACTGGTGGGGTTGGGGAAGCTGGGAGAACAAATTGGAGGGTGGCAACCAAAATAAACTAGGGCAAATCAAGGTTGTGAAGGAGAGCTTGAAAAAACGTTGGAAAGCAGTTGGCAAAGAAAGGACAGAAGGCAGATAGGCAGACAGGTGTAGCAACTCAGAGACAGACAGACAGGCAGGTAGTACTGCTTAAGTCCCTAAAGCCCTGGCCACATGTATCCTGTCCATAAACTTCCCTTTTTATTATAATATTTCTAATATCCTGAATGGGCCCCTGTCCTGTCCTTGTTCACATAAACATGAGTAGCTCAGAAAGAGAGGAGAGATCAGTACGCTGGGGATACCTCAAGGTGGCACCAGCTAATGCCCCTTTTAGAGCATCTTACTTTGTTGTTTCTCCTTCCAACAACTGGTCTGGATATAATCAATGTAATCCTTCTCTATCGTCTTCTCCAGGTCACGCAGAGATGCACCTCTGTAGGCCTTGTCAAAGTTTTTATCCACGAAGTAAGGCACCTGTAGGTTCTGGGTTTCTCTAGAAATGGTGTGGCCCAAGGTCCTAAAACAAGAAGAGGCTCAGGTGTGCTTGTTATATTTGGAAATATCACTCTTAGCACTGTCCTCGCTGACATCATCATCACATTCACCTCTTCATAGATGCAGATACCATTTCTAACACATCAACATTTATTATTTCCCAAGCAGTAAGTGCAATATTGTCAGTGTCACTACTCTATGAGCATGTTCAAGTGGATTCAGTCTCAGCATATTTATTCTCTTAAATGAGTCATCTCCCTCTCTTCTTTCTCCCTTTTTCTCTCTTTAAGACATACATCATGATGGGTTTACATATATTGTGAAATGATTACCACAATGTCTAACATGTCTAATAGGTAATCTGCTAACATCTGTCTTCTCATGTTGCTGCTGCTGCTGCTAAGTCACTTCAGTCGTGTCCGACTCTGTGTGACCCCATAGACGGAAGCCCACCAGGCTCCCCCGTCCCTGGGATTCTCCAGGCAAGAACACTGGAGTGGGTTGCCATTTCCTTCTCCAATGTGTGAAAATGAAAAGTGAAAGTGAAGTCGCTCAGTCACGTCCGACCCTTAGCGACCCCACGGACTGCAGCCTACCAGGCTCCTCCATCCATGGGATTTTCTAGGCAATAGTACTGGAGTGGCTTGCCATTGCCTTCTCCATGTCTTCTCATATAGATACAATAAAAAGAAAATAAAGAAGACCAAAAAAAAAAAGACAAGAATAAAGGAAAAATTTTTTTCTTGTGATGAGAACTCTTACTACTTAGTCTCTTTAACTTTTCTATCATTTCCTATCATACAGCAGTGTTAACTACTACAACACTGTATTGTATGTGACATACATCGTATTTACTAATATTTATCTTACAACTATTAGTTTGTAACTTTGACCATCTTCCTTCAATTCCACCTCCCTCTCTCTTCCACCTTTGGTAACCAGAAATTTTATCTCCTTTTCTGAGTTTTTTTTTTAGATTCCACATATAAGTGAGATTATACAGTATTTGTCTTTCTCTGACTTACTTCGTTTAGCATAATGCCTTCAGAGTCCCTCAGTGTGGTCAGAAATGCTAGAATTTTCATTTTTTAGGGCTGAATAATATTCCTCTCTGTGTATATATGTGTGTGTTTGTGTGTAGGCTTTTTCCATGTTATGGCTACTGTAAACATTGTTGCTATGAACATGAAGGTGCAGCTACCTGGATTCACCTCTCTTAGACTGTTTTCTCTGTTAAAAGTAGAATGCTGAATGTTTAAAAAGCAATTTATATATTCTGCAGGACCTGGCATGGCAGCTGGCACAGAGTGGCTACTGGTAAATGTTGGTTGAATGAAACAATTGCTACTGTAAACTACTCACAAATAGCTAGACAGCTTATACCAACTTAGTTCCAATTTTTAGGACATGATAAAAAGTACTTCACGCGTAGCTGTTAGATGAGAACTGCAAAAAACTGATACAAAAGATTTCAATTATACCTCCAGGCTAACTCTTAGTGATATCCAAAAGTCTCTGATGTTCAGAAACTTTAACAGGTTGTGGGTTAACTAAAGTCTAACCATAAGAAAGTATAGAAGGGAGCTCAAATTGCAGTTAAAACAATGTGATGGTAATGTGCAAATCCAAGCTGACTTTGTTCAGACTGAACAAAGTCTATCTTAAAGGAGTTATATTTGACCTTTTCCTAGCTTTTCCTTTGATCTCTTAACTCATGGATCTTGCTGGATGTCTAAGAGTTCAGGCCATGATTGCTCTCGCCTCTTTCTGGAAAGCTGAGGGCAGGTTTCTGCCTACCTCACTGGCCTGATGAGAAAGGAGGTAGCAGTAGCATATGGAGAAAGATGGGAAGTCAGGAAATTAGAGGGACTCAGGCCAGTGTGACCTGATAACAATAACCTCTCTCCGAGTCTCAGCTTTCCTCTCTGTAAAATGAAGATATTGATCTAGAATGATAGCCTTAAGGCTATAGTGATCACCAACAAGAGCTCTTCCTCTTAGGTATTATTCCACGACAGAGTCCACATTTGAAAGGTTTTTGTCTGCTAAACTCTAACTGTAAATAATGGCTCATTTCCCATTATTAATTAAAAAAAATAAACCAGTGATTCTCAAATTTAGTATGGACCAGAATTATCTGGAAGGCTTGTTAAAACTCATATTGCTGGTTCTCACCTGTAGAGTTTCTGATTCAACAGACACAGAGTAAGGCCTAAGAGTTTGCACTTCTAACATGTTGCCATTTAATGCTTGGTCTAGGGATCACACTTTGACAACTGATTTAACAGAAATACTTAATTGAAGAAATTTAAAAATTCCTATCAGAGCTCATATTTTTCATGCAATACAAACTTTATAATGATTTCTATATTTTTAGCAAAAGCAAAGAAATGAGATACTATGGTTTTTGACTGTACAGCCTTATGAATAAAAGTTCTATTCTGGCAGTTTCTTAAATCGGACATAATCACTAGATCTTAGTTACTATGTTCTCAGATTCACAGGGGGGCAGTGATACTTTCATAAACTCATTAAGGTCCTTTCTAACTCTAACATAGAATGTTAAAGATTTAATCTGAACCTGGAGTTAGTCTGTTAATCCCTCAGAAACCAGCTGTTGCTGTTCCGCAGTTGACCAGATGATGTCGCTGTAGAACAAAACAATGCAGGTCCTGAGTGCATGGGAAACTGCCTGAAGTAATTTTGAGTCTCTGCATTATTACTATCCAGCTGTTCCTTTAAACACAAAACCAGTGTTTTCCACAACAAAAGGTGACATGAAATGTTAGTAATGTACCAGTTTGTTAAGAAAGATTTGTAAGTATTTGACTTACGATTTATAGAATAGACTATATGGGGGATTAGCAGCTAGCAGCTGAGTAATCACAGATACGATCACAATCACCAGAACTGGAAGTAACTGAATAAATGCAGAATATGTAGTCTGAAAAAGAAAATATATTTGGTGTAAGTGCTCTTCATCAATATAAAGCTTACTGAAAATAGGATAGTTTTCCCAAAGAAAATATGCATTACTAATACATTGCACATTGCTCAAAGTTTTTCTGAGAAGGTTGTATTTTCTGCTGAGAAGTACCAAACAGCTCCATTCTGTCTGCTGAAAAGGCTGAAGGGGACCCACTCACAACCTGGACTGACACTCAGTAATCCTGCAGCCTCCTTTTCCAAGACCAATGAAGCAGACTTCTGTGCGATAGTCTGCCCAGCCTGTGACCCTCACAAGGTCACGTTATCATGCAGTTCTGTTGCCCTGGCCTCAGCTGAGCAGACTGGGGTACATCTAGCAGACATCTAACCATAGCAGGGATGATCACTTTCTCCCTCCTAAGAATCTGGGATTGAGATTCATCACCATTCACTGCTAGGCAGTCACTTGAAAGGACACACAGAGGCACTGTAGACTGGACACTTGCAAGGGGAAGTAGAAAAGCCAGGCTGCTTAGAGAGAACAAAGCAGACGCAGAGAGTCAGGAAAACTGGAGACAGTCTGGCCCCAAGAGTCACGGAGAGCACAGCTGCGTGATGCCTGACAGCACCCCAGTTCCTGGTTCCCATCTGTCACAAGGCCCAGCATGCTTCCTGCCCTTGAGCTTCATGAGATTCCCTTGATCCCTTAATTTAACCCCTCTTTAGTACTGAATATTATAAAGAGGGTCCCTATTCTCTGCAGTCAAGAAAATCTTTTTCAAGACAGCCCCAAAGGGGAACAGATTTCCCAGGATAGTCACCAAAGAATGGGTGGGGGAGGGGTACCATTCTGGCCTATTTGGGCCAGTTATCCAGCTCTTCTTACCATGCTTCGGCTTTCCTAAAGCATTTAGCACATATCTCAAGCTGAACTTCAAAAACCTGATCTTACTCCATAAAGGTCAGTTTCAGTATGAGCGTTTATGGGCAGCTATTGTCCTGTCCTCCCCAGGTACCTGAGGCTTATCTTCTTCCTCTTCCTTCCGTGTCTGCATTCTCTCATGTCGGTGCCGCCGGCGGTAATAGTGGGTGTCATCTGTCACATTTGAAAACATATGAATATTTCCTGGAAAAGAAAGAAAAATACTTAGCACACAATATGGCACACACCTCTTCCTTGCCTTTTCCAAGGTCGGTGCTTCCAACTAGGCTCTTTGAGGGTAGGGTATTGTCCCATTTTACCCAATAGAAAAATAAGACAGTAGATATATCAAGTGAACCGGCTGAAAATGGGACATGCTTAGCTCTCTAACCCTTATTTAAACAGTCCTTTGTAACTAGTGAGTGAGAGAAACCTGAGAGGCAGAGAAAGAAAGAGCACTTGGGCCATGAATCCTGTCTGACATGCTCTTATCTGCCTTCTTGCCCAATATCAGATTATGTCACCAGTATCTTTAATAGCAACTCCACAAAATTCAATTTACTTCCAAGGCATTTAATTAACCCAACTGCCAATTCTCTGGGGGTATTTTTCTAATCTTTACCTTTATATAAGTGCTAGTTTACAATAATTATAATATAGGAATTTTGTTTCTAATTTATACAATACTTAAAAAAAATATCCAATCCTTACAGCAGCCCTGTGAGGTTGCTATTATCAGCCCCATTTTTTGGTAAGGAAACAAGATCAGACAGACTAAGTAAAAATCAAGCATAGTTGGAGGCTGGAGATGACTTCAACCTCAGCTTATCTGATTCCAAAGTCTTGTTTCCACCATACCATGGCCCCTCTATTCAGATCCTGAAAATATATATGACTGTTTTTGGCCACGCCACATGGTATATGGGATCTTAGCTCTCCAACTAGGGATAAAACCTGAGCCCCCTGCAGTAGAAGTGCAGGGTCTTAACCACTGGACCACCAGGGAAGTTCCTAAGACTTTTTAAATGAAAAAATCTGGGATACTAACCTGTAGGAAAATGTCCTCCAAAAAAGACATTGAATAGCTCTTCTGGAGTGATGTCGGTTTCAAAGTCCCTGTAATAATTATAAGGTCTGGCTCGAGGGGCAGTGAAAGTCACCTGTTCATCTCCATATTCATCATAGCGGAGTCTCTTGTCAGGATTGCTCAGGACTGCAAAAGCATTTCCTATTGCTGCAACAAAAACAAAAAGCACCAGAGTACATAGTCTTTGTTGCAGCTAAGGGTAATAACAGTAGTAGCAGTGAAGAGTTGGTGCTGGACAACTTCACAGTGACCCAAGGAGAGGTGTTTGGGCCTGAAAGTTCACCGATGTGCTTGCCCTTGAAATCTTCCCAAGATCTAGTTTGATAAGCCTGAAACAACACTGGAGTCAAGATAAACTTAGAAGTACTGTTCTCCCTCATCAAAAACGTTTTATTTCATTTGAGAGCAATAGTTTATGGTCAGAAACAGTTTATGCATAAGCAATGGTATTCTAACATGAAGTCCCATACAGTCTCCTGAATAAAATAATAAATGAAAATCCTCCTACTTAGTTAAAAGCAATGCCTCAGTCATCAGTCTTATTTCAGCTTACTTTTAAACACTGTCTTTAGAAATTAGGAAATGTATCTCCAGGGAATTCCCTGGTCATCCAGTGGTTAGAACCTGTGCTTCCACTACCAAGGGTCCAGGTTCATTCCCTGGTTGGGGAACTAAGATCCCACAAGCCAATCATCATGGCTTAAAAAAACAAAAAAAAATATGTCCAGTGCCTC
Organism: Moschus berezovskii; assembly: GCF_049115385.1. NCBI lineage: Eukaryota > Metazoa > Chordata > Mammalia > Artiodactyla > Moschidae > Moschus > Moschus berezovskii. The sequence goes on along the minus strand of NC_142467.1, from coordinate 61,332,068 downwards.
AGTGAGGGATCAAAGTTCGAAGAGACTACATAAGCATACCATCACTTCTCCTCCCTGTGCACAAATGTGCAAACTTTGTCCAATTTAATTTAAACATACAGTCAGTACCACCAATCAAAGAAATCTTAAAAAAAAAATCTTTTAAGTCATTCCCACCTGCCTACCTTTAATTCAGTCAACACTATCAGAAACATAGTCAGAAAGAGCATTTCCTTGTGATTCTTCCAGTCAGGGAACTGTCTTAAGTATTTATAGCAATAAAACAGTTAAGCAGAAAAAAACAAACAGAAAAACCTAAACAGAGTTGTTTAAATATTCACATCCCTTGAAATCTGGCAGATTTCTTAGAGAAGTGGCATTAGTCTGTGATGTACCCTACAAGAAGGTATGATGAGAATGTGGTTTATCTGTTTCCTTATAGAAACTGTGGGGAGAATGAGATTCACAAAGGCACATCAACAAAGGTAGTTTGTCTTCTAAGGTAAATGCTGACTTTAAAAAAATGTCTCAGATCTATCAGTTTTTTTACTTTTTCTTTTTTATGAACATTTATTTATTTGGCTGTGCTGCGTCTTAGTTGGGGCATTGCTGCTGCTACTGCTAAGTCACTTCAGTCGTGTCCAACTCTATGCGACCCCATAGACGGAAGCCCATCAGGCTCCCCCGTCCCTGGGATTCTCCAGGCAAGAACACTGGAGTGGGTTGCCATTTCCTTCTCCAATGTGTGAAAGTGAAAAGTGAAAGTGAAGTCGCTCAGTCGTGTCTGACCCTTAGTGACCCCACGGACTGCAGCCTACCAGGCTCCTCCATCCATGGGATTTTCTAGGCAATAGTACTGGAGTGGCTTGCCATTGCATTAGGGATCTTTAATCTTTTAGTTGCAGCACGTGGGATCCAGTTCCCTGACCAGGGATCGAACCTGGGTCCCCTGCATTGCAAGCACTGAGTCTTAGCCACTGGACCACCAGAGAAGTCCCTACTTCTCCTTTTGAAAAATTCAAATCTCCAGAAAAGTTGAAAAAAATAGTACAATAAACACCTTTACCCTTATTCATCAATGTTCGCATTTTACCCGGAGAAGGCAATGGCAAGCCACTCCAGTACTCTTGCCTAGAAAATCCCATGGATGGAAGAGCCTGGTAGGCTGCAGTCTGTGGGGTCACTAAGGGTCGGACACGACAGAGCGACTTCACTTTCACTTTTCACTTTCACACATTGGAGAAGGAAATGGCAACCCACTCCAGTGTTCTTGCCTGGAGAATCCCAGGGACAGGGGAGCCTGGTGGGGTTCTGTCTATGGGGTCACACAGAGTCAGACACAACTGAAGTGACTTACCAGCAGCAGTAGCAGCAGCAGCAGCATTTTACCACTTTGCTTTTTTCAATGCTCTATACATACATGCATATATATAATATGTATTCATTTTTTCTTGCTGAATCACTTGGAAGTAGGCCAAAGATATTATGACACTTCACTCCTAAATATTTCAGCATACATCTCTGAAGAAGAAAGATACTCTCCTATATGATCAAAATATCATATCACAGTTAAGAAAATTAACACCAATTCATTCAGTTCAGTTCAGTCGCTCAGTCGTGTCCGACTCTTTGCGACCCCATGAATCACAGCACGCCAGGCCTCCCTGTCCATCACTAACTCCCGGAGTTCACTCAAACTCATGTCCACAGAGTTGGTGATGCCATCCAGCCATCTCATTCTCTACTGTCCCCTTCTCCTCCTGCCCACAATCCTTCCCAGCATCAGAGTCTTTTCCAGTGAGTCAACTCGTCACATGAGGTGGCCAAAGTATTGGAGTTTCAGCTTTAGCATCAGTCCTTCCAATGAACATCCAGGATCGATCTCCTTTAGAATGGACTGGTTGGATCTCCTTGCAGTCCAAGGGACTCTCAAGAGTCTTCTCCAACACCACAGTTCAAAAGCATTGATTCTTCAGCGATCAGCTTTCTTCACAGTCCAACTCACATCCATACATGACCACTGGAAAAACCATAGCCTTGACTAGACGGACCTTTGTTGGCAAAGTAATGTCTCTGCTTTTTAATATGCTATCTAGGTTGGTTGTAACTTTCCTTCCAAGGAGTAAGCGTCTTTTAATTTCATGGCTGCAATCAGCATCTGCAGTGATTTTGGAACCCCCCAAAATAAAGTCTGACACTGCTTCCACTGTTTCCCCATCTATTTCCCATGAAGTGATGGGACCAGATGCCATGATCTTTGTCTTCTGAATGTTGAGCTTCAAGCCAACCTTTTCACTCTCCTCTTTCACTTTCATCAAGAGGCTTCTTAGTTCCTCTTCACTTTCTGCCACAAGGGTGGTGTCATCTGCATATCTGAGGTTATTGATATTTCTCCCAGAAATCTTGATTCCAGCTTGTGCTTCTTCCAGCCCAGCGTTCCTCATGATGTACTCTGCATAGAAGTTATACAAGCAGGGTGACAATATACAACCTTGATGTACTCCTTTTCCTATTTGGAACCAGTCTGTTGTTCCATGTCCAGTTCTAACTCTTGCTTCCTGACCTGCATACAGGTTTCTCAAGAGGCAGGTCAGGTGGTCTGGTATTCCCATCCCTTTCAGAATTTTCCACAGTTTATTGTGATCCACACAGTCAAAGGCTTTGGCATAGTCAATGAAGCAGAAATAGATGTTTTTCTGGAACTCTCTTGCTTTCTCCGTGACCCAGAGGATGTTGGCAATTTGATCTCTGGTTCCTCTGCCTTTTCTAAAACCTGCTTGATTATCACCCAGTAAATCCATTCAGGGTTAATGTACTGCCTTTGGTTTCACATCTCTTTAGTTTCTTTTCATCTGGAACAGTGTCCCCACCTTTTTTGCTTTTATTTTATTGAATTTTTTGAAGAGTAGTTCAGTGTTCTTTGTAGAATGTTGCATATTTTGATTATTTCCTCTTTATTAGATTCAGGTCAAACATTCTGGCAAGAATACCACATAGTATTACAACATGTAATGTTAAATTGTTCTAGTAATGGGGATGATAAATTATATCACTTGCTTAAAAAGTAATATCAGCTAGCTAGCTCCCTTACTTAGAAAATTTTCCCTGTGCAATCTGGGCTTCCCAAGTGGCTCAGTGGTAAAGAATCTACCTGCCAATGTAGCAGACTGGGGTTTGATCCCTGGGTTGGGAAGATCCCTTGGAGAAGGAAATGGCAACCCACTCCAGTATTCTTGCCTGGGAAATCCCACAGACAGAGGAGCCTGATGGGCTACAGTCCACGGGGTTTGCAAAAGAGTTGGGCATGATTTAGCAACTAAATAACAACAAAATCAGTAAGTATTCTGTGGGGTGATACTTTGACATTATGTGAATATTCTATTCAACAACAACCTATTACCCAATGGTTTTAGCATCCACTGATAATCCTTTCTTGAATCAATGACATTCCTCAGCATGAAGTTCTTAAGTAAAATTTTTATTTATGTATTGGATCCAAAATATTTTTTTGAGAATAAGTTTCTGAAAGTATCACAGAAATCAATGGAAAAAGCTTTGATCTATAACTATGTTTTTGCTCTTTACAAAGTCTTATAAAGCCTTTTTATACTAACTACATGTTTATAATGTAAGTTTCATGAACAAACAGTTTCATGGTCAAAGAAGTTTTGAAATGCTGTCTAGGCCCTACCTGCAAGTGGTTACCAACCTTTAAGTTCCACAAGGGGAGTCATATATCACTTTTACTTACCCTGGCACCTGGCACATAGATCTTCAATAAATATTTGCCGAATCAAAGAATAAAAGGTTCTGTAAGGTATTACAGAGAAACTGGTTTTTGTTTTTTTTCCAAAAGAAATTAAGGTAAGAAATTAGGGAGAGATCTATGCTAATAATCACTATCTAAGAGGTGTGGCAGGAAAAAACAAGACCCTGCTTGTAGCCTTAGAAAACAATTACAAGGGAGGCTAGAAACAATTTGTTGTGACCAGACATCACAAGGAAGGCATAATTAAGCATTAGTTTAGGATCAGACCTTTGAAAGCATCTGTTGCTCCAGGAGCACAGTTCTTGTCAGGATGAAATTTCAAGGCAAGTTTTCGGTAAGCTTTCTTAAGCTCTTCATCACTAGCATCTCGTGAAACTCCCAGAATTTCATAGTAATTTCTGCATTTCTTGATCCTAAAAACACAAATCAGAAACATTTTTTTGGTATGTCTACAAAGGTCCCTTTTGTACAATTAACTGCAAAATAGTAAATCAATCCTCTTTCCAATCTGGGAGCCCCAAAGCAGAAAGAAAGAAAACTGGTGAACACATTAATGAATCATTCAATTCACTAACAATGTCCTCCTCCCAGTGACAGCTTAATTCCTTTCAAAGTATTTTTACATCTAATATTTTATTCATTCTATATCCTTGTAAGTGGGTAGAACAAGTATACTAATCCTTATATTAAGGCCCAATCTAAGGTCCTCAAGGTTGAACCACAGGACAGCAAAGGCAGAAGAAATACCCTAACCATTTTTTTTAATGTACCTTTTTTTATGGCTATCTTTTTAAACTTTTTTTTAAAAAAGTTATAAAGGCACCTTACCTACCTCCTGAGAAATCTGTATGCAAGTCAAGAAGCAACAGTTAGAACTGGACATGGAACAACAGACTGGTTCCAAATTGGGAAAGGAATACGTCAAGGTTGTATATTGTCACCCTGTTTATTTAACTTATATGCAGAGTGTATCATGCAAAATGCCAGGCTGGATGAAGCACAAGCTGGAATCAAGCTTGCCCTGAGAAATATCAATAACCCTTATGGCAGAAAGCGAAGAACTAAAGAGCCTATTGATGAAAGTGAAAGAGGAGAGCGAAAAAGTTGGCTTAAAACTCAACATTCAGAAAACTAAGATCATGGGATCTGGTCCCACCACTTCATGGCAAATAGATGGGGAACCAATGGAAACAGAGACTTTATTTTTTGGGCTCCAAATTCACTGCAGATGGTGATTGCAGCCATGAAATTAAAAGATGTTTGCTCCTTGGAAGAAAAGCTATGACCAACCTAGACAGCTATTAAAAAGCAGAAACAACAAAATTCTGTAAAACAATTGTCCTTCAATAAAAAAATAAATTAAAAAAAAAGGCAGAGACATTACTTTGCCAACAAAGGTCTGTCTAGTCAAAGCTACGGGTTTTTGAGGAGTCATATATGGATGTGAGAGTTGGACTATAAAGAAAGCTGAGTGCTGAAGAATTGATGTTTTTGAACTGTGGTGTTGGAGAAGACTCTTGAGAGTCCCTTGGACTGCAAAGAAATCAAACCAGTCAATCCTAAAGGAAATCAGTCCTGAATATTCATTGGAAGGACTGATGCTGAAGCTGAAACTCCAATAATTTGGCCACCTGATGTGAAGAACAGATTCACTGGAAAAGACTCAGATGCTGGGAAAGATTGAAGGCAGAAGGAGAAGGGGAAGACAGGATGAGATGGTTGGATGGCATCACCGACTCGATGGACATGAGTTTGAGCAAGCTCTGGGAGTTGGTGATGATCAGGGAAGCCTGGCATGCTGCAGTCCATGGGTTTTCAAAGAGTTGGACATGACTGAGCAACTGAACTGAACTGATGGTAGAAGAAAAATATCCAAAATACTAAACTATATACAGTGAAACAACTTCCTGCTTCCCCATTCTCTGTCCCCCCAATCTCCTATGCTAAGAATAACCACAGTTAGAAGTTTTCCGTGGGGATTTCCTTGGTGGCCTAGTAGTTAGGATTCTGAGCTTTCACTGCCGTAACCCAGGTTCAATCCCTGGCCAGGGAACTGAGATCCTACAAGACGCATAGCACAGCCCAAAAAAAGTTTTCTCTGGTTCCCATGTACCGAGACAGCACATGTATAGAAATGGCCCCATTTTTTTCTTACTTTTTTCCTTTTTTTTCTTAGTAAGCCTAAATGTAAGCATATTATAATCACCTAAATGTAAGCATATTATAATCACCCTTCTACATCCTTTTTTTAAACAACAATTTATCTTGGGGATTGACCAGTAACTTACAGAGATGAGAAGTACAGGGATAATAGTTTACACCACCAGAGCAGTTCTGAACTTTTTGATATAAAAAGTCTTTTATACTCTTATAAAAAGATATAATAGGATGTTATATAGTCTCTCAAGTGAAAAAGGCAAATATGTGTTTGTATTATTATGAAGATATTGTGTGTTTTTTGGGGGGGGCTGCACCAAGTGGCATATGGAACTTTCCTGATCAGTGGTCAAACCTGCACCCCCTGCAGTGGAAGCAAAGAATCTTAACCACTGGACCACTAGGGAAGTTCACAAAGATAGTTTAAAACTTGAAGACCCCTTTCCAAAGTGGTCTTGGGATTCCCAAACCACACCTTTGAGAATGGATGGACTACAACATGAATTCTGGAGTCACAATGCCTTGGTTGGCATCTGACTTTGCTGTGGACTTAACTCTGTGAATTGTATTATCTTTTGAAATGGGCTAATAATTATACCCATATTTCACAGAACTGTTTTAATTAAATTAAGTGTTCATTAAAATTCTTGATAGCATCTGACATGATGTAAATATTGGCTACTGTTAAAAATCTACCACATTCTACAAATGGCCAACAGGCACACAAAAATATCTCAACATTGCTAATTACTAGAGAAATGCGAATCAAAACTACAATGTGGTATCTATCACCTCACATTGGTCAGAATGGCGATCATCAAAAAGTCTACAAAATACAAATGCTTGAGTGGGTGTAGAAAAAAGGAAACCCTCCTACATTCTTGGGAGGAATATAAATTGGTGCAGCCATTATGGAGAATAGTATGGTGGTTCCTTAAAAAAACTAAAAATAGAACATATGATCCTGGACATACATCTGGAAAAGATGAAAACTCTAATTTGAAAAGATACATGCATTCCAGTGTTCACAGTAGCACTCTTTACAATAGCCAGATGAATGGATAGAAAAGATGTGGTGTATATATATAGTGGAATATTACTCAGCCATAAAAAGAATGAAACGCCATTTGTAGCAACAAGGATGGATCTAGAGATTATGATACTAGGTGAGGTAAGTCAGACAAAGACAAGTATCATATGGTATCACTTGTATGTGGACTATAAAAAGATCATACAAATGAGCTGATTTTACAAAACAGATACAGACTAACTGACACAGAAAACAAATTTATGGTTACCAGAGGGGAAAGCTGTCTAAGTTGGCCATAACTTTCCTTCCAAGGAGTAAGCATCTTTTAATTTCATGGCTGCAATCACCATCTGCGGTGATTTTGGAGCCCCCAAAAAGAAAGTCTACCACTGTTTTCACTGTTTCCCTATCTATTTCCCATGAAATGATGGGACCAGATGCCATGATCTTAGTTTTCTGAATGTTGAGCTTTAAGCCAACTTTTTCAGTCTCCTCTTTCACTTTCATCAAGAGGCTCTTTAGTTCTTCTTCATTTTCTGCCATAAGGGTGGTGTCATCTGCATATCTGAGGTTATTGATATTTCTCCCGGCAATCTTGATTCCAGCTTGTGCTTCTTCCAGCCCAGTGTTTCTCATGATGTACTTTGCATATAAGTGAAATAAGCAGGGTGACAATATACAGCTTTGACATACTCCTTTTCCTATTTGGAACCAGTCTGTTGTTCCATGTCCAGTTCTAACTGTTGCTTCCTGACCTGCATACAGATTTCTCAACAGGCAAGTCAGATGGTCTGGTATTCCCATCTCTTGAAGAATTTTCCACACGGTTTGTTACGATCCACACAGTCAAAGGCTTTGGCATAGTCAATAAAGCAGAAGTAGATGTTCTTCTGGAACTCTCTTGCTTTTTCGATGATCCAGGGGATGTTGGCAATTTGATCTCTGGTTCCTCTGCCTTATCTGAAACCAGCTTGAATATCTGGAAGTTCATGGTTCATGTATTGTTGAAGCCTGGCTTGGAGAATTTTGAGCATGACTTTACTAGCGGGTGAGATAAGTGCAATTGTGTGGTAGTCTGAGCACTCTCTGGCATTGCCTTTCTTGGGATTGGAATGAAAACTGACCTTTTCCAGTCCTGTGGCCACTGCTGAGTTTTCCAAATTTGCTGGCATATTGAGTGCAACACTTTCACAGTATCATCAAGGTTCATCTAGTCAAGGCTATGGTTTTTCCAGTAGTCATGTATGGATGTGAGAGTTGGACTCTAAAGAAAGCTGAGTGCTGAAGAATTGATGCTTTTGAACTGTGGTGTTGGAAGAGACTTTTGAGAGTCTCTTGGACAGCAAGGAGATCCAACCAGTCCATCCTAAAGGAAATCAGTCCTGAGTGTTCATTGGAAAGACTGATATTGAAGCTGAAACTCCAATACTTTGGCCACCTGATGTGAAGAACTGACTCACTGGAAAAGATCCTGATGCTGGGAAAGACTGAAGGCAGGAGAAGAAAGGGATGACAGAGGATGAGATGGTTGGATGGCATCACCAACTCAATGGACACGAGTTTGGGTAAACTCCGGGAGTTGGTGATGGACAGGGAGGCCTGGTGTGCTGCAGTCCATGAGGTCACAAAGAGTCAGACATGACTGAGCAACTGAACTGAACTGAACTGACGAGAAAGCAGGGGTGGGGGAGTGGGAAGGAGGGGGACAGATTAGGACTTGGGGATTAACGATACATACTACTTTATATAAAATAATTAATAAGGCTGTACTATATATATATATAGCACAAGTAACTGTACTCAATATCCCATAATAATCTATAATAGAAAAGAATCTGAAAAAGAACATATATATATAGTTTTACTTAACACAGTACTTTGCTGCACACTAGAAACTAACACAACACTGTAAATCAACTATACTTTTAAAAAAATCTACCACATTCTTCTAAAGGTGCATATTCTTGCACTGTTATGGATGCATGGGCTTCCCAGGTGGTTCAGTGATAAAGAATCCACCTGTCAATGCAGGAGACTTGGGTTTGATCCCTGGGTCAGGAAGATCCCCTTGAGGAGGAAATGGCACCCTACGCCAGTGTTCTTGCCTGGAAAAATCCCACGGACTGAGGAGCCTGGTGGGCAACAATCTACAGGGTTGCAAAGAGTCAGAAACAACTGAGTGACTGAGCATGCATGCATGTACATTCCCTACTGATGGGCATTTAAAATACCTCCAGTTTTTTCTATCTATCACACAACTCAGTTGAGCAGGCAGAGGCTCAGAGTGTTGCTGACGAGTTAATAATAAGTTAGTAACACAGTCGGAGAAGGAAATGGCAACCCACTCCAGTGTTCTTGCCTGGAGAATCCCAGGGAAAGGGGAGCCTGGTGGGCTTCCGTCTATGGGATCACACAGAGTTGGACACGACTGAAGTGACTTAGCAGCAGCAGCAGCAACACAGTCGGGACTATTAATGCATGGTCTTGAATGTCAGTCGCGGTCCTTCCCCAATAGCTGCTTGTGGGGATCCTATGGATTCCTCACCCTAGTTTCCAATTTCTGATTCCATGGCAAATACTCCCCTCCCTCTCTCCTTCCATCTCTCCCTTGTCAGATATATAACTTTAAAATATTTTCTCCTGTTTTGTGGGTTGATTTTTCACCTTCTTGGTGGTATCTTTTGAAGTACAAAATTTTTAATTTTGATGAAGTCCAATTTGCCTATATTTTCTTTTATAACTTGTACTTTGGTTGTCAACACAAAATCACTCCCTAATCCAATGTCACAAAGCTTTACATTTATGCTTTATTCTAAGAGTTTTATAGTTTTAGCTCTTATATTTAGGTCTTAGGTCTTAGAATTAATTTTTTTATATTTTGTGTGAGGAAGGAGTCCAAGTTCATTTTTTGCATGTGGATATCCAGTTGTCCCAACAAGAAGACTAGTCTTTCCCCCATTAATTTGTCTTGGCACTCTTGTCAAAAACCAATTAATCATAAATATAAGGGTTTATCTCAGGAGTGTAAATTCTATTTCATTGATCTAAATGCCTATCTTATGCTAGTGCACACTATCTTCATTCTGAATCTTCATAGTAGGTTTTGAAATTGGAAAGTATGAGTCTTCCAACTTTGCACTTTTTTCCCAAGACTGTTTTGGCTTCCCTGGTGGCTCAGATGGTAAAGAATCTGCTTGCAATGCAGGAGACACAGGTTCAATCCCTGGGTTGGGAAGCTACCCTGGAGAAGGGAATGGCTACCCACTCCAGTATTCTTGCCTGGATAATCCCATGGACAGAGAAGCTTGGCGGGCTACAGTCCATGGGGGTCACAAAGAGTTGGACATGACTGAGTGACTAACTCTTGGTTACTCTAGGTCCTTTGCATTTTCATATGAATTTCAGGATCAGATTGTCAATTTCTGAAAAAAAAGATAACTGGGAATTTAATAGGGATTGTGTTGAATCTGTGGATCAATTTCAGGAATATTATCAATATTAAGATTGCTGGGAAAAATATCAATAACCTCAGATACGCAGATGACACGAAGAACTAAAGAGCCTCTTGACGAAAGTGAAAGAGGTGAGTGAAAAACTGGCTTAAAATTCAACATTCAGAAAACTAAAATCATGGCATCCAGTCCAATCACTTCATGGCAAATAGATGGGGAAACAATGGAAACAGAGAGAGATTTATCTTTTAGGGCTCCAAAATCACTGCAGATGGTGACTGTAGCCATAAAATTATAAGACGCTTGCTCCTTGGAAGAAAAGCTATGACCAACCTAGACAGCATATTAAAAAGCAGAGACACTTTACCAACAAAGGTCCATATAGTCAAAGCTATGTTTTTTCCATAAGTCATGTATGGATGTGAGAGTTGGACTATAAAGAAAGCTGACCGCCAAAGAACTGATGCTTTTGAACTGCGGTGTTGGAGAAGACTCTCAAGAGTCCCTTGGATTGCAAGGAGATCAAACCAGTCAATCCCAAAGGAAATCAGTCCTGAATATTCACTGGAAGGACTAATGCTGAAGCTGAAACTCCAATACTTTGGCCACCTGATGTGAAGACCCTGATGCTGGGAAAAAACAAAGGCAAGAAGAAAAGGGGAGGACAGAGGATAAGATGGTTGGATGGCATCACTGACTCGATGGACATGAATTTGAGCAAGCTCCAGAAGCTGGTGATGGACAGGGAAGCCTGGCATGCTTCAATCCATGGGATCATAGAGTTGAACATGACTGGGCGACTAAACTGAACCAATATTAGGCCTTTCAATTCAGAAACACAGGCAAACTTCCCATTTATTTAGAGTTTCTTTAATTTCTTTTAATGAAGTTTGTAGTTTTCAATGTACAATCTTACATTTGTTAAATTTATTCCTAAGCATTTTATTCTTTTTGATGCTGTTATAAATGAAACTGTTTTCATTTTCAGATTGTTCATTGCTAGCGTATAGAAAAATAATGATTTCCCTATGCAAGTTTTCCCTCATAGGTGCCCCAGGGCACAGACCCATTGTTGCTACTGGCTTTTCCTAAGTTATACACCAAAGACTCCAGAAGGCTTTTCCTCGAAGAGTCAACCATGTAGTGCCCAGGACGCTGGGGCAGCAGCTGGCTCCTAAAGAAGGTCCATGACTGTGGGCACCTCTGTCTCCACCCTCCATGGTTGTGACGCCACCTGGCCTTCTCTTGCATGTTGGACAAAGGATGAACCACAAGAGTTTCTTATCATCACTTTCAAATGAGGGTTTTTCTCAAAATAGCAGTTACTGCCAGGGGAAGGGAGGGCAGTTTTATTCATTTCTACAGTTTATACTGAACCTTTTGGAATTATTGTTTTTCCCAAATTTTTCTCTGGCAGTGGATGTGTCATTGAGCCAGCCATCCCCCGAAGCCTTAGTACCCCAAGCTGCCAGCCAGGAGGGGGTCACTACCCTCCCAGAGCTTCTCTTGGCTCTCTTTTAAAAGTTCTCCAACAAATAGGATTCTTGCTGGGAAAGGAAGCTTGGTTAAGAAATGTCAAATATGGCTTTATAAATAAAGTCCTGCCCTGTGATGAAGTGGCCACCCTAGCCCAGAGAGATGCTCAGAATTGGATACGGATGAGAGCAACCTGCCTGTGCTGACCCCGGTGCTCTGCCCCAATCACCTCGACCTTCTGGTTTCAGCAGATGTCCCTAGATGGGCTGAGCCATGTGCAGTAAGAACACAGATTCTAACGGATCCCCTGAGAAGCTATATTTCTTGATTAGAATTCTGAAATTGTATATCTATAAATATATGTTTATTAAGTGAAAAAAAGAAAAATGATTTTTGTATATTGATCTTTGCTGAAGTCATTTATTAGTTCTAATAGTTTGTGTGTGCATATTCCTTAAAATTTTCTGTACTAGATCATAACATATGTGAATACAGTTTTATTTCTTTTTTCCAATCTGGTTGGCTTCTTATTTTTCCTGCCTAATTGCCCTGGCTTGAACCTCTAGCACAATGTTGAATAGTAATAGCTAGAGTGAGTGTACTTGTCTTGTTCCTGTCCTGTTTCTGATCTTGGAGAGCATCAAATTATTCATCATTAGTATGATGTTAGCTGTGGATTTTTTGTAGATGACCTTTATATGGTTGAGGAAATTCCTTTCTATTCCTAGTGTACTGAATATTGTTATGACAGTGTTGGATTTTGTCAAATGCTTTTGCTACACCTATTGAAATGATATGACTTTTGTCTTTTATTCCATTAATATGGTGTATTACATTATTTTATTTTCATGTGTTAAACAACCTTGTACTCCTAGGATAAATCTCACTTGGTCAAGATATATAATCCTTTTTACATGATTTATATGTTGCAGAAATCTGTACCCACCTTGTGATGCTTTCATCTGTTTTTGGTTATAGGGTAATACTGGTCTCATAGAATGACTTGAAAAGTGTTCCCTTCTTTGGTATTTTCTATAATAGTTAATGAAAGATTAGTTAATTCTCCTTCAGACATCTGGTAGAATTCACCAGTTAAGTCATCAGTGCCTGGGCTTTTATTTCTGGGAAATTGAATTTATCCATTTAAGTTCTCTGATTTGTTGGCTTATAATTGTTCACAGTATTCTCTTACATAATCATTATTTTTGTAAGATTGGTAGTGATATCCCCTATTTCACTTCTGATTTTAGTTATCTGAGTCTTCTCCCTTTTTTGGCTTGGTCAGTCTAGCTAAAAGTTTGTCAGTTTTGTTGATAACCAACAACTTTTGGCTTTGTTGATCTCTATTGTTTTGCTATCCTCTATTTCATTTATTTTCACTCTATATTATTTCCTTCTGTTTGAATTTAGTTTGTCCTTCTTTTTTTAGACTAGGTTATTGATTTGAGATTTTAGAAAAATAAACATTTATAGCTATAAATTTCCTCTAAGTATTGCTTTAGCTGTATCCTATGTTTTGGAGTGTTGTGTTTTCATTTTCAATCATCTCAAACTATTTTCTAATTTTCCTTGTGACTTCTTCTGTGACCTATTTGTTATTTAGGAAAATGTTGTTTAATTTTTACACATTTGTGATTTACCCAAATTTCCTTCTGTTGTCAATTTCAAAGAACATACAGTGTTTTACTTTAATCCTTTTAAATTTATTAAGGCTTGTTTTATAGTCTAACATATGGTCTACTCTGGATAATGTTCCATGTATACTTGAGAAAATTGTACATTCTGCTTTTGTTGAGTAGGATGTTGTACAGATGTCTGTTATGTCAACCTGGTTTTCCCTGATTCTCTTAGAGGTGAAGCAGGGCAGTTACTTCAGATTATAGCCTAACACTCCATTTCGACCTAACCTTGCCTCTGAGGCCAAGATGTTATTGTGCTTCAATGATAATAATAGCAGTCAATATGTATATAACAGATCATCTGTGCTAGGCACTCTACATAAAATCATTCATTTAATCCCACCACAGGCTCACCTTTGTACTCCAAGCAGTTGCTCCTCTGTATAAGTGGAGTTCCCCTCACCCTGTCGGGTCTGATTCCATTCATTCTCAGACTTCTTTTCCTTCTGTCCCTTCATGCAGTTACAGCAACCACAGGGGTCATGACTTTCAGGAGGTCTGTCTTCTGGGTATTTGTTTCTTCTGACTGCATCAATGTAAGCTGCAAAACAACAGTACCTCCATGAAGGTTCACTCTGACCTGCAAATCAACTTTACTACTGGCCTTAGCTATCTGGGAGGCTGCCTGTAGGCCAGTGAATATTTGAGGGCCAGGTTAGTGGTGTTATACTGACTTTTACAGATCCAAATCCATACAAAGCAGAAGAAACATCATCCTTGAGAAAACAATACAGAAATCACAGAAGCAATCATGAAAAACTTTTAATGTCAGAAACATGAAGCATTAAAATGTCCATCATCCCTATAGGCATGAGCCAGCAAATAATCTTGATTCAGGGCCAGTAAAGACACTCCAGAGGGATCTGCCCAATACCTTGGATTTAGGGCAGCACTGGGGAAGTCTATTTCTCTGTGGTTCATGGTCAGAAGAGAATTGTTCATAACATATTATTTTTTGTTGCAATGTTTTCCACCACTAAGATTTAAAGTAGAGATGAGTTCAATGTTTAAATGGTTATAGAACTAATACGTACAAGACATTTGGCTAAATAGATCAAGGAGATGTATCAGTAAGACCTACTCCTGACCTCAAAGAGGTTACTGTTTAAAGGGAGAGGATTTAATTAATCAAATTAATTAATTAATTGACTAGCAATATAGTCAAAGAAGGCAGAATGCTCATGTCCTGTTTAGAGGATCTGGGTAAGACAAAAAACCCTTTTCTCCTGCTTAACATCTTAGTGACTACCTATTGCTCCATGTCAGATCTCTTCGCATGGGCCCAGCCTGTCTCTTTAGCTTCAAATCTAACCACAAGGTCCTCTGTACTCTACATTCTACCACAACAGTCCCCCTTCAGATCAGCAATGCCTTGTTTTCTCTGGGCCTTAGCACATGCTGTTCCTTCTGCCTGCAAAACTTTTCTCTAAGTAGGTCTGGCTAGCTCCAGCGCATCCTTCATGTCATCATATGTAATGCTTTCTTCATGAGGCCTCCTCTGAAACCCAGGTCGTGCTGAGTGCCTTAACAGTATGCCCCCCAAAACCTACGACCTTGGTGTGTAGCCCAGGACATTTTGGCCTTCTTTTGTAACTGACTGTTTACCTGTCAAACTCCCTCAGTAGACTAAGAGTTCTGTGGGCTCAGGGGACCATGTCTGTCAAATCCATAATGCAGAAGCATAGATATTGGTTCAGTCCACTTTGCCTGACTGTAGAATGGAATGGGCTGGCCTATCCGTCCCAGTGCTGGATGCAGGGACAAGATGAAACCCAGGTCTAGGGTCAGGCAGCCCAGTTTGGAGGCGAGGATAAGGACCCGGTAAGCAAGCTGCGGGAGACCGCGTTACTCCGCCCACCCTGGCGCGGGCGGGGCCTGATAGCTGCAGGCCCTGGGCGGGGCTGGGGGCCGGAGGCAACAAGTCGTCACAGGTGACTGTGGGTACCAAGCCGGGTACTCAGCTTGAGCCAACGCTCCTGGATTCCATATCCCGGTCCCCTGTCCTGGACAGTCTCCTACCTCACCAGGAACCCCACTCAGGCCCAGCATCTTCTTATAGGCCTCTTTTATCTTAGGCCCAGGATCTCAGCCCTTTCAGGTGCCATCAGGAGTCCCATCCCTATTTCTCCGAGACCCTGCCCTGTCCCACCCTCCGGCCAGGACCTGGTACCTTCCGTCCAGCGCTCCCCGCTGCCCAAAGTCGCTGCCATATCGGTTCCCAGTCAGCAGGTCTGCCGAGCCTCCCCCGCGCCCGAGGCTAAAAGAGAAGGGGGGCAAAAAAGCGCGAGGCATGCTGGTCATTGTAGTCCAATCCATAGGAAGTGCGACTCACTGGACTACAATCCCCGGGCTGCATTGCGCCAGGGGTCGCAGCTGCAGTGGTGTAAAGGGGCGCGACCCTTGAAAGGCCTGTGGATGATTGTTGCTGCCAGTTGACTGCTTTCCGGCTAGCGGCTCATAGCTGCTTGTGTGACAACTGCGGACAGAGCTTTTCCTCATCTGTAGTGTGGGGATAGTGGCTTCCACGCCTCATAACAGCTAGGAAGTTCAAGGAGACGCGATGAGATCCACTGGGAAAGACATTGCAAACTATGGGCTAGAGGGTGCCATTGTGACTATTTTTAGCCTCAGGGATGTCCTTTTAAAATATACACTGACCCCTACACTGTGTAAAAATGCCTGTTTGGTCCAGGACAAGTTTTGGTGATGTTGAACCCAACTCTGGGAAGAATCAAGGGAATAAAAAGGTGAGAGTTTTATGTGGTTAGAAGGGAGCGTCTCTGGCATAGTTTCATTAGAGTGTCCAGTAAAAGTCAGGGGTAGAGAAAGAAGAAAAAGGCTGAAGTCTCCATCAGACATCCATCCCTGAAGTCTCCAGGGCCCCTCAGAGACTTCTCTCCTCCACCCCATTTGTTTACTGGGCCCATCCCCTTTTCCAAAGGACCAGGCCCTAGGAGATGAGTGAAAAGGAAATGAAGAATTATCCCTGAATTTCCCCATTCAGGTCTGCATGGAGCCTAGCGAAGAATAAAAGTGATTCTTAAGTGTCCTTACTGACTCATCCCTGCAGATGAGTTGGGATGGCCAAAAATCAGGTCTGCAGAAGTGAAACATGATCATGTACATCCCCAAACAAAAAATCACCTGGAATTCACTGAGATCTTATAAAGACCAAATAAGTTATGTCAATTATGATATCAAACAGTAACTGCTTAGGTAGTTGGGGTGGAGTGGGGAGATGCACAGCCCTAGACACAAACTGAAAGGGTAAATGCCTTCAGTTGGAAGCAGTTCCATCTCTTCCCTGCCCTGGGATACATGGCATCAGTGTGTACAGGGAAGGCTGGGTCCTGAAGAAGCCACTTGTGCTCTTCAGACAAGGGGTCTGATCAGGGACTCCTTTAGGTAGTCAAAGGAAGTTTATTTGGTTTAGGGAGGCTAGACAGACTACTTTAGAAGATGGACAGGGAAAGGTGGAATATGTCTTGAAGTCCAGGGCCACTGAACTAGAGTCAAAGATGTCAGAATACCATGAAGTCAGAGGTATCTGGTTGAGAATGGGGATGCTAGAGCATTATATGGGAGAAATTGGATTGAGAAGAGGTGCTATGAATTATGGGGCTACTTAGGAGTAGGGTCACACAGACTACTAACCAAACTGATCACATTGACCACAGCCTTGTCTAACTCAATGAAACTATGAGCCATGCCGTGTAGGGCCACCCAAGACGGACGGGTCATGGTGGAGAGTTCTGACAAAACATGGTCCGCTGGAGAATGGAATGGCAAACCATTTCAGTATTCTTGCCTTGAGAACACCATAAACAATATGAAAAGGCAAAAAGATAGGACACTGAAAGATGAACTCCCCATGTTGGTAGGTGCCCAATATGCTACTGGAGATCAGTGGAGAAATAACTCCAGAAAGAATGAAGAGACGGAGCCAAAGCAAAAACAACACCAAGGTGTGGATATGACTGGTGATGGAAATAAAGTCCGATGCTCCAAAGAGCAATATTGCATAGGAACCTGGAATGTTAGGTCCATGAATCAAGGCAAATTGGAAGTGGTCAAACAGGAGATGGCAAGAGTGAACATCAACATTTTAGGAATCAATGAACTAGAATGGATTGGGTGAATTTAACTCAGATGACCATTATATCTACTACTGTGGGCAAGAATCCCTTAGAAGAAATGGAGTAGCCTTCATAGTCAACAAGAGTCCAAAATGCAGTACTTGGGTGCAATCTCAAAAATGACACAATGATCTCTGTTCATTTCCAAAGCAAACCATTCAATATCACAGTAATCCAAGTCTATGCCCCGATCAGTAATGCTGAAGAAGCTAAAGTTAAACGGTTCTATGAAGACCTACAAGACCTTCTAGAGCTAACACCCAAAAAAGATGTCCTTTTCACTATAGGGGACTGGAATGCAAAAGTAGGAAGTCAAGAGATACCTGGAGTAACAGGAAAATTTGACCTTGGAGTACAAAATGAAGCAGGTCAAAGACTTAACAGAGTTTTGCCAAGAGAACGCACTGGTCATAGCAAACACCCTCTTCTAATCACACAAGAGAAGACTCTACACATGGACATCACTAGATGGTCAATACTGAAATCAAATTGATTATATTCTTTGCAGCCAAAGATGGAGAAGCTCTATACAGTCAGCAAAAACAAGACTGGGTGCTGACTGTGGCTCAGATCATGAACTCCTTATTGCCAAATTCAGACTTAAATTGAAGAAAGAAGGGAAAACCACTATACCATTCAGGTATGACCTAAGTTAAATCCCTTATGATTATACAGTGGAAGTAACAAATAGATTCAAGGGATTAGATCTGACAGAGTGCCTGAAGAACTATAGATGGAGGTTTGTGACATTGTACAAGAGGCAGTGATCAAGACCAGCCCCAAGAAGAAATGCAGAAAGCCAAAATGGTTGTCTGAGGAGGTCTTACAAATAGCTGAGAAAAGAAGAGAAACTAAAGGTAAAGGAGAAAAGGAAAGATACACTCATTTTAATGCAGAGTTCCAAAGAATATCAAGGAGAGATAAGAAAGCCTTCCTCAATGATCAATGCAAAGAAATAGAGAAAAATAATAGAATGGAAAACACTAGAGATCTCTTCAAGAAAATTAGAGATACCAAGGGAACATTTCATGCAAAGATGGGCTCGATAAAGGACAGAAATGGTATGGACCTAACGGAAGCAGGGAATATTAAGAAGAGGTGGCAAGAATACACAGAAGAACTATACAAAAAGATCTTCATGACCCAGATAACCACGATGGTGTGATGACTCACCTAGAGTCAGACATCCTGGAATGTGAAGTCAAGTGGGCCTTAGGAAGCATCACTATGAACAAAGCTAGTGGAGGTGATGGAATTCCAGTTGAGCTATTTCAAATCCTAAAAGATGATGCTGTGAAAGTGCTGCACTCAATATGGCAGCAAATTTGGAAAACTCAGCAGTGGCCACAGGACTGGAAAAGGTCAGTTTTTATTCCAATCCCAAAGAAAGGCAATGCCAAAGGATGCTCAATGAGTGCACAATTGCACTCATCTCACACTCTAGTAAAGTAATGCTCAAAATTCTCCAAGTCAGGCTTCAACAGTAAGTGAACCATGAACTTCCAGATGTTCAAGCTGGTTTTAGATAAGGCAGAGCAACCAGAGATCAAATTGCCAACATCCATTATATCATTGAGAAAGCAAGAGAGTTCCAGAAAAACATCTGCTTTATTGACTGTGCCAAAGCCTTTGACTGTGTGGATCACAACAAACTGTGGAAAATTCTGCAAGAGATGGGAATACCAGACCACCTGACCTGCCTCTTGAGAAACCTGTATGCAGGTCAGGAAGCAACAGTTTGAACTGAACACGGAACAACAGACTGGTTCCAAATCGGGAAAGGAGTATGTCAAGGCTGTATATTGTCACCCTGCTTATTTCACTTATATGCAGAGTACAGCATGTGAAATCCTGGGCTGGATGAAACACAAGCTGGAATCAAGATAGCTGGGAGGAATATCATTAACCTCAGATACACAGATGACACCACCCTTATGGCAGAAAGCAAAGAAGAAACAAAGAGCTTTTTGATGAAAGTGAAAGAGGAGAGTGAAAAAGTTGGCTTAAAGCTCAACATTCAGAAAACTGAGATCATGGCATCTGGTCCCATCACTTCATGGCAAATAGATGGGGAAACAATGAGAGACTTTATTTTGGGGGGCTCCAAAATCACTGTAGATGGTGACTGCAGCCATGAAATTAAAAGATGCTTGCTCCTTGGAAGAAAAGCTATGACCAACCTAGACAGCATATTAAAAAGCAGAGACATTACTTTGCCAACAAAGGTTTGTCTAGTCAAAGCTATGGTTTTTCCATAAGTCATGTATGGATGTGAGAGTTGGGCTATAAAGAAAGCTGAGTACTGAATTAATGCTTTTGAACTGTGGTGTTGGAGAAGGCTCTTGAGAGTCCCTTGAACTACAAGGAGATCAAACCAATCAATCCTAAAGGAAATCAGTCCTGAATATTCATTGGAAGGATTGATGCTGAAGCTGAAGCTCCAATACTTTGACCGCCTGATGTGAAGAACTGACTTACTGGAAAAGACCCAGATGCTGGGAAAGATTGAAGGCATGAAGAGAAGGGGAAGACAGAGGATGAGATGGTTGGATGGCATCACTGATTTGATGGACATGAGTTTCAGTAAGCTCCGGGAGTTGGTGATGGATAGGGAGACCTGGTGTGCTGCAGTCCATGGGGTCAAAAAAAGTCGGACACGACTGAGTGACTGAGTTGAACTGAACTGAACTAGGAGTAGTGTCCAGGTTCAAGAATGCTGGACAAGATTTGGGAAGCTGAGGCCTCTTGGAAATGTCTGGTACCTCAATGACCTTTCCCATTATCCTCTGAAACCTCACTTCTTCCACTTCTAGATGGCTCAGTGACTTCTAGATCAGTAAAAAATGGTTTAGCATTGCAACTTTCTCAGATATTACCATGCAAATATATCCTTCAGCTCATTTATACCTCAATTAACACTTCTGGGTGAATTTTTCTGTGACTGTATCACCAGGACTAACTTAGAACTCCAAATCCTCAACATTTAGAACACTTATGTGCCAGTTTTTGCTTAAGCACGCCAACCACACAACAAAAATAATTCCCACTGTCAAATTCAATCTCTGTTTGGTAAAAGAGGAAACTGTGGGCTTAAAGGGCTCAGGATGGAGGTGCTGGGGAAAGTAATCAGCAGGAAGAGTGACAGCACCTGAGAAGGATACAAGGGACAAGAACTTGGCAGTTCTCAAAGAAAGGGAGGAAGGTGCAGAAAGAAGTTCAGAGATGAGAAAGGACATCCACAAATCAAGGGAGAAACTGCTGAGCAGGGCCATACAATGTTTCCTAGGAAATTCAATAGAATTGAGTAGTACTAGTGTTCTTGCCTGGAGAATCCCAGGGACGGGGGAGCCTGGTGGGCTGTCGTCTATGGGGTCACACAGAGTCAGACACAACAGAAGTGACTTAGCAGCAGCAGCAGCCTGGCTTTGGGAATTTGTGTTCGAGACCTAGGCTGGGAGGCCTGTAGTAACTCTTCATCTGGTAAACCACTTCACCTAGAATCGGCCTCAACTTTTCTATCAGTTTCTCTACTTTTAGAAAAATTTGTTGAGCTCTAGTGAATTTTTGCTGGTGATACTGAGGTTTGCTGTGTGCCCTATATGATTGAGGTGCTGCTCCATCCAGCCCTGGAAGAAAGATACCAAATAAATCATCCCTCTGTTTGATGGAACCTGTGCTCCTGAGATGACTTGTCAGTTGACCTCCCATTGGGTGCAGGGAGAAGCAAGGGAAGGACACACAGCAACCAGCCCACCCCTACCACCTGTTCCTGCTTTGGAGTCTTGGAGTCCTATGTTAGAATAGGGAGGAAGCCGTCCAGTAAATGACCACCATCCTGTTGTCTAGACATCAAGGAAGAAATATGGGCTCAGGGAAGCTGCAGGGAAAGGCTATACTTGGATTTCCTGTCAGAGGTGGGGTCCTGTGTTACATAAATAGTAGCATTCTCCAGCAGAAACCCCTCTAATATAGCTTGCTAGAGAGCAGAATTCAGCATGAAGTGAATTCATCCTTAACCTCTTCCCAAAGGGTATTTATTTGACAACAGGAAAGTCAACTTGGCTAATGTGGTATTTCAATGTCAATTGCAGGGTAAAAGCTTTCAGTCTCTTGATACCAGTTCACCCCATCTCTCCCACATATAAATTCCTTAAGACTAACAGCTCATATTTGCATAACATTGTCCAGAATCGGGGTTGGGGGGGAAGTTTGTGGCTTTAAAATGCAAATGTCAACTGAGTTACCTAGAATGAAAGCATGTCCTTAACCTAACTGGTCCAGCATGATAAGGAACTGAACTAAGTCCCCCTCACAGTCAGAGTAACAATAACAATTCAAAAAGAATCTAGTACTTCTAGACATTGTTAGGTCACCTGGAGAGTTCTATCCCAGTGAATGGATTTTTGTACTGGAACTGGCTAGGAAGTCATGTGTTTTTTGCATTGTGGCTTAAATAAAATATATCAATTATTTTTTAAATGCTATAGAATTGCTGTCACATGTTGGGTAATCCAGGAAATAGAGTCTCTGAGATTTGCATGCTGAAGGTTTATTGGTGAGTGTTCCTAACATTAAGTTGTGTTTTATAAGGGAAGCAGAATTAAGCAGAGGGAGAGATTGATATAAGGAGTCCAGGTCTTCACCACTGCCTCCACCCCCAGCGACTGGTTATAAGTCAGCTATAGCCCTCAGCAGCCAACACTCCCAGCAGTTTAAGGTGAAAGGTCTTGATCCTGAAGTAGGACCTGGGTAGTGGTACTCCACATTATCTGCTGCAGTTGCCAGCTAGCCCTTTTACTTTCCAAGTGTCTTCACATGTACTATTCCATTTTACCTACCAAGCAGCCTGTGAGATAGGCAGGGCTAGGCCAGGATCATTCTTCTGCATTGATGCACACTAACACATAGGAGATCTAAGTCCCAGAGTCACCCAATGCTTGTCTCTGGCTCCCACCCAGAATGATCTCTGCTCAAAATATTGTGTTCATTTTCTCTTACATCTTGAGTTTACCAAATGTAGAATATAAGAACTAAAAAAGATAGGGAAGACCAAGTAGTCTACCCATCTCATTTTAAAAGTAAGAAAATAGGTTCAGAGATGAGGATGGTTTCACCCAAATCAAGTGCAAGTCTGCGGCAGAGCCCAGTCTTTTGACTAGGTTCTCTGCACTCACAAGCCAGTTTTCATGACCTCTGATGTACTGGGCATGGTGTACCACATAGATGCTACAGACATGAGCAGGTTACAGGCCCTGCCCTAGAGGATTTTACAATCCAGTCCATTTCTTCAGACCACTTTAATAGTTTCATCGAGACAAGTAGAGTGAAACTTTCTGTTCTAAGCTTTCTCTCTCCTGTTACTTCATAGAGTCTAAATCCAGAAGAAAATAGCATATGGTTGCTTCAGAATGGCTGATTTGTATTTTCTTGTGTTCTAAACTGCCATCAACCAGATGCTTATGGTGCTCCATGCAGACATACCCAGATGACTCTTCCATTGACTTTCCCCAACCAAGATTCACTTCCAAACCAGTGTCATGGTAGAGATTACTAAAAATGCAGATGACTTTCTTTTTCTCATTCTCTTTAAATGACTCTACCGTG
This sequence comes from Moschus berezovskii, assembly GCF_049115385.1. Taxonomy (NCBI): domain Eukaryota; kingdom Metazoa; phylum Chordata; class Mammalia; order Artiodactyla; family Moschidae; genus Moschus; species Moschus berezovskii. Next base: position 61,308,786 of record NC_142467.1, on the reverse strand, counting down.
TTTGTGAACCTTCATTCTGTTTCTCAGACACAGAAATCATAGCTGTGTGGGGCAAAGGGGGTAGATTTAGGTTTATGAAGTCGTAGGTCTATCCTTCCCAGTGCTATTCCCACCGGTAGGATGAAAGTGAATCACGTCTACCTGGGGCAGGCAGAGGACATTCGCCTTTATATTATTCAGCTCTTGTCACCAGAGTGTCTGAATCAAAATGCATTGTACCTCTCGTGTTCTCACTCTGCAGACAAACTGCTGACAATTGGTCACTGTTTATAGCTCCTTTTCTCTCCCTTCTATTGGAGTGGTTAGTCCTCATCACTACTTAATAAATAAAGTAAAACAAGGCAGACCTAATAAAACATTTTTTCCACTTCCCAAGTTTCTCAGAGAGCTCCCCACAGGGGTAGAAACTTGTGCACGTGCCTTACCTCCAAAAGGAGGCCCCAGAACTGCTTCAACACTAAGAAATACTCATGGGAGCATAGACCTTAAAAGAAATTAGACTGCAGGTCAGAAAATAACTTTAATGCCAAGGAAAAAGGATCAGTTCACTTTGTCATTTTCCTTGCTCTGGTTCTGTAGACTCCTCCTTCCTGTGACTCTGAAATGGCAGGGAGGAGCAGGCTGTGTTTCTAGGCTGACTGTCCACATGGGAAAGCTTCTCTCATACCGGCAGCTCCCTCTCAGATCTCCTTTCAATCTGGGAGTAAATGGGAAACAATAATTTATATCTGGTTCATTGCCTCTACCGATGCCATCACCTTCTTCCTTACAATCACAGGGCAGTTGCATCATCATCAGATCCATTGGGACCCAAGGTTGCTTTTAAAGAACCTGCAAAATAAATACAGAATGAGGATGGGTGAAGTTATTAGCCATGGTTGGGTAGAGAAAGAAGAGTCTGGGCCTTTGAGAATATCTCCTTTCTGGTTCAGGAAATAGAGCCTGAAAGGAGAAGGAAGGAACCAGGAAAAAAATGCACCTTCTCTGCTGAGGGGCATCCTTTGCTGTTATTCATGTTGATGTTCTTCATCGAGATAAGAGTGATGCTCTCTTTCTCTCCATTGGCTGTGGAACCACTGGGGAAGGAAGGGAACATGGGTTTTAGAGAGAAGGAGCCGCAGGGCATTGGGGGTCAAGGAATTGTTGAGGGGGGGTGTTGAAACTTAGATCTTTGTTTTGAGAAGCCTTTAGTTTGGTGGTAGACTGTCATCAAATGAGTATGTGCTTTGAAGCCCAAAGTTTAAATCTTAGTTTTAATCTTAGAGATTTAATGGGATTAAATCCATGGGATTCTCCAGGCAAAAATGCTGGAGTGGGTTGCCATTTCCTCCTCCAGGGGATCTTCCCGACTCAGGGATCAAACCCACTTCTCTCATGTCTCCTGCATTGGTAGGCGGGTTCTTCACCTCTAGCGCCACAACTTCTCCTAAGTCTTGTTTTTTTTAATGTGTAAAATGCAGAAATATTTCTAAGGACTTGAGATAATATTACAAAATACCTAAGACAGTGCTTGACACATACAAGGTATTCAGAAAGTGGCTCCTTAAATACATACCCTCTGTTTAAGGAGTATATTAGAATCTGAGTTCCTTCGCTTTTCATGAAGAGGTTAATAAAGACTTAGCCTTGGGGTAAAGGATTCCTTGGGTGTAAAGTCCATCTCCTCTCACTTGACTGTTTCCTTTCAGTTCCACCCCTATCCTGTCCACCCCCAGCCCTGGCCTCAGTGAGGCTGTCAGGACTCTGTGTTTGTGTGTGTGTGTGTTTGTGTGTGTGTGTGTGTGTGTGTTTTTGTGTGTGTGTAAAAAGCAGGAAGCATTGGTTCTCTCTTGGAGTGGAGGAGTAAGAGGTCAGCAGATGATTCTTTCCTTGCACTTCTAATGGTCTTACCTTTCAGAGAGCCCTGAACTCCCAGGTTTCTGGGGATCTGTAAAAACCCAAAGGCACAGGTTGGAGGCCACAGGCTGTAACTCAGAAGCCCAATTGGCCCTTCAAAGCCCACCTAAGTGGACCCTGCCCCCCATTTCTCATTTCCCCTGCATGCTGTTCCTTCCCTCAATTTCGGGCTGGGTGTCAGGCCTAGAGACTGGCTGTGGGTCCCTCATCAAAGAGAGGCAAAGAGGGCCCTGAGAGTCAGGGCAGGTACCTTCAGACTCCTTGTTCTTCTGACACTTAAACCTTAGACTGACGACACTGACCAGGACAATCACCACAACCACTAGGATGGCAATGAAGCTGATAACACCTGAACAGGGAAAAGAATGGGGTGAGGGAAAGGCAGAGGAAGGGACAAAAGAGGGCAACAGGAGTCCAAATTCCCTTCCCAGCTGAGTGCTGTTTATGCGGGTTCTGGGAGCAAAGTGAATTCCCCTTCACTCCCAAATGAATGCGCTCTCAGCCTTTATCCCTGGCCAAAGTGACCTCCACAGCCCACCCCATCCTCTCTTAAGAACATGGAGTCCAGCAGAGTCCAAAAGAGCTGAGTGGAGGGCCAGTGGAGGCTCCTTCCCCACCAGCATCTTCCTCATCAGTCAACCCTCCTGAAACAAATGGGCAAGATTTGAACTTGTGTTCCCAGACCCAGAGTTCAAGTCAGTTCAGGCATGAGCCTCCCACCTGCCACTCCCCATCTTCTCCCTCTCACCAAATGCAGCCACAGTGAGCACCGTCTCCGACGTGGGGCTGGGTGGGACAGTGGAATCTGCTGTCGTCCTAAAACTCATGTTGGGTGATGTGGAAGTAACATTGTGAGAGGTGTCTAGAAAGGAGTAGGGAGGGATGGGGGTATCAGTGGAGGGACTGACTCAGCCTACATGAGAAAGCCAGTCCCCTCCCACTTCCCCCAAGAAGAGGACTGAGGAGAGAACTCCCACAAAAGACACCCTCCCACCCTTCAGAACTGGGAGACATGGGATCACGGGAAGAGCACTGATGGTTGCTCATGTTCCTAGTTCCAGAGGACTTCAGAAAGTTCAGGATGCTTCCCCTCATTATGCTCTTCCCACCACACCCGTGGGGCCCAGAGGAGGGCTGCAGAGATAGGGAGCCAGACTGGGCTCCTAAAACAAAACATGGGGAGCCATCTATGTTTTACCAAATGTTGAACTGGGAGGAAGGAAGGGCACTGGATGTTTGTCCCCAGGCACTGACCTAACAAACCAGGCTGCCAGTTAATGGACACAAGTTTCTGATGCTCTTATAATGCAGTATGGTTGCCCATCTCTGCCCAGCTTCAACACATTTACTGCAGGCCTGATTGCAATTCCACAATTCCACTTCTTTATCCTCACCCACCCCCTGCCCCACCAAATAAGGTAGGAAGTATAAAAAAAAAGTCAAAGAGCAGAGGGCTGGGACAAGAGAAAGGGTCAGGGCGCTCTGCTCTGTGAGCACAGACAGGACATACCTCCGCTCATGCTGTTGCTGTTCCTGCCACTGCTTGGAACATCAGTGCCTGCACCATAAAACAGGGCCCAGATGGAAGGTACCCACCCACCGCTGGTTTTCTCCCATACTGCTGGGTGAAGGCCAACCTGCCCTGAGAAGCGTGTAGCCCTTTCCCAACCTTTTATGCATTCCCTTCCCTTCCATCATTTTGCATTTTCTTACTCCCCCCCCCCCGCACTTATCCCATCTATGTCTTTATAAATTCTGAGTCCAGGCTCCTTTTACCTTCACGGTGACCCATTCTAGCTCCATTCCCCCGACCCTCACCCCCAGGCCGCTCTAGTTGTCTCCCAAAGCAGGGTACCACTGGTGTGGATCCTGGTGTGAACCCTCACTGTGGGGCAGGACCCTGGGCCTCCTGAACGAGGAAGAAGGAACCCAGTCAGACATGACCCAATATTTTTCCACCCCCGGCCCTGGGTACTCACTGAGTCCTGACGTGTGTTTCTGTGACTGGGACCAAGTCAGTCCCGGAGAGGACGGCAAGTGACTGGCCACAGTGCTTGAACTCAGAGTCACAGCTTCCGTGGAGAACTGTGAGGGCGTCTCTGATGTGGCTGCAGATTAGGAAGCGTGTGTGGAGAAGGAAATGGCAACCCACTCCAGTATTCTTGCCTGGAAAATCTCAGGGATGGAGGAGCCTGGTGGGCTGCTATCTATGGGATCGCACAGAGTTGGATACGACTGAAGCAACTTAGCAGCAGCAGCAGCAGCAGTGACCTGCTTAGGGCCTCAGCCAGCATGTGACCAGGGAGGCTGTTTAGTCCCAAACCGGCCTTCAGTTCCTCTGGGCCTTTACCTTCGCAGTGCCCTTTGCCTGCGGTATGCCCTACCGCCCTCCAACCCACAACCTCCATCTGACTGACTCCTTTTGGGGCCTCAGCTTCAGAGACCACTCAATCTGGGATGTCTGGCCCTACATCTGAAGTGGTTGATGTTGCCTGGGTTCCCATAGCACCTTTGACTTATGCCCATCACAGCCCTTCCCCGCCTCCTAACTGTCAATGTGAGGTCCTATTTACTTGTCTGGTCCCCTACCACTCTGTATTGTCCTTTAGAGCAGACTCCGTGTCTGCCTCATTGTTGGACCCTCTCTGGATGGCATCTATAACCTAAGCAGCGGGGTACCTGTGGTCCAGGTGCCAGACAGAGGGCTTAAGCTGTTGGCCTCTGTGGAAGGACCTGCAAATATAGGCAGAGGGCAGTTGGAGGCTGGACAGGTTTGGTGATGCCACCACGCTCCCTAGCCCACCCAAGAACCCTTGGGCTCCAAGCAGGTTTAAAGGGCTGGGGAGAGGGCAAGGGGCAGGGCTTGGCCACTCAGCAGCCACACTCACTTGTTTCAGGAAAAGCTGGCTGTGTGGTTGAACTTCGACTGCTGAAGGCTCCTGAAACAGATCATCTGAGACTGAGGGTCCACTGCCTCTGACTGCTCTGTCTCCCTCTCTTCTTCACTAAGCTGGTGTTTTCTAGACTTTTCTCCCTACCCCACCCACCACCCAATCACGCATCTCTCTCTACTCTCAAGGCATGTGAGAGATTACTGCAAAACGGGCCTGCGCTCTTCCTTCCTTAGCACCCAGACCCGAATGACGGAGTAGGCCCTGTGAGCTGGAAGCTGCAGCCCGCAAGAGAAAGGAGAGCATACAGACTAGCTTGGTGAGCTTTCTGCCCAGTGCGCACCCTGGAGAACCCAGGCCTTCTGGCTTCCAGCCCCCTGCGCGAGAAGGCAGACACCCTGGCAGAGGGCTAGAGGATGTGACTCCAGCTATGGCACTGGCTTCCTCTGTGACTCAGTCACACTGTCACCACCGCTTCATGGTTCAGTGTCCCTTTCCGGTCTCTTCAACCCCACATGGGCTACATACAAACCTGACACGAGGACAGGGGAAGGTTGTTTCAAATTAGCAATACGTCTGAGGACAGAGGGCCAGTGACGGGACACGTCTAGACAAAGACCCACTCAGGCCTCTCACTGCAGCTCTCGCCACATTCCTCCGCTGTGAATGCTGCCATCCTGGCCTTGCCCCAAGGGAAGGGGATGACAGATGTGGTGAATAAGATGAAGTTAGGGGCTGGGCTTGGTGTCTGGGCTGTCTCTCTGTCCCTCCAGCTAGAGGCGAGGGCCTACACAGGAAGCAAGTTCTGAGGTACATACTGGAGGCAGGGAAATTCTAGAAGGAGCAACCAGGGTACTCTAACAGGTAGAGACTACTTGGGAAATGGTCACTATTAGCCAAGCCCAGGGAGGAGGCAACCATCAGGAGGCTGCAGCCACACGCCCTCGTTCCCTTTTGTGTGCTCACGCGTGTGCCTGTGGGCCTCCACGCAGAGGTCGTGTGTGCTGCTGCGCCCATACATGTGTCCCCTGTGTGTGCCGGACCTGAGAGGTCAGGTTGTGTTTGCTCATTTTCCACAATGAAATCATGCCTGAAACCTGTGAACAATGTGAAAGGAAAACATCGTGGGGAAGTGGAGCCGCCCAGCTGGGTTCCCGTCCTCCACTGGCTGGGCAGGGACTGCAGCCCCTGGCCCAGCCTCCTGCTCCCTCAGCCCCTCGTCAACAGGGAAGCACCAGGCCTGGAAGCCCCCGGGGCCCGGGTGAACAGAGGCGGCTAAGGGCCAGGGGCCCGCCCAGCCTGGGGCAGCCTGCTGGTCTGTTTATTTTCTTTAACCACTGCCTTTCTCCGTGAGGCTGTCACTCAGATGGAGAGGAATTAATTGTTTCCAAGCCCAAGCTTGCCCAAAGCCTGGGCCATGTTTTTCCAGGTCACCATCTCTCATAGCCCAATTCCCTCCTTGGGTAGGGGTGTCAAGCGGGGAGCTAAAGCTTCTGGGTGCCCCAGCCTAGAGAGAATTCTTCCCAGCTGATCCTGGGTGAACACTTTCAATCTGAGGCATGTCTATCAGTAATTGATAGACATGTATCAGATAGATCAATCTATCAGTTATTGATCAAGCATATCTAAGGTACCATCTTAGTTCTACAAGGTTATAACTTTGGTTTTTAGTGGGGAGGCACAGTTTACTGCCTTCTTGCACTTTTCTAGAAGCAAAACTAGTTAGAAGGAGTTTCAAAGTCACAGGCTCCAACTAGCAGTGGCCTGCTCGCTCTTTGTCTCCTGTCTCCCCTCCCCCAACCGGAACACTGTGTCAACAGTGGATTCCTCGCTGAGGAGAGGAGGGACCTGGGGAGCTTGTGTTCCTGCAGGCCGAGGTGCCTCAGACCACTGGGCACGCAAAACTGGAAGAACACTGACCACAGGAATTTCTAATTTTCTTGTGTCCTCTCCCTTATCCCTACCTGCTTCATTCCCTTCTAGGCTCTCTCCTCTCTGTCTTCACCACCACCACACTATGGTCCTCAGCAGCATAGTTAAGTAGTCAAAACCATGGATTTTGTAGACTGACGGTCTTGGGTTCAAGCCCTGATTCTGTCACTTACTGTCTGACCTGGGCCTCAGTTTTCTCTTCTTTAAAATGCAAGCGATTTTAGTAGCCCACCAGTGGTTGTGAGGATAAGAAAATGCACACAAAGCACTTAACACAGTTCCTGACAGCTCATGCTCAAGAAATTCTGGACATTTTAATTTTTGCCCCTTCTCTTAAATCCTCTAAGTTTCAAGTCTGCCCTGAATCTGTGTCTCCATAGTTGAGTCTCTCTGTGAGCCTGAATATCTTCGAAAGATTCTCCAGTCCAACAAAGAAGACAACAGTGACCGCTCTGAGATCCTGGGAGAAGCAGTTAGGATACTCAAAGGTGCTCCTGGTTCAGGTAGAAAAACGAAGGACATTCCCAGCCCTGGTGCTTGCCTGGGGCAGGATGGCAGGTGGGGAAGCTGGGAGAAGCCTAGGTTTGTGAAAATGTCCCCTCGTGAGTCTCACTTTTTAATTTCCTCCTCTGCCATTTCTGCAGTTTCTACAACCACCTAGTCCCCGAGCCTCGGGTCAAGTGAGTGACTCTGTCCTCCTGGGAGGGGTTGGGGTGAGGGGATAGGATTAGGATGATCGGAGTTTTACACTCAGTCTTTGGGCTTTCAGAGACATGTCTGACCTCTCCAGGAGACAGACTGTTGGAGTACTCAGGGCCTCTCACCCACCACCAAGAAAAAACCATCCTCCCTCCCCTCCCCGTCCAAATACTCTGGAACTTCCTTCTGCTGCTTTGAGCACACGCTCCTAAATCCTCAGCAGCGGGCTTGTGGAGGGTGGAGTGGGGGTGGGGAAGGGATGACCAAAGGGAAGTTTCTGCCCTGTGAGTCAGAATCTCCTGGATTTCTCATGATTCCCAGCAACTGCTCCCTAATTAGAAGACCCCTTATGAGCTACCTCACAAGTCATAAGCTACCAGAGCCCTGAGATGTTCCCAAGTCATTTCTTTGGGGGATGATTTCATCTGGCCCCCTAGATGAAATGTGTACAACTTCATGGGCAAATAGTTCTTTGTATCTAACCTGAGTCCTCATTGCTGTGATTTGACTGAAAAGTCAATAATTGGAGATCCTAGGTTGTTATTCCTCATATGAAAGAAGAAAAAAGATCACCTGTGAAGCCCAAGGTACAGACCATTTTGTGCTAGGACAGCCTGGACGGAGCTTTCCAGCTTGAACCTCATACCAAGACAGTCACTTCCCACATTTCAGGGGGCTAGCCACTCTGGGGAGCCCAGTTCTCCCTGGAAAGTTTCCCACCAAAGCATCTAAGAATATCTCTATTTTACTGCTGCCTGGGAATGACCAGCTCCCCAGCCAAGTGATCCCCTTCATAACAAGGCTCTGGAATTTCCCTCCGGGAGAGTGAAGCCCTGGATGGAGAGCCTGCGTGCTGTGTGAGTCTCAAAGGAGGGACAGGTGCCCAGAACTGCTGGCCACTGGAGAGGAACTGCTGAAGGACGGTGGTGGGTGCCTCTTACCTTGAAGCAGGAGGAAGCCCAGGATGGCCCAACGCAGCTGTGTTTCTCTGATGCTCCCCATGTCAGCTAGGTCTGCGAAGGGCAGGCAGCCTCTGAGTGGAAGCTCTGTCCATAGTGGAGAAGAGAGAGGGACTGCTGGGGCGGGGTAGGGGGTGGGGGCCGGCTCTCCAGGAGCTTCCTGTCAAAGAATAGAAGGAAACAGATTGGGACTGGCTCCAGGGGCCCTGCTCAGTCAGGCAGCCCAGCTGAGGATGTAAGGCCGAAACAGCAGCGCCTGCGCCCAGGCTCCTCGTGGCCTTGGCTAGGGCCACGTGGTCTCCGCCAGGACCTGGGCACAAAAGCCAGTGATGGCGACCTGGCCCCGCACCCCTTCTCTTCCCTCTGCAGGGGTCCATCTGTCCCTCCACACACCACCTGGAGGTGTCCTTGGAGTATCACTCTGTCTCACTGAGCCCTAAAGTTCAGCCGCCCACCTCTGTAGACTGAATTCTCTACACACCTCTCCCTCCTCAGGGCTCCAGATCCAGCTGGGACTCCTTGCATCTTTCAGGGAGGCATTACAACATTCTTGTTATTCTGCATAGAAAAACTAAAGGACCACGTTCTAAGCATCCCTCCCTCAGCCCTCCCCTCATGTTGGGGTCAGGTGTTCCCTGTGCTCCAGCAGCACCCTGTCCTTATCATCCAGCCAGCCAGTTGCACTCTCTCTGCAGGTCAAGTCAGAAACCCAGTGACCAGCAGCTTAAGTGAGCTTGGAGGTTGAGTGGGGTCCCTAAATGTCAGCATGTGTAGCAGCTGGGCTGAGAGACAAGGAATCAGGAGGCTTATCTTCTGGGATCAGATCACAGGGTGAGAGGAGTTCCTAGGGGGTCTCCTGGTCCCTAGACTAGAATAAAGGGTGCTGGCTGCACAGTGAGGAACAGATTGAGGGATGTCTGGTCCTATGGAGTTAGTTGGGAACCAAAATTATCCTTTATAAACTGTTTCCAGAGAGAGGCGAGATTAGTGGGCACTTCTTATAACTCAGAAGCATTAAAGCACACACATTCACAAATGAAGTTATAGACAAATGCAAACAGACCTAACAAAATTCATACTTTTAAAAACCAATGAAGAAAAAGCACAAAGAGAGAAGAATGCCTTGCATGGGAACCATAAATATCAAATTCAACAAGATGATTATCCCTAGGGTGAGAAGGAGGGGAGAGGTAGGGAGTGAAGCTTCTATTTGTAATGTTTTAGTTCTTAAAATTCTTTGAAATAAATGTGACAGACTTTTGAGATGAATAGAACTGGTGGCTGGACCAGAGAGACTTAGTATATTATAGTCTTCACGTTTCAGTGTGCTTGAGAAATTGCTTTAAAAAAAAAATCAAAGGATAATGACTTCAGGGAATCAGTTGGGATGTAGAGCCGGCAAACTGGGGGGCGGGGGTGGGGTTAGGGCAAGTGTTTGGGATCCGGTGGAGGAGGGATGAGCAGGCAGACTCAAGCTCCTGAAGGTGGCAGGGGACGTGAAAGGAGGTGCCTAGGAGTAAGATCAAAGCACTGTTAGAGTTGAGGGCTGGGCTCAGGGTAGTCCAGATGTTCAAGGAAGTGAAAGCGTGGGAGAGAGCAGTAAGGGTGTGTACGCAGAGGGTGTGTGCCCTGTAAGCCCCATAGACGTGGCAGCTCCGGGTAGGGACCCAGCTGAGGCAACAGGCTCTCCTTTGCCCTGCTGGCCGCCAGTCCCAAGAGAGCCTTGCACAGCCGGACAATGCATCAGGTAGATTCTCAGCTCACCCCCTTCTGCCAGACTGGTGAGACTCCCCCAATCAAGGGGTCCAAGTCTTGCACCAGCCTATGCTTCCCTTTTCCCCCTGTACATCTGGAACTGCTTCCCCACCCCCTACCCTGGGAGCTCTGTGGTCTGGACCCTAGAGAGTGCAAGATTTTCAAGCAGGGGAGGTGAAGTAGGTATTACGCTTTAAAGATGCCAAAGGACAGGTGCTGGGTATGGGTGGGGTGGACAGTGTGACTCAGGAACTAAAGGGAGTGGGTTTGTCCTGGCCAGCCCTCCCTGGACCCCAGTTGCCTACCCATGGGGATGGCCAGGCTGAGGCTTAGAGTTAGGGGAGGGTCAGGGTCTCCACCCCAAAGGCTGCTCCTCATGGTCCAGCTGGGGAAGGGAAGACCAGGGGGAGAGTTTTTTGAGCCTGTGATAACCTTGCCAGCTCTGGGGCCTACGGTTTGGAGATTTGCTACCTTGATAGTAAACCCCATCACCACCCAATACTTAGCAGGGTAGAGACAGACAGAGGTAGGGATCATGACCCCTAGCTTTAGGCAGAAGAATGCTGGGACCCTGAAAGAGATAGAGGCTGGCAGGGGGTTTCTAAGTCCATCTTGGACTGAACCAGGAATCCCCAGTGAGTGTTCCATACCCTACAGCGCCCCCCACAACCTGATCTGGAAGTGGATATTGTGGGGTGAGGTATAGCTCTTACCTCCCCCAAGCCTCTGGGGTTCATGCCTCCTCTTCCTCTCTCCCTCCCCTGGAATACCAGCCTTCTTCCTAAAATGTAGGTGGGGAGTAGTGGGAACCTAAGAAGCTGGACACAATGACCCCCTTTTCCCGGGACTGTAAGGAACAGTTGCTCACTGACCCCTGGCCAAGACATGGGAGAGCAGTCCAAAATGTGCTGGGACTCCTGACCCAAGACGTTAGATGTATTTAGGAATTTTGCTGGAGACCTGGGAAGAGAGATCAGTGGGAGGGGACTTGGTGGGGGGAAGAAGGATAAGCTTTATATGCTAGGCTGTAGCAAAGCCCCTCTCTTTGTCCCTTTCTGAATGACTTTGTCTCCTGATCTCTGTTTCATGCCCTGTTTGTTTTTCTGTGTTTATCTTCACTTCTACCTCTTCATCTCACTCTCCTTGTATCTCCCTTGCCATGTGTTTGTCTCTATGTTTTCTGTCTCTGCAATCTCTATTTCTCCACGTCTTTACTGTCTCTCTGTCTCTGTTTGTCTCTCTCTCAGTTCCCTTTGGGTGTCTATCTCTCTCTCTCTTGGTCTTTCTCTGTGTGTACATGCCCATGTCACCCGCTCCGTCTACCGCTTCCCTCCCAGGCTGGCCACCATCCGTGGCTTTCTCCAGCTGTCAATGGCTCAGCAGGGCAGGAGCCCCAGAAGCAGCTTCCGGAGGTGCTGGGCGGGGCCTGGGAACCTCGTCCAGGGGTCGGGCTGCCCCTGCTCACCATCATCGTCGCTGTCTTTGTCTTCCTGGCAGTCTGCATTGTGCTGGCGGTCCACTTTGGGCCAAGGCTGCACAAAGGCCATGCCACTCTCGCCACAGAGCCACCATCCCCAAAGCCAGAGGGCGGCATCTACCTCATCCGCTGGCGCATGCTGGGCCATCAGGACAGTCACGAAGACGCCCAGCGGGAACCTCCGGGCCCTGACTCCCACCCTGTGCCAGATGGGCCCAGGTTCAGCATCGATGAAGTCACGTTTCTGTAGGAGGGAGACTTTGGAAAGTTGGCCTCAGCTGTGTCAGAACAAGAAACTGGACAGAGTAGTGTATGCTAAGTTGCTTCAGTCGTGTCTGACTCTTTGCGACCCTATAGACTATCACCCACTAGGCTCCTTTGTCCATGGGATCCTTCAGGCAAGAATACTGGAGCGTGTTGCCAAGCCCTCCACCAGGGGATCTTCCCAACCTGGGGAATGAACTCGAGTCTGCCTGTGTCTCCTGAATTGCAGGGGGTTCTTTACACACTGAGCCACCTGGGAAGCCCGGACAGAGAAGTAGGGCAAAAGCAAACCGGGGCTTGGGCCTCAGAGCTTCAGAAGGACACACCTGGACTCACTGGAGCTGCCCTCTCAGCAGAGTATTTGTAGAAGAAGCCCTGTGAGGACCAAAATAATAGAAGCAACTTGAGAGCCCTGCCCAAAAACACGCTGCTGTGAGCGTTCCCAGTGCCCAAAGCCACTCTAACAAACCTACCCCCTCCTCTTCAGGAAGCACCAGACCCCTAAACCTCCTCCTCTGAGTTCCTACTCACTCCTCAACTCCTTATATCCCCTTTTGGCATCAAAGTGAGTTCGACTGGGAAGATTCCACCATCCACCCCACCCTTGTGTAAGGACGTCAGAGGTTCCTGGTGGAGGCCCTGTCCCCATAGCCCCCAGGTCCTGTGAGGGCAACCAGAGAGAGCCAAGTCAAAGAACCTAGGGATCTGCCTTCTCTTGGACTCGGGAAAGGAAGGCAGATCCACTGCCCTTCACTAACTGAGCGATGTCCCTTTGGCTGTCAGGTCTCCGCCCTTGCCAACTGCCAAGGGCCCTAAAAGCCCTAAGCACCACTTGCACGTGTGCGCGCTGAGTCGCTTCAGTCATGTTCAACTCTTTGCAACCCAATGGACTATAGCCCTCCAGGCTCCTCTGTCCATGGGATTTTCCAGCCAAGAATACTGGAGTGGGTTGCCAAGTCCTCCTTCAGGATATCTTCCCGACCCAGGGATCGAACCTGCATTTGTTATGTCTCCTGCATTGGCAGGCAGGTTCTTTACCACTGATGCCATCTAGGGAGCCCACTTGTAGATTCCCAAATTGTTTTTGAATCACCTCCACCATCTTGGGGCAATACTCTATCTCAATTTCCCAGGATGGGGTAGGGGAAATTGGGGGGCTTCCATTACTCCCACTTTCTGTGTGCATTGGCCTGTTGGAACTAGTCTAGAATTTACTGCAGATCCAGAACTTTCCAGCTGGTAGGAAAATAGAAAAGGAAAAGGAGCTCTGTGGAGGTTGTCTGGGGAAAGGAAGGTGTGGAGGTTCCTGCAGAGGGAGGGACATTGAGGTTGGGAAGATGCAGGAGGCAGGGAAGGCAGAGCTGAGCCTCTCAGTGGCTCTCTGGAAAGGCTTCCCTTCCTTGGACACCCTTGAACTTCACTTGACTTGTGCAGTCACGAACATGCAGACAGACATTTGTGGAGGGACTTCTGGGTGCTTTACTCTGGGGAACACCTGAGTGCAACAAGTCAACCTTGGGGACTGCCCTCGGAGGTACCCCAGCACAATCAAGGACTCTGAGAAATAACAGATGAAGAGAAACAGAGACTAATGTGTGCAGAGGACTGGCCTCCACTGGGATTGGTAAGAGGCAGCTATAATGTTAATAGTTGCTCCTTCTTGTGGGCCCATTATGTGCTGGGCTCCAGGCTCATCTGTGGACCTACAGATATTATAATGTTTACTCCCCATACAGCCATAGGAGGAGGAGGAGCCACTGTTATCCCCATTTACATTCAGGGATATCAAGACCCTAGCAGGACCCAGGTACTAAGTGGTAGAGTCAGGACTTGAACCTGGGACTGGCAGACTTCACAGTCTGGGCACCATGTTGGGGGCTGGATGGGCAGGTAAGATCTTGTTGGGCTGATTTTTAGGTGTTGGAGTGACTGATGTGATGTTGGGGGATCCTCAGGGGCAGAATGGCTGGCACAGTGGGGGAGGGGAGGGGACTGTTTCTCCTTCACTCCCTTGGCTCTGTCATCCTTGGGGCAGTGGGTTGCTTCTGACAAATGTGTGTCTGTGTGGAATTTTTCTCCATAGTAATGCTGTACTCAGAAATTCATATTGAGCATTTGTGATAAAAACAAAGATGGGAGAGAGGGAATAAGTCTTGGGTGGAATGAATGGAAGTGGCAGAAACAGGCTGTCTGGCCTCCCAGATGGGGGCAACTTTGCCCCCACAGTGGTCGCCACAGTGGATCAGTTCTAACAATGATGGCACAAAGTGTGGCAGGTGAGTAGCCAGCTGTGTTGTCCAAGGTCTCCAGAGCATATCCCATCACCTCACACAAACTCTCCTCCCCCTTATTTAGGGGAGTCTCATCCGGGGACATTTAGTCAGTGGCCCCTGCTTCTTTGAGTAGTCCCTTTGTCCAGGACACAGCTGTGTTTACTCCTTATGGCATCTCTGTGCTGGCTCAGGTCCCTCTCTGTCCCCCAAGCCACCCACTGAAGACAGGGCATTGAATGGGCAGGTGAAGTGGGATGCTTCCCAGCTGTATGACCTTAGCCTGACTGGTGGGCTCTGTCTACATTGAAATGATGGCCACTACCCCACAGCCCTGAGCTAGTATGAGGAGGCGCATAAGGAACTGTGTGCAAGCAAATTTGGACATCGTCGATAATAAAGGGCAACCGCCTGTATCAGAGTCTGGCCAGAAAAAGACGGCATACTCAAATAAATAACCTGAAGGGTGTTTAAAAAGGGGACTGCTTAAGGACTTCCCTATTAGTCCAGTGGTTAAGACTCTGTTCTTCCATTGTATGGGGCTCAGGTTCAATCCTAGGTCAGGGAACTAAAATCCCACATGCCGTGTGATGCAGCCAAAACATTTCTTTTTTTTAACTTGTAATTTAAAAAAATTAATAAAAATTAAAGGGGACTATTTAGAAAGGGCAGTTATAAGGAAACTACAAGTGAGAGGGAGCATTCCAGGTGAGCATCAGCAAGATGCCAGTACCATGGTCAGGCCTGAAGACGGATGGGGAGAAGGAAGTTAATGAAACCTGGAGATAGATAGGGTTACTGAAAGGGTCCTTTAGGTCTAGAGATGAAGAGAGCCCACAGTGACCTTGAAACTCCTGGGAGGGACATGGGGGAATAAATATCCCAGCCTCACCCACCTCCACTCCCTTCTCTCACCGCGCTTCTCATCGTCTGAATGTGACCAGAAGTCAGAAGGCGAGGGTGCCTGTTGATGCCATCCTAGCACAGAGGAGAGGTGGAGGGTAGTTCTGAGCATCCAATGGAGGACACCTGGAAGATCCCTTAAGTTTACCTTATTTATAATAAGTAAATATTACCTTATAATAAGTTTACATTTATTTATTTTTTTAAGTATTTTTTCATTTCTTTATTATTATTTTGGCTGTGCTGGTCTTTGTTGCTGCATGCGCGCTTTGGTTGCAGTGAGCAGGGGCTATTCTTAGTTGCAGTGCATGGGCTTCTCATTGCGGTGGCTTCTCTTGTTGCAGAGCACAGGCTCTAGTCATGGCCTTCAGTAGTTGTGGCACATGTGCTCAATAGTTGCGGCTCACGGGCTCTGGAGCACGGTCTCAGTAGTTGTGGAGTACAGGCTTAGCTGCTCTGAGGCATGTGGAATCTTCCCACACCAGGGATCGAACTCATATCCCCGACATTGGCAGATGGATTCTTAACCACTGGGCCACCAGGGAAGCCCCTGACCTGGCATTTAGAGTTTGCAGAAAACCCATACACCCATACTACTCATAACTACCCTGTGAGGTAGATACGGCAATGATTATAATCCCATTTCATAGATGAGGACACTGAAGCTCAGAGAGGTAAAACAACTTGCCCAAGGTCACAGGATTCATCTTGAAATGTCAAGTCCAAGGACCTTCTTTGAGAGGGAGGAAATGGTTCTGCTAGGCCTCCAGCTGCTGAAGAAAGAAATCCTCTCAGAGTCTCAGGGTTGGCCAGGGGCTCAGGAAAGGTGACTGGGCTCTCAGAAGACATCCGAGCGGAGCGGGAGAGGCTTTTCCATGCCACTGATGAGGAGCTCAGGCTCTTGGGACAGTACAGAGGAACCGGGCATCACCGAGGTCTCCATGCTGCCCATGGTAACCTCCCTTTCCTCCTGCCGAAGGTGCTGGAGAATTTCCTGTGACAAGGAGAAGCTGCTTCCCTCTGCAGGTTCTGGAATGAGAAGGGGAATGTGTTGGGGGGTGAAGGCCTCACACGTGCCCACTCCAGCACACCCAGAGGACTTGCTGGGGGGCTCCTCCAACCCTCCCTCTCCTACCTCCTCTCCACCCCTAGCCACTGGGACTAGAGTTTCATGAAATCCTAGAGCTAGCAGTGGTTTTAGAGACAAGAGAATTCTACCCTCCTGCTTTTAGAGATGATACATTAGAGATGAAAGGGACAGAGACCTGCCTAAGGTCACGGGGCAAGGGAGTGACACTGCTGAGGCTGCAGTCCTGGTGTCTTGGCTGGTGGCTGGTGGCTATCTACTTCCTCTGGCACTCTAGATGAAATAAGAGGCCCCTGGAGCCACCCCTTCATGCTTCACCCAGGACCCATAGCCAAAGACCTCAGAAAGCCATCGGTTGTTCCATGGTGGGGAGATAAGACCTTCTCCAAGGGAGAAAGGTGAAAGGCTTGAATGCCCTAACCGCTCAGGAAGACTGAGGACTGTCCTATCTCCTGCTGACCCCCTGGGAGGCCCTTGGGGCCCCCAACCCTTCCTGTCCTTCAGCTTGTCACCCCCTTACCCTGGTAGACAATAAGGCGGCAGTTGTTCTGAGACTCAGGGGCATTTGCCAGGATGTCTTCAAGTGTCCGGCAGAAGAGTTTGGCCTGTTCCAGCCGATCCTCCCGGCTAAAGCCAGCTCGGCCATCCTGTGACATGGCGAATAGGGTCTGCAAGGGGGTGGCATATTCCAGGACACAGATGCCTGCCTGGAGGAGGTAAAAGGAAGACCAGACTCAGCCGGGGCCAGGCAGACAGACTCTGGACCCCACTGCTCAATCTGTAGGGGTGGAGTCTGGGAGGTAGCCACTTGATGGGGTCGATGATCTTTGCCTGTGAACCCCACTCTTAAAATCATGGCCAGGGACTGCATTAAATTTACCCTTCCCAGATCCTTCGTCTAGGCTACTACTATTGTCAACTACTCCAGCTGGAAGTCAAGTCTGAGGGCTGGACTCTGGGTTCAACTCTGCTTGGGTTCCCCACAACCTACATGAAATCCTTCAGACATTCTCTCGACCTTCATCTGGGCAGCTCTATGTTCCAGAGCATGGTATGCTCTGGAAATCGTCTACTTCCGCCCTGTTCTCTGAGTCTCAGTGTCCTCTTCTACAAAGCAGGGGTCATAACAGTCCCTACACCACAGAGTGGTGGTGAGGATTCAATGCGGTGGTCAGATGAAGCACCTGGAAGAGCATCTAGCTTACAATAAGTGCTCAATAAATGTTACTAGGAATTCCATGGTGGTCCAGTGGTGAGGACTCCATGCCAGGTTTCAATCCTTGGTCAGAGAACTAATGTCTTGCAAGCCTCACAATACGGTCATAAATAAATAAATAAATGTTACTTAATCTTTATCACTCAGAACCTAATTTTGCCCAGCCCTGGGACCAAT
This sequence comes from Moschus berezovskii, assembly GCF_049115385.1. NCBI lineage: Eukaryota > Metazoa > Chordata > Mammalia > Artiodactyla > Moschidae > Moschus > Moschus berezovskii. Next base: position 61,291,260 of record NC_142467.1, on the reverse strand, counting down.
CAGAGAAACCGAGGCACAGAGAAGGGCAGTGAATTTTTATCACGGTTTGGCCAGGGCTCAGAGTTCTGAGTCTCTAGGCCTGACCCCTTCCCAGTGCCATCTGCTTCCCTGCACACGCACCCGCTGTCCGTTTTCCAGAAGCTCATAGATGCTGTTGGTGTAAACCCGGCCCTTGATGCCGGCACGGTCAGCAGTCTGCTGGGGCAGCTCATGTAGGAAGCGAATGTTGGGGTCAGCCATGCTCAGGTCGTCAGGCACCCCACAGTCCAACGGGAAGAGGATGTGCAACCGGTGGCTCCCTGCACCCTGTAGCGTGTTGTTGTGGAACTGATTGTAAATTTGGATCCGGGCCTGGAACCCTAGGGTAGAGAGGTCCAAAAAGTCATCTCTACCAACTCTGTCTCCCAACCAACTCAGGACAGAGATGCAGGCCATTGTTGCCCTCACTGTGTGGGTGCAAGAACCCTGGGGGGCCAGGAGAGGCAGAGCATTAGGCAATAATGCTTCACCTACTCCCACCACCCCTTTCTCCCCCTCACTTGACCTTTGTCCAGATTTTTGTTAGCCCCATTCCTTCCCACTACAGCTTTCAGGGCTCTGAGAGACAGGCAGAGCTCTGCGAGTTGCCATGCCCAGCAACCCCAGGTTCACTGAGCCAGGCCTCTAGCTGAAGCCCTGCTGTCTAGCAAAGGCAGCCATGAGATGGGGGAGAACCACAGCCCTGGCCAGCAAGTCAGAAGAATGAGATGTAATTTGTAAGTTTCCAGTGGGGTAGTCAGGCTCTGGACAGGTCTGTGTTCGAATCCTGCTTCCTCCTATAGCTCAGGTGTGTGACTTTGGACAAGTCACTTTATCTCTCAGAACATCTCTGATGTTCTTAACTCTAAAACAGGGGTGATGATTATCCTGTCCTCACAGAAGCAAAAGTGAAAGTCACTCAGTTATATCCTATTCTTTGCGACCCCATGGACTATAGAGTCTATGGAATTCTCTAGGCCAGAATACTGGAGTGGGTAGCCTTTCCCTTCTCCAGGGGATGTGAATTAAAAGAGAAACTGTAAATGAAGGGCATACAACTTGCAGCAAATATTTATTGAAAGAATTCATGGGTGACTTGGGACAAGTCACTTAATGGATCTAAGCCCCAAATTTCTTCCTGCAAACCAGGTATAATAGTAATAGCCTTCAAGCTTATAAGATCACTTTTGGAATCATATGGTTTGTTAGACTGAAAATGCTTTGAAGGAAGCTCAACTCTGTGTTCCGTGATGATCTCGACGGGTAGAATGGGGGTGGCATGGGAGGGAGGTCCAAGAGGGAGGGGATATATGTATACATATAGCTGATTTAATTTGTTGTCAAGCAGACACTAACACAACATTGTAAAGCAATTATGCTCCCAACAGCAATAAATAAATAAAGCTTTGGAAAAATAAATAGCAATTGAGAACTCTTGGGGAAAGAAAAAGAAAATGCTTTGAAAAATATAGTGACTTCTGGAAACAAGGTTGCGTGTCTTACTGTCTGTCTTGTAGATCTAGAAATGGGGGCATAGAGGATGGCTCACCTGGCAGGATCAGCCGCAGGTATCCAATATAATATGACCAGGCCAGCCCATGAGCCACGTTGAAGTTCTTTTTTTCACAGACTGCAGAGACCTCTGCTGGGGCCAGGCCCTGTGGACAGCAGGGTGGGGCCGGAGGGCCTCCATGAGGATAACAAGAGCGCTCCTCCCCAAAGAAGATTTCCCAACTTCCTGCCAACGGGCTCCCTTCTCTGCCATTGCTGAACCCAGACTATTCTAGGCTCTAGTCCAAGGATCAGCTTCTAAACTGATCACACTCCCAGTACTTAGCTCACAGCAGATCACAATAGACACACCTCCACCCAACCAGACCCTCCACCTCCCTGTGTGTGATACCTGGAGGCCCAGGAGGATGTTAAGTGCCTGTGAGAGGCCCAGGAGAGCAAGCATCCAAGTGAAGGGCAGGCCAGCCATGTTTGGGATGGAGCAGTAGAAATAGCAGGACAGCAGCAGCAGGGCCCCGCAGCGCATGGAGGAGCACAGGCAGGCCCGCACAGCCCTCCAGTAGCTGCCGTGGTACCTGCAAGTGACATGCAAGTTCCAGACCACAGCCCAGCTCAGTCAGAGACGGGCAGGAGGTACTTCAGGGAGTCACCTGGAGTGGACGTGGCACAGCTCCTCGGCCAGATTGCAGATCCCCTTGATCAGCAGTCCCATCTGCTGGGAGGCCAGGTGGAGCACCAACCACTTGAGAGTGTAGTCTGGTGGCTCCCCCAGTCCCCAAAGGGCCACCAGACAGGCACTTAGCAGGACCAAGGCTGCCTTTTGGGCCCTGTGACCCCTGGGCTGTGGGATGGATGGATGCAGGCTGGAGTGAGGCATCTGTGGGTACCAAGAAATCCATGGTTGTGCTCCCCTCACTCTCCTACAGTTCCAGGACTGAGGCCCTGAGTGGGCACATCCCCCAGCTCTCCAGCTCCCTGGTGCCCAGCCATACCCAGAAGGTGCTCCTGGAGACACCTCTAGGGGACAGGTTGGGCATACAGCATCCCAGAGCTCCAACCCAAAAAAGATTTATTGCAAACATAGTAGGTGGAGAAAGAAATGCATGCACACATAAGTTGGAGCAAATTCGGGGAGACAGTGAAGGACAAGGAAGCCCAGCGTGCCGTAGTCCATGGGGATGCAAAGAGTCAGACATGACTTAGCAACTGAACAACACATACACACCTCACCCAACCCCAGTGAGACCACAAGCATGGTGAAGAAAGAAGACAGCGACTACCCCAGAGCCAGGCCTGAAAGTGTCCTGTGAGGTACCACTCACCAGGGAACCAGGGCTTCCCTTGCCCCACAGGCCACCCCAGGGAGGACCTTAGGCAGCAAAGCTGTAAACCACAGTTCAGAGGGTGGAGGCACCCACCTCTGCTGCCTCTGCAGGGTCCTCAGCCTTAGAGCTCTGGCTGGCTGGCTCCTGATCGTACCTTCTACCTCTCAAACTGCAGGTTGTTTCTGGAAGTCGACAGGGAGAGAAGGCCCAGCACAGGGGCTCCCAGCAACCAAGGGTGGCCTCTCAGGGTAGAGCCTGAAAAATGAAAGGTTAAAAACAACTGAAGCTTCCTTCACAGCACTCCAGCACTGGCATCTCACCAGACCGCAGCCTCACTGTGTTCGCTGAGGAGGTTATTTCCTGCCTCCCAGGGCGTCCTGGTCAGCCACGCCTGCCTTGGGGTGAGGGAGAAACCTTGAGAAGTCCCCCGTTCCATTGTCCACCCCTCAAACCAAGGGTGTTCAGAAACCCTCTCACTCTCCTCACAGCCACAATCCTGAACACCAGCTGTCCCTCAAGCCCCCTGCAAGTCAAACACATTCTACCAACACCCTCACGAGACTCACATGCCCAGCCAAGCATACACACTGCACCATGCTTCCTGCCTGGTGGTTTTATTCTGATTTGCAGATGCAGATCCTCTTTTTCTGAAGACTGTGACATCAGACTAGAGGTGGGGAAAATGAAGAGTTATTTCCTGTAACAATAGCCTTCTAGTAAAAAATTTAGTGGGAGCCAAAAGGCTGCTGAAGTGAGGGGTTTTGGCTCTCCATAGAAAGTATTATAGCAACACTTGTGACTTCCCAGAGAGAACCTGGTGCTTCCAGCCAAAAAGGCAGTCGTGTGGATAATGATAGTAATAATGATAATAATAATAATAATTAAGTGCTTACTGTGCTCCAGACATTATGCCAAGTGTTATATATATTGTTTCACTTAGTCCACTAAGCCACCCTCTCAGGAAGGTATAATACTATTCTCATGGACAATCTGAGCTTCAGTGAGGTGAATTAACTTGTCCCTGTCCCCCCGCTAGTAAAGGAGGGAGTGGGGACATGAATCAGGTGGGTGACTTCAAAACCCAGCTGGTTCTGTGCTTTGATTCCCCAGAAAGGGGTGGAAGGACCAGGATCAAATTTCATGCTTGCACTTTTCCGGAGGGTGGAGAGTGTTTCTGGCCATTTTCTGGCACACCAGTAAACTGATCAGATTTGAGAAGGGGGCAGGCTCAGGAGTGGGATTGGGACAGAAGCCACAGAGCAGAAGCAGTCCATATATGCCCAGGCCAGAAGGTACTTGCCTAGACCCTTCCCCACATCCCAACCAGACCCAAGAAGACACATCACGTTCATAGATGCCACTGGCCTCTTGGGAGCAAGGAGGCTCCCAGAAAACTCTCATTTTTAAAAATAATTTTCCAAGAATGGAGAAAATTCCCTGCACTTTCTCTCCCCTACAAATGCTCACAAAGGGGGCCCCCTGTGGTGGACAGGACTCTGGTGCTTCAAAACCAAAGAAAGTCAAGGTTGTCAAAGAAAACGTCTGAGCAGAGTCCTCCCACAGTGGGCAACTCCACAGCTGTCCCAAAGTCACCTTGCGCCAAGAAATCTTTGGACTTTACTATCCTGCCCTGCCTTCCCAGATGTTGGGAAAGATTGAAGGCAGGAGGAGAAGGGGACGACAGAGGATGAGATGATTAGATGGTATCACCGACTCAATGGACATGAGTTTGGGTAAACTCCAAGAGTTGGTGATGGACAGGGAGGCCTGGGGTGCTTTGGTTCATGGGGTCGCAAAGAGTCGGACACGACTGAGTGACTAAACTGATACTGGCACTGATCCTATCCAGCAGCCAGCACCACCTCCCCTGGGTGGTACCATTTCTGCCAGCTCCACTGCTCCACAATGGTCATCATTTCCGCTGAACCTGTTCTTCATCTCTGCCCCCTTCTCCTAGAGGAAGAGTCTCTGTTTATAGGAGAATGGTACTGTGAATCAGAAGCCTTAAAAGACACATAGAATCATAGACCTAGCAATTCACTTCTGGGAATCCTTCATCAAGAAATAATCAGGGCTTCCCTGGTGGCTCAGTGGTAAAGAATCTGCTTGCTAATGCAGGAGACATGGGTTTGATCCACGGTCGAGAAGATCTCACATGCCATGGAACAACTGGGCCCGTGTGCCACAGCTAGAGAAAAGCCTGAGCGGCAATGAAGACCCAGCACAGCCAAAAATAAATAATTTTTTTAAAAAAATAAATAATCAAAGGCACTAAGATGCCCATTTTCAGATGTTTGTGCAAGTGTTATTTATATCAGAGAAAAACTAAAAACTAAATGTCCAACAATAGGGGACTGATTAAATTGTGGTTTATCTTAGAATGTTGCTGCTGCTGCTGCTAAGTCACTTCAGTCGTGTCCAACTCTGTGTGACCCCATAGATGGAAGCCCACCAGGCTCCCCCGTCCCTGGGATTCTCCAGGCAAGAACACTGGAGTGGGTTCTTAGAATGTTAGGTAGCCACTAAAAATGAAGATGTAATTTTGTATGTTGACTCTTAAATATCTTTAGCATTTTACTTCTTACTGGAAAAAAGCAGAGTACAAAATAGTATAATTGCATTTTTAGAAATATACATTGCACGAGAAAAGGTCTGGAAGACTACATGACAGGAAAAATGCTAACAATGATTACTCTGTGTAGCAAGACTATGGGTGATTTTTGGTATGTTTTTTCCTTTGAACTCATCATGTTTTGAAGGTCTCTTTTCCTGACATTGAACATGTATTAGTTGTTTGGAGTATGCTGATGTTAGAGAGGGACTTTTCCTTGCCTCTTCCACTTTCTGGCAGCCCCAGGTGTTCCTTGGTTTGCAGCTGTAGCACTTGAGTCTCTGCCTCCATCATCACAGAATGTGTGTGTCCCTGTCTTCACATGGCACTTCCTTTTCTTATAAGGACACCAGTGTTGTCCATTGGATTAGGGCCCACCCTAATCACCTCATCTTAACTCAATTGCAGCTACAAAGACATACAAAAAAATAAGGTCACATTCACAGGTAGAGGGAGTTAGGACTTCAGTATCTCTTTTGGGGGACACAGTTCAATCCATAACAAGGTCAGTGCTGGAAAAAAAATTACTGGAGAATTGTTTGGAGCCTTGTGGGTTGTGGCCAGGGCCTCAGGGCATGGGGAGTGTCAACAATTGCATGGATAGGATTGTCCTCATCAGCTGTGCTGATGGGCAGAGACCTCAAAGCTCTTCCAGATGGCCATCTGGCATCCAAAGAGGAAGCTGAGGACCACAAAGGGAAGTTAGGTCCAAGTGGTAGAAGACACATGGAAGCTGTAACGGGGTTGGAAATAGAAATGAAAGCCATCTCAGACCAGCACTTCCCGGGTGTCCAGAGGCAAGAAGCAACTACCAGTAAGTGAAGGAGAGGCCCCAGGAGCAAGCAGACTGTGGAACAGAGTGTTGGCACTCAGAAACACTGACCAGAGGGCAGCAGCCTGTGAGCTTGGCAGTCTGCAACTTGAATCTAACTTCCCTCCCTTTGGCCCAGTTATTTATCGTCTTTGAAGTTTAGCTTCCTCATACCTGAGTGGGGGTAGTAATACTTTTTTTTCTCCTCATAAAATTGTCATGAGAATGAAAAGAAATAATGTGTTTGTAGGCCTGACTTGTAAGTTCTCAGTGATAGCTAACTCTAATCACATCACCATCACCATCATTATCATAACCATTGAGAATCACATTCTTTGAGTTGTCAGCCACTCTCATCTTGGCCTTTATCCTGGGCTCAAGCAGACACAGAGACTTGCTGTCTCACCTGTGGGTGGCTCTGAGTCTGACTCTAGCCACCTTTTTGTTGTAACTTTATTGCCACATCATGCAGCTGTCTAGTGTATCACGGTCTTTCTTGGACAAGACAATATCCTAGTAAATGTGATAGAAAAAGGGGCTGGATGATGCACGACTGGGGTTGGGGAAGCACAGCTGATTGAGCTACTGTATCTTCAGAGGATAAATAATGGCCCTACATCTTCCTGGAAGGTGGTATTCATGAGGGTGGTGAAATCTACAGTTGTTTTTTGTTAGTTTTGGGTAACAGCCTAATTGAGATATTCACATACCATACAACTTACCTATTTAACACACAGTTCAGTAGTTTTTAATATATTCACATCACCACAATCAAATTTAGAACATTTTCATCACCTGAAAAGAAATCTTATAGGCTTCAAGGTTGAATTCTTTCTTCCTTTTGGTTTCTGCCCTCCAAAGTTTGGTCCAGTGATTTGTGTAAGCTTTGCATAGGGTGATATTTGTGCTGAGTTTTGTTTTGTTTTCCCCTCTGATGTGCAGGGCTGAGTAAGGTGGTAGAGCTCTCACTGTTTGCAGATGACATGATACTATACAGAGAAAATCCTAAAGATACTATCAGAAAATTATTAGAGCTAATCAGTGAATTTACCAAAGCCGCAGGATACAAAGTCAATACACAGAAATCACTTGTATTCCTATATGCTAACAACAAAAAAATCAGAAAGAGAAATTAAGGAATCAATCCCGTTCACCATTGCAACAAAAAGGATAAAGTATCTAGAAATAAACCTACCTAAGGAGACAAAAGAACTGTATACAGAAATAAAAGACACTGGTGAAAGAAATCAAAGATGACATAAATGGATGGAGAGATATTCCATGTTCCTGGGTAGGAAGAATCAATATTGTAAAAATGACTACACTACCAAATGCAATCTACAGATTCAATGTGATCCCTATCAAACTACTAATGGCATTTTTCACAGAACTACAACAAAAATTTTCACAATTCATATGGAAACACCAAGACCCTGAATAGCCAAGCAGTCTTGAGAAAGGAGAATGGAGCTGGACGAATCAACTTCCTGATTTCAGATTATACTACAAAGCTACAGTCATCAAGACAGAATGGTACTGGCACAAAAACAGAACTATAGGCCAATGGAACAAGATAGAAATCCCAGAAATAAATCATGCACCTATGGATACCTTATTTTTGACAAAGGAGGCAAGAATATACAGTGGGGGAAAGACAATCTCTTCAATAAGTGGTGCTGGGAAAACTGGGCAGCTACATGTAAAAAAATGAAATTAGAACATGTACTAACACCATACACAAAGATAAACTCAAAATGGATTAAAGACCCAAATGTAAGATCAGAAACTATAAAACTCTTGGAGGATAACATAGGCTGAACATTTGATGACATAAATCAAAGCAAGATATTCTATGACACACTTATCTGTCTTTTTGATTATAGCTATTCTCATTTCATTGATATGAAGTGGTATCTTATTGTGGTTATGATTTGTATTTTCCTGATGGTAAGTATCCTTACCATATTTCTGATATTGAGTTATCTTTTTGTGTTTTTTGCTAATGCACATCTTTTTTGAGAAAATCCTACTCATATTTTTGTCCATTTTTAGTTGGGTATTTGTCTTTTTACTATATTTAATAATTTGTTATTGTGATAATCATAGGAGTTTTTTTGTATATTCTAGATACAAGTCCCTTAACAGATAAATGCTTTGCAAAATTTTTCTCCTATTCTTTAGGTTGTTTTCTCGCTTTCCTCCTGGTGTCCTTTGAAACACAAATGTTATTAATTTTTATAAAACCTAATTTACCTTGTAGTTTGTTGCTTGTCCTTTTGGTGCTGTATCTAAGAAGCTATTGCCTAAACAAGGTGACAGTGATTTGTATATATGTTTTCTTCTAAGAGTTTAATGATTTTCGCTTTTACATTTATATCTTTTGTCCATTTTGAATCTTTTTATATGTGATGTGAGTTAGGAATTCATGTTCTTCTTCATATAGATACCCAGTGGTCCCAGCACCATTTGTCAAAAACTAGCCTTTCTCCATTGGCACAAATTGTTTTGTCAGTTGTCAAAAATGAACTGACTCAAAATATGAATTCTATTTATGAATTCTCAATTCTTTTCCATTGATCTATATATCTATTGTTATCCTAGTCCACACCGTCTTGGTTACTGTAGCTTGTAGTAAGCTTTGAAATTAGAAAATGTGAGTCCTCCAACTTTGCTCTTCCTTTTCAAGATTGTTTTGGCTACTTGGGTTGCTTAATTTCCTATACAAATTTTGGGGTCAGCTTGTCAATTTCTGCAAGGAAGTCATCTGGGATTTTGACAGGTATTGCATTGATTCTATAGATCAGTTTGGGTAATATCATCATGTTAACATTATCAAGCCCTTGAACATGAGATGTCTTCCCATTTATTCAGATCCTTTAAAATTCCTTTTAGCAATGTTTTATATTGTATACAATAGGAGTATTGCACTTATTTAGTATTTTACTCTTCTTTGGAATTTTTAAATTGTGATAAATGTGTACAGCACAAAATTTGCCTCTTTAATCATTTTTTATTTTTTAAATATATTTTTATTACTTTTTATCAGTCAGTTCAGTTCAGTTGCTCAGTCATGTCCAACTCTTTGCAACCCCATGGACTGCAGCATGCTAGGCTTCCCTGTCCATCACCAACTCCCAGAGCTTGCTTAAACTCATGTCCATCGAGTCGGTGAGGCCATCCAACCATCTCATAATTTTGTTTATTTATTTGGCTCCCCTGGGTCTTTGTTGCTGTGCACAGGCTTTCTTTAGTTGTACACAGCGAGGGTTACTCTTGGTTGCAGGGCACGGGCTTCTCGTCATGGTGGCTTCTCGTCATGGTGGCTTCTCTTGCTGTGGAGCACAGGCTCTAGGGCACTCAGCCTCAGTAGTTGTGGCATATGGGCTTAGTTGCTCTGCAGCATGTGGAATCTTCCTGGACCAAGGATTGAACCTGTGTCTCCTACATTGTTAAGAGGATTTTTATCCACTGTACCACTGAAAGATTGTTGTTGAGCCGTGAAAGATGCCAGGACTCTTGGCCTCTGGAGGAGAGGAATTCAATCTGGGGCCAGTAATGAGGCTTGATCGCTCAGAGCTTTTGTGTAATAAAGTTTTATTAAAATATAAAAGAGATAGAGAAAGCTTCTGACATAGACATCAGAAGGGGGCAGAAGGAGTACCCCCTGCTAGCCTTTACCAGTATGTTATATACCTATCAGCAAGCTGTTAATTAGAGAAAGGAGATGTCTCAAAACTCAGAGTGGCACCAGGCCCTTCACCCACAACATGCATTTTGAGATAACGTTGGAACCAGGTGAGTCATCGCGGGCCATAAAACGATTGACATGAATCTTGAAGAAAGGCAGGTTTCTAAGTAAATACATAGTTTCATTAACATAGATTAGGATAGCAATGTATGAGTAAAGCATACAGGTTTGTTGAGCACTTATCGGTTCTGGGTCTTAAGTGGAACCAACTTGGAAAGACAGTCTCGAGTAAATACATAGTTCATTAACATAGCTTATGACAATCATTTACAGAAGAAAAACGCATTAGTTAGCTCAAGGTTTGAGAAAAGTTAAGTTCAGGTGGAGCCAGTTGTCATTGCAACACAGAATTTTAAGAGAAACCTGTTTTTAAATTTGTATAGAGAAGGGGAAAAATCTAAAACTTGCTTGTTTCCTCCTGCCACTTAAGAGAGAAAGAAAAAATGTCTGACACTTGTAGCCTATTTCCTCCATTTGGAGACCCCTGACCTTCCTGCCTATTACCCTCTCACCACCAAGGAAGTCCTAAAATTCACTTGTTTATTTACTCTTGCCTGGGCTGGATCTTCGTTGCTGCACTCATGCTTTCCCTAGTTGCAGAGAGAAGGGGTGGTTCTCTAGTTTCGGTGCTTGAACTTCTCATTGCAGTGGCTCCTGGTGCTGTGAAGCATAGGCTCTAGGGCTTGTGGGCTTTAGTATTTATGGCCTATAGGCTTAGTTGCCTTGAGGCATGTGGGATCTTCCTGAACCAGAGAGTGAATCCGTGTCCCCCGCATTGGCAGATGAATTCTTAACCACTGGACCACTGGGGAAGTCTACACTTTAACCACTATAGGTGTACGATTCAGGTGCAGTAATTACATTCACAGTGTTGTACAACAGTCACCACTATCTGTTTCCAAAAATTTTCACCATCCCAGACAGAAGCACTATACTTATTAAGCAGTAACTCTCGACTTTTCCCTCCCTTCAGTCTCTGGTAATCTACTTTTTTGTCTCTATGAATTTGCCTGCTGGTGGTGGTTTAGTCGATAAGTAGTGTCTGACTCTTGCAACCCCATGGACTGTAGCCCTCCAGGCTCTTCTGTCTATGGAATTTCCTCAGCAAGATTGCTGGAGTGGGTTGCCACTTCCTTCTCCATGAATTTGCCTACCCTCTATATTTTATATAAGTTAAATCATATGCTATTTGTCCTTGGTGTCTGACTTATTCTACTTAACATAATGTTTTTAAGGTTCATCCACAAGTGGTATCATGTATCAGACGTCACTTCTTTTTATGAAGGCAAACTTCAGGGCGGGGAGCTAAGTGACTGAGAGCAAGTAGGAAAATCCCATGGACAGAGGAGCCTGGTAGGCTGCAGTCCATGGGGTCGCTAAGAGTCAGACACGACTGAGACACTTCACTTTCACTTGCATTGGAGAAGGAAATGGCAACCCACTCCAGTGTTCTTGCCTGGAGAATCCCAGGGACGGCGGAGCCTGGTGGGCTGCTGTCCATGGGGTTGCACAGAGTTGAACACGACTGAAGTGGCTTAGCAGCAAGAGAGGGAGACTCACTTTTAACTGTATTCTTTTTCATGACTGAATAATATTTCACTCTATGTATGTATCACATTTATTTATTGATGAACACGTGGGTTGTTTACACCTTTTGACTATAGTGAATAATGCTGCTGTGAATATTTACACACAAGTATCTGTTTGAGGTCCTGTTTTCAATTCTTTGGGATATAGAAAGTGAAATTGTTAGGTCATACAGTAATTCTATGTTTAATGTTTTGAGGAACCCTCAAATTATTTTCTGTTTTATTCTTTTTTTTCATGTTATTGTAAATGAAATTGTTTTCACAATTTTATTAGATATACAGTGTTGTAACTGCTTTTTTTAAGATGAGGGATCATTTCATAGACATATTTGTGGATCAATAAAGATAAAATATCATCATAATTTTTGGTGTATACCTAGCACTCCATGGTATAGAATTATGAATCATGATTTAATCAATGACCTATTTGGAAACATATCAGTTCGGTTCAGTCACTCAGTTGTGTCTGACTCTTTGCGACCCCATGGTCTGCAGCTTCCCTGTCCATCACCAGCTCCTGGAGCTTGCTCAAACTCATGTCCATCCAGTCAGTGATGACATCCAACCATTTCATCCTCTGTCTTCCCCTTCACCTTCTGCCTTCAGACTCTCCCAGCATCAGGGTCTTATCAAATGAGTTAGTTCTTCACATTAGGTGGCCAAAGTATTGGAGTTTCAGCTTCAGCATCAGTCCTTCCAATGAATATTCGGGACTCATTTCCTTTAGGACGGACTGGTTGGATCTCCTTGCTGTCCAAAGGACTCTCAAGAGTTTTCTCCGACACCACAGTTCAAAAACATCAAATCTTCGGCTCTCAGCTTTCTTTATGGTCCAACTTTCACATCCATACATGACTTATGGAAAAACCATAGCTTTGTCTAGACGGACCTTTGTTGGTAAAGTAACATCTCTGCTTTTTAATATGAGTCTAGGTTGGTCATAGTTTTTCTTCCAAGGAGCAAGCATCTTTTAATTTCATAGCTGCAGTCACCATTTGAAGTGATTTTGGAGCCCAAGAAAATTAAGTCTCTCACTGTTTCCATTGTGTCCCATCTATCTGCCATGAAGTGTTGGGGCTGGATGCCACGATTTTCATTTTTTGAATGTTGAGTTTTAAGCCAACTTTTTCACTCTCTTCTTTCACTTTCATCAAGAGGCTCTTTGCTTCTTCTTCTCTTTCTGCTATAAGAGTGGTGTCATCTGCATATCTGAGGTTGTTGATTTTTCTCTCTGCAGTCTTGACTCCAGTTTGTTCTTCATCCAGTCCCTCATTTCACATGATGTACTCTGCATATAAGTTAAATAAACAGGGTGGCAATATACAGCCTTGACGTACGCCTTTCCCAATTTGGAACCAGTCTGTTGTTCCATGTCCAGTTCTAACTGTTGTCTCTTGACCTGCATACAGATTTCTCAGGAGGCAGGTCAGGTGGTCTGGTATTTCCATTGCTTTCAGAATTCTCCACAGTTTGTTGTGATCCACACAGTCAAAGGCTTTAGTGTAGTCAATGAAGCAGATGTTTTTCTGGAAGTCTCTTGCTTTCTCTATGATCCAACAGATGTTGGCAATCTCTGGTTCTTCTGCCTTTTCTAAAACCAGCTTGAACATCTGGAAATTCTCAGTTCATGTACTGTTGAAGCCTTACTTGGAGAATTTTGAGCATTACTTTACTAGTGTGTGAGATGAGTGCAATTGTGCGGTAGTCTGAACATTCTTTGGCATTGCCTTTCTTTGGAATTGGAATGAAAACTGACCTTTTCCAGTCTTGTGGCCACTGCTGAGTTTTTCAGATTTGCTGAGATATTGAGTGCAGCACTTTCACAGCATCATCTTTTAGGATTTGAAATAGCTCAGCTGGAATTCCATCACCTCCAATAGCTTTGTTCATAGTGATGCTTCCTAAGGCCCACTTGACTTCACATTCCAAGATGTCTGGCTCTAGGTGAGTGATCACACCATCGTGGTTATCTGGGTCATGAAGATCTTTTTTGTATAGTTCTTCTGTGTATTCTTGCCTCCTCTTCTTAATATCTTTTGCTTCTGTTAGGTCCATACCATTTCTGTCCTTTATTATGCCCATCTTTGCATGAAATGTTCCTTGGTATCTCTAATTTTCTTGAAGAGATCTCTAGTCTTTCCCATTCTATTATTTTCCTCTATTTCTTTGCATTGATCACTGAGGAAGGCTTTCTTATCTCTCCTTGCTATTCTTTGGAACTCTGCATTCAGATGGATATATCTTTCCTTTTCTCCTTTGCCTTTTGCTTCTCCTCTTTTCTCAGATATTTGTAGGGCCTCCTCAGATAACCATTTTGCCTTTTGGATTTCTTCTTCGTGGGGATGGTTTTGATCACCACCTCCTGTATTATGTTACGAACCTCCGTCTATAGTTCTTTCGGCACTCTTTCTATCAGATCTAATCCCTTGAATAAATTTGTCATTTCCACTGTATAATTGTAAGGGATTTGACTGAGATCATACCTGAATGATCTAGTGGTTTTCCCTTCTTTCTTCATTTAAGTCTGAATTTTGCAATAAGGAGTTCATGATCTGAGCCACAAACAGTTCCCAGTCTTGTTTGCTGACTATATAGAGCTTCTCCATCTTCGCCTGCAAAGAAAATAATCAATCTGATTTTGGTATTGACCATCTGGTGATATCCATGTGTAGAGTCTTCTCTTGTGCAGTTGGAAGAGGGTGTTTGCTATGACCAGTGTGTTCTCTTGGCAAAACTGTGTTAGTCTTTGACCTGCTTCATTTTGTACTCCAAGGCCAAACTTGCCTGTTACTCCAGGTATCTCTTGACTTCCTACTTTTGCATTCTACTCCCCTATGATGAAAAGGACATCTTTTTTGGTGCTAGTTCTGGAAGGTCTTGTAGGTCTTCATAGAACTGTCAGCTTCTTCAACAATTGTCATTGGGGCATAGACTTGGATTACTGTGATATTGAATGGTTTGCCTTGGAAATGAATAGAGATCATTCTGCCATTTTTGAGATTGCTCCCAAGTACAGCATTTCAGACTCTTTTGTTGACTATGATGGCTACTCCATTTTTTCTAAGGGATTCTTTTGCCCACAGTAGTAGATATAATGGTCATCTGAATTAAATTCACCCATTCCATTCCATTTTAGTTCACTGATTCCTAAAATGTCAATGTTCACTCTTGCCATCTCCTGTTTCAGTTCAGTCACTCAGTCGTGTCTGATTCTTTGCGACCCCATAAATCACAGCACTCCAGGCCTCCCTGTCCATCACCAACTCCTGGAGTTCACTCAAACTCATGTCCATCGAGTCGGTGATGCCATCCAGCCATCTCATTCTCTGTCGTCCCCGTCTCCTCTGACCACTTCCAATTTGCTTTGATTCATGACCCTAACATTCCAGGTTCCTATGCAATATTGTCCTTTACAGTATTGGACTTTACTTCCATCACTAGTCACATCCACAACTGGATGTTGTTTTTGCTTTGGCTCAGCCTTTTCATTCTTTCTGGAGCTATTTCCCACTCTTCTTCAGCAGCAGCAGCAGCAGCAGCCTTTTCATTCTTTCTGGAGCTATTTCCCACTCTTCTTCAGTTGCATATTATAGGGCACCTACCAACCTGGAGGGACTTCCCTGGTGGCTCAGATGGTAAAGTGTCTGTCTACAATGCAGGAGACCCGGGTTCGATCCCTGGGTTGGGAAGATTCCCTGGAGAAGGAAATGGCAATCCACTCCAGTACTATTGCCTGGAAAATCCCATGGACAGAGGAGCCTGGTAGGCTACATCCATGGGGTCGCAAAGAGTCAGAAACGACTGAGCGACTTCACTTCACTTCACTTCACCAACCTGGAGAGTTCATCTTTCAGTGTCATATCTTTTTCCCTTTTCATACTGTTCATAGGGTTCTCAAGGCAAGAATCAGTCAGTCAGTTCAGCCACTCAGTCGTGTCTGACTCTTTGTGACCCCATGGACTGCAGCATGCCAGGCTTCCCTGTCTATTACCCACTCCTGGAGCTTGCTCAAACTCATGTCCATTTAGTCTGTGATGTCATCCAACCATCAGGGCTAGAATACTGAAATGGTTTGTCATTCCCTTTTTCAGTGGACCATGTTCTCCACCATAACCCGTCTGTCTTGGGTGGCCCTACCTGGTATAGCTTGTAGTTTTGTTGAGTTAGACAAGGCTGTGATCCAAGTGATCAGTTTGGTTCCATTCATTCCATTCCATCGCTCAGTCGTGTCCGACTCTCTGCGACCCCGTGGACTGTAGCCTACCAAGCTTCTCCGTCCATGGGATTCTCCAGGCAAGAATACTGGAGTGGGTTACCGTTTCCTTCTCCAGGGGATCTTCCCGACCCAGGGATTGAACCCGGGTCTCCTGCATTGCAGGCAGACGCTTTAACCTCTGAGCCACCAGGATCAGTTTGGTTAGTTTTCTGGAATTGTAGTTTCCATTCTATCTTCCCTGTGATGGATAAGGATAAGCTTGTGGAAGCTTCCTGATGGGAGGGACTGGCTGTGGGGGAATCTGGGTCTTGCTCTGATGGGTGGGGCCATGCTCAATAAATCTTTAATCCAATTTTCTGTTGATGGGTGGGGCTGTGTTCCCTTCCTGTAGTTTGGCCTCAGGTCAAACTATGGTAGGGTAATGGCAGTAATGGTGACCTTCTTTAAAAGGACTTATGCCAGGACTGTTGTATTCAGTACCCCTGACCCCATGGCAAGCCATTGTCAACCCATGCCTCCTCCAGAGACTCCTAAATACTCACCGGCAAGTCTGGCTCTGTCTGTTGTGGGGTCACTGCTCCTTCTCTTGGGTCCTGGTGGGCAAAATGTTCCCTCCAAGAGTCTGTTTACCCAGTTCTTTGGAAGTTCTGTAATCAAATCCCACTGGCCTTCAAAGTCAAATTCCCTGGGGGTTCTCAGTCCCTTTGCTGGATCCCCAGGTTGGGTAATCTGTTGTGTGCCCTAGAACTTTCACAACAGTGCAAGAACTTCTTTGGTATAATTGTTCTTTTAAATATTTCTCTGCAATAAGCAACTTTGCAGCAAGCATAGGAAGGTGTATCTTTGTGTACTTTTCTGATTATTAGGAGAGATTCTTAGAAGTGGGATTGCTGAATCAAAGAGTATGCCTATTTTTCAGGCTTCTGATGGGTATTACCAAAAGGCTCACTAGATGTATGTTGTTTGTTTTGGAAGCCACCATGAGAAAATAGGAAACAACTCAAATTTTCAACACCAGGGGATCAGTTAAAATAATGATAGTACATGGTCAGCAGTCACAACAAATTTTAATGTTGCAGTAAAATTACTGACTCTGAAAGACATTTATAGTCATTTTAAAGTCTCAGAACTAGTTACAAAATAGTCCATATTAAATAAATCTGATTGCTTCCATTCAATGAAATACTCTGCAACTCTTTTAAAAATGAGGCAGTTCCCTATGTACTAATATGGAAATATCTGAGTGCTGTAGAATGAGATCAAAGAGTAAGTTGCAGAGCAGTGAGTGTGGAAACAAAAGGATAGATATGTGTGTATCTGATCTTCCCTGGTGGCTCAGATGTGAAGAGTCTGCCTGCAATGCAGGAGACCTGGTTTCAACCCCTGGGTTGGGAAGATCCCCTGGAGAAAGGCATGGCAACCCACTCTGGTATTCTTGCCTGGAGAATCTCCAAGGATGGAGTAGCCTGGTGAGCTACAGTCTACAGGGTTCCAAAGAGTCGGACATGACTGAGCAACTAAGCACAAAGCACACACATGTGTGTGTCTGTGATATGCCAGAATCAGGTGAAGGCAAACTTCAGGGAGGGGAGCTAAGTGGCTGAGAGCAAGTAAGAGAGGGAGACTCACTTTTAACTGCATATGCTTTTATATCTTTAAATTTTTATAGTGTGAATTATTACCTGTTGAAACATCACATATGATAGGAATTAACCCCAGAATGAACATTATGACACCCATTTTTGTTTTTTAAGGCTGATGTACGTATTTGCGTGAGAAACATTCTGGTTGTAAATATGACAAAATGTTCGTAGTAGTTATTTGGGAAGGGAATTTGGGGTATCTGGAGGTTTAAAAAAAAATCCACAAATTCTTTCATATTCTTGCCTTCAAAAGGTGAAGCGTAATTCCCCTCCTAAGTATAGGATTAACTAGATCATAAAAGGCATTGTTACTTCTTCCTTGTTCTCTTTCTTGGATCACTCGCTCTGGGGACAGTCAGCAGCTGTGTCAAAAGCCTGTGCTCTAGAGCCCACATGCCATAACTACTGAGCAGCAGCTAGAGAGCAGCCCCTGCTCGCTGCAATTAGAGAAACCTCATGTACAGCAACTGTGTGCCACAATGAAGACCCAGCACAGCCAAAAGAAAAAGTTTGATACTGAATGGCATTGAAGTTGCTCACCCTTTGCCTGACCACAGGGAGATCTCAGGAAGTCTTCCCAGCCACCAGACTGGGTGAGAGCCTTGCCTCCTGCTCCTTGTCAGACCAAACATCCTCTATCTGGCCTTGTGCAAGATTTATCATTTCTGTTGGTTTGGTTGTTGGTTTCTTGGACAGACAACAAGCCATGGGAGGACAGGTCTCAATTTGGCTTGTTTTCTGCTGCGGCCCTGAGGTCTGTCACACAGCAAATTCTCTGTATGCAGACATTAATAATGAACAAACAAATAAACTCAGGAGACCCGAGCAATCTCTTCAAATGCCTGAAGTGCTGTATGCAGCCAAAGAGCTCTCTTCTTCTGGCCTATAGAAGGCAAAACAAGGACAGAGTGATTGTCAAGTTTTGGTTCTAAGTCAGGAAGGATCTTCTAATAATAACAGCTGCCTGTGTTACTGACCCCGGTTCTTGGAATCTTTAATCAACAGAAATTGATAAGAGGTCAGAGGAGAAATGCAGGCAAAGCTGTACTGGGACCGATGCTACAGCAGGAGGGAGTGAAAACACGTAATGGACTGTCTTGCTTGCTCCCCTCGGTTGGGGTGGGGGAGGGTGTGGGGGGTGGTAGTGGATGGGAATGGGTGGTAAGAGGGAATGAGGAAGGGGAAGGTGGGTAGTGGGGAGGTGGGGAGGCAGTTGGTCCCTTAAATAAAGTGAAGGTATGGGCGAATTTGTGGGTCAGGCCAGAGGGATGGCTTAGGTTGGGGATCCCCAACCTCCAGGATCTAATGCCTGATGATCTGAGGTGGAGCTGATTTAATAATAATAGAAATAAAGTACACAATAAATGTAATGTGCTTGAATCATTCCAAAGCCATCCCTCATCTCCGGTCCTGGAAATGTTGTCTTCCACAAAACCGGTCCCTGGTGCCAAAAAGTTTGGGGCCAACTGGCTTAGGTGGTCTGCCCACCCACTGGGTGGCTCCATGTGCAGGGATCATTCACAGTACCCTGCTTTTGCTCCCTGAACCCCAGAAATGGCAGTTGGATTTTGGTCTTTTTATATCTTGTTCACAATTTGCCCCAGCTGCACGTGCACACAATTATTTTCAGTCCCTTATAGTTTCTTGATATTCTGTGGCTCAAGGAGAAGTTTGTCTAGGTGCAGGAACTGCAGTAAAGGGTCCCAGATCCCAGCCTGTCTGACCTGCAAAGTGGTAACTGGTGGTCACCAAAGGGGTTTACAAGAAGTCTGGTGGGCTCACTGTGAGGGGTGGGCTGTAGAGAGAATCCCAGACTGAGCAGAGGTTATGAATTCCCAATATCTCAAGCAAGCTGGGCTGCTGGGAAAATCCTGAGGGTGTCTTTCTGGTGGGCGAGGGGTGAGGAAGTGGATTATTTTTGCACTTGAGGAACTTGCTTCTGATCCAGGCTGGCTGAGCAGAGCTGGGTGTTTTCACTGGTTCACACTTCCCCATCCCAGCCCCACTTTCCTTCTCAGGCCTGAGGGAGGCTGTGTGGCTGGCACTGGTGACACCTGGTGGCCAGCTGGACTAGGACAAAGCAACCCCACCATCTACCTGTCCTGTCCATCTGCTTCATAGCTGTCCTGTACAGTGTTTGGACTGGAGGAGGTCCTGGCTTTTAAGGAATGAATGGATGAATGAACACAGACAGTAAAGAGGAAGAAGAGATGCTGTCTCTTTCTGATCTGGAGATCCAAGCAGGTGGACCAACCTGGACTACAGGAGGTGGCCAAACAATTCATCCGCTCGGGAAATAGACAAAATGGTCTCTGCTCTCTCTTTTGCCTCCCTCCTCTATGCTTGTCCTGTGTCCTAGGGGAACATATGAGGTAAGGGCAGGGTCTATTTCGGGAAAAGGCTAAAGTTAATTATTAATAAAAGTTGCTCCTGCATCTAAGCTTAATTATCCTATGAAGCTATGAATAGAGACCCATGGGCTGATTTGGAAGTTCCCGAATAAAGCTCCTTTCAGGGCAAGGACAATGAGGCCCAGAGAGGGCAGGAACCTGCTTAAGGTCCCACAGCCAGAATGTAGCAAGGCCAGGACTCCCAGGTCCTGTTCCTTAGGTCAAATCATAGCATTTGACCACCTAACATAGAAACACAGAGGAATGGAAAAGTTGGTATGGAGCCTAGAGGAGCAATTACAACAAGCACCTTAGCCTGGCAAGCAGGGCTTTCCCATCACCTTATGACACCCTCCACCCCCAGCACATGCTTTTCCTTTCAACTGAAGAAATAAGTGTGCATCACCTCCCAACCCACCCAGAGCCCTCCTCTCAACCACTCTGCTTTATATCCATCCCTTCCACTGTATGGATGGGCTTAACCTCCCTGAGCCTGAGTTTCTGCAAAGGGATTGTTTGAGGTGTGAGAGAGGCTGCTAGCCAAATGCTTAGAACAATGTTTGGCACAGGTAAGCATTCAATGGGCTTCCCAGGTGGTGTTAGTAGTAAAGAACTCTCCTGCCAATGCAGGTTAGATTTAACACATGTGGGTTTGATCCCTGGATTAGGGACAAACATGGTTGGCTTTCTCCCCTGGAGGAGGGCACTGCAACCCACTAAAGTATTCTTGCCTGGAGAATCCCATGGACAGAGGAGCCTGGCAGGCTGCAGTCCATAGGGTTGCACAGAGTCAGACACGACTGAAGCGACTTAGCATGCACACACGCAAGCGTTCAATAAGAATGACAGCTGTTATTGCTGTTGTAATTAAGATCCAGTTCAAGTCCTTCCTACAACTAGATGGAGACATCCTTGAGCACAGAGGGCAGAATATCTTGATTCTGTGTCCAGAGAAGCCCCAGGACACAGAGAAGACCTCTTTTTGGCTCTAGAGGGCATCTGCTGACTGGTTTCTCTTAGCGTCTTATCTACGTGCTGCTGTAGGAGCCTGGCTTTGCAGCTTTCATTCCTTAAAGCTGTAATGAGTCACTTGTCTGGACTGAGTTTGAGATTTTTCTGATGGATCAAAAAGTCAAGAGAGACAAAGTGCTTCTGGAGTACCAAGATGCCATCCCCAGCTCCTCTGGGTGGCACAGGGGTAGGGGGGACTCAAAACCCCCAGCAGAAGAGCAGGGGTGGGTTCTTAAGGCCACAGAAAAGAAAGCTGATCCACAAACATAGGTTCTCCTTGGCATCCTTGGGAGGTGGTTGTGCCCTTAATCAGATCCCTCTGAGTAGTAGCTTGAGGGGAACTGGAAGGACCCCTACTTCCTAACCTCTGGATACTTCCACTTCTCCATCCTCAGGGCCAGTTTATTCTTGGTTGCTCTTCTCTCTTCCTGCACCATGCCAGATCCTTGAGCTTGGAATATGCCCAGATATTCATTCATTTGGGATTCAGGAAGTATTTATTGAGTCCCTTCTCTGTGCCAGGCACTTTACCATAGGAGGTTACATTCTGTTTGGGAATGGGGGTTGGTGACAGACAAAGAAGCAGACAGGCAAAATTCCACTTAATAAGTGTTGTTTTAGGAGTAAGCCTAGGGCAGGAAGGAGGTGACCTTTAAACTCAGTATGAAGGAAGTAGAGGAGGTATAGTTACCAGGCAAGAGGAACCTGTGTACAGCCCAGGAGGAAAGAGAGCCTTAGCTTCTTTTTTAAAAAAAGATTTTTATTTTTGATGTGGGCCATTTTTAAAAAGCTTTGTTGAATTTGTTACAAGAGCCCTAGCTTTTGGAGGAGTTGCAAGTAGGTTTCAATCATGGGAGGCTTATTAGACATGGGTGCCAGTCTCAGGGCTTCTGATTTGGTGAATTTCGGGGTAGGGATCCAGAATCTTCACATTTAACAAGCTCCACTAGTGATTCTGAAGTAGGTGGGACTACGGCTCAGCATGTGAGGGAGACATTGCGAAAGACGGGCTGGAGATTGCAGGGACCAGGCTGTGAAAGGATGGTGGGTCAGCCCGGATGAGGTTAGTCTTTATACCAAAGGAATCAGAAGGCCACTGAAGAGCTTTCATCCAGGGAACAACAAGAATCTCTGCAAAGATCACTCCTCCAGCTGCAGTGTAGAAAGAGGACAGGACTGCTGGCTGATGTGACCTTCCAGCCTTGAGTGGGTGTTGGCCTGAATTGAAAGAAAGGCAGTGGGGCCAGAGAAGTGGCTGAATTTGGGAGAAGAAGAAGGCGGGCAGGAGCATCTGCAGGACCTGGTAGTGGGCTCACTGTGAGATAAGGGAAATGAGGTGGCCAGAGGGCAAGGAAATGGGTGGTGAGGGGCCAAAACCTGGTACAGGAAGCCCAAGGAGTGTGAGGAATCCCTAAAACCCAGTTCCCATGCTGAATTTAAGATTAACCTCTCTGTCCAAAGCTTTATTCCCTTTCTTGTCCCATCCCTGTCCCCCTCAGGATTGAGGACTATCAAAGAAAAGGGAAGACTGAAACTGAGCAGGACCCTGCAGGGCCTTCCCAGGTACAAGCCCCGTTTCTTGTTTGGCCTTCCCTGAGTTCCAAAGAGCAGACTCAAGCAGTTATGACTAGAGTGATGAGTCTAAAGGGATATAGACAAAAATGTGAGTTGTTCTGCAGAAACTCAGACCCCTACCCAGTGGAGGATGATGATGACATGCTGCCCACAAGCATGTAGACTCCAGACTGATTGGAACCAGAAGGCTAATGATTGAGATTCCTGAAGCATCACCTGTTACCTCACCACCAATCATTCAGAAAAATGTCGAGGAGCTGATTATACTCCCTGTGACCTTCACCCCTTCTTGTTACCTTTTAAAACCCTTGCCTGAAAGCTACTGGGGAGTTTGGGCCTTTTGAGTACTAGCCACCTGGTTCTCCTTGCTTGGTGCCCTGCAGGAAACACTGGAATGTCTCTCACCGAAATCAAGTATCAGTAGATTGCCTTTGCTGCATTTCAAGCAAAAAGACCTGCGCTGGGTAACAAAGGGATTCAATGTGGAATCTGAAGGGTCAGAGAGGTCAGATCATACTGTCAATGTCTGATGCCTGAGGGTAGGGAAGGTACAACCCCTCAGGGACCCCAGAGTTGTAGGGGAAACCACACAGCCTGGTGCATCCCTCATTCACAGTAAGACAGAGACCACCAGAGAGGCCTGGCCCGCAGCTGGGTCCATACCCTTCTTCCATCCCTCTGGTGACCCACTCCAGCAGCTGCCATTCCTGGCACGCTTCTGTGCAGTCCCCTCATGGGGCTTGGTTGCCAAGGACCCAGGTTCTGCTAGATGGCCCGGCTCCAAGCATCCCTCAGCCCCTCCTGCTGCTTGGCTAGCACTGGGAAAGGACCAGGAATGCAGGCTGCTTGCTCCTGCTATAGCGCCCCTTGTGTGGCTGATTTGGGCCTTCCTGGTGGACATGGCCAGCCCACTAGAATGGGTCCGCTGACTGGCTGGCTCTGGCTCTCATCTCTGTCCTTTGGCCCAGAGAATGTGTGCTTTTGCATGCGTTTCCCAGGTGTGCAAAACTGGGCAGCATCCTTGAGAGATTTTCATCCTTACTCCTACATCCAGGCAGTCATGGAGTCCAGTGGTTCATTCTGTCTCCCAGTCATCTCCAGGACTCTTCACTGATTCCTGCCCTTTCTCAGGTCTGCTAGCATGACAATTAAAGGAATAGATTCCGGGATCAGCACCTTGCTATGGCTTGAGGAAACAATCTTCCCATACTCTGCTGCTGCTGCTGCTACTAAGTCGCTTCAGTTGTGTCCAACTCTGTGCGACCCCATAGACGGCAGCCCACAGGCTCCACCGTCCCTGGGATTTTCCAGGCAAGAACACTGGAGTGGGTTGCCATTTCCTTCTTCAATGCATGAAAGTGAAAAATAAAAGTGAAGTCGCTCAGTCATGTCCGACTCTTCGCCTCCCCATGGACTGCAGCCCACCAGGCTCCTCCGTCCATGGGATTTTCCAGGCAAAGAGTACTGGAGTGGGGGTGCCATTGCCTTCTCCATCCCATACTCTAGTTTCCCTTAAAATCATATGGAAATAATACTAGTTCATAAAATTGTTGGTAAGACTAAAGGAAATAAACTGTTTTCATTACAAAGCAAGGGGTTAATAAATGTCAGCTATTCAAGGCTTCTCTTTGTGTTTCTGGTATATACTCACTAGCCCAAACTCTTCAATGACTTCCAACTGCCCTCAGGATCCCATGCAAACCTTTAGCTTGGCCTGTAAGGGCCTTTCAGTCTCATTTCTGTCACTTCCCATCCTTTGGCTTTACCATAGATTCCTCTGTGCCTTGGCCTATAGACTCTTTCCAATTTTTCCTATCTGCTAAGACTCTCTTTGCCATCTGATGGTGGTGGTTTAGTTGTTAAGTCATGTCCAACTCGTGCGACCCCATGGACTGTAGCCCACCAGGCTCCTCTGTCCATGGGATTTCCCAGGCAAGAATACTGGAGTGGATTGCCATTCCCTTCTCCAGGGGATCTTCACAACCCAAGGATTAAACTTGGCTTTCTTGCATTGCAGGCGTATTCTTTACTGACTGAGCCACCAGGAAAACCCCAGATGCCATCTGAGACTCATCTCAAAAGCCTACCTGTCACATACCCTACAATGACCCCAGAGCTTCAACATGCCTGAAACTGGAAGTGTTAGTCCCCCAGTCTTGTCCAGCTCTTTGTGACTTCATGGACTGTAGCTCACCAGGTTTCTCTGTCCGTGGAATTCTCCAGGCAAGAATACTTGAGTGGGTAGCCATTCCCTTCTCCAGGGGATTGTCCACCCAAGGATCGAAATGCATTGCAGTTCAGAGTCTTTACCATCTGAGTTTATCTCCTGAACAAAGGACAGTGAAGGAGGAGAGCTGGAGAAATGACAGGAGGATAACGTGGGAGGGGCTGGAACCTCTGGAGGAGGTGGCTCAGTCCTTGGTGTACCAGGGAACAACAAGGGACCCATTTTGTGGAAGGGGGCTTCTGGGAAACTTGTTTTGGAGGTCTACCTGCATAAGAATTAAAAGGCATCAATTATCCATATCAGAGAAAGAGAGGGGACTCCCAGCCCCCACTGGCACTGCCAGGATCATGCCCCTGACTCTCCAGGTCATCAGAGATACAACTGCTAGCACCAAAGAGTAGCAAAAAAGTGACTACCACAGTTCTTGGGTGTTCTTTCTTGCTACTGCTTTTCTTTTGACCCAAAAGTTTAAATCTGCTGGGGCTTCTTACTCTGGAGTTTATTGGTCCATGGGAGGCAAGAATCCATCAGAGGGTAAATATAAAGCCAGTCAAAGGCCATTAACTCCCATCTCTACTCAAGTTTTTCCAAATATGGGCATTTCTCCCTTTACTACAGGATTAATACATGCTCATTTGCAAATAAATCAGAAACCATAGGTAAGCAACAGCAAGAAATATTTAATATAATGTTTTATCATTTTCTTCAAAACTATGAAAAGTTAAATAAAAGACATTCTAAACATTTGTTTCTGTCACTACAATCTGCTGCTGCACAATGTGTAATGGCTGTAGCCTGTTTTGTTGGAGATGGGGAACAGGGGGTGTGCAAGCATATGCCTGCATGCGCATGCCCCAGAAAGGATGGAGGGGTGGCTGGGCTGGGAGGGATAGCTTTGTGACCCAAGAAGTGTCTTAAATAATTGGAGGGACAACGATAGATGATGAAGGGTATTGAAAATACCAGTGGGTGTCCTGGAGGTAGGAGAGGGGCCTGGAAAAAAAATTCCTGGTAAGAGGAGGTCAGGGGAAGCTGAAGCACTGCAGAAGAGGACTGACAGGTTTGGAAGTGCAGTCTGCAGGGAGGTGGCGCATACTGGTTTCAGAATCCCAGCAGGACTTCAGATACCAATCTGGCCCTTTGGTTGCCATAATTTTGAACTGTTAAGGACCTTCTGCCTTCTTTTCCTTGTCTGTAACAGTATCTTCTTCCTAGAATAGTTGTGAGGGATTTGGTACCTATTAAGCACTCAATTTCCCATCACTTCATGGAAAATAGATGGAAAAACAGTGGAAATAGTGTCAGACTTCATTTTTTTGGGCTCCAAAATCACTGCGGATGCTGATTGCAGCCATGAAATTAAAAGACGCTTACTCCTTGGAAGGAAAGTTATGACCAACCTTGATAGTATATTAAAAAGCAGAGACATTACTTTGCCAACAAAGGTTCGTATAGTCAAGGCTATGGTTTTTCCAGTGGTCATGTATGGGTGTGAGAGTTGGACTGTGAAGAAAGCTGATCGCCGAAGAATTGATGCTTTTAAACTGTGGTGTTGGAGAAGACTCTTGAGAGTCCCTTGTACTGCAAGGAGATCCAACCAGTCCATTCTAAAGGAGATCAATCCTGGGTGTTCATTGGAAGGACTAATGCTAAAGCTGAAACTCCAATACTTTGGCCACCTCATGCGACGAGTTGACTCACTGGAAAAGACTCTGATGCTGGGAAAGGTTGGGGGAGGGAGGAGAAGGGGACAACAGAGAATGAGATGGCTGGATGGCATCACCGACTCTGTGGACATGAGTTTGAGTGAACTCCGGGAGTTGGTGATGGACAGGGAGGCCTGGCGTGCTGTGATTCACAGGGTCGCGGAGAGTCGGACACGACTGAGCGACTGAATTGAACTGAACTGAAGCACTCAATCAATGCTGGCTATTATTATTACTAAGTGCTAAAGATATGGTCCCTTCTGTGCTCTGTGCTCAGTAACAAGTGGCCACTGTTATGTATTACTGGTCCACCACTGGAGGGAGAGGGATCAAAGGAGGCCTGAGCATCCTGAATGTGAAAACCCCTCAGGAAGCTCCAAGGCTAGAAAGGCCTTTATGATGATTATTAAGCAATAGTCAGAGGCCCAATCCTAAACCTAGTTCCATCACCCATCCCCTTTTTCTCTGGAAGGGGCCAATAGTCCCGTTAGGGCTTTGTCAGGCAAAGTTTAAAGACCAGGTGGGGGGCTTTCCTGGTGGTCTGGTGGTTAAGACTCTGAGCTCCCATTTTAGGATCCCTGGTTGGGGAACTAAGACCCCACATGCCACACAGCATGGCAAAAATAAATAAAGATCCAGGTGTAACTAGGTGAAAGCCACATGCAGAAGCTGGGCCAGGTGAGAATGTTCTCCTCTCCCCACGCCAGCAGGTAGCATGTAATCTCCAGATACAGGTGTGGGCAAAGAAAGAGTGGGAGGTGCTGCTGTGAGCACCGCGCCCTCTCATGCCTCCTTCTCTCCCCAAGGGTGTTTGACAGACTGTGCCTGGAATCAGAGGGAAAAGAGTAAGTTACAGAGGGTCTTAAAAATAATCTTCCCTAGATAAAGAACTCAACCAAAGGAGCTGAATCAGCAGTAGGAGGGATGAGATTAGACTACGGAGGGATTTTATT
Source organism: Moschus berezovskii (assembly GCF_049115385.1). Lineage (NCBI taxonomy): Eukaryota > Metazoa > Chordata > Mammalia > Artiodactyla > Moschidae > Moschus > Moschus berezovskii. Next base: position 61,263,925 of record NC_142467.1, on the reverse strand, counting down.
TACCCACTGACAGCAATATAAGAGAGTTACTTGTATGTGTGTGTGTGTGAGAGTTGCTCAGTCCTGTCTGACTCTTTGCGACGCCATGGACTGTAGTCCCCCAGGCTCCTCTGTCCATGGGATTCTCCAGGCAAGAATACTGGAGTGGGTAGTCATTTCCTTCTCCAGAGGATCTTTCTGACCCAAGGATCAAACCCAGATCTCCTGCATTGCGGGTATATTCTTTTCCATCTGAGCTACCAGGGAAGCTGGAGCTACTTAGGGAAGCTGGAGCTACTTACAGAGAGGTTAGAAACCTTCTGTCAGAGACCTGTAAGAATAATAATAACTACCTAGTTACGTGCCTGGTGCCTGGCACATGAATTCACCAGATTCTGCAGCAATCCCATTGGATCAGTGCTATTATTATCCCCAGGTGAAGAAGCTGTGTTCAGAGTTGGGGAAGCCACTGGTGCAATATTATTAAGCAAAGTAAATGGCAGTGGGGGCAAACCTCCATCCGGTGGGTAACTCTGCCTCTTGGACACACACTTTCAAGGAGGGACTGGGTGGGCCCACTTTTAGAGTCTTCCTCAAGGCCTCTCAAGGATTCTTGTGTTTAATTTGTAGTGTCTGGTAACTCCCATAAAGCTGTGTCATCTTCTTACAGATGAACGTGGTTGCTGTTTGTCACTGGCTACCATCAGTGGGGGCTTCCAGTGAGTTACAAATAAGGCTCAAAAGCCACTTGGTAGAAGTCCCTAGTGTCCTCCCTGCAGGGCCAGGGGCTTTATTCAAAAAGGGAGCCATCTTGTGCAGGGTTCTTATCTGCAGGGTAGGAGGTAAGAAGACAGGAACTGCACAAGCATTGCCCTTCATTTTTTTTTTTTAAAGATTTATTTAATTTTATTTTTTTGGATGCATGCTGGGTCTTCATTGCTGCATGCAGGCTTTCTCTAGTTTCAGTGAGTGGAGTTACTCTTCATCGTGGGGTGCAGGCTTCTCATTGCAGTGGCTTCTCTTGTTGGGTAGCACAGGCTCTAGGCACCCAGGTTTCAGTAGTTGCATCAGGCAGTCTCAGTAATTGCAGCTCACAGGCTTAGTTTCTCCTCAGCACGTGGGATATTCCTGGACCAGGGAACGAACCAGTGTCCATTGCATTGCAAGGCAGATTCTTAACCACTGGACCATCAGGAAAGCCTCGTTCTTTTTTTTTTCAATTGAGTTATAGGTGGTTTACACTGTTTCAGTGATTCAGTTACTCTTCTTCAGATTCTTTACCATTATAGGTACAAGATGTAGTTCCCTGTGCTATAAAGTAGGTCCTTGTGGTTCATCTATTTTACACATAGTAGTGTGTACACACCTGTTAATGCCAAATTCCTAATTTATCCCTCACCGCATGGCCCGTTTGGTAACCGTAAGTTTGTTTTCTATGTCTATGAGTCTATTACTGTTTTATAAATAAGTTCACTTTAATCATTTTTTGATTCCACATGTAAGTGATTTCTATGACATTTGCTTTTCTCTGTCTGACTTACTTTACTTAGTATGATAATCTCTGGTCCAGCCATGTCACTGCAAATGGCATTATTTCATTATTTTTATGGCTGAGTAATATTCCATTGTATATACATCACATCTCCTTTATCCATTCATTCAACCTGAAGGGCATTCAGGTTGCTTCCATGTCTTGGCTATTGTAAATAGTACTGCTATGAACACTGGGGTGTGTGTATCTTTTCAAATTAGAGCTTCTGACTTTTCTGGATATGTGCCTGGAAGTAGGATTGCTGACTCATATGATAACTCTTTCTCTCTTTTTTTTTTTAGCTTTTCAAGGAATCTCCATGCTATTTTCCATAGCGGCTGTACCAATGTAATTCCTACCAACAGTGTAGGAGGGGTCATTCATTCTTGATTTTGTAACTTTCACGCTTCCCATCTGTCTACAACCCCCTTTTTATAAATGAAAACACTAGCTTGAGAGATATAGATATGCAGGTGTCCGAGGATAAAATACACGTGGCCAAAAAGCATATGCAAAGATATACCTAACCCATTTGTGATGAGGGATGTTGTTGGGTGTAGGGAAACATGTGGTCTTATTTACTAACTGTTGGTAGAGAGTGTAAATCTTATGGCCTCCTTAGCAAATAATCTGGCAATCAGTTCAGTTCAGTTCAGTTCAGTCGCTCAGTCGTGTCCGACTCTTTGCAACCCCATGAATCACAGCACGCCAGGCCTCCCTGTCCATCACCAACTCCCGGAGTTCACTCAAACTCATGTCCACAGAGTCGGTGATGCCATCCAGCCATCTCATTCTCTGTCGTCCCTTTCTCCTCCCGCCCCCAATCCCTCCCAGCATCAGAGTCTTTTCCAGTGAGTCAACTCGTCGTATGAGGTGGCCAAAGTATTGGAGTTTCAGCTTTAGCATCAGTCCTTCCAATGAACACACAGGATTGATCTCCTCTAGAATGGACTGGTTGGATCTCCTTGCAGTCCAAGGGACTTTCAAGAGTCTTCTCCAGCACCACAGTTCAAAAGCATCAATTCTTCGGCGATCAGCTTTCTTCACAGTCCAACTCTCACATCCATACATGACCACGGGAAAAACCATAGCCTTGACTAGATGGACCTTTGTTGGCAAAGTAATGTCTCTGCTTTTTAATATGCTATCTAGGTTGGTCATAACTTTCCTTCCAAGGAGTAAGCATCTTAATTTCATGACTGCAATCAGCATCTGCAGTGATTTTGGAGCCCAAAAAAATAAAGTCTGACACTGTTTTCCCATGTATTTCCCATGAAGTGATGGGACCAGATTGCCATGATCTTCGTTTTCTGAATGTTGAGCTTCAAGCCAAACTTTTCACTCTCCTCTTTCACTTTCATCAAGAAGCTTCTTAGTTCCTCTTCACTTTCTGCCATAAGGGTGGTGTCATCTGCATATCTGAGGTTATTGATATTTCTCCCGGCAATCTTGATTCCAGTTTGTGCTTCTTCCAGCCCAGCGTTCCTCATGATGTACTCTGCATATAAGTTAAATAAGCAGGGTGACAATATACAGCCTTGACGTACTCCTTTTCCTATTTGGAACCAGTCTGTTGTTCCATGTCCAGTTCTAACTGTTGCTTCCTGACCTGCATACAGGTTTCTCAAGAGGCAGGTCAGGTGGTCTGGTATTCCCATCTCTTTCAGAATGTTCCACAGTTTATTGTAATCCACACAGTCGAAGGCTTTGGCATAGTCAATGAAACAGAAATAGATGTTTTTCTGGAACTCTCTTGCTTTCTCCATGATCCAGTGGATGTTGGCAATTTAATCTCTGGTGCCTCTGCCTTTTCTAAAACCTGCTTGAACATTTGGAAGTTCACGGTTCACATATTGCTGAAGCCTGGCTTGGAGAATTTTGAGCATGACTTTACTAGCGTGTGAGATGAGTGCAATTGTGTGGTAGTTTGAGCATTCTTTGGCATTGCCTTTCTTTGGGATTGGAATGAAGACTGACCTTTTCCAGTCCTGTGGCCACTGCTGAGTTTTCCAAATTTGCTGGCATATTGAGTGCAGCACTTTCATAGTATCATCTTTCAGGATTTGAAATAGCTCAGGGGAATTCCATTACCTCCACTAGCTTTGTTTGTAGTGATGCTCTCTAAGGCCCACTTGACTTATCTGGCAATACCTACTGAAAATTTAAATTTGCATATCCTTTCATCCAGTAATAATACATCTAGGATTTATCCTACAAACGTGTCAAGAAAAATTAACCTTAATTTTCTCCTTCAATAGGGGATTAATTAAATTACCTATGATAGAATCCTTATTATGAAAGATTCTACAGTCTTTAAAAAGATAAGTATAGTTCTGAATGTAACATGTAAAATGTCCCTGATATATTGACATGTAAAAGAGCAAGTTGAAGCAAAAAATAGTATGCTTCTCTTTATGGAAAGAAAACACATAATTTAAAAATATTTTTTGAGTAATTAAAAAAAATTTTATTGGAGCTCCATTTTCACCCAGTTTCCCTGGGTTACGTGGGATGTCTTCCCTATATTTGGCATATACTAAGAAGGACTGATGCTAAAGTTGAAACTCCAATACTTTGGACACCTCATGCGATGAATTGACTCACTGGAAAAGACTCTGATGCTGGGAAAGGTTGGGGGCAGGAGGAGAAGGGGACGACCGAGAATGAGATGGCTGGATGGCATCACCGACTCTGTGGACATGAGTTTGAGTGAACTCCGGGAGTTGGTGATGGACAGGGAGGCCTGGCGTGCTGTGATTCATGGGGTCGCAGAGAGTCGGACACGACTGAGCGACTGAACTGAACTGAAGCACTTAACACAGAGAAGACAATGGCACCCCACTCCAGTACTCTTGCTTGGAAAATCCCATGGATGGAGGAGCCTGGTGGGCTGCAGTCCATGGGGTCGCTAAGAGTCGGAGACGACTGAGCGACTTAACTTGCACTTTTCACTTTCATGCATTGGAGAAGGAAATGGCAACCCACTCCAGTGTTCTTGCCTGGAGGATCCCAGGGACGGGGGAGCCTGGTTGGCTGCCGTCTATGGGGTCACACAGAGTCGGACACGACTGAAGTGACGCAGCAGCAGCAGCAAGCACTTAATAAACATGAGCTGAGGGGTTTCCCGGGTGGCTCAGCGGTAAAGAATCTGCCTGTCAATGCAGGAGACACGGGTTCCATCTCTGGTCTGAGAGGATCCCACATGCCACAGAGCAACTAATCCTCTGTACAGGCACCACAACTAGCCCGTGATCTGGAGCCTGGGAACCACAACTACTGAAACCATGTGCCTCAGTTACTGAAGTGTGTCCCCTAGAGCCCGTGCTCTGCAACAAGAGAAGCCACTGAAATGAGATGCCTGCTTACCTCAACTAGAGAGTAGCCTGCACAGCAACAAAGACACAATATAGCCAAAAATAAATACTTCAGTAAATAAAATTATTAAAAAGAAACATGAGCTGTTATCATAGAGCCACAGTCCTTTTCAGAGTCTCATCCTCAGCGCACTCTTCTTCCTTTTACATTCAAATATGCAGCCTGTGGCCCCGGTTAGGGACTCAGTCTGCCAGGGCCAGCCACTGCACAGAGAGACCTCCCAGCAGAAGCCCTAGATATGGCAGAGCAGAGATAAGCCATCTACTCTGTACCCTGTCTATATTTCTGACCTGGGAAATCCATGATCATGCTAAATTATTACTTCACAGAATTTTGGGGTAATTTGTTACATGGTTACAGTAACTTTAAACACTCCTTCATTAGGATGTGAGTTCTATGAGGGCTGGGGCTTTATCTCCTTCACATCCTGGTGCCCAGTGTTGATAGCGTAGGAGCTAGCACAAAACAGCTGCTCCAAACTTGTTGAAAGAGAGAATATATCTTTCTCATTATTCTCTATAAAATAACACATACAATTTGTCCTAAGGAGTTAAGGGCTGAAGTGTCCCTTTGCAAGGGTAGTTTATATTTTAGAAGGGAAATTTTGATTCCCTGGAGTAAACCTCAAGGTGGAGATTCTGGGGCTGGGGGAGGGTGTGGCTTACCAAGGAGACCCCCCCCACACACACACATGTGCATTACTTCCAGTCTAGCTTTGGTGTTGGTGGCTGGACATGCTGATCTTACTCAGGCCACCCTGAGAGTGTGACAGGCCATCCATTCCCAGGGGCTGGGCAGTATTTGGAGTAACCCCTTATTCTCAAAGGGTAGTTTGGTTGCAGGGTCTGGTCTACAAGATGACAAAGGGGTCTTGGGGAGAAACAGGCAGAGCTGGCAGGAGACAGATGCTTGTCCTGGGAATTCTGGAACTGGATGCTGGTATAGGGGAGAGAACGGCCACAATAGCTCCCCCAACTCACGAGCCCTTGTGCCTGCTTTTCCTATGCCTGGAAAGGCAGCCCTTCTTCACCAAGGCCTGGTACCACCTACGTGTAACTCAGTTTTCAATTTAGAGGTTGTCCCCTCCAAAACTCCTTCCCTGAACCCCACAGTCTAAATGAGGACACCTCCTTTGTGCTACACAACTGTCTGTGCTTATCTTTACCAAAGCCTTGGCTTCCTGATCTGGAAATCTTAAAAGTAGTATCTGCCTCATAGGGTGGTTTGGAAGATTAAATGAGAATAAAGTTCAGAGTCAGGGGTCAGTAAAAATGATGACTGTTGTTGTTTTTACTGTTGCTATAGCATTTACCCCAGGGCTTTCTTGATAGCTCAGTTGGTAAAGAATCTGCCTGCAATGCAGGAGACTCTGGTTCAATTCCTGGGTCGGGAAGATCCGCTGGAGAAGAGATAGGCTACCCACTCCAGTATTCTTGGGCTTTTCTTGCGGTTCAGCTGGTAAAGAATCTGACTGTAGTCCGGGAGACCTGGGTTCAATCCCTGGGTTGGGAAGATCCCCTGGAGAAGGGAAAGGCTATCCACTCCAGTGTTCTGGCCTGGAGAATTCTATGGACTATATAGTCCATGGAGTTGCAGAGTTGGATACGACTGAGTGACTTTCACTTTCATAGGGTTTATCCCACAGGATTAAAATCACCAATATTTTTGTCTTCGGATTATTAATATGGCCTCAAATCAAAACCAAAATGAGGTGCCATTTCATACCTACTAGGATGGCTATTTTTTTTTTTTTAAAAGACAAGCATTGGTCAGAATGTGGAGAAGTCAGAATCCTCTTACACTTCTGGTGAGAATGTAAAATGGTGCAGGTCTTTTGGAAAACAGTTTGTCAGTTATCCAAAATGTTCAACAGAATTTTCATATGACACATCAATTCTACTCCTAGGTATCTACCCAGAGAAATGACAACACAGGCCCACACAAAGACTTGCATGTGAATATTCATAGCAGCCTTATTTACAATAGCCAAAAAGTGGAAACAGCATTTCGGTTGTCAATTAACTGATGAATGCAAAAACAAAATATGGCATATCCACATAATAGGATACTATTCAGCAATAAAAAGGAACAAAATATTGACACACAGTACAATATGGATGAACTTTAAAAGCATGCTAAGTGGAATATATATTGTACATAATTTCACTTTCATGAAATGTCCAAAAAAGGTAAATCTATAGAGATAAGAAGTAGATTACTGTTCATATAGGGCTGGGAGTAGGACTAAGGCTTGATAGTAAATGGACACTAAGTTTCTTTATGGGGTGACAAAAATATTCTAAAGTTAATTTGTGGAGATGGTTGCCTAACTATAACTTATAGAGTGATGGTTGCATAACTTATAGAATTATGGTTGTATAACTATAACTAATGTACTAAAAATCATTGACTTGTACTCTTGAAATGAGCAAATTTGATGGTATAAAAGTTATATGGCAATAAAGCTTTTTTTATAAAAACGGAAAGGATTACTAGTGACCAATATTTTATTGTAAGTGTGGGAAAGTAAGAATTTTCCTTGAAAACAATCTCTCCATGTATATAAAAACCTAAAACATTCACATCATTTGACCTAGCACTTTTACTTCTAGAAATTTATTCTAAGGAAATGGCTGGTTGGGCAGTTCGGTTTAGTTCAGTTCAGTCACTCATCCGTGTCTGACTCTTTGCAACCCCATGGACTGTAGCACACCAGGCCTCCCTGCCCATCACCAACTCTTGCAGCTTACTCAAACTCACGTCCACTGAGTCGGTGATGCCATCCAACCATCTCATCCTCTGTCATCCCGTTCTCCTCCTGCCTTCAATCTTTCCCAGCATCAAGGTCTTTTCAAATGAGTCAGTTCTTCGCATCAGATGGTCAAAGTATTGGAGTTTCAGCTTCAGCATCAGTCCTTCCAATGAATAGTCAGGACTGATTTCCTTTAGGATGAGCAGAGACAAAGATACTTCCTGCAGCACTGTTTAGAATATTAAATATTTTGAAAGCAATCCAAATATCCTCTAATAGGGAAATATTTATATAAGTATGGAAGTATATGTAGCTCTTAAAAAGCATGAAATACAGAAACCTTTTTTCATGAAGATGACAGCGAAGGAGAAGAAGGAAGCCCCTGCCCCTGCTAAAGCCGAAGCCAAAGAAAAGGCTTTGAAGGCTGAGAAAGCAGTGTTCAAAGGCATCCACATCCACCAAAAAAGAAGATCCGGATGTCACCCACCTTCCTGGCATCAGCCAAACACTGTGGCTCAGGAGGCAGCCCAAATATCCTCGGAAGAGTGCCCCTAGGAGAAACAAACTTGACCACTATGCCATCATCAGATTCCCCCTCACCACCGAGTCAGCCATGAGGAAAATAGAAGACTACAACACACTGGTATTCGTTGTGGATGTTAAGGCTGACAAGCACCAAATTACACAGGCTGTGAAGAAGTTCTCTGACATTGATGTGGCTAAGGTCAACTCCTGATCAGGCCTGATGGAGAGAAGAAGGCATATGTTCAACTGGCTCCTGACTATGATGCTTTGAATGTTGCCAACAAAATCAGGATCATCTAAACTGAGTCCATCTGGCTAATTCCAAATATAAAAGTTTTCACTATTAAAAAAAAAGAAAGCATGAAGTACATCCCCATATATTGACATGGAAACATGTTCATTAATATGTATTTTTATGGAAATTTTTCAACATACACAAAGGTGGACAGACTAGATTACAATAAGTTCTCATACCTCCATTCAGTTCAGTTCAGTCGCTCAGTTATGTCTTTTGGGATTGACTGGTTTGATCTCATTGACATCCAAGGGACTCTCAAGAGTCTTCTCCAACACCACAGTTCAAAAGCATCAATTCTTCAGCGCTCAGCTTTCTTTATGGTCCAATTCTCATCTCAGCTCAGTTGGTAAAGAATCTGCCTGCAATGCAGGAGACCCTGGTTCGATTCCTGGGACAGGAAGATCTGCTGGAGAAGGGATAGGCTACCTATTCCAGTATTCTTGGACTTCCCTCGTGGCTCAGCTGGTAAAGAATCTACCTGCAATATGGGAGACCTGGGTTCAATCCCTGGGTTGGGAAGATCCCCTGGAGAAGGGAAGACTACCCACTCCAGTATTCTGGCCTGGAGAATTCCATAGACTGTATAGTCCATGGGATTGCAAAGAGTCAGACACGACTGAACAACTTTCGCTTTCACTTTCTCACATCCATACGTGATTATTGAAAAAACCATAGCTTTGACTAGATGGACCTTTATCCGCAAAGTAATGTCTCTGCTTTTTAATATGCTATCTAGGTTGGTCATAACTTTCCTTCCAAGGAGCAAGCATCTTTTACTTTCATGGCTGCAGTCACCATCTGCAGTGATTTTGGAGCCCAAGCAAATGAAGTCTGTCACTGTTTCCATTGTTTCCCCACCTATTTGCCATGAAGTGATGGGACTGGATGCCATGATCTTCGTTTTTTGAATGTTGAGTATTAAGCCAGCTTTTTCACTCTCCTCTTTCACTTTCATCAAGAGGTTCTTCAGTTCCTTTTCGCTTTCTGACACAAGGGTGGTGTCATCTGCGTATCTGAGGTTATTGATATTTCTCCCAGCAACCTTGATTCCAGTTTGTGTTTCATCCAGCCTGGCATAGCTCCATTACCCAACTTCAATAATTATTATGTCATGGGAAATCATGTTTCATTTGTACCTTCATTTATTTCCTGACTCATTTTAAAACAAATCCCAGACATTATTTCATCTATAAAAAATATTTCAGTATGTATCTCTGAAAGTAAAAGGCCCTATTAAAAACCATAACTATCATCCCATTGTGCGATAACCATACTGTCATCCCACTTTTAAAAATAGTAATAAATTTTTTAATATCCTCAAGTATCTAATTAGTGTTCAGATTTCCAATTGTATCATAAATTTCATTTTTAATAATTTGAATCAGAATATAAATAGGATTCACATGTTGTGATTGATTCATATGCTTCTTAAATACTTTTTAGTAGTCTTATTGATATATAATCACATAACATACAATTAATCTATTTAAAGAGTAAAATTTAACACATTTTAGTATATTAGAGTTATACAAGCAACACAGTCAATTTTAGAACACTTTCATCCCCCAAAGTAACCCTCACTCCTTAGCCATTACCTCCCAAATTCCTGATCACCCCATATATGGTTTCTGTCTCTATGAATTTGCCTATTCTGGACATTTCACATAAGCAGAATCATACAATCTGTGGTCTTTCATGACTGGTGTATTTTGTTGAGCATATTTTCAAGTTTCATCCATGTTGTAGCATGTTTTTATTGCTTAATAATATTCTACTGCATGGGCATACCACTTTATCTGTTCATCAGCTGATAAATATTTAGGTTTTTCCTTTTCTTTTACTACTATGAATAATGTTGCTATGAACATTTGCACAAGTTTTTGGTGGGGATTCTTAAATATTTTTCAATTTATAAGTTTCCTCTGTGTGTGTGTGTGTGTGTGTCCTTACTTGCAACTTCTTGCTAAAGAAACTATGTTGTTATTGTTCTCACAACCTGAATTTTGTGGTTGCATTTCTGAGGTAGTTTTGGCCTGCTTTTCTGTCCTTTGTATTTCCTGTTACTACATAGTTGGATGTAGAGATTTGAAGGCAACACTGCTTCATAGTTGGTATGGTGTACTTCTACAGAAGGCAAATAGCGTCTGATTGTCTCTTACTAAAAAATTAGCAGCCATTTATGCTCCATGCCTAGATCAGTTAATTCATTAGAGGTCACAAAATGCTGATACTTTCTCATTACTACTTAAAATATTAGCTAGACTACTTTTATAAAGAAAAATTTCCCTTCATGTACTATTTTGTTAATAGATGGCATGATACAGTCTTAACAAATAAAAGTACATTATACAACATCCATGTTCATAGTAGTATTTTTCACAATAGCCAAAGGTAGAATCAACCAACCCAAATGTCCATCGACAGATGAATGGATTTACATACAATGGAATTTTATTCAGCCCCTAAAAAGGAAAGAAATTCTGACATGCTGTATCATGGTTGACTATTGAGGACATTATGTGAAGTGAAATAAGCCAATCACAAAAGGATAAATACTGTATGTTCTACTTATTTGTGTTATCTAGAGTAGTTGAATTCATAGAGATAGAAAGTAGAATGGTGGTTCAAAGGGGATGGGAGAAGGAGAAATGGGAGTTATTCTTTAATGGGTACAGAGTTTTAGTTTTGCAAGATGAAAAAGATTTCTATGGATGGGTGGTAGTAGTGGTTGTATGTAAGTACATTAAGTATAATGTAAATATACTTAGTGCCACTGAACTGTACACTTAAAAATTATTACAATGGCAATTTTTGTCACGTTCACGTATTTTACTACAATTGTTTAAACAGTTTTAAGTACATTAAAGAATGGAATACTACACAGCAATAAAAAACAATGAATGTTGAGACACGTAAATGGATCTCAGGGGCATTTTGCTGAGTGAAAAAAGCCAGTCTCAAAAGGTATCTCACAACTCATACATACAGTATGAGTTCATGACAAAATTACAGAAATGGAAAGTAAATTAGTAATTGTCAAGGGTTAGAAATGCTGAGGTTGACGGTTGGTGGACATGGCTGTAACAGGTCCTGTGAAGGAGTTTTGTAGTTTTGGAATAGTTCTGCATCTTGATCCTGGTGGTAGTCACAGTAATCTGCACATGTGATAAAATGACATTAAACTGTATATACACACTGTGCCAACATGAGTTTCCTGGTTTTGATATTGTACTATCATTATGTGAGATGTAACTATTGGGGGAAACTGAATGAAGGGCACTGGAACTTTCTATACTATTTTGCTATTCCCTGTGAATCTGTAAGAATTTAAAAAATTCATTTGAAATTACATTTATAGAACCACAAAGGTAGTATGAGTCTGTGTCTATAATTTTTTTGAAATTTTAAAAAGGAGCTATTATTTATTATTATCATCAGTTTACATTTGAGAAAACTGATGTCCGGGATGAATTGTCAAAGTTAGCCTGTATCTAACAGGCTAACTTTTCAGTGGTTAACCTGTTAACCACTACATCATACCACATGTATATTTATACATACAATATTTACATTAAAAGATTTGGACAGACACAGTATTTCTACGAAGGTAGAATTAGGGAAGGTGGCTTTAATTTTCAGCTCTATAGGTTTCTGTATTGTTTGACAAATAAAATTTTAAAAATCAGACAAAAATATTAAAAGGTAAAGCAGTAAAGCTACTGAGGCAGCTCCTCTTCCATGCCTCACGATGGATCTGGTTTACCCTACTATAGTCAAAATATTATTCTGAAAGCTAAAGCTTGTCAGGTGAGCCCCCAGCCTCTGTTAGAACGTCCCCTTTCCTCGCCCTGTTCTGTGTTCATCTCTTTGATCGTTCTGCTTTCTTTGAGCCCAATCATCCCTCTAAATCTGTGTGGATCCTGGATTGTAGGTGGCGCTGGATGCAGAGGAAAGACCAACCGTTCGGGTTGGTACCCCGCCCTACTTGGCGGGAGGGCTGAAGCTGCCCGCAGCAGAGACACGGGGACCAGGACAGAGCCGCAAGCTGTGAGGAGGCGACCGGCTGTAGATGCAGCTCTCTCACTCGCGGCTGAAGATTCTCGAAAGCAGTCCCGCCTCTCAGGTCTCCGGTTCCTGTTTCCCATTGGCTAAATTTTATGGGACCAAGAACTCTCCAAAAGAATGTTTCTAGGGCATCGTCAAAAATAAGACATTCAGGCAGAGCTTTGCCGCCAAATCCCAGTTCTTTACTGAGAGCCGTGTCAATGTTAAAAGTTCATGAGATGGTACCTAGCATTAAAGTTCGTCTGCTTTCTCCTTGAAACAAAAGTGACTTCAACCAAAAGTTCAGTTTGTTTAATGCAAATTAAAGGGGAAATCAGTAATAGTGTCATGTGGACTGGACACAGTTTGCCTGAAGCCTTTGGACTGTTCTGACTTCATTTTCTTTATCCACTGAGAGGGAGGGAAGGCAGCAAAAATGTCCTTGAAATCAATGGAGTGATTTAGAGGACCCTATAGAAGACAAGGAATTTTATTTTTCTATTTGGTTTTAAAACAAAAGAAAATCATCTTGTTATCTTTGCCCATCCCTGAGTCTTGCAGGACCTTAGTTCCCCGGACCAGTGGTGGAACCTGTGGCCTTTGCAGTGAAAGCTCCAAGTCCTAACCACTGGACTGCCAGGGAATTTCCACGTTCATTATTTTAAAACATAAATAATATAGAGACGTATGTAAAGCAAAAAGGGCAAGTGCCTTCCCTCACTTTCTTCAAGTAATTCCCCAGGAATAATTAAGTTAAAATTTTGGTCTTCATCTGTTCTGATATTTTCCAATGCACATTCTACCACATACATAGATGTAACCAGAAATTCATAAAGATGAAAAAAAACTTCTATTCAGATATTCGTCAGGAACGTGCCTGGTGGTCCAGTGGCTAAGACTCCAGGCTTCCAGTGCAGGGCATCCAGGTTTGATCCCTGGCCAGGGAACTAGATCCCACATGCTGCAACCAAGAAAGGCCCTGCATGTCACAACTAAAGACCCCAGAACTTAGACCTGGTGCAGTCAAATAAATAAATATTTAAGAGAAAAAAAAGATATTCATGAGAATTGTGAAAATCTCAAATGTAAGCCGTTCCATGAGTTTTTATTGGACATTTTTAACCCACAAAAATGGAATTATATCAACTACATTTTGCTGCAGTTTTTGTTTTTTACTTCAACAATAGTATGATAACTCTTCCACAGTGGGACATATGGATTTAATCATTCTTTTCATGGTAGCATAGTATCCTGTAGTATGAATTTAGTACTCTAATTAACCTTTCTTAATTGGTGAATAGTTAGACTGTATCCAATTTTTGCCATTTAATGTTATAGATTCTAAAACTTATTTTCTTTGTATAAGAATAATACATGCTCAGTATAAAACTTTCAACATTTCAGAAATGTTTGACTTAGAAAGCATAAGTCCCTCATAATTGTATCTCAGAAACCACCAAACACAGATGTTATTCTCTTCCTATAGCACATCCATTATCTATATTGTGTGATCTCTACACACTATTGGAAAAACAAATAAGTAACAAATACTATATAACTGTTAGGACTTCCCAGATGGCACTAGTGGTAAAGATTTTGCCTGCCAATGCAGGAGACACAAGAGACGAGATTCGATCCCTGCGTAAGGAAGATCCCCCGGAGTAGGAAATTTTTCTTCTACAGGTAGTACAGGAAAAATTAGATACTATGAGTAAATTTATTCTAATGAATTGGACAACTTAAATGAAATGAACAAATTCCTTGAAAAACAATGGACACAAGAAGAAAAAAAAATCTAAATAGCCCCATACATATTAAAGAAATTAACTTATTATCAAACTCCTCCTGCAAAGAAAACTCCAGAACTAGATGGCTTCACTGGTGAAGTATATCAAATATTTATTTAAGGAAGAAAAAAATAATAATCCTACACAAACTCTTTCAAAACACAGAGGAAGGAACACTTTCCAACTTATTTTATGAGGCCAGGATAACCTTGATATGAAAAGTTGACAAAGATATTACAAGAAAAGAAAATTATAAATTCTTATCCCTCGTGAACTTAGATGTAAAAATCTGATTAGTCTTTGACACAGCAATTTCATTTATAGGAATTTATACCCAAAAGCCCTCAGAGTTGTACAAAGATTAACTACAGAATATCCACTATAGCCATATTTTTGTTACTGTTCAGTCACTAAGTCGTGTCTGACTCTTTTCCACCCCATGAACTGCAGCATACCAGGCTTCCCTGTCCTTCACCATCTCCCAGAGTTTGCTCAAACTCATGTCCATTGATTCAGTGATGCCATCCCATGTCTCATCCTCTGTCATCCCCTTCTCCTCTTGCCCTTGATCTTTCCCAGCATCAGAGTCAATTCTTTGGTGCTCAGCCTTCTTCCTGGTCCAACTATGACATTTGTACATGACTCCTGGAAAAACCAGAGCTTACTAAACAGACCTTTGCCTCCAAAGTGGCCTCTGCTTTTTTTAAAAATATATTTTTATATTTCAGTTCAGTTCAGTTGCTCAATTGTGTCCGACTCTTTGCGACCCCATAGACTGCAGCATGCCAGGCCTCCCTGTCCCTCACCAACTCCCAGAGTTTACTCAAACTCATGTCCATTGAGTTGGTAATATCATCCAACCATCTCATCCTCTGTTGTCCCCTTCTCCTCCTGCCTTCAATCTTTCCCAGCATCAGGGTCTTTTCTAATGAGTCAGTTCTTTGGATCAGGTGACCAAAGTATTGGAGTTTCAGCTTCATCATCAGTCCTTCCAGTGAATATTTGGGACTCATTTCCTTTAGGATGGATTGGTTGGATCTCCTTACTGTCCAACAGACTCTCAAGAGTCTTCTCCAACACCACAGTCCAAAGGCATCAATCCTTCAGTGCTCAGCTTTCTTTATGGTCCAACTGTCACATCCATACATGACTATGGGAAAAACCATAGCCTTGACTAGACAGACCTTGATGATGCTGTGAAAGTGCTGTACTCAATATGCCCCCAAAATAAAAGCCCCCCAAAATAAAAGTCTCTCACTGTTTCCCCATCTATTTGTCATGAAATGATGAGACCAGATGCCATGATCTTAGTTTTCTGAATGTTCAGTTTTAAGCCAACTTTTTCGCTCTCCTCTTTCACTTTCATCAAGAGGCTCTTTAGTTCTTTGCTTTCTGCCATAATGGTGGTGTCATCTGCATCTGAGGTTATTGATGTCATCTGATAACAATAACAAAGGGTGGTGTCATCTGAGGTTATTGATATTTCTCCCAGCAATCTTGATTCCAGTTTGGGCTTCATCCAGCCCAGCGTTTCTCATGATGTACTCTGCATATAAATTAAACAGGGTGACAATATCCAGCCTTGACATACTCCTTTCCCGATTTGTAACCAGTCTGTTGTTCCATGTCTTGCTTCCTGACCTGCATACAGATTTCTTAGGAGGCAGGTCAGGTGGTCTGGTTCTCCCATTTCTTTAGGAATTTTCCACAGTTTGTTATGATCCACACAGTCAAAGGCTTTGGCATAGTTAATAAAGAAGATGTTTTTCTGGAAATCTGTTGCTTTTTTGATGATCCAGCGGATGCTGGCAATTTGATCTCTGGTTCCTCTGCCTTTTCTAAAACCAGTGAACATCTGGAAGTTCATGGTTCACAGACTGTTGAAGCCTCACTTGGAGAATTTTGAGCATTACTGTACTAGCGTGTGAGATGAGTGCAATTGTGCAGTAGTTTGAGCGTTCTTTGGCATTGCCTTTCTTTGGGATAGGAATGAAAACCGACCCTTTCCAGTCCTGTGGCCACTGCTGAGTTTTCCAAATTTGCTGGCATATTGAGTGTAGCACTTTCACAGCGTCATCTTTTAGAATTTGAAATAGCTCAGCTGGAATTCCATCACCTCCACTAGCTTTGTTTGTAGTGATGCTTCCTAAGGTCCACTTGACTTCACATTCCAGGATGTCTGGCTCTAGGTGAGTGATCACACCATCGTGGTTATCTGGGTCATGAAGATCTTTCTTGTATAGTTCTTCTGTGTATTCTTGCCATCTCTTCTTAATATCTTCTGCTTGTGTTATTATTTATGACTGTGCTGGGTCTTCATTGATGCGTGAGGAGTTTCTCCAGTTGCTGAGAGCAGGGACTACTCTCTAGTTATAGTACATAGACTCTAGGGCATGCAGGTCATGTGGGCCCAGCTGCCTTGAGGCATATGGGACCTTCCTGGACCAGGGATTGAGTCCCCTGTACTGGCAGGCAGATTCTTAACCACTGGACCACCAGGGAAGCCCTGATGTCTCTGCTTTTTAATAAGCTGTCTAGGTTTGTCATACCTTTTCTTCCAAGGAGCAAGCATTTTTTAATTTCATGGCTGCAGTCACTGTCCACAGTGATTTTGGAGCCCAGGAAAATAAAGTCTGTCACTGTTTCCATTTTTTCCCCATCTATTTGCCATGAAGTGATGGGACCAGATGCCATGATCTTAGGTTTTTGAGTGTTGAGTTTTAAGCTAGCTTTTTCATTGTTTTCTTTCATCTTCATTAAGATGCTCTTTAGTTCCTCTTTGGTTTCTGCCATTAGGGTGGTATCATCTGCATATCTGAAGCTGTTGATAATTCTCCCAGTAATCTCGATTTCATCTTGTGATTCATCCACCCTGGCATTTTGCATGATGTACTCTGTATATAAGTTAAATAAGCAGGGTGACAACACACAGCCTTGATGTACTCCTTTCCCGGTTTTGAATCAGTCTGTTGTTCCACTGTTAATATTTATTTATCTGATTGCATCTGTTCTTAGTTGCAGCATATGAACTCTTAGCTGTAGCATGGGGGAATCTAGTGCCTTGACCAGAAATTGAACCAGAGCCCCCTACTTTGGGAGCATGGAGTCATAGCCACTGGACCACCAGGGAAGTTCCATATAGTAATATTTTTAATAGTAAAAATATTAAAACAGCTGAAATGTCCCCCAAAATGTGATAATTAAATATGGTATGCTTATGATTCAATATACAACCATTAAAATATAATAAAAATATGTCTGATGCGGGAAGATTTGCCATATATTGTTTATTTTAAAAGTAAGTTACCTGACAACGTAGAGGAGTGGGATAGGGTAGGAGGTGGGAGGGAGGTCCAGGAGGGAGGGGACACATGCATACCTATGGATGACATCATGTCGATAAATGGCAGAAACTAACACAATATTGTACAGCAATTATCCTCCAATTAAAATAATTTTTAAAAAAGTAAATTACCAAAAATTTCAGGTGCTTTCACAACACACACACAAAATGAATAAAGTTAACTGTCGTGACTGTAGTCATGCCATTATGTTTACGTATATCAAATCAATATGTCGTACACCTTAAGTCCATATTTTTTTTCAACAGGTATATGATGAAATAGTATAATGGCATGATCCTACATTTTCAAAGAAAAATATATATTTATACATAATGGGAAAACACAGAAAGGACAGAAACCAAATGGTTAATTCTTGGATGATGGGAGTATAGTAGACTTTTATTTCCTTCTTTTTGCTTATCTGTATTATTATCTGTATTGCTTATTTCCTTATCTGTATTTCTGGCAATGAAAAATATAAATTACTTTTTAATACAAAGTATTGTTGAAGAAAAGTTTTAAAAATGTGACCAATGAGCATTTTTGTACCTCTCCCATTACAGTTCTTAGGAAGAAACGATTTAGGACTTTGGAATCTTCCTGTCTACCTCCAACCTAAAAGCTATTCATCCTGGGCCACTGGACATAGCTTTGGCCTCCTTTGACACTGGATCCATGGCGGCCCTGCCTTATGGGTCCAACCTGTATTCAGTGGGTTAGCCATTACAAGTTCTGCAGCTGACTTATGGCATGACTTTTCAGTTCAGTTCAGTCGCTCAGTCGTGTCCGACTCTCCGCGACCCCATGAATCACAGCACGCCAGGCCTCCCTGTCCATCACCAACTCCCGGAGTACACTCAAACTCATGTTCACAGAGTGGGTGATGCCATCCAGCCATCTCATTCTCCGTCGTCCCCTTCTCCTCCCGCCCCCAAAGTTTCCCAGCATCAGAGTCTTTTCCAGTGAGTCAACTCGTCGCATGAGGTGGCCAAAGTATTGCAGTTTCAGCTTGGCATGACTTTTAGAAAGATCTTTTTCCTTAGGCGCTCCAGTTTCTCCTCTCTTAATCAGTGATCTTTAAGGTGCCTTCCAGACAGAGGAAAGAACAGATTTAGAATCAGGAAACCCTGGAGGAGACTTGGGAATGTAGGCATCACCGCCCAGAAGAATATTCCTTATTATTCTTTGTGTCTTCAGGGTCCTCAACCAGGTAAAAAGCACCTCCCAGACCAAGCCTTATAAAACCAGTTAGCCTTATATTTCTCTGGTCCTGGTTGCAGGGCTCCACACAGAGTAGTTGCTCAGTGACCTCACTTTTTGCCTCTTTTAAAAGTAATCCCAGGTTTTTTTTTAAATTAATTTAATTGGAGGCTAATTACAATATTGTAGTGGGTTTTGCTATACATTGACATGAATCAGCCATGGGTGTACATATGTTCCCCATCCTGAACCCCCCTCCCACCTCCCTCCCCATCCCATCCTTCAGGGTCATCCCAGCCCTGAGCACCCTGTCTAATGCATCGAACTTGCACTTGTGATCTGTTTCACATATGATAATATACATGTTTCAATGCTATCCAGGATAGGTTTTATATGCTTGCTTTTGATGATGAGTTGAACGCAAAGTTGGTTTTAATTATTGGGGCACACATTGTGCAAGTTTTTTGCTGAGGTAACAGCTTTATTGCTTATTTGTAACAATTCACCAAGCGGAGCACCTCTCCTGACAAGCCACAGACTGAGAGGCATTAAAATTGTCCCTCACTTGGGACCTTCCTGGGGAAAACCATCTTAGGGGTGCGGCGGTGTGCATGTAGAGCCATAGTTCCGCAGGTGCCCAAACTGTTACCACGCGGCTTCCCGAGAGAGATTTGACCAGACTCTGGACTTGAGGGAAGTCCCAAGCTATGCCACTGTGGAGCTGTGTGACCTTGGACAAGTCCTTTCCTCCTGTGGCCCTACGTGCTCTTCCCCGGTCGGTTTATGCTATGGGGACGGTCGAGTGATCTGGAAAACATTCGCCTTTAAACGTTTATTCATCTCATGTATCACGCAAATGAGAGCCCACGGGCAAGGCAATGAAGGACCACTACGGGCAAGCCTCTGCGACCGGCGCCACAGATCTCGCGAGATGTCCCCTCTGCGCTTCGCGGCGTCATCCTCTCGCCTGCCGCGGCGGCGACAGCGACGGCGCGTGAGGTACTCACAGGGGCGGCCCGTATCCCTCCGCCGCCGGCGCGGCCCGGCCCTCCCTTCCCCCGGCCCGCCAATCCCCGCTCTCCCGACCTGCCCCTCGGCCTGGGCCCACCCCGCGCTCCGGCTGCCCCACCCCGGCGGCGCCGCCCGCCCGCGCGTCCCTCGGTCCACCTGCAGCAGGCAGTCCCTCCGGCTGTCCTACCCAGAGGCGCCGGCCGAGCCCGAGGCCTGAGCTCTTGCTCTCCGGCGGAGGGATCCGCGGAGGCCGAGGAGGCGGCGCTGAGCCTAGAAGGAAGAGGCAGGTACCGCGGTGGCGGCGGCGGCGGCGGCGGCGGCTCGGGCAGCAGCGCATAAAGGGGCCGCCGCCGGGTGATGCGGTGACCGCTGCGGCAGGCTCAGGAGCCGAGTTGGCCCCGGCCCTAAGTCCGTCCCGCCGGGCCCGCGCTCCGGAACTCCCCATCTTCTCCGGCCGATCCGCAATCACCGAGGCGGCCTCGCGCCCCCTCGCCCCTTCCCCGTCCCTCCCCTGCCCCCGTCCCCGCCCCGTGGCCGCCGCCACCCACCTCCCACGATGGCTCTGAAGAGAATTCACAAGGTAAGCGGCCAGGGATCGGCTGTGTGTTCGGGCAGCTAGGCGGGTCGGCCGAGCTGACTGCGGCCTGCACTTCCCGCCGTCTTCTCCGCCGGACTCCCGGCTTCTTCGGACCGGGCTGCTGGCTATGGCCCGGCCGGGCGGCCTTCACACCCCACTCCCAGTGATGGCGCCCATAGAGGCCCCGGCGCGCTGCCCGCACTTAGGCCGGAGGTATGCTCGCCGGTTCAGCGTTCCTTCCCGGCCTCCTTTTTAGGCCCCGGGTGGTACGGAGCCCCAGGGCCTCTCCCCGGCCTGGGACTGCTGTGCTAGAGGGCCATTGTCCGGCTGTGCCAGGAGCGGGTGCTGGAACTGGGGCGTTGGGAGGCCCCATCGACGGAGGTCGAAAGGGCTCTGTGCCCCATCTCCGCCTGTGCACCCCCTATCCCCACCTGCCTAGGTTCACTCCGCAGAACCCTTTGAGATTGGGGCCCGTATGAGGAAACCTTTTTGTCCGATCCAGAAATATTTCTTGAGTTCACTTGCCGTTTAGCGGCCGCACGCCTCCGTCCACTCTGCTCGTCCAGAAACTAAGTAGGAAGTTGAGGAAATAAGCATGACTTTTATGAGGAAGGAGGGAAGTGGAGGGAGAAGCATTTATTCCTTGAGGTTGCCAAATGTAGTCAGAAACATACTTCAGTTTGCAGGAGTGGATTTAATAGAAAGGATATTGTCAAGGGTAGAGGTAGAAGCCTGAGCATTTGAAAACCACTGGAGAGAATTTCACAAAGTTTCCTTTTACATTATCTTCGCAAAATGGACTTTAACGCTTAAATTAGGTAATGTTTTCTGGGAGATCCTTTTAATGTCGAAGGGATTTTGCTAGATTTTTCCATTAGAAAAGATTTCTTTGCCCTTTAAAATGAAGGGTTATATCTGTAGTTGTCTCTACGGAGGTTTTTCTAATATTGCTTCTAGATTATGGACTTCGCTTAAAATTTAGGGTTTTTTTCCCTTCTCTCTAATATTATAACCTCCTATTATCTCTCACTATCTTTTTTACTTAGGGGGGGAAGCGGCACTGATGATTTGTTTCGTGTTTGACTTGGCTACTTGGAGAGGCTGTACTAAATCTCTAGCCAGTAAGAAGTAAGATCCTGGGATCCATTCTCTAGGATGGGATGGAGATGCAAGGGGGAAGAGAACTAATTTTTCACCTTACATTAAACTCAGTGAAAATGGAGATTTGGTCAGTTTTAACACTTCAGCTCAGCAGTTGGTCCTGGTTTTGTTCTTGATCAAAGACCTTTCCTGTGGAATTAATCCCAGTGGTTATTGTAAATTAGGTTAGATCCTCACCAACTTCTTTTGACTTTGATTTCTATCAAATGAAAAAGGGCAGACTTTAGACAGTAAATCTTGTACTAAAGTGAAGCAGGTTATTTGTTAAAAGAAGCTCATCCTTAAGTAGAGATATTTTGAACCCTTTAAGGGGCAGGAGCACACTGAGGACAAGTTATGCAAGTAAATAATAGCATTTTTAAGGCTTAAAGGAGTTAATAGATTCTTAAAGACTAATTGAAAAGTTATCAACTTGAGATTATACTTGTAGAAGATTGTGCACTTTTAGAACCTGAAGAAGAATAAATATAATGTGCGATCACTTACAGATCAAGAGGTACAGCCTTTAATATCTACTCTGAGTGATATGTGTGCTATGGACGTTTTTTTAGAGAATGAAATAGCACTCAAAACATGCATTTTAATCGTCTTCCTTGCTTTCTTTTGAGATACTGCATGTTCGATAGATTTTCTCTAAGATACCTTTGTTAAAATTTTAGTAAGAAAAATCAAGTGTATAACATGATTATTTGAACTTTTAAAACTCAGTATTAACTTTTCTTCACCTGGTTTCTAACCTAGAACTGTCCTCAAAGTATGGCTCAACTTAGACTGCCAGGGATTTGAAAAATAAACTTTATTTTTGGTGTACATACTAGTCAATAATATTGTGAAAATAAAATGAAGATTTTCCCCCCCAGCATTTTGTATATATAACACTAATTTTAAATTGAATACAGACTTAACCTAGATATGGATAAGACCAGTCCTATCTCACCCTTAGCCCTAGTAATGTATCTGCGATGCAGTCCCCCAAAGACAGACTTGGCTTACATAATTGGTCTTAGTCTTGAATCTTCCCAGTTACCACTCTCTAAGAAAGTAGTTCTGTTTAAATACCTCTCAACTTCGGATAGCATGAACTATTGCATCTGGGTTCTAATAAAATTTTGTTAAGAACAAATACTTTTGACCGAGGCAGCTTCAGGAATTCTGTGTCTTGTGTTTCATTGACAAAGGGTAATAGTGTTCTGTGACTCTCATGGTCCTTTAAATGCCATGACTTTTTTGGAAAAAGCTCTTGATGGACTTTATTTTGATAGAAACTTTAAGGTTGTATATGCTTTAACAAAGTTTACCAAAGAGTTTTCATTTTTAACATCCATTATGGTTCCATGCAGAGTTTGGGACCCTTTGGTATTGTTTGTATGTACATCAAATGGCCCCAGCCTGCTACATTTTGAGGTTTTCTGCTGACATTATGGGTCTTCAGCTTTGATTTTGATGCTTTGAGTGTCTGCCTCTAGCAGCACCACCCCCAGCCTTTTTCCAGTTGGCTGCGTCTCATCTGTTGTGGGCTGGGAAACCAGATCACTGAGCTTATTAAAATTATGTCTAAAATAAGATCCAGTAGGCTCTGAGTGAAGAGGGCTTCATGTGTTTTGTGAACTGTGTGGTCTGTTTGACTGATCAGAGACCTTTTTTTTTTAACTTGCTTCCTGTTTTTCTTCTTTACTTTTGTTATACAGTGCAGGAGGCTTTTTTGTGCTCTTACAGTGCCACAGTATTGAAATACAGGGTAAATTTCTTTATTTTGAGGAAGAGTAAAAGGCTAAAGATGAGGATTTGAAGACAGACCAAAGTTAGGATACTAAAAGCTCTTAACAATAATAGTGACTTGTACATTTTAATGGTGTCCTGCTAGATATAATTAACATTTGGTATACATAGCTTTAATGCCAGGACTATCGCTTGATTTACTGTATTTCTATGATTAAAGTGTCTTAAGTTTCCTGAAAAGCCCAGTCAGTCAGTTAATTTTCCAGTAAAATAAAATTGCAAACTCTGATGGCTAGGCAGGTAACCAAAATGAGCAAAGGGAATTGGAGGGTACTAGAATTTGCACGTGCTTTTAGAAGAGGGCAGCTGCTATTCAGCTCCCTCCAAATGTTGCTATTGCCAGGATCTGTGCCCAAAGTTATCAGATTTTTTTTTTTTTGAGGGAAACCACAAAACCAGATTTTTGGCAACCAATTCAAATAAAAAACAAGGACAGCAAAACCAAAAGACACCTCCATACTTTTTTTGATAGATTGGTAGTTACCAGTTTAATGTATTAATTAAAATTAACAAAAGATTGCGGTTCAGCAAGTAACCAGGAGCATAAGGATTAAATAATTTGAACCATACTTTCTGTCTTTTTCAAAGTTTCGAAGTATAGCTTTATGTAAATAGGCAAAATTAAGTCATTTTTTTGGTAAACTTTAAATTAATTTCTTCAGTGAAGTTTTGTATGGTTACGGTTGTAGGAAAAACCAGTTTAGTAGATACATTGATCCCGGGCAGATGCTTACAACTTACTCTTCATTGTAATCTGTTTCATGTTATGAATCATCTTTCTGTAGACTACATACTTTCAAAATATCTAAGATTGCCAGTTACCAGAGGATGATTTTTAAGGATATGGGAAGAGAGTTGTAATATCATAATAGTGCTAGTTTTAAGATTGTTTTAAAATAGGAGTGTGATATGATACATTACATTAAACTTACCAGAGATAAGGATTCAGTTAATTCCGGTCAAAATGGTGAAACAAATTAGCAAATAGTCTTGTGGAGTATTTGGAACTTTAATATAGTAAGTGGTTGACAGAAGATGACTGAATTAGTTATATATTGGAAAGACATCCCTACTTACTCCAAAAGATAATCTTCTTGAAATCTCTGGGAAGATTTTTTTTTTTCCTTTAGAAACGATTCTTTGCTTCACAAAGGTTTGTTGAGTTGAGAAACTTTCTTTGGCTCTTTTGGGTTGCTATTTAAATATAATTTAAACAGCCGTCATTAACTCCATAAATCTGGAGGGGGGGGGTGTGTTTAAAGTCTCCCAAAGTGTATTACTGTATTGCTGACTGACAAGGAGGAAGTTTTGACAAAGTCCAATTCTGGATATTTTAGTCCAGAGAGAGAAGGCCGCTAAAATATCCTAGGCAGTTCTCAGGATAGGAATACCTGACTCATGCTTGATGCTGCCAGCAACCTTTGCAGCCTCATCCCAGAATTGAAGAAGCACACTTGTTTTTTCTGTAGAAATAAAGTTTTGGTGGTTAGATTCCCAGGGGACATAGAAAAATAAAGTACCGTTTCTTTTTCTGTATATATGATCAAGTGAGATTTCAAGTAATATAATCATAAAATTTTAGCTCTGCATCACATCTCAGAGCCATGGCCTAAAAAGGCCGTGTGACTTAGTAGGGCTGGATTAAGAACCTGGATTTCTTGACTGCTCAGTGTCTTCTGGCAGGCACAGTCATTAGGGGTGTAATCCCAGGGAATGCAATTTTTTCTTTTTGTTTAAACAATTGAGTATTTATGCTCTGGAACCAGAAGATTTTACCTTCAGCATCTCTTTTTATTGTTGGAGAGGTGTCTATGAATTCCCTAGGAACGGTGCAGTTTTGTTTTAAAGTGTTTTAATTCCCATAAAGCAGAAAAATAAGAAACAATGCAAATTTTGGGTGTTCTGTCCTCCATATATCTTTCATCATAGTCAAATGGGTTTTTTAATCTCTCCAAAAGACTAAGAATCACTGTCCTACCTCCTTAAACACTCTGTTTTAATCTCAGTAGGTGACCCAATTACCTGTTCTGTAGAGAAAATAGAAATCTGTGTGCATCCTTTCAAATTTCCTTTGAAGACTTTAAAAAGAAAAACCAGACCTCACAGCTACAATCTTGAGAGTACTCAGTGTGTATCAGAATGACCGAATCTTCTCAACAACCCTGTAAGAATTCTGTTCTCAGGTTAGAAGAGAAAATGGAGGCTTGGAGAAGTAAACAAACTTGCCTGTGATTATATGGCTATGATATGAACAGCCAAGATTCAGATGCATTCAATCTTGACCAGGGAGCCAACCATTGCTCCAAATGTACCTTAGTCATCACTCTTCTTCCCTGTTGTCTCTGGAGAAACTCTGCTTTTCCCATTGCAAGCTAACTTTTGTTAATCATCCTATTCTTTTGCCAGGTCCTTGCTCTCTATTTATTGTCCCTGCTTTTCGAGTTCTGATCTCTTCTTTGACTCCCCTCAGTATCCAAACTTATCTGAGACTTTCCTCATCGTAAGAAAAACACAAAAAAAGCTTTTAACCTCCTCCCCAGCTAGAGCTGATTCCTTTCCTTCCTCTTCTTTATCTCTTCCATCTCAGTGCCAAAATTCTTGACAGAATAGTGTCTATTCACTGTTTTGGATCTCTTCAGTAAGGTCACTGATAATTACTTAATTGCCAGATTCAATGGATACCTCAGGTTTATTTAATTTCTGTAACAGTTGATGTGATTATTACTCATTTCCCTTGACTTCTGATAAACTGTTTCCTCCTTCTGCATATCTAGTGTTCTAATAAAGTTAGTGTTTCCTAACTTTTTAAGAATAATTTTAAATTAATATTATTGATGGATACAAATAAGAGTTCATGAAATAATGTATACTTGGATTAAAATTGACAACACACATGACCCCAGATAAATTAACATATCAATATATAATATCACAAGCACAAAAATAGGGAAATTGTTTACAAACAAAATACATTAAGAGGAAACATTGTTCACTGTCATTGTGCTGTAAAGTAACAAACTAAGAATAGTATTTTAAGAAAATAAAAGGGATCATCATCAGATGCTGCATTAAATGTGTTACTCTTGAGAATTCCCTGTGGTCCAGTGATTAGGACCCCTCAATTTCACTGCTCATTTCACACCCACTTTCACCTGGGTTCAATCACTGGACATGGAACTAAGATTCCACAAGCTGCTTAGTGTGGCCAAAGAAAAGATGTGTTACTCTGTGTTGTTTTCATTACCGTATAATGTGAACATTTGTTTTAAACAGGTGCACTGCAGCGAAAGAATTAAAATTGCATATTTTGCAATATTCATGCAGTTAGACTACCACCAACATTATTGTCTCATGGACAGACAGGTCACTTAATTTAAAAAAAAGTATTTGCTTTACTTATGTTTATTTTAAAATAATCTGTTATTTTTGGGTTTAAGAAAGGACTCTGCTTTTCATTTAAAACTTCCATATTCTAGCTATAAGCCCATAGGGAATGAATTGATATAGTAGAAATATTAGTGTTCAATATGCTTTGATTAAATAACTTCTCAAATATGTATTGAATTATAATAGGCAGAATAAATCACTGAAGTTAGATAGATAATACCCATGGTTAAATGCTATTTGTGCATCAGAGCATAGACATAATTTGCTTTGTAGTGTGCAGATTTTTTGAGGCATATTACTGCTTTAATCACCGAAGAATTGATGCTTTTGAACTGTGGTGCTGGAGAAGACTCTTGAGAGTCCCTTGTACTGCAAGGAAATCCAACCATTCCATTCTGAAGGAGATCAATCCTGGGTGTTCATTGGAAGGACTGATGTTAAAGCTGAAACTCCAATACTTTGGCCACCTCATGCGACGAGTTGACTCACTGGAAAAGACTCTGATGCTGGGAGTGATTGGGGGCGGGAGGAGACAGGGACGACAGAGAATGAGATGGCTGAATGGCATCACCGACTTGATGGAGATGAGTTTGAGTGAATTGCGGGAGTTGGTGATGGACAGGGAGGCCTGGCATGCTGTGATTCATGGGGTCGCAGAGAGTCGGACACGACTGAGCGACTGAACTGAACTGAAGTGCTTTAAATTAGTGTAAATATGTAGTATTTCTTAAAAACATGTGTTAAAGATAGGTAAAATTTAGGACAAAAATATTGCCGTCTCTATCCCTGTAATACATGTTAGCATCTCATAAGAAATACTACTGTAATTGAAATAGTTCTCAGAATTATTTTCCTTTAGTCTTTGTGCTTTTCCTTATGCCTTCTCAACCCACCCCCTCCTCCTGAATTCTTATTCATCCTTGGATATCCAACAGACGACTTCTCTGTGAAGCATGCCCCAGGCATGCAGGCAATAGGGTTCTACTATAGAACTGTTTCTTAGTATACAGACATGATTGATTATTACCCCCTCTAGACTGAATTCTTCTGGGCAAAGTCCCTGTCTTATTCATTATAGTCCCAGTACCTGACACATAGTAGGCATTAAGTTTTTGCCAGCAACGTTTAGTGAATGTCAACAGCAAGTAGTATGGTGGAAAAACTCGTAGAATTTTGGAGCTCCATGTCTGCTCAATCATGTTCTAACCCTGTGTGTGTGGCCTTAGGCAAATTACTTCACTGATTTTCTTTGGTCTCAGCTTCCTTGCCTATAGAATGAGGATAATGTCACATACCTTGCAAGCCTGTAGGGGATGAGTAGAAAGGAAATATGGACCACATAAAAGATAGTTTTTAATATTAATTACCACTGGCTTAATTGTCCAGTAATGTTGACCCGTGACGTTGGTAGAATCTTGAAATCTTAGATGGTGTCAGTGATGTGTTTTTCATTTCACTTCGTTGCCACCCCAGTCAAAAAAGAAGGAAAAAAATGTACACCCTGATGTAAAAATTACGTTTTATAATACTTCTAACTGGAAAGGGACTGAATTCCAAATTTTTTCTTCAATAAACTACTGTTATCTTAATATATTTCCAGTACATGTGATATTTTTGTAAGCCTAGACATAAGAACAATTTTGTTAACATTATCTTGTGATAGAAGTATCTGCTTCTGTCCTTTGAGCACATACCCCTCCCTCGCGCCCTGCCCCTGCCCCTTGCAGAACGTCAGTACCTGTTTAAATCATAGCACTCCTTCATCAACTTTTTAAGGGCCTATATCAGATAAAAAAATTTTAAATCAAAGCTGAATTTTACAGAAGCCACAGTGATAATAGTTTAGAAATAGATTTCTTAAAATAATAGTATACTAATGGGAGTGAGTGATTTTCTTTAGATTAAATGTCCTCATGTACACCAGCTATATCAACTTCATAGGGCTGCTGTAATAAATTACACAATAAATTACTGAGTGGCTTAAAACAACAGAAATCTATTCTCTCACAGTTTTGGAGGCCAGAAATCTGAAATCAGCATACCAGCAGAGCCACATACCTTCTGGAAGCTATGTGGGAGAATCCTTCCTTCCTTCTTCCAGCTTCTGGTGACTGTAAGCATTCCTTGGTTTGTGGCCACATCACTTCAGTCTCTGCCTTCATCTTAACACTACTTTCTCTGTGTGTGGTTTCTCTTTTGTCTTTTAAATGGAAACTTGGGGCCCATCCAGGTAATCTAGGATGATCTTATCTCAAGATCCTTGATTTTAAGTATGTTTACAAAGACCCTTTTTCTAACTAAGGTAACATTTATAGGTGATAGGAATTAAGATGTGTCACATGTCATTTTGAGGAGCATTCAATGCAGTGTACCATCTAATCCCAAAATTCTAATAAATGACTGTTTTAGATTGTAATTGCCTTTAGACTTTTCTGTTTTTAACTTTCTAAAATTCTGAAACAGTCTCTCACCTACAGGGAGTTGCAAATACAATACCTAGAACATCTTTTTCTTTAACCATTTCAGAGTAAGGTACCAACATGATGACTCATCAACCCCGAATACTTTAATGTGTGTTTCTTACAAACATGGACATCAAAATTAGGAAATTTCTATTGAAATATTACTGTAATCTAATCCTCAGACCCCGTTTAAGTTTTGCCAGTTGTTCTAATAATGTGCTTTATAGAAGAGGATCCAGTCCATAGTTACTCGTTTAGTTTCCTTTGGTTCCTTAGTCTTTGCTTTGCTTCATGGCTTTGACACTTTTAAAGATTCAGTTCAGTTCAGTTCAGTCGCTCAGTCGTGTCCGACTCTCCGCGACCCCATGAATCACAGCATGCCAGGCCTCCCTGTCCATCACCAACTCCCGGAGTACACTCAAACTCATGTCCACAGAGTCGGTGATGCCATCCAGCCATCTCATTCTCCGTCGTCCAGTTATTTTGTAGAATGTCCCTCAGTATGTTTTTCTGTTATTTCCTCAAGATTAGGTTTAGGTCATGCATCTTTGATAGGAATGTCTCAGAAGCATTACTATTTCCCTCTCTGCATTCTATCAAGTGATGCGTGATTTTGGTTCAGTTTTTTTCATTCCATCCTGTCAGGTACTATTCAATTTTAGTTTGACCCATTATGGAAAATTTTCCCTTCTATCACTTGATTAAGGGGATGCTGCTGCTACTGCTGCGAAGTCACTTCAGTCGTGTCCGAATCTGTGTGACCCCATAGACGGAAGTCCACCAGGCTCCCCTGTCCCTGGGATTCTCCAGGCAAGAACACTGGAGTGGGTTGCCATTTCCTTCTCCAATGTGTGAAAGTGAAAAGTGAAAGTGAAGTCGCTCAGTGGTGTCCGACCCTTAGCGACCCCATGGACTGCAGCCTACCAGGCTCCTCCATCCATGGAATTTTCTAGGCAAGAGTACTGGAGTGGCTTGCCATTGCCTTCTCCGGATTAAGGGGATCTCTACCAGTAACTTCATACTATGAAGTTACTTTTTTTCCCCTTTATAATGAATAAATAATTTGTTCAGAGACACTTTGAATATATGTACTTTTTCTTCTTCTTCTTTTTTTTAATCTATTGATGCATAAGAAAATACCCTAAAATTTAGCTGCTTAGAGCTGGGTTGTTCTGGCTCAGGGTCCCGTGGTTATTGGCAGATCTCAGTTCTTTATGGGTTGCTGGACTTACGGACTCATTTCCTCCCCACATACGTTTCTCCCACTGAGGGCTGCCTGAGTGTACTTTAGACATAGCGCTGGGTTCCCTCAGAGTGATCTGCGAGAGACAGAGCAGCCAAATGAAAGCTGTAGTATCTTTTATTAACTTAATCTCAGAAGCAACATACCATGACTTCTATGTTCTGTTGGCCTCACAGATTACCCCCCGGGACAGTGTGGGAGGGAGGATTACATACGGGAATGAATACTAGGAGTTAAAGATCACTGGGAGCCAACTTGGGTACCTCGCTGTTACTCAGAAATTTTAATTTATTCATTTTAAAATTTATATTTGTGTGGACTCTTTCTTTCTTTTTTTTAATTCATTTGAGTTATACTAGTTTACTATGGCAACCCACTCCAGTACTCTTGTGTGAAAAATCCCATGGACAGAGGAGCCTGGTAGGCTGCAGTCCATGGGGTCGCTAAGAGTCGGACACGACTGAGCAACTTCACTTTCATGCATTGGAGAAGGAGATGGCAACCCACTCCAGTGTTCTTGCCTGGAGAATCCCAGGAACGGGGGAGCCTGGTGGGCTGCCGTCTATGGGGTCGCACAAAGTCGGACATGACTGAAGCGACTTAGCAGCAGCAGCAGCAGTTTACTATCATTTACTTTAATGCTCAACTTGTCCCCAGTTTGCTTTTTTCCCCAATTGAGCACTTCTTTAAGTTCTGGCACAAAAAATGTTTCCTGCTTTTTCTTACACTTTGCCTGCTCTAGCTCTGTAATCATCTAGGTATGCTGATTGCTTTTGGAATCTCACTGTTTCCACGCTTACTCAGTGTAATTAGTGGATGTAGCTAGGGAATATGTGAGTTGTGTAGATTTGCTCTTCTCTCTGTGTGTCAGTTCAGTTCAGTCGCTCAGTTGTGTCCGACTCTTCGCGACCCCATGAATCACAGCACGCCAGGCCTCCCTGTCCATCCCCAACTCCCAGAGTTCACTCAAACTCATGTCCACAGAGTCGGTGATGCCATCCAGCCATCTCATTCTCTGTCATCCCCTTCTCCTCCCGCCCCCAACCTTTCCCAGCATCAGAGTCTTTTCCAGTGAGTCAACTCGTCGCATGAGGTGGCCAAAGTATTGCAGTTTCAGCTTTAGCATCAGTCCTTCCAATGAACACCCAGGATTGATCTCCTTTAGAATGGACTGGTTGGATCTCCTTGCAGTACAAGGGACTCTCAAGAGTCTTCACCAACACCACAGTTCAAATCAGAGACCATGAATTCACACTGATGCATCTTAATTCCAGTCCAGTACCATAGGGTTCATCCTGTATTTTTTTCTTTTCAATATTGACATTCCTTTTCTTACAGTGAAAAACTTGGCTTTCGTTAATGTAATTACTCATTTGATCAGTTCCTCAGTGTATAATCAACTTCGCATTGCTGTGGCCCACCTGCGTAGATACTGTTCTTTGCTCCCCTCTATCCTAGGGGTGCCCTTCTTAACTCCATCCTTCCTGACTTGGACATCCTGCGCTGAGTTATGTCTATCCCAGTGTGGATAGCCTCACTATTTTTAAAAAACAAAATACAGGACTTATTTGACATAAATATTTAGATTAAAAACTGTTTAAATAGTAGTGCTAGTTGTTTTTTAAAACAGATATGGAAAAATCAAGCCTAGTGACTGACCGCATAGCACTTTTCCCAGTTAGAGAATATGGCATTTTCTGTAGCCCTTTTTTTGAAAAGACTAAAACTATAATTTTATTTTAGTGTTATTATTATGAAACAATTTTGGTAATTCTAGAAGCCTGTGTAAACTCATCTCCATTCTTAGAAATAATTGGAAACAATTATAATTTAAAATCCTGAAGCTTAATCTTTTATTATGAAAGTTTTAGATACTGATAATGACCAACACCTAGGCACTTACTATCCAGCTTAAGATTCAGACCTACCTAATTTAGCTTCAGTGTTAAAGTTTAGTCAGGAACGATGACTTCTTTTGGTAATTTATGAGCTTGGGGTCTTTGCATATATTTAGAAATATTCATGTTTCGATAAAGGTACATTGTTGTTAGTGGTGGGGAATTACTTATGCATCCTCCTCTACTTTACCCATTATATCTAGGCAGTAATATATCATCACTGAGGTTATAGTCGGTCAGTTTCCTGAGGTTACATACAACATTACTACAAGGTTAAGAAAATTGTTCAGACTTTGAGGAACAAGTAACAATGTATTGGCATTTTAATCATGAACATGACTTGAATCTCAGAGTCTGAGGCACTCTTTTTACTTTTATAATCAGTATTTTCATTATCTTTTGTCTTCTGTTAAGTCCAAAACTATTCTGATTCATGATCCTATATATGTGGCCACTTTCCTTTCTGGAAGCTTACAGATTTTCTTTGTCCCCAGTATTGTGAAATTTCCTGATGTTTGGTGCTGCTGCTACTGCTAAGTCACTTCAGTTGTGTCCGACTCTGTGTGACCCCATAGACGGAAGCCCACCAGGCTCCCCCGTCCCTGGGATTCTCCAGGCAAGAACACTGGAGTGGGTTGCCATTTCCTTCTCCAATGTGTGAAAGTGGAAAGTGAAAAGTGAAAGTGAAGTCGCTCAGTCGTGTCCGACCCTTAGCGACCCCACGGACTGCAGCCTACCAGGCTCCTCCATCCATGGGATTTCTAGGCAACAGTACTGGAGTGGCTTGCCATTGCCTTCTCCGATGTTTGGTACATAGGTCAATTTCCATTTATTTTGCTTGACATTCAGTTGGTCTTTTTGGGTCTGTCTATATGGATTTGCTTATTCTGGACATTTCATATAAACAGAATCGTACAACATATGACCTTTTGTATCTGGCTTCTTTCATTTAGGCAGTATTTTCAACATTATCCAAGTTGTAGCGTGTATTGGCACTTAATTCCTTTTTCCGACTAAATAATATTCCATTGTATGAATATACCATGTTTTCTTTTTCCATTTATCAATTGATGGGCATTTGGTTTGTTTTGATTTTTTAACTATTAAGAATAATACTGCTATGAACATTTATCTTCAGATTTTTGTGTGAACATATGTTTTCATTCCTCTTGGATATATACCTAGGAGTGGAATTGCTGGATCATATGGTAATTTTATTTTAAATTTTAAAAATTATTTCCTTCTAAGAATTTTTTAGCTATAACTCTTATATTTAGATCTTTGATCTATGTTTTCCAATTTGTAATTTTTGTAAAATACATATAAAATTTACCGTTTTCACTATTTTTAAATATACAGTTCATTGCTAGTAAATATATTTGTATTGTTTGTACAACCATTGCTATCTCCCGAATTCTTCATTTTTCAAAAGTTATCTATTAAGCAGTGACTCCTCATCTTTCTCCCTAGCCTTTAAGCACTCACCATTGTACTTTATCTCTCTCTGATTTTGACTTGGTTACTCATGGAAGTAGAATCATACAGTATTTCTCTTTTTGTGACTGATTTATTTGACTTAGCACAGTGTCCTCAGGATTCATCTATACTCTCAGAATTTCCTTCCTTTTTAAGGCTATTTAGTATACTATTGTGTGTTTATACCATATTTGCTTATCCGTTTATCTGCTGTTGGACACTTGGGTAATTTACACATTTTAGCTCTTCTGAGGAATTCTGCAGTCAGCATGGGTGTATCTTTAAAAGACCCTCCTTTCACGAATCGCCAGTCCATGTTCGATGCATGATACAGGATGCTTGGAGCTGGTGTACTGGGATGAACCAGAGGGATGGGATGGGGAGGGAGGTGGGAGAGGGGTTCAAGATGGGGAACACATGTACACCTGGGGCAGATTCATGTCAATATATGGCAAAATCAATACAATAATGTAAAGTAATTAGCCTCCAATTAAAAAAAAAAAAAACAGACCCTCCTTTCAGTCATTTTGGATATATACCAAGAAGTGGAATTGCTGGATCATATGGTAATTATTTTTTAATGTTTGAGAAACTACCAGATTGTTTTCCACAGTGACTCTACTGTTTGACATTTAGCCCCTGCTCCCCATCCCCCCTTGTGATGAACAAGGGTTTCAATTTCTCCACATCCTCATCAGCACTTATATTTTCTGTTTTTGGTTGGTTGGTTGGTTGGCCCCCCCTTTTTTTTTTCAATAGTGACCATCCTGATGGAATGAGATGGTGGTCTTTGATCCATTTTAAGTTAATTTTTGTATATAGTGTGCGGGAGGCATCTAAGTTTGTGCGGGAGGCATCTAAGTTCATTTTTGCATGTGAATATCCTGTTGTCTTAGCACCATTTGTTGAAAAGATCGTTCTTTCCCACATTTTGGCTGCTGCTACTGCTAAGTCACTTCAGTCGTGTCCGACTCTGTGTGACCCCATAGACAGAAGCCCACCAGGCTCCCCCGTCCCTGGGATTCTCCAGGCAAGAACACTGGAGTGGGTTGCCATTTCCTTCTCCAATGTGTGAAAGTGAAAAGTGAAAGTGAAGTCGCTCAGTCGTGTCCGACCTTTAGCGACCCCACGGACTGCAGCCTACCAGGCTCCTCCATCCATGGGATTTTCTAGGCAACAGTACTGGAGTGGCTTGCCATTTTTTGGCAGCTGTGTCAAAAACCAATTGGCCATAAATGTATGGGTTTATTTCTGGACTCTCAGTTCTGTTTCACTGATCTGTATGTCTTTTCTTATACCAGTACCATACTGTCTTGAATATTGTAGCTTTGTATTAGGTTTTGAAATTAGAAAGTGTGACTCCTCCAACTTTGTTCTTTTCCAAGATTGTTTTGGTTTTTTAGATCCCATGCATTCCCTATGAATTTTAGGTTCTGCTAGTTTTTTTTTTTTTTTAATGGCAGTTGGAATTTTGATGGAGATGGTATGGAATCTACAGATAAATTTGGGGAGTATTTGAGCTAGTTTTCCTATATTTTCTATTTTCCATCTTTATCTTTTATCTGTTTTTTGGAAAGACTTTCTCAGAATGTTTGCTTGCTTGCTTGTTTTAAGGATTTTCCTCTTATTTCATAGAAGCAGTAGCTTCTCTTAGCTTTAAGGATATTCATGATAGTTTTATTTTTTGTTCTCCCTTCATGGTCTTTGCTTTTTCTTGCTTCTTTTTTTCTTCACCTTGTTTTGGTCTTTATCTTTCATGTTGAGTGATGTTGAAGATGGCCAGATTCTTTCACTGTTGTTGTTTATCCTTCTTTTAGAATAGGGCATTAAAAAGCTGATTAAAGGGTCTGAGCATATGGGAGTGAGGTTTGGCAACTGTGAAACTATGGTTTGCTGGCAGGGCTATTCTCCAGATGAATCACTGATGTCATTGAGTCATATAGCTCTTTATCTTGTGCTGGTCAGTTGTTCTTGAGAAGGGTCTTTTTATCGCCTGCCTGGAACGTGCAGGTCAAGCTTACCATGTTTTCAGGACATTGTGTATATGTTTTCAGGACAAAGTATATATGTAAATATTCACTTAACCTTCTGATTTCCATACATCACTCATGCCATTAACTATGCTCAGTGTCTCTGAGTTCTGAGATCTTATATATTATCCTCTCTGGAGAACAAACCTCTGGTTTGCTTGGATGGGAAGGACATTCACTGATAGAATCAGGGAAGTGATCTAGATGTCATTTTTAGTTTTAAGTTATTTTCAGATTTTTACCCATAAAAAACATATAATACTGCTTTGGATGTTGTCAATTTACAAAGATGTTATGGAAATGTATACATTTTAAATAACATGCATTTTCAATAAATATAAATATTCCAACAATATATTTTAAAATTTATTCCCCCTATAATAGACATTTTGTTTCCAAGTTTTTATTAGTAAAGATGTTGAAGCTCAAGTGTTGCCTTGATGCATATAGGTGAGAGTTTCTCTTTATAGTCAGTAGGATTGTTGGGTTGTAGAGAGAGGCTCTTTATTTTTGTAAGATAATGCCAAATTAACTTTTTTCTTTAAATTTTTTCATTATTTTGAACATAACACGCTATATAAAGGTAACCAAAAAAGTGAAGTCGCTCAGTCGTGTCTTACTCTGTGACCCCATGAACTATAGCTCCCAGTCTTCTCCGCTCATAGGATTTTCCGGGCAAGAATACTGGAGTGGGTTGCCATTTCCTTCTCCAGGGGATCTTCTCGACCCAGGAATCCAACCCTGGTCTCCCACATTGCAGGCAGACTCTTTACCATCTGAGACACCAGGTGTCTAATAAATTTCAGCGAAAATTTCAGATATATCCAGACATTCAGTAGTCTACAACATATTACCATGTGTCCCATCACCCGTCATTTTTTGTTTATTCTTGATTACCTCTTCCACCCTGCTGGATTATTTCAAACTCAACTCCAAATGTCATTTTATCTGTAAAGAATTCAGAATGTGTTACTTAGAATGCATTGGTTCTCAGTAGGGATAGTTTTGCCTACCAGGTGACATTTGGCATTGTAAACGTTTTTAAATGTCACAGCTGGGAGGCTACTGGGTGCTACTGGCATCTAGTAGAGACCAGGGAGCTACTGAACATCCTACAATGTGTAGTACAGCCCCCCACAATAAAGAATTATCCTGCCCCAAATGTCAGTCATTTCCCAGATTGAGAAATCCTGAGATAAGGAAGTCTGAGGTACATTCAGTGGTTCTTCCTGTGTATATTTCTAAACACATGCTGTTGTATTACACAAAAATTTAATTTCTGGGAATTATAATTCTAAAAGAACAAGCACTTTAAAAGTCATACAAAACTCCTATGAATCTTACTGTCTATGTGACTGATAAAAGTATTGGACATTTACATATTTTTAAAATAGTTCATGAATATTATTTGGTGTTATAAAGAACCCTGGGCAATATATTGAAATGTCACTTCTGAAGGGATGTGGAGCTCTTGAAATAAACTACTTTTGTCGTGACTTTCCACCTTTCCTGGGCCAGTAACTTTCAGTAGCAGGGTAGTTTGGGGTGGGGGTTGTGTGTGTGTTTGTTTTCCAGTATGTTGCAGAATTAGAAATTGGTATTGTTTTGCTGAGAAATTGCTATGGTAATAATTGTTGGAAGGATCTATCATTGAGTCTTATTATTTTTAGAGGCTGCATAGGGATATTTATCAGTTAGTTTTGCTGTATAACAAATGATTCCAAAACATAAAGCAGCAGTGATTTATTTCTTAGGATTCTGGATTGACTTGAAGGTTTTGTTTCATGTGTTATCAGCCAGGGTTATTCTTGTGGCTGTGTTCAGGGTTAGAAGGTCCAAGAAGATCTCTCTCATGTGTCTGGGGCCTTGATGCTGACTTGGCTGCAGTGTGCACCACTGTCCCCCAAATGGCCTTTCCAGCAAGAAAGCCTGGACCTCCTGTGTGGTGGCTTAGAGCTGCTGTGGTGGAAAGAGCAAAAAGAAAAGCTGTCAAGTCTCAACACTAGACTTGTAACTGACGCAGTGTCGTATTTGCTTAATTTTTTTTGGTCGAACAAGATCCAAGGCCAGCTGGGACTCAGGGGGAAAGGAAATAGACACTTCCTAATAAGAAATAAGAGAAGTGTTTTGTTCTTACAGGGAGGGAGAAATTGTTGGCATCCATCTTTGGAGATTATTTACTGCAGGAGAAGTTGTAGTAAGCGTTGTCTTATGCTAACGTCTTTACTTCTTGGATAAGGTCACTTATTATAAATTTAATTCTGTAGTAGTAGAATTTTGCTTCTTTGGATTCATTAAAAGCAGTTCTGAATGGTTGGGTAATATTAAGTTATTAATAACATTTTCCCCAGTTTTAATTCAGGAAGTTTTTTATGAAGATTTGTTTGGCCAGCCAGTAGGAGGAGGGAGGAAGGGAAGAGTAGAAGGGAAGGGAAAGGCTTGTTGGATGTGAAATGTAAAAATGTGGTTGTTTTGAGGAGAGGTATAACCATTTACTTGGGGGTTTGTCTTTTCCTGTCAAAATAACCTAAGTTGCTTTGTTTACCCACTTTACTTTTAGTAAAATATGTAATTGATATATAACATTGTGTAAATTTCTTATACAGTATGAATTTTATATTTACATAGTGTAAAAAGATTACCACCATAGTGTTAGCTAACACTGCCATCATGTCCTATAATGATTTCTTTTTTTTTGTGGTGGGACCATTTTAAGATCTACTCTCTTAGCAAGTTTCAAATATATAATACAGTATTGTTAACTATAATTGCCATGTGCTTTAGATCCCCAGAACTTATTTATCTAATAACTAGAAGTTTTACTCTTGTTATAGGAACAAATAATTTTATACTACCAGTCTTATTCTTTCCAAGACACGCATATAACTCATGATCTTGATAACATAAGACTGACTAGGCTATGCTTTTTTTTTTCTTTTCTTTTCTACTTGATTCAGGATGTTTTCATACTTTTACTGTTACCATACCAAAGAACAAATTCTGCCTGCACCACTATAATGACTATATAGGTTAAACATTCTCTGTAGGTTAATTGGTCAGATCTGCCATATCAAAAACTGCTTAGGAGAACTATGCTTTGTTGTTAACATCAGGAATTTAAAATGTTTTTGAAGCAGGTAGTAGTACCAAACCTTTCTCCAGCCTAACTATGGACTTGAATTTTCTGTCTGGCCCTCCCCCAGTCTTTGCTGCAGACAAAATGAAAATTCTTTTATATTGGAACTTCATCATAGCAAAAAGGAAACCGTTCTTTTCTCTTGTTGTCATGATACTATAGTACCTTCCCCAAGATAGTAGTACATGTTTCTATTATTGTGTAGCATATAGTTGATTAAATGGCATCTCAAGTGATTTTAATGTGGACAGAGAACTCTCCCATCTCTAGGCTAACCTAAAATGTAACTTTGAAAAGACATTTCTTCAGATGTACCTATTCACGCTTTGGTTAATACTGTTTAGTGTCATGTTTTGGAGGTTGGACTGTTTCTGAGAGATGGACAAGTCATTTTTTATTTGTCTTTCAGTTCAGTTCAGTCGCTCAGTCGTGTCCGACTCTTTGCAACCCCATGAATCACAGCACGTCAGGCCTCCCTGTCTAGCACCAGCTCCCGGAGTTCATTTAAACTCACCTCCATCGAGTCAGTGATGCCATCCAGCCATCTCATTCTCTGTCGTCCCCTTCTCCTCCTGCCCCCAATCCCTCCCAGCATCAGAGTCTTTTCCAGTGAGTCAACTCTTCACATGAGGTGGCCAAAGTTTTGGAGTTTCAGCTTTAGCATCAGTCCTTCCAGTGAACACCCACGACTGATCTCCTTTAGAATGGACTGGTTGGATCTCTGTGCAGTCCAAGGGACTCTCAAGAGTCTTCTCCAGCACCACAGTTCAAAAGCAAGAATTCTTCGGTGATCAGCTTTCTTCACAGTCTGTCTTTATAGTTGTTCTAAAATACAATCCAAGTATTTCTAAAATACAAAGCAAGTATGTAGAAAGTCATCTAGCAGAGTACAATTTAAGTTTACTTGACTTTTGGTCACATTTTACAGAGATTTCAACCTGTAGGAAGACTGATTTAACTGTGGATAGATTCATCATCTTGAACAGGTGGTGCAGTGGTAAAGAATTCACCTGCCAGTGCAGTAGATACAGCAGACTTGGGTTCAGTCCCTGGGTCAGGAAGATCACCTGGAGAAGGAAATGGCAACCCACTGCATTATTCTTGCCTGGAAATTTTTATGGACAGAGGAGGTTGGTGGGCTACAGTCCATGGGATCACAAAGATTTGGACATGACTGAGCGACTGAGCACACATGATGATTCATTGTCATGAACTCCTTGAGTTAGTGTTAGAGAACTCATGAAACAGAAGCGGTGCTTTGGAAGAGTGAAGAGTAAAGTCCATGGAAAGTGTTATTCTTAAGTTTCAAGGATTTACAGTCCTGTGGTGATTTACTCACTAAGTTGTGTCCGACTCTTACGACTCCATGGACTGTAGCCTGCCAGGCTCCTCTGTCCATGGGATTCTTCAGGCAAGAATGTTGTAGTGGGTTGCCATTTCCTTCTCCAGGGGATTTTCCTGACCCGGGGATCGAACCCGGGTCTCCTGCATTGCAGGCAGACTCTTAACC
This sequence comes from Moschus berezovskii, assembly GCF_049115385.1. Classification (NCBI taxonomy): domain Eukaryota; kingdom Metazoa; phylum Chordata; class Mammalia; order Artiodactyla; family Moschidae; genus Moschus; species Moschus berezovskii. Next base: position 61,223,420 of record NC_142467.1, on the reverse strand, counting down.
AACTGAACTACAAGGAAAGCCCTAGTTAAATAATATTTATATATTTCAAAGCATCTGAGTACCAGAATTTAACCATATGCTACTACTAAAAATAGTACATGTGAATTATTTTAGGGGTGAATGGGGTCTCATGGTTTTATGGAGTATAATGAGAAAAAGGATGTCGTTTTTAACTCTTTTTAAGGTCCTCATTGTTCTGCCACTTTCAAGTAGCCTAGAAGCACACCAAGATAGTGATAGCATCATTTATTTCCCCATTTTCTCAGACTTTGGACTGTGGTACATGGTGATTAGTGCCATAAAAGAGTTCTTTAGGTTTCTAGTTTGCTGTGTAGTTGTTAACTGAGGTGGAATCAACTGGTGTAGATTCTGGTTATTCGAATGCCAAGAATGAAGCTCTTTTCTTAGTATTTCAGTGTTTTCTTCTGAGCTTAGTGCTGAAATCTTTTGGCATATGTAATAAGCACATAGACTCTTCCTGTCTACTTGGCTATATGCCAGGCTCATTTTGCAAATAGAGTGTGGAAGAGCACTGACCACTGCGTCAGTAACTGAAAGGAGAGGTAATTTCAGTTCCTGACAGGCCCTGTGTGGAGTCTGACCTGACCTGACAGTTTAGCTGCCAGCCATCCACCAGCTCCAAGAGTGAGAAACCGCCACTTGCCTGTTTCGTTTCTGGTACCATTTGTACCTCCTTAATATTTTTGTCCCCTTACTTATTATAGAATTAGTCTTCTGGAAGATTTACTCAGGCACTTTCAACTTTGTCCTTGATTGCCAAAATTCTAAACTTGTTCTTTGTTAAGTATTTATAGGATCCCTTGGCTGCAGTATCACACTATTACTGCCTTCTCAAGTGCCTTACTTCATTAAATCTAAGATGCTATCTGTTGAAAGATGCAGAAGAAGTGAAGTCACTCAGTTGTGTCCAACTCTTTTGTGACCCCATAGACTGTAACCTACCAGGCTCCTCTGTCCATGGGATTTTCCAGGCAAGGATACTGGAGTGGGCTGCAATTTCCTTCTCCAGGGGATCTTCCCAACCCGGGGATCGAACCCAGGTCTACCCACATTGTGGGCAGACACTTTACCGTCTGAGCCACTAGGGAAGCCTTGAAAGATGTACTACTAAGAAAAAAGGATATTACCAATGAAGCTGACATACCGTTGATTATAGTAGGCAGTTTGATTTCAGGTATATTAAAAAAATCATACAATCAATGAAAGATAGTATTATCCTTCTCTAGGTACTTAAAGGAGAAGGAAATGGCAACCCACTCCCGTACTCTTGCCTAGAGTATTCATGGACAGAGGAGCCTGGTGGGCTGCTGTCCATGGGGTCGCACAGAGTTGGACATGACTGAAGCGACTTCACATGCATGCATGCATTGGAGAAGGAAATGGCACCCCACTCCAGTGTTCTTGCCTAGAGAATCCCAGAGACAGAGGAGCCTGGTGGGCTGCTGTCTGTGGGGTCGCACAGAGTTGGACATGACTGAAGTGACTTAGCAGCAGCAGCAGCAGGTACGTAAAATTACTGTGTGTAATTGTAACAATCTGTTCTTCAACAGGTATTTACTGGGACTCCCTCTGTATCAGGAACTGTGCTGGATATCAAATTCCTGTTTGTCATTGGGTCGAGAGACATTAAATAATCATACATATAAACTATCTTGAGTTGCTAAGGCAACTTGCACTTTTCCATCATAGTATTTAACAGAAAATGGGGGAAAAGGGCTTCTAGGAAACCTCTCAGTACGTTTAAGTGAAGGCTAAAGGTGCATGTGATGGGAGGGTGCCTAAGAGTATTCCAGGCAAACTGTTCCTGGAGTCTTGAACTAGTTGAAATTTAAAAGCTTAATTGATTAAGAAAAAGCTTTGAAATGAGTAAATGGTGGTTCATATAGGTAAAATAAGGTCTTGAAAAGGTTCTTGATCCTCAGTAATGAACAAAGAATATTGTCTTTAACTAGAACATTTTCATCTAAGTGGTTATTGCTGAAGTGCTCAAAGAAATTAACTCCTTATTCTCTGGTGTTACCCATTCTCACTCAAAACACCTATTCCATTCATGTTCAGTAATTAAATCTGAATATATTTTTGTCACTATAGACTTCCTGTTTTCTGGCACTGTAGGTGATTAGGCTGAATTGGACTGGATTTCCTCTTGGAAGTTGTTAATGTCCTTTTGTTTATCATCTCATTTGCCAGTGTTTGAACATCAGTCCTGCTTAATATTGTGCTCGACTTTCATTCATCTACTCATGCAGACATTTGAGTGTCTCTTAAGTTACACTCTGGAAAATGTGGTAAAGATTATATTATACCTAGTCTCTAACTGAAGGAATTTAGAATTAAGTATTCCAGGGGTAGCGTTAAGGGTATACACATAAAATTTGATAGTTGTGGATAAAAAATTGATCATAAGATATTATTATACCATATGATGCTAGATTTGTATAGTATAGTTAATAATAAGCTGCTTGGAGAAAGAAGGAAGTCCCAGGGAAACAAGATTTTTTTTTCATCCTAAAAAAAGCAGTATATGGACAGTAATCTTTTAAAGTGAAAGTAGTGTTGATGTGTTCTAAAATTGTAACAGTGCTATTGTGAAGATAGATGAAAATGAACTGGGGCCTAGCCTTTTTAAAACAATTTTTTAACCTCAGATTCATAATTAGGTTAATGACATGCATTGTCAGAATTTCATATTGGTTTCTCCTTTGTGTGGCAAAACAAATATGAATACATATAACTCAGCTGTAATTTGTTTTATAGAAATTTCATGGAATTCACTGGTTGTAAATATTCATTATTTTCAAACTTTTAGTACAACAGATAGGATTATATAAATGACAAATTTTGCTAATATCTTTATATAGCATATCATTTCCCCTTTAAAAGACATGTGGTTCCCACCCCTTTTTAAATGGAAAAAGTATTTTAAGCCAGAAACACATCTGCTATATATTTGATCACTACTGAAAGCTATCAACATTGTCACATAAATAGCGCTTGTAAGGATTTCCTGGAACTTGACAAAAGTAATTTCAAACAAACAAAAAAACCTGTCTTTAAAAAATAATAAAAACGTGATTGCCTTAGAAAGGAAATTTATGTTGTATTAACTATATCTGAAAAGCTATTCATAATGCGCTTTATCTTACTATAAACATTCTCTTAAAACATTTTGATCACAGTGTTATTAATGTACTTAATACCACTGAACTGTATACTTTAAAATGGAAAAAATGGATAAGATGGTAAATTTTATATTTGTGTATTTTACCACACACACAAAACCACACTGATGTAATTTATAGTCCACATTGGGGGTGGCAGGGACAAGGTATAGATAACTTTAGGACAGTATTAGCCATGTTGGGTAGATTTCTCTATGTCATGTTTAAAAGTCTTGTATTCTACAACAAAAAAATTTCTTTGAGATAAAAAGTGTTCTTGGTTCCTTCAGACTTATTTCTGACTTTCTCACAGACATTAGGCATTTGTGAGAATAAAATCTTGGGTGGGGAGCGTGGCATTGGAAGAATGGGCCGCAGAAATAAGCAAAGCCTGGTTCTGTGCCCAAGCCATAGTGTTGCCTTTATTCAGGACTTAACTTAGAATCTTGAATATTCTTATAAGAATGTGGTTTATAACATTTCCCCAATCGATTTTACCCTTTAACCTATAACCACACCATGCTTTTTTAGTTTAACTTCATTGTTTTATAGATATGGGAGTTCTGATCTGGAGAAGTTGAATGACTTGCTTAAAGTTACCTAAGAGCAGAATAATAAAATATCAAGGGATATTAAGACTTCGGAAAAACTGACTTCTGCCTGTTGTCCCTGCTGATACCAGCAGGAACATAAACAGTTGTAGAATAACCGTTATAATCCTTATGAAGTTAATTTTCATTTAACATAATTACACATGAGATGGTTAGTTTCCAGTATTTACAGAAGGCTTGTCAGATAGTGGTGAATGAAGATTCAGATGGCAGATAGTTTCTATCATGTTCATCTCTGTGTTCTTAGATGTTGGCAGGTTAAGCATGCTCTAGGAATAATTTTCCCATCTCTAGGCAATGATGAGGAGAAGGCAATGGCAAGCCACTCCAGTACTTTTGCCTAGAAAATCGCATGGACAGAGGAGCCTGGTAGGCCGTAGTCCATGGGGTCGCTACTAGTCGGACACGACTGAGCGACTTCACTTTCACTTTTCACTTTCACACATTGGAGAAGGAAATGGCAACCCACTCCAGTGTTCTTGCCTGGAGAATCTCAGGGACGGGGGAGCCTGGTGGGCTGCTGTCTATGGGGTCGCCCAGAGTCGGACACGACTGAAGCGACTTAGCAGCAGCAGCAGCAGGCAATGATGGGGTTTGCAAGTCCCAGTGTGTTGAACAGTACACTTATTTTTGCCTGGGTGTATGTGTGGATCACAATAAACTGTGGAACATTCTGAAAGAGATGGGAATCCCAGACCACCTGACCTGCCTCTTGAGAAACCTGTATGCAGGTCAGGAAGCAACAGTTAGAACTGGACATGGAACAACAGACTGGTTCCAAATAGGAAAAGGTGTACGTCAAGGTTGTATATTGTCACCTTGCTTATTTAACTTATATGCAGAGTACATCATGAGGAACGCTGGGCTGGAAGAAGCACAAGCTGGAGTCAAGATTGCTGGGAGAAATATCAATAACCTCAGATATGCAGATGACACTACCCTTATGGCAGAAAGTGAAGAGGAACTCAAAAGCCTCTTGATGAAAGTGAAAGAGGAGAGTGAAAAGGTTGGTTTGAAGCTCAACATTCAGAAAACAAAGATCATGGCATCTGGTCCCATCACTTCATGGGAAATAGATGGAAAAACAGTGGAAACAGTGTCAGACTTTGTTTTTTTGGGCTCCAAAATCACTGCAGATGCTGATTGCAGCCATGAAATTAAAAGACGCTTGCTCCTTGGAAGGAAAGTTATGACCAACCTTGATAGTATATTAAAAAGCAGAGACATTACTTTGCCAACCAAGGTCCGTCTAGTCAAGGCAATGGTTTTTCCCGTGGTCATGTATGGTTGTGAGAGTTGGACTGTGAAGAAGGCTGATCGCCGAAGAATCGATGCTTTTGAACTGTGGTGTTGGAGAAGACTCTTGAGAGTCCCTTATACTGCAAGGAGATCCAACCAGTCCATTCTAAAGGAGATCAATCCTGGATGTTCATTGGAGGGACTGATGCTAAAGCTGAAACTGCAATACTTTGGCCACCTCATGCGACGAGTTGACTCACTGGAAAAGACTCTGATGCTGGGAAAGGTTGGGGGCGGGAGGAGAAGGGGACGACGGAGAATGAGATGGCTGGATGGCATCACCGACTCTGTGGACATGAGTTTGAGTGTACTCCGGGAGTTGGTGATGGACAGGGAGGCCTGGCGTGCTGTGATTCATGGGGTCGCGGAGAGTCGGACACGACTGAGCGACTGAACTGAACTGAACTGATGGGTTGAGGAAATAATTTTTTAAAACCTATACATAATCAAAGGCTTTGGTACACAGTTAAAAAAGAGGAGGGGTACTTATTATTTATAGGGCTTCCCTGGTGGCTCAGCGGTTAAGAATCCGCCTGTAATGCAGGAGACGCCTGAGGGAGACATGGGTTCAATCCCTGGGTTGGAAAGATCCCTTGAAGAAGGAAATGGCAACCCATTCCAGTATTCTTGCCTGGACCATGAACAAGAGGAGCCTGGCAGGCTATAGTCCATGGAGTTGCAAGAGAGTTGGACACGACTTGGCAACTAAACAACAGCTTGTTATTTAAGTCAAAGGAGTGTTTAGTTGGAAAAACTCATGTGTATACAAGAATGTGGGTATAAGAATATTTACCAAAATATAATAGTGAAAAACAGGAAATAAATATCTGTCACCTAAAGAAAGGAAACACTGTGGTTTAGGCACCCACTAACAAAATAAACAGTGGTAAAAAGGAATAAACTAGATCTTCATGGAAAAATATTAATGTGTTACTATGTTGAGGGAAAAGCAAAGTATAGAAGAATACATGTCATGTAACACTTTTAAAATAAAAGTTTAAAAACATGATAAGACTATGTTGTTTATGGACACATCGAAAATGTATGTAAGTATGCAAGAGAATGATAAACTCTAAATTCAAGGTAATCATTACTTTGGAGAGGAAAACACAGGGGACTTCTTGAAGATCTAGTTTGATCTAGCAGTGTTTAGATTGGGCTAAGCTGGGTAAAGGTCAGTTTTCATTCCAATCCCAAAGAAAGGCAATGCAAAAGAATGTTCAAACAACCGCACAACTGCAGTCATCTCACACACTAGCAAAGTAATGCTCAAAATTCGCCAAGCCAGGCTTCAATAGTACCTGAACTGTGAACTTCCAGGTGTTCAAGCTGGATTTAGAAAAGGCAGAGGAACTGGAGATCAAATTGCCAACATCCACTGGATCATCGAAAAAGCAAGAGAGTTCCAGAAAAACATCTACTTTTGCTTTAGTGATTATGCCAAAGCCTTTGACTGTTTAGATCACAACAAACTGTGGAAAATTCTTAAGGAGATGGGAATACCAGACCAGCTGACCTGCCTTCTGAGAAATTTGCATGCAGGTCAAGAAGCAACAGTTAGAACTGGACATGGAACAACAGCCTGGTTCCAAATTGGGAAAGGAGTATGTCAAGGCTGTATATTGTCACCCTGCTTATTTCACTTATATGCAGAGTACATCATGTGAAATGCTGGGCTGGATGAAGCCCAAGCTGGAATCAAGATTGCTGGGAGAAATATCAATAACCTCAGATATGCAGATGATACCACCCTTATGGCAGAAAGTGAAGAATTAGAGTCTCTTGATGAAAGTGAAAGAGGAGAGTGAAAAAGTTGGCTTAAAACTCAGCATTCAGAAAACTAAGATCATGGCATATGATCCCATCACTTCATGGCAAATAGATAGCGAAACAATGTAAACAGTGAGAGACTTTATTTTGGGGGGCTCCAAATTCACTGCAGATGGTGACTGTAGCCATGAAATTAAAAGATGCTTGCTCCTTGGAAGAAAAGCTATGACCAACCTAGACAGTATATTAAAAAGCAGAGACATTACTTTACCAACAAATGTCCGTCTAGTCAAAGCTATGGTTTTTCCAGTAGTCATGTATGGATGTGAGGGTTGGTTTATAAGGAAAGCTGAGCACCGAAGATTTGATGCTTTTGAACTGTGGTGTTGGAGAAGACTCTTGAGAGTCCCTTGGACTGCAGGGAGATCCAACCAGTCCATCCATCCTAAAGGAAATCAGTCCTGGATATTCATTGGAGGGACTGATGCTGAAGCTGAAACTCCAATACTTTGGCCACCTGATGTGAAGACCCTGATGCTGGGAAAGATTGAAGGCGGGAGGAGAATGGGACGACAGAGGATGAGATGGTTGGACTCAATGGAAATGACTTTGAGTAAACTGCAAGAATTGGTGATGGACAGGGAGGCCTGGTGTGCTGCAGTTCATGGGGTTGCAAAGAATTGGACACGACTGAGCAACTGAACTGAAGCTGAGTAATAGGTTTGTGCTGGGTATTTTCTATAGTCTTAGTTGACTTGAATTTTTTAAAAGGAGTACAGACATTAATCTCAAATAAGGCTACTACTTCTGCTTATACTCACTTCAGGGAAAGATTGTTATTGATATATTTTTATCAATTTGTCTTTATTAACATTATTAAGAGGGAAATAGAAAATATTTGAGAGTGCCAAGTTGGATTAAGTCTATCAGTACCAGATATAAAAGATTCTGTAATTTGCTGTTTTCCGAAATCATGATTTTTTCCCAAACTGATCTAGGATAACTGAGTTACTCATATTTCCAGAGTTTAAAAAATTTGTAATTTTAAATACTCTAGCAGTTAATTTTTAAATACTAACTTCAGATATTATGCTGGACACATGAGTTAGCATTTCTGTTGCAACCCTGGTAAGATAGGAGTAGGGCAGGGAGAATGCAGTACTATGGTAATGACAGACTGCTTGTCTTCAGTGTGTCTTGAAAATGTGGAAAACGGCCCTTTCTTGAGTTCTTCATTCTGTGCTACCATGTTTTCCTTCACCTTCCCTTCACTTTGAATCTTGCTGGTAATGAGTTTTCTAGCCTTGTCTTTTGTCTCTGAATGCTTAATTTGTCAAACATAAAGGCAGTCAGGATTTAGTGTACATCACAATTTCCTGGGGGACTTGTTAAAACGCACCTTGTTAGGCTCTGAAACTGCAGAGTTTCTGATTCAGTAGGTCTGGTTGGAGCATGAGAATTTGCATTTCTAATAAGTTTTATTGTGATAATGATGCTGCTTTGCCAGGGTCTCATTTTTGAGAAATACTTATCAAGCTGTTCTTTCTTTGTGGTTCATTCAACTTAAAGGAGGTTCAGTTTGATTTCTTGGGCAACATAGATTCTCAGATATTCTAACTTGTACATTTCTACTATTTTAGATTCAGACTAAAGAAGTATGATATAATAGAACACCATGTCCTTACTCTAATTACATGTTTTCCTTGGATTAGCTACTTTGTATCTTTTTTATATATATAAAATGGGGGATTAGTTTAGATATCTCGACTGATGTTGAATCATAATTTCTGCTTAAATCTTCTCATAGCTTGATTATCCACCAAAGACCTTTGATTTGTACAGGAAATTTTATAACTATTAACGCTTGACTTCAGAGCCAATTTTCTATGAAAGTAACTATAACCTCTCATTTTCCCATCTTGTTCCTTTTACTATTTGCCATAGGGTAACACCAAAATGTTGAACTTCAAGCCAACCTTTTCACTCTCCTCTTTCACTTTCATCAAGAGGCTTTTTAGTTCCTCTTCACCTTCTGCCATAAGGGCGATGTCTTCTGCATATCTGAGGTTATTGATATTTCTCCCGGTAATCTCGATTCCAGCTTGTGCTCCTTCCAGCCCAGCGTTTCCCATGATGTACTCTGCATATAAGTTAAATAAACAGGGTGACAATATACAGCCTTGACGTACTCCTTTTCCTATTTGGAACCAGTCTGTTGTTCCATGTACAGTTTTGACTGTTGCTTCCTAACCTGCATACAGGTTTCTCAAGAGGCAGGTCAGGTGGTCTGGTATTCCCATCTCTTGAAGAATTTTCCACAGTTTATTGTGATCCACACAGTCAAAGGCTTTGGCATAGTCAATGAAGCAGAAATAGATGTTTTTCTGGAACTCTCTTGCTTTCTCCATGATCCAGCGGATGTTGGAAATTTGATCTCTGGTGCCTCTGCCTTTTCTAAAACCTGCTTGAACATCTGGGAGTTCACGGTTCACATATTGCTGAAGCCTGGCTTGGAGAATTTTGAGCATGACTTCACTAGCGTGTGAGATGAGTGCAATTGTGCAGTAGTTTGAGCATTCTTTGGCATTGCCTTTCTTTGGGATTGGAATGAAGACTGACCTTTTCCAGTCCTGTGGCCACTGCTGAGTTTTCCGAATTTGCTGGCATATTGAGTGCAGCACTTTCACAGCATCATCTTTCAAGATTTGAAATAGCTCAACTGGAATTCCATCACCTCCACTAGCTTTGTTCCTAGTGATGCTTTCTAAGGCCCACTTGACTTCACATTCCAAGATGTCTGGCTCTAGGTCAGTGATCATGTTATCGTGACTATCTTGGTCGTGAAGATCTTTTTTGTACAGTTCTTCTGTGTATTCTTGCCACCTCTTCTTAATCTCTTCTGCTTCTGTTAGGTCCATACCATTTCTGTCCTTTATCGAGCCCATCTTTGCATGAAATGTTCCCTTGGAATCTCTAATTTTCTTGAAGAGATCTCGTTTTTCCTAGTCTGTTGTTTTCCTCTATTTCTTTGCATTGATCGCTGAGGAAGGCTTTCTTATCTCTCCTTGCTATTCTTTGGAACTCTGCATTCAGATGCTTTTATCTTTCCTTTTCTCCTTTGCTTTTCGCTTCTCTTCTTTTCACAGCTATTTGTAAGGCCTCAGACAGCCATTTTGCTCTTTTGCATTTCTTTTCCATGGGGATGGTCTTGGTCCCTGTCTCCTGTACAGGGTCACGAACCTCCGTCCAGAGTTCATCAGGCATTCTTATCTATCAGATCTAGTCCCTTAACATTCAGAAAACAAAGATCATGGCATCTGGTCCCATCACTTCATGGGAAATAGATGGAAAAACAGTGGAAACGGTGTCAGACTTTATTTTTTTGGGCTTCAAAATCACTGCAGATGCTGATTGCAGCCAGGAAATTAAAAGACGCTTACTCCTTGGAAGGAAAGTTATGACCAACCTTGATAGTATATTAAAAAGCAGAGACATTACTTTGCCAACCAAGGTCCATCTAGTCAAGGCTATGGTTTTTCCCGTGGTCATGTATGGATGTGAGAGTTGGACTGTGAAGAAAGCTGATCGCCGAAGAATCGATGCTTTTAAACTGTGGTGCTGGAGAAGACTCTTGAGAGTCCCTTGTACTGCAAGGAAATCCAACCAGTCCATTCTGGAGGAGATCAGTCCTGGGTGTTCATTGGAAGGACTGACGCTAAAGCTGAAACTGCAATACTTTGGCCACCTCATGCAACGAGTTGACTCACTGGAAAAGACTCTGATGCTGGGAAAGGTTGGGGGCGGGAGGAGAAGGGGACGACGGAGAATGAGATGGCTGGATGGCATCACTGACTTTGTGGACCTGAGTTTGAGTGAACTCCGGGAGTTGGTGATGGACAGGGAGGCCTGGCGTGCTGTGATTCATGGGGTCGCGGAGAGTCGGACACGACTGAGCAACTGAACTGAACTGAACTGAACTCCTTGGAAGGAAAGTTATGACCAACCTAGATATTACTTTGCCAACCAAGGTCCGTCTAGTCAAGGTTATGGTTTTTCCAGTGGTCATGTATGGATGTGAGAGTTGGACTATAAAGAAAGCTGATCGCCGAAGAATTGATGTTTTTGAACTGTGGTGCTGGAGAAGACTCTTGAGAGTCCCTTGGACTGCAAGGAAATCCAACCAGTCCATTCTAAAGGAGATCAATCCTGGGTGTTCATTGGAAGCACTGATGTTGAAGCTGAAACTCCAATACTTTGGCCACCTCATGCGACGAGTTGACTCACTGGAAAAGAGTCTGATGCTGGGAGGGATTGGGCATGGAAGGAGAAGGGGACGACAGAGAATGAGATGGCTGGATGGCATCACCGACTCGATGCAGATGAGTTTGAGTGAACTCCGGGAGTTGGTGATGGACAGGGAGGCCTGGTGTGCTGTGATTCATGGAGTCACAAAGAGTCGGACACGACTGAGCAACTGAACTGAACACCAAAATGGTGAAACAAATCTGTGTTCCATACTATGTATATTTTTATTCATAATTGTTAAGACTGGGGTAAGAGGGTTTTTGAAAAATAGCTAATATCAGTAAGTTTTACCAATTAACTACCTATTTGAATATTTGAGGATACAAGGAAAGCAAAGTCAGCGTAGCCCTTGTAGGACCGTCTCCCCACAGTTAGGAAGTCCCCTTTCTTTTTGCTATAGTGCTGTAATACAGAAATATTGCAGGCTTAGAGGCTTTAGTGTTCTGTTTTCTTTAACAGTGATCACTTTTAAAGAGGGGTTAATCCTTTGGAAAATAGGTATTCTTAAGATAATAATATATAAGGCATTATAATCATTCCGGTGTATTTTTATTGGAAAACATATTCCTGAGCCAAAAAAGACAGTAGTAGGAAATGTATTTAAAAGTGTGAGGACTTCCCTGGTGGTCCAGTGGTTAAGACTCCATGATTCCACTGCATAGGGCAGGAGTTCAGCCCTTGGCAAGTAACTTAAGATCCTGCATTCCCCCCAACATGGACAAAAAAGTTTGTAGTGAATTAAACTTTACTTAAAAATAATTAATTGGTATAAGGTTTGGGGGTTGTTTGAACTAAATTAAACACTTGGGAAAGTTTCAGATAATCAAAATTGTCTATAACCTTTAATCTTTAAGAAATAATGGTTCTGTATACCTAGAAATAAGGGGAGTGTACAATGTCAAAGAAAAAAATCTTAATTGAAAACTCTGTTAAAATCGACAGTTTATTTCAAAAATAAGACCTTTATTGTAATATTTTTTTAGATTTCAAAGTTAAAACCATAAAGTCTCTTTAGAAATTGAGGATTCTTTACCTTAACTGTCAAACTTCTCTCCTCCCTTTTTTTCCCCTAAATTTAATTATATGTACTTTGTCTATAAGGGCTTCCCAGGTGACTTAGAAGGTAAAAAGTCCACCTGCAGTGCAGGAAACCCGGGTTCAATCTTTGGGTTGGGAAGATCCCCTGGAGGAGGAAATGGCAACCCACTTCAGTATTCTTGTCTGGAGAATTCCATGGGCAGAGAATCCTGGCGGGATACAGTCCATGGGGTTACAAGGAGTCAGATATGACTGAGTGACTGACACTTTCACTTTCTCTCTATTGCTCTTTCTACAGAAAAGTTTTCCAATAAACAGAAAAATTGCTTGGTTTTGGGTTTTGTCCTTCCTAACTCTACTCTCAATCCCAGTTATGTATGATTTGCTATATGATATACGAGACAAATCTGAATACTATTTTGGGGGACATAAAAAGTCAAGGAAATTAATGTAAAGGGATAAAGCCAACAGCCTGATGTATTAGGGTATTTTTTCCTGCCCAGTGATTTGGCTAGATCAGTGCCTTTAATTTCAGGATTTATCTTTATTTTGTTTTCTTTTTGCCACACCACTAGGCTTGCAAGATCTCAGTTCCCCCAGGCCATGGTAGTGAAAGCCCGGAATCCTAACCTAAGGGAGTAGGGAACTCCCTTCAGTTTTTTTTTTCTCCCTTCAGTTTTAATCATAATGTAGGGACATCAGATTTTGTGATGGTGGTCGTATAGTCGCTAAATTATGTCCAACTCTTGTGACCCAGTGGACTGTAGCCCACCAGGCTCCTCTGTTCATGGGATTTCTCAGGCAAGAATACTAGAGTGGGTTGCCATTTCCTTCTCCAGAGGATCTTTCCAACCCAGGGATCAAACTTGTATCTCCTGCATTGTAGGTGGTCTTCTTCATTGCAGGTGGATTCTTTACCACTGAGCCACCAGGGAAACCTCAAAATTTGTAGCTTCTCTATTTAGTCTAACTGGGTTTTCACTATTCCGATTACCCTTCAGATAGTCACAGCTTTTTCAGAATTTTTTTTTTAATCCAAATGTATAGTCATGTATGGATGTGAGAGTTGGACTGTGAAGAAGGCTGATCGCCGAAGAATCGATGCTTTTGAACTGTGGTGTTGGAGAAGACTCTTGAGAGTCCCTTATACTGCAAGGAGATCCAATCCTGGATGTTCATTGGAGGAACTGATGCTAAAGCTGAAACTGCAATACTTTGGCCACCTCATGCGACGAGTTGACTCACTGGAAAAGACTCTGATGCTGGGAAAGGTTGGGGGCGGGAGGAGAAGGGGACGACGGAGAATGAGATGGCTGGATGGCATCACCCACTCTGTGGACATGAGTTTGAGTGTACTCCGGGAGTTGGTGATGGACAGGGAGGCCTGGCGTGCTGTGATTCATGGGGTCGCAGAGAGTTGGACACGACTGAGCAACTGAACTGAATTGAACTGAACTGATAGTCAGAACTAGTAAGTTATTTTTTAAATAGACAATAAATATACTTATTAAAGGTATAAAAGAAATACATGTAGTTCCTATCCTTACCCCCAAAGCAAAGTTTCATTCTGAAGGCAAATACTTTGACCTAGTTTTGTGTCTATTCTTCAGAGATACTGTATGCATATAAGAAGATGAAAGAATATATGCCCTTTTAGTAAACAACTTTATGGTATATACAATAAAATCAACAATTTTAAGTATACAGTTTGAGTTTTGATGAGTATAATTCACAGTTTTGCAGTCACTACCAAAGTCATAATATAGAATATTTTCATAGCCCCCCAGATATTCCTCATGTTCCTTTGTAATTAATCCCCTCCAACTCCCTCTAGCCCCTAAAACTATTAATCTGGTTTCTATCGCTATAAATTTGCCTTTTCTAGAATGTGTATCAATGGAATCATACAGAATATTGTCTTTTTATGTCTCATTTCACTTAACATACTTAAGTGAGTGCCTTGAACCAAGGAAGTGTTGGAATGAGTATGTTAATTGTGAATTAGCACAAATTTGAGTTAAGATTTTCTTTTTTATTTTTAACTATATAATACTGAGTTATGAAGAGGACAAGGATTTTTTTTTTCCTTTTAGCTTTTTGAGATGTAATTGACATAAGTTTAAGACGATCAGCATAATGATTTGACTTACATATATCATGAAATTATTATGGTAAGTTTAGTGAACATCCATTATCTCACAGGTACAAAATAAAAGGTGAAGAGAAAAATTTTTTCCTTGGGATGAGAACTCTTAGGATTTACTCTGTTAAACTTTCATGTATAACATACAGCAGTGTTCTTGCTGGAAAAATTCCATGGACAGAGGAGCCAGGTGGACTAATAGTCCACGTGGTTGCAAAGAGTAGGACACAACTGAGTGCGTGCATGTGCACACACATACATATTCCAGCCCTACCACTTACTTAAAACTGTTAGTTAGTATAATTGACCTACCACACTGTGTTACTGTCTTGTATACAACATAGTGGTTTGATATATTAAAAAGTGATCACCACCTGATGAATCCTGATATTCAACTTAGATGAAGTTAGTTAAAAGAAGTAGCTTAACTTTTGTGTTTCAGTTCAAGCAAGCTCTCTTAGTTATCGTGACCTGTATTACAAACATTTGGGAGTGTGAACTGTACAGTAGGTTTTTTGTTTTTCTCCTTGAGATGGGCAAGGAATCTCTGTTGTAGAGAAATACAAAATCCTCAAATTGAGATGTGAAAGAAAGTAAATATTGTTAAATCTTTATCTCAATCCCAGCACTTAAAAAAAACTTAACAGAACTTTATTTCTATACTTTATGCTTTGTCCTCCAAGCTTACAGATAGGATAAAACAAAATAATTGATATAATGACTGGTTGAGTAAGTTAACTCAGAAGAAGGAACTTACAGAAATATCTGTGTGTTGCAATTTAAAATATTTATTTATATAACTCAATAAGATTTGAAATACTTTTCAAATGGTAGGTTTTACCGTTGTAGTTTTAAAATATAATTAAAACTAGTCCTTCCTCAGAGTTTGTTTTTATCTCACATACCAAGCCAAAGGGAAAGGGAATATAGTATGATTTCCTGCTTTGTGGTTTTTAAGGCATCCCCACCCAGTAACAAATCTCAAGTTTGTGGGTTCTTGTGTTAAAATAGCTAAGAAGTGGACATCTTTTGTAGAGCATGACTACATGTAATTCCATCTCTGATTTCAAGACTTTATGATGAGTTATATCCAACCAGCCTTTGTAATATATCCCTGTTAAAGTTTTTCCTACTACCTTTGGAAGCTTTGTAGTGGATATGAGCTGAAAAAATACCAGTATCTTGTCAGATGGTTCTGTATAATTTGGAACATTTATGACTCCGTTTATCTGTAGTGTAACTTAATGGTTTTGAGATACAAAAACCAGCTGTTGATCTTTACTGGAAAATAATAACTAAAGTGTTTACTTAAAAACAGTTTTTGTGAGACTTCCCTGGCAGTCCACACTCCCAGTGTAGGTGCATGGGTTCAATACTTGGTCTGGGGACTAAGATCCTGCCACATGGTGTGGCCCAAGAAAACCCAAAGAAACAGTTTTTGTGGTTCTTTAGTATATGATACATGTTTACTTTCCTTATATTTAATACCTATTAAACTCCAAACAGAGCAAAAATGATCTACTTTTAAAAACATACATTTATATTCAGGAATCCCAAATATTTCATAGATTTCATTAATCTACCTTTCTCTTCTCTGACTTTGACAAAGTACTACTAAAAGCTTTACTGGTGAGACAGATTATTGGTAACAGTGATGGTTTTATTAATGGATAATAATTACATTTATGTTAAATACATTTCTTTATTCTCTCCTTCTTAAAGGAATTGAATGACCTGGCACGGGACCCCCCAGCACAGTGTTCAGCAGGTCCCGTTGGAGATGATAGTAAGTATCTAAAAGGAATAATAAAGCATAAAACAGCATAACAGTCTGCCTCTGGTGAACTCTGGTACTAATAAATAAATATCTGCTAAGGTTATTTGTATGAAGAGTTAATTATGCAATTTATCTTTATTTGCCCATGAAAGGTGCAGTTTTATGTGTATTCCATCATCTTTTGTACTGTATTGCATTTTGAACGTCTTCTGCCAGATGTTGTCTGTGTAGTTGTTCTGGCTCTTCCTTACCTATCCTTTGTCCCTTCTGGGTATTTAACTAAGACAAAATATTCAAGCTTTTGTCTACATCAAGCTATTGTTCTTTAGTAAGATAATAGTAAGTATGATTGAGGGGGGCGGTGTGTACGTGGGTCTGTGTCTTTCTTTGTATTGACTCATATTTGTGAAGACAGCTACAACTTACCTTTAATGTCCAGTTTATCTTCTTAATACTGTTTGAAATAATTTACTGTATCTTACCATACACATTGGATAATAATTTTGCTTTTGTTCCACTTTGTCTCAAGACAGCTTTTCCCCCTAATACCATCTTTCAGCCTTTTAAAAATGGAGGATATTTGAACAGGTTGTGTAACTAATTCTCACACACAAAAATGTAACATTTAGCAAATCGGGGAAAAGTGGAATATACTTGGAGTATATTTAGAAGCATTTGTGTAAGGGAAGTGTATAGATTAAGACAAAATAAATGAGGTTATATGGACTTGTGTGTAAAATAAATTTTTTCCTCATTTTTCTTAAGATTGTTGTTTTGGTTTGCTAAATCCTTAGGAATCAAAGAAGAATCCTTGTACAAGGATTGCTTTATAGATAAAACAGATGTTATAAATTATAAGACTAAGTACTTGCTATGAAAAATCCCATTTATGTTATGTTTAGATCTGTCCAGTATTATTGAGTATATATAGTATTTGATATCAAACAGAACAGGCCAAGTACTTAAACACATTATTTCATCTAAGTCTCACAATTCTTTAAGTGATTGGAAAAGAGAAATTGTTAACTGTTTTAGAGAAGAATCTAGTGAGAGTCTTGAAGTAGACTTATTCTCAGATTTTCTGATTCTAGTTTTGTCTTTCCATGGTATCATATCCATATGCATCAATGTGGTCATTCAGTTTTGAAAGAGTGTTTTTATTTCAAGTAGATTCCTCAGAGTTGAGGGAGGCTGATTTTTTTTTTGAGAGAGAGAGACTGATTTTTAATTAAAAGTGTTTGAAGTCTGGGGATTAGATTTCATTTTTGAAGTTCTGTAGTGTGCTAAAGTAATTTGCCTTTGCTTCTACCATAGTTGGTACTACTACATTCCTTTCTTAGGTTGAAAAGTGGTTACCCTGGAGAGTTAAACTCCCCTAAAACATAAGCAATAAAAGAAAAAGAAAGATAAATTAGACTTCATCAAAATTTAAAAATTAGGTACAGCAAATGAGACTGTTAAGAAAGTGAAAAGATATACAAAATGGGAGAATAAATTTGCAGGTCATATATATCTGATAAGTCATATTTATCGAAAATATTTTTTAAAGTCTTTATATCTCAATATTATAAAGATAAATAACCCAATTTTAAAATGAACAGACAACCTGAGTAGCTTTTTCTCTAAGATATTCAGATGCAGTAAGAACATGGAAAGATGTTCGGCATCATTAATTATCAGGGAAATGCATATCAAAACCATAATGAGATGTCACTTTACACCCACTAAGATGGCTAGAATCAAAAGGTCAAATAGTAAGTGTTGATAATAAGTTTGAACCATCATACTTTGCTGGTAGAATGCAAAATGGTACAGCCAGCTTGGAAGACAGTCCGACAGTTCCTCAAAAAGCAAAACACAGAGTTTACCATATGACCCAGTGAGTTCATTCCTAGGTATGTGTCCAAGAAAAATAAAAACATATATCCCTATAAAAACTCATATATGATTATTCATAGAAATTTTATTTATAATAACCAAAAAGTGAAAACAACCCAAATACCCACCAACTGATGAAGGGATAAATATGGTGTATCCATACAGTAGAATATCATTTGATGATTAACAGGAATGAAATATTGATACATGCTACAACATGAATGAGCATTAAAAACATTGTGCTGAAAAGACCTACACTCTGAACACCATAAGATGATGGTGAGAGAAATTGAAGATGACATGAACAGATATTGTTAAAATGACCATATTGCCCCGGGCAATCTACAGATTCAGTTCAATCTCTTTTGAATAACCAGTGGCATTTTTCATGGAACTAGAACAAAACAAATTTAAAATTTTTGAAACACAAAAGACCTCAAATAGCCAAAACAATCTTGAGAAAGAAGACTTCCTGACTTGAGACTGTACTACAAAGCTACAGTAATCAAAAATAGTATGGTGGTTGCATACACAGAAAAAAGCATATGGATCAGTGTAACAGAGTAACAAGCCCAGAGATAAACCTATGCACTTACGATCAATTCTACTACTAAGGGAGCAAGAATATACAACGGAGAAAAGTAAGTGATACTGGGAAAACTGAACAGGTACATGTAAATGAATGAAATTAGAACATTTTTTCACACCATTTATAAAAATAAACTCAGAGATCTAAATGTAAGACCAAATACTCTAAAATTCCTAGAAGAAAACGTAGAACACTCTGGCACAAATTGCAACAATATTTTTTGGACCCATCACCTAGTGATGGACAGACAGATGGGTTATAATTACTTAAAAGCTTTTGCATAGCAAAGGAAACTGTAAACAAAACAAAAAGACAACCTATGGAATAGAATATATTTGCAAAACAATGCAACCAACAAGGAATTAATTTCCAAAATATACAAATAGCTCATACAGCTAGTTATTAAAGAAATGCAAATCAGAACTACAATATGGTATTATCTCATACTGGTGAGAATGGCCATCATTAAAAAGTCTACAAATAATAAATTCTGGAGAGGGTATGGAGAAAAAGGAACCCTCCTACACTGTTGGTGGAAATCTAACTGGTGTAGCCACTATGGAGAACAGTATGGAGATTTCTTAAAAAACTAAAAAGAGTTGCCATGTGATTCAGCAGTCCCACTCCTGGTATTTATCTAGAGAAAACTAATTTGAAAAGATATTTGCAGCCCAGTGTTCACAGCAGCACTACTTAACAATAGCCAAGACATGGAAGCAACTTAAATGCGCTCCAAGAGAGAGACCTAAGTCAGTGACTCTAGTAGATAGGTATTCTTATATGTAACCAGTGTGGCAGAATATGCAATTAAGATTTAAAATGGTAGGTCTCCAAATGCTTTTTGTTAATTAATATGGGGCCTTTTATAGAACCTTTGTTGAAATACTAGGACTGAACTTAGTGACTCAAAGTAACTTTCTCCTTAGCTACTTAATCCATAAAAAAATTAGTTGGCAGAAGTTAAAAGGAATTTTTCTCAGTACTAATGATGAGTAATCTAAAAAGGAGAGCCTCAGCAATACCTATCCTTTATTTTTAATCCCTAGTAAACAGACTGTTCTTTGTAGCTTCAGGCCCCAGTGAAGAGCAAGCCAACCATAGGGGCAGTTCTCATACAGATGGTCAGAAGGAATTTAAGGGTTTGGGCTGACATCTGAGTGGATTTTTGTGTGGCTTTCTAGTCTTCACATTACCTCCTTGCATCAAGAGTTAGCTGGTTTGAGTTGCTCATGTATAATCCCATTGACAGCTTCCCTTAGTTTGCTCAGATCCCAGTGTGAACGTTAAGTGCTTAACAGCTTGCTTAGAAGTGAAAACTGGGTTTTTGATCTTTGTATTGTACTTAGTGGCATCACCTTTGAAACAGAACATGCACCGTTTTTTGTAGTTTGAAAAGAAAATTTCCTTACTAAACAAGCTTATGATTTACTGGGATTATCCCTAGAGTTTGTAATCAAGCTTGGGATTTTCAGCATACGTTTTCTTTATTTATTGAGGTACCAATAATTCTAAAGATCTACACATGAGAACTCTTGGAAATTTTTTTCTCACTGGAAAAAACTAGCATTTCCTAATTTGAGTATTATCTACTTTAAGTTTACTGTTCTGCTCTATACCAGTATTATGAAAGGAGTATATTATAGATATTTGTGTTGGGGAAATTATATAATCAAAAAATTGAACCTTGTGGTTCTTTTTACCCTTTGAGGTAAGGAAGTGCCTGTTTAAAAGTGGAACTTTTGACCTCGTTTGACCTCGTCAAGAATTTTGTCTCCCTGACGTGAATTTTCAAGACCTTTTAGCCCAAATACTTTCTTGTTGAGCACCTTATTTATCAGTGTGCTACACCATGCTAGTCATTTTTGTTTTCTCTTCTCAGACTCCAAGTTAATTTAGATTCCTCATCCTGCGAAGGACTCATCATGTTTCTTATAAATGAACTGAGATTACATGGGGAATAATACGTTGTTATGGTGTAGGTATACTGTAGATATTACTTCATGGTGACTTTTTGTTGTTCTTTTTTCAGTGTTCCATTGGCAAGCTACAATAATGGGGCCAGTAAGTATTCAGATTAATTTCAGAATAAATAGTTTAGGTAATTCACGCATTTTAAGCCAACTTTTTTTTGTTACCAACAGAATGACAGTCCCTATCAGAGTGGAGTATTTTTCTTGACAATTCATTTCCCAACAGATTACCCCTTCAAACCACCTAAGGTAACTGGGATATGCAAATTGTTTTTTAATCTACTTTCTAAAATGCTAATGAAACCGTTTATAAGACGTTTTCCTTGTTTTGATAGGTTGCATTTACAACAAGAATTTATCATCCAAATATTAACAGTAATGGCAGCATTTGTCTTGATATTCTACGGTCACAGTGGTCTCCAGCACTAACTATTTCAAAAGGTAATGGAATGGATATTTGATGTCAAAATAGAGCCTACTATTTTTTTCTGAGTTTGTGTCTTTTTTAGGTTATTTATTCTTGAAAGGGTTCAGTTCAGTTCAGTTCAGTCGCTCAGTCGTATCCGACTCTCTGCGACCCCATGAATCACAGCACGCCAGGCCCCCCTGTCCGTCACCAACTCCCGGAGTACACTCAAACTCATGTCCACAGAGTCGGTGATGCCATCCAGCCATCTCATTCTCCGTCGTCCCCTTCTCCTCCCGCCCCCAACCTTTCCCAGCATCAGAGTCTTTTCCAGGGAGTCAGCTCGTCGCATGAGGTGGCCAAAGTATTGCAGTTTCAGCTTTAGCATCAGTCCCTCCAATGAACATCCAGGATTGATCTCCTTTAGAATGGACTGGTTGGATCTCCTTGCAGTACAAGGGACTCTCAAGAGTCTTCTCCAACACCACAGTTTAAAAGCATCGATTCTTCGGCGATCAGCTTTCTTCACAGTCCAACTCTCACATCCATACATGACCATGGGAAAAACCATTGCCTTGACCAGACGGACCTTGGTTGGCAAAGTAGTGTCTCTGCTTTTTAATATACTATCAAGGTTGGTCATAACTTTCCTTCCAAGGAGCAAGCGTCTTTTAATTTCATGGCTGCAGTCAGCATCTGCAGTGATTTTGGAGCCCAAAAAAATAAAGTCTGACACCGTTTCCACTGTTTTTCCATCTATTTCCCATGAAGTGATGGGACCAGATGCCATAATCTTTGTTTTCTGAATGTTGAGCTTCAAGCCAACCTTTTCACTCTCCTCTTTCACTTTCATCAAGAGGCTTTTGAGTTCCTCTTCACTTTCTGCCATAAGGGTAGTGTCATCTGCATATCTGAGGTTATTGATATTTCTCCCAGCAATCTTGACTCCAGCTTGTGCTTCTTCCAGCCCAGCGTTCCTCATGATGTACTCTGCATATAAGTTAAATAAGCAAGGTGACAATATACAACCTTGACGTACACCTTTTCCTATTTGGAACCAGTCTGTAGTTCCGTGTACAGTTCTAACTGTTGCTTCCTGACCTGCATACAGGTTTCTCAAAATTCTTTTTAAAAAGAATGTAGCAGTCCCCCTTATTCTTGATCTGGGGTTTAGACCCACTAGAGAGAGTTGAATTTTTAAGCATACATATTCCTTGGTGCTGTGATTGCTCTCTGTCCATTGTTCTTGCTGTTCAGGCATAGATTAGAATATGGCCCTTGTGAATCTGTTTTTTTAAGAGCATGATTAAAGTAGAAGATAAGAAATGTCTTTCCAGCTTTTAGATCCATGAATGGAAAGGATAGATAGTGTTCAGGAATAGGAAAAAAACAGCCCTTGTAGAGGAATGTTTGTACTATAATTATAGATATTAGTTTCTTTAAGGACAAAGTATAGATAGATTCATATTCACATTAAGGTTTTACCTGTTCTTGTCTTTAGGTTTCTATCAAGAACAGAATCATCATCTAAGATAATCAATTTAATGTATATTTTTACGTGAGCATCTTAGTCTGTGGTATATTGCTGCATGCACGTGTGTGTGTTTGAAAATGTGTAGAGAAAGTTAGTTACTAACTTCGTGATGAAAGATCCAGTAGTTCTTTTAAATAAGACCTAATTAATTGACTATGCCAAAGCCTTTGACTGTGTGGATCACAATAAACTGTGGAAAATTCTGAAAGAGAAAACCAGACCACCTGACCTGCCTCTTGAGAAACCTGTATGCAGATCAGGAAGCAACAGTCAGAACTGTACATGGAACAACAGACTGGTTCCAAATAGGAAAAGGAGTACGTCAAGGCTGTATATTGTCACCTTGCTTATTTAACTTATATGCAGAGTACATCATGAGGAACGCTGGGCTGGAAGAAGCACAAGCTGGAATCAAGATTGCCGGGAGAAATATCAATAACCTCAGATATGCAGATGACACTACCCTTATGGCAGAAAGTGAAGAGGAACTCAAAAGCCTCTTGATGAAAGTGTAAGAGGAGAGTGAAAAGGTTGGCTTGAAGCTCAACATTCAGAAAACGAAGATCATGGCAATCTGGTCCCATCACTTCATGGGAAATAGATGGAAAAACAGTGGAAACAGTGTCAGACTTTATTTTTTTGGGCTCCAAAATCACTGCAGATGCTGACTGCAGCCATGAAATTAAAAGACGCTTGCTCCTTGGAAGGAAAGTTATGACCAACCTTGATAGTATATTAAAAGGCAGAGACATTACTTTGCCAACCAAGGTCCGTCTAGTCAAGGCTATGGTTTTTCCCATGGACATGTATGGATGTGAGAGTTGGACTGTGAAGAAAGCTGATCGCCGAAGAATTGATGCTTTTGAACTGTGGTGCTGGAGAAGACTCTTGAGAGTCCCTTGGACTGCAAGGAGATCCAACCAGTCCATTCTAAAGGAGATCAATCCTGGGTGTTCACTGGAAAGACTGATGCTAAAGCTGAAACTGCAATACTTTGGCCACCTCATGCAACGAGTTGACTCACTGGAAAAGACTCTGATGCTGGGAAAGGTTGGGGGTGGGAGGAGAAGGGGACGACAGAGAGTGAGATGGCTGGATGGCATCGCTGACTCTGTGGACATGAGTTTGAGTGAATTGCGGGAGTTGGTGATGGACAGGGAGGCCTGGCGTGCTGTGATTCATGGGGTCGCAGAGAGTTGGACACGACTGAGCGACTGAACTGAACTGAATTATATGAGTAGATTGGAGATTTTTTTATATCCCTGAACTGAATATTATCTTACTTGTTGATTTGAAATTGTACAACCTCTCAACATCATACTCAAATGAAATCACAAGAGGATTAAATGTTGTCAAAGTACAGTACAAGAAATAGGCTACAAGTATGATAATGGGCTGATTGGATTGGGAAGATCCCTTGAAGAAGAGAATGGCAACCTACTCCAGTGTTGTTCTTGCCTGGAGAATTCCATGGATAAAGGAGCTTGGCGGACTACAGTCCGTGGAGTTGCAAAGAGTCCGACATGGCTGAGCAACTAACATACACACACGCACACACACATGATAATGGGCTAATATGTTTAACAGATATGAAGAACATATATAAATCAGTAAGAGGAAAAACCTAGATCCCAATAGATGAATGGACAGAAAGGAACAGAATAATCAAGGAGATATAAATGAAAATAAGTACCCATTCTTCACCTTTTCGGGCTTCACTAGTGGCTCAGATGGTAAAGAATCTGCCTATAATGTGGGAGAATCAGGTTCAGTTCCTGGGTCAGGAAGATCCCCTGGAGAAGGGAATGGCTACCCACTGCAGTATTCTTTCCTGGAAAATCCCACGGACAGAGGAGCCTGGTGAACTACATACAGTCCATGGGGTCACAGAGAGTCAGACGTGATTGAGCAACTAACACTTTCACTTCATCTTTTTAATTAATAAAGATCTTTTAAAAAGGAAACTAAACATTTTTTCTTTGTAAAAGAAAAAGTACATTGAAGTACTTTGTGAAGTACATTGGAATGATTGCTTATATGCTGCAGATAGATTTGTTTAGTCTGAATGTATTAAGAGATAAGAGATTTAATCATTAATATTAACACCCTTTGACGCAGTAATTCTAGGTTCACTGGTTTGTACTAAGAAAACAAACACAACTGCTAAAATCTCTCTGTGCATCTGCAACAATGTTATTTCTGAAAATTAGAAATGACATGTAGGTTCAACAATAGAAAAAACACATTGGGTTCTGGCACATGTGTTCAGAAGAATATTAATCCTTACAAATACTGTGGAAAATGGGAAAATACAGTGTTTGAAAAAAGCAGAAAAGAGATAAAATGATAAAAACTTCTATTGTATAGAAAGTATATTAAATAGCTAGAAATAGTTTGGGTATTTGAGGCTGAAATTTGGTACATGAATTTTTTTTTTCTGTCTACTTAAATTTTATCATTTCTTTAATGCATACATTTAGACAGGAGGCAACATAGTTTCATGGTAAAGAATATGGATTCTGGATGCAGCTGCCTGTGTTAGGATCTCAGCTCCACATCTTATTGGTTGAGATTTGAGATGGATTAGCTTCTGTATTCCACAGTGTTTTCATCTATAGAGTAGGGGTGATAAAAACTATTATTCTGGAGATTAAAAAGCAAAAATGCATAGTTAACTGATTCCTTGTAAGCACCCAAATAACTGGGATAAAGGCACTGTTGTAAAAAGTATTGGATATTTGTCATGTTATAATTATGGTAACACTTGTATACCCTTCCACACTAATTTTTTAAAGGCACAAAAACTCTGAGGCATTAAATTAAGGTTTCTGGAGTCCTAGGCAAAAATGTGAACAAAAAAAATCAAAGGACCACATTTTTAAAAGTTGTGACTGAAATAGTTTTACAGATAAGTGGCCCCTTTTGTTTTTGTAGGCCTCCGTGCCATTCAGCCATTGCTTGTGAAAGTATTCATATGCCTGTTGTGATTTCCTGACCTGTTTGCTCTTATTTTACCAAGTAACTGTGGAGATATAAATCTAGATATAAATGGGGCCAAGAGAGGTGGGACTCTGTGTGTGGGTGGGGTGGTTGGGTGGTGGTGGTAGGGGGGAGTCTGTCTGGATAGCTGAAATTGTTACCATAGCTTTTTTTTCTTCCCTTCTGTGCCTAGTGGTGGTGTTTTTTGTTTTGTTTTTCAATTATTCTAAGTCATAAGGGCTGTTAATTTATTTGACTTGATATGTTCTGTCTGGGTAGCTATCTTTTAAAATAACTACAGTACCGTTTTGTTGAATTTGGTTTTATCAGCATACCTAGGTTATAGTGTTTTAAAGACTTTTGTAAATTGAAGTATGGGCAAGCATTTCTGTGAAAGACCCAAATTCTATGTATAATTATTCTTTAACATATTCTGTTTTTAAGGGCAATAATCTAGACCCAAAATGCCTTCCTCTTTGAGTATATAGGTAAGGGACCTAAATATACAGAAAACTTGAAGCAGGTTAATTGTATTGTAAAGCTACTTGATTATATGGTTTTAGAATTGGAAGTAACTGAGTTATGACACTAATGAAAATGGTTATGTACTGATGAATATATATATAAGTGAAAATTCAGTTATTTCAGTAAAGAGTCTCTACAAGCTGTAGAAATAGAAGTTACTCTCTTTATAGAGAAAGAAAGTAGAGTATATTATAAGTCAAAAGCAATTTTCTACAAATTAAAGGAACTAAGTAGTGTACTAAAAATCCTTTCACTAGATCCAGATAATCACCATCCTACCTTCCTTTCCTGGAAAGAAAGTGAGGCAAGTTATTTACTTAAAGCTTATCTTTTTAAAGTGATGCAAATGAACTTATTTACAAAACAAACAGATTCACAGACCGAGAAAACAGATGTATGGTTGACAGGGAAAGGGGGATGGGGAGGGATAAATCTGTAGGAGTTTGGGATTAATAGTTATACACACTACTGTATATATAAAATAAACAAGGACCTACTGTATAGCACAGGAAACTATATTCAGTATTTTGTAATAACCTATAATACGAAAGGATCTGAAAACGAATGTATATGTATAACTGAATCACTTTGCTGTATACCTGAAACTAACACAACACTGTAAATAAACTATAATTTAAAAATTATCTCTTTAAAGTTGCCTGTTTTAAATAGTTGGACTTTAAGTAAAGGGAACTTATATTAATTTGGTAGTGTATCTAATTTTAGGTGAAGAGTCAGTTGTATTCTTGCCAGCTTGATAGGTCAGACAAGTTTCTTCTGTAGTCAGTAATTTCATGAACAATCAAAAATCTATGACTCCCTGTTGTCCTTTCCAGGAAATACATGAAATCTTTCCTAATTGCTGTTAGAATGTTCTGTGCTTGAAGAGGGCATCAGGTGATACACCTGACAATGGGAAGAGAAGATGTTTTGGGAATGCCATCTGCCAGAATTGTGGGCAACAGGAATGAAGAGTCAGAAAACATCTTTCCTGATTTTTTTTATTTTCCATATACTCTTAAGGCAAGGAAATAGCTTTTTTGTTAACAACTGAATGATAAAGGGCATGTAAACTTTCTTCATCTCTCAGAAGCCCTTGATCTCTGTAGGATAGATTTGATGGGAAAATGAATAAATTCCTTTTCCTGCTGAATTGATGTTTTGGGAGTACAGTGGGCTCTGAATTATTGTCTCTTGCTACAGAACATTAGAGAGAAATAAGATAGCTGAGTTCTGTTAACATCAGAATAGGAGGATTGGAATTTATTTTGGTATGTCAGAAGCTACTGGATTTAATATAATTAGTGGCTTTGGCCTCCTCTTTGCCTTCAATAAAGAAATATGTAAGTTAGCAAATTTAAACAGAGGAAATTGTACCTTTGAGATTTGTCTGCCACATTTCAGGTTGTCGTTGAGGAAATGACTGAGATGAGATTTTAAATCGTTACTGAAGATAATTTGAGACTTTTGTTTGAGATATGTCATATCATCTGTAATAAGTGTGGCCAACCCCATTTGGGGACAAGTACTGGCCTCTGTGTTTTAAACTAAATTGTTTTCAACTAAAAATGAAACAAGTTGTATTGCATCTGAATATGGTACCTACCATCAAGAAAGCAATAATTGTTGGATTTCATAGTCATCATTTCTTACTAAGAGCATTCAGTAGTGTGGTTGTCTTTAGAATTTTGAAAGCCATTTATCCCTGAACATGGGCTTCTAAAAATTGAAATTTATAAGCTGGGGGAAGTCTTATTGGTCTAGGATTTGAAAGACCTGTATTCTATTAATAATTCCACTCTGATTACTCACTAACCAGGGAAATGGGGCAAGACAGTTCACCAGCCTGGGCCAGCTTCCTTACTGGTTCAAGCTTAGAGAAGTCTTAGAATCTTTGTTAATTACTGTTACTGTAAACTTAGGTAGAGCTTACAAACCTGCTAGACACTACAGTAAATAGGGTCTTAGAGTTTTCTCTTGTGTTGGCATCTCATATTTCTTTCAACCTTTTTGCTTTTATCCTCTACTAATTTATATGTTTTTTTCATTCTAGTACTTTTGTCCATCTGTTCTCTGTTGTGTGATCCCAATCCAGATGATCCTTTAGTGCCTGAGATTGCTCGGATCTACAAAACAGATAGAGAAAAGTAAGTATGGTCTCCAGACAGAGGAGTGTCTGATAGGGTGGAGATGTTTGTGTCTAAGGTCTGAGTATGGGCCAGACACTTAAAACGAAGTCCTAATATACTCAGTTGGGGACAGGAAAGAGCAGTATTTGCATCAAGTATCATTATAAGTAGATGATTTTATCTCTGTTTTGTATGATTCCTACTGTCTAGAAGAACTTTTCTGCAGTATATTTTCCAACAGCTTTATGTCTTCTTCTTGGTTTTTGAAATGTAAAGATTTTGCATCAAGAGCCCAGTTGTCTTAGGTAGGTATTTATAAATTAATGTGAAAGAGAATTGATGTTCTACCATTTGGAATAATCTAAAAAAGAAAGTAAATAAATGCTACAAGACCCAAAAGCCCAAAATTTCCTTTAAAATAAAACTTGCAGAATTTGCACTTTTTGGAATTGTATTATGAATTATTGAAAAGTGGTCAGGGTATCAAAAGATACAGTGAATGAAATGTTGTAATCTTTTGTTTGTTTTGCATATTATTCAATAAGATTGTGAAGGAGATAGATGGGAGAAAATGATTCATTTTCAAAAGTTAAAATATAAAAGATTAAACAGTTCTTTGAATTATTGGTTTGAGAGGCATATAGATAAGATATTTTTAAAAGGAGCTGCAATGAGAATGGGGTATTCTAACAGCAGTTGGGTCTTAGTTTTTTTTCTGTATCTGAATCTACATAGTATCTGTAAGAATTAAAGATCCTTTGGCCTGCTTTTTTTACTGCTGGAATGTTCTTCTGAAGCAATAAACCCATTCATTTTAGCAACCAAATTGTTAAAATAAGTTCTGCCAGAACTGGTTGTTTTATTGATGCAGGAAAAGTATTATGTCAATTTGATCATTTTTATGTGATTTCAGGAACCATATAGTATAGAATTATATTGTTTAAAGAACTCCAGATAAGTAAAACAAGGGTTGAAAATCATCTCAGAAATAGGTCAATGAAGTAGAGACTGAAGATATGCCAGCAAATGCTGAAATTTAATTAGAATCCTATATAGTGTCTATAGGATATTTCTAACATTTATTAGAAATTTGGAGTAGAAAGATGGCTTCACTTGAAGTTCTTATATAAGTTCTTCCCCTCAAGTTACTAGATGGAATAATGAATGAACTCTTGCTTTCTGATTGACTCCTCACCTATGTTAAGCCAAGCTTCTCTTTGTGTGTACAGGTACAACAGAATAGCTCGGGAATGGACTCAGAAGTATGCGATGTAATTAAAGAAATTATTGGATAACCTCTACAAATAAAGATAGGGGAACTCTGACAGAGCAAGTCCTTTTGATTTCCATTTGACTGCTTTCTATGAGCCCACGCCTCATCTTCCCCTGTGCACATGTTTACCTGATACAGCAGTGCTGCGTGTTGTACATACTTGGAACAACAAGCTAGAAATACTGTACTTCTGTACCAACATTGCCTCCTAGCAGAGAAGTGTGTGTGTGACAAGCCAGTTCTCCAGGCATAACCTAGGTGTGAGACTAAAAGCTTTCCTTATTGACTTAAATTTGGATAACGGCAAGGTGAGGGGTGGTGGGTATGGTGTGTTCTTGGATGGGGAAGAAAAGCTCCACTGACCTGTAGGAGATTGTTTTTTTAAGTGAAATTCTATTAAACTCAAAACAGTTATGAAAAGCACGGTGAAAAACATGAAGCTGTTTCTGTATCCCTTTTATTCCGAAGGACTTACATCTTAGGTGAAAGTTATGACCAACCAGATTAAACTCTACCCACATCCTGTATTTTAAGGTCTAAGTTTAACTGGTCAACATTTAAATGGATTGGAGCTATTAGTAAGTAACGTGTGATGGGCTTTGCTCCCAACTCTTTTACATCTCCCCACCCTTCAACCTTCATCTTTCAGCCCCTCTTTCTCTCTTCCATATTCTTTGGTTTGTATGTGATTTCTCAGTTAATACATAGCTAATAGCTCTTATTTTTCTTATGTTTTTAACTGCTTAGGTCTATCTGGATGTAAGGGTGAAAATTCATTTGATGGAAATACTTGTGTATATTTAAAGACCCAGTTGCTCCTCTGGAGCTTGTACGTTCAAGAATGATTAATCTGTGTAATAAACTGATTACTACAGTCATTACATATAATTTGTGTGAATAGGCTTTTTGATTTTAAGAACTTTGTCTAGCTGAGATTAGTGGTGGATTTTCTCGTACCCCTGAAATGTTTTCACTTATTTTGGTTGCACTTCAAAATCATGAAACAGTTCCAGTTTACATAGTAAAAAGTATATCTTGAAAGTAATTTTATTGAACAAGATAAACACATAAGCTTAAAAGAATTTCCATGAAACGTATGTGCAGTATTCCAGGAACATGACTGTTACATAAGAAATTTGCTTTATTATTGAAGTTAAGCTGCATTTCACCAAAACCTTGTGACATTCCTTTGGTACATAGGACATAAAACAAAGGCTTTGCTGTTTGGTAAGTTAAGCTTCTGTGATTGTGATTGTAAAAGAGCAACATTGACCAAACCTGGGAAACGTGAGCACAATCTTGTATTGGAGAGTCTACATAATTACTTTGCACTAACATTGCAGGATGTTCATCCAATTTTAAATTGTACTGTATGTGGCTTTTTGAAGTCTTCCCTTGACGCTAGTAAAATGTAGTTTGAAACTTGTAAACAACTGTGTTTGCCAGAAACATCGTTCGTGTGAACTAGGCAAGTTACCGTTTTCCCCCCTACTTCTAATCTAATTGTAAACCAGGCTAGCCTGAAAGCCATGGCTGATGCTCTCTAGCCGTCAGGTTCTTTCAAATGCATCTTTACACTCTTGCACAAAAATTGAGGAATAAATGTCCACTGCTTTTGGTTTTAAACTTGTTTAAGTTGTCTTATCTCTCAGTGTCACTATATCTCAGAACTAAAGTGTGATACACCAAACCTTTTAAAGTGCTGCATTTTAGCTGCTGGCTACTTATTAGTATTTCTAGTATCCTTGACTTTGCAAAGAAGGTTTGATTGTTAATAGTTGTGGGTAAGGAGTTAGAATTGAGCTCTAACCTAGAATTACCCTCATTCTCAGTATCATGGGTAAGTGGGAATTCAGTTTTTGACTGTTGACCATGGATTAGTTGCGCAGATCCTGAAAGCCTCATTCTGTGGTCATCTTAGAGACCAGCCAGCTTATTACCATTTTTTAGGCCATAACATAGATATTTTTACAAGAGTGTTTTAAGTCAAGTGCTAAGGTAAAAGTCACTGTCCTGGTGTTCAGGTGCTGAATGAAACATTAGGCCTTTGAATGCAATTGATCTTGCTCATTTGAGGTTGGAACATATATTGTCAAGTTCGGTTGTATATTCCTTGGCCAGAATGAAGGCTCAGTGAGGGAGGCCATCTTCCCCACTCACAAAAAAAGTGTGTCATTTGGGATGGGTCTCATCTGGGATCACATTGCTTTTTATAGAACTGTCTCTAGTTTTATCACAAAAGCTTGTTTGCAGTAGATTTGATTATCTTGGTGTGAGGCATTGGTTATAAGGGAATGTCAAGTGTATGGGTTGCTTTGCTTTTTTTTTTTTTAATTGAAATATAGTTGGTTTACAATGTTGTGTTAGTTTCAGGTACACAGCAAAGTGATTTAGTCGTATATATATATATTTATATTTTCAGATTCTTTTCCCTTATAGGTTATTATAAAATATTGAGTATAGTTCCCCGTGCTGTATAATAGGTCCTTGTTGGTTATCTGTTTTTTTATATAATGGTATGTATATGTTAATTGCTTTGCCTCTCAACAACATGGAGCACTCGATCAAGTTATGGTTGAAGCAGTCTCTTTCAGTAAAACTACATGATTTCAGATACTCACATACTCTGTTACTGGCCATTGGCCATTGTCCGCTAGTTTCTACATTTTGGGTGATATAAAGATGTGGAAAGAGGACTGTTGGGTAGGGGAGTGGCAGGGAGGTCTATAAGAGAGAAGGATATGGTTGTCAAAGAGAGGTCCATGTTCTCTGCAGTAACTTAGCAAATGAAGTATTCCTTTTCTGCTTCCAGCAACTATAGTATTCCACTTTTCCAATCATTCGTCTTTGCCTCAACAAGTTATTTTGAGCCCTATTGTGAGAAGAAGTGAATTATTTCTAAACTACAGTTGGAAAGCCTATAAACCACTCCTTGACTGCAGTTAAAGTGAAACTGGCCTTGTCTCATATGCTGTACCATACCCCTTAACAAATCCAGGGCGTAGGTTTTAGTGGAAGAACTTTCCTTAGTTCCTAGGTCTTCTGAATTATGAACACATCTTTCTTTCCTTCCTACTTAGGAACAGCCTCTTTGTTACCCCTGCAGAAAATTGTCAGTCATGTTAGGAACCCGTCTCCTTTTGATTCCTTTTGTGAAACAGTCTTTAAGTGATGGGTTATTCCAGTGTTATATAAGAGAAAGCAGATTTTTTTTTTTAATTTAATGATGCAAAACACAAATGCTGATTTGACATAATAGTCACATAAAGCTTTTTCTCTTACGTTAATAATAGATTTGTAAATCCAGGGGAACTGTTATAATCACTATATAAAACATACTATATTAGCATTTCAAAAGTTTTTTCCAACCCATTTCTTCTTTTAGTCTAAAACATCTTCATTATAAGATAGAGCCGCATGAAGTTGGGAGGTACCCAAGACCAGTCCACCCTTCATCCAGTCAGAGTTTGTCACGTGGTAGCTCCCAAACATAGAACTTTGAACGTGCTAAAAAGCCACTCAGGATCCTGGCTGGGCCAGCAGCCTGGAGAAGTATGGAGAAAGCAGATTTTTAATATGAGAATAACTATGAAAGTAGCAGTCTATCAGAACATTAATTCATATGCACCCAAGAAGAGAAATAGACTTGCTTTGGGACACTCCTAGAGCCTGTTCCCTATTTCCTTATTACTTTTGTGTGCGCTTAGATGAAAAGTGGCTCTGAGTTCTCAGTACCAAACAAAAGCCTTCCTTAAAAACCTTTTCCTAACCTTAGCCCCAGCTTTTCCTAACCTAACCCCCAGCCTTCTCGATCTTCCCAATCCAGGGATTGAACCCAGGTCTCCCGCATTACAGGTGGATTCTTTACCAGCTGAGCCACAGGGGAAGCCCCCAGCTAATATAAGTGGTTGCTGTTGAGGCCCCTCTGAGTATTTCCAGGCCAGTTCCTGGGATGGGCTTATAAATAATGAAAACTGGCCATGGGATCACTTTTTGTTGCCATATTTTACCCTAATCAATATAAGTGGAAAAACTCAAAGATTGAGACTGACTATACAACTTTGGCTTCAGTGTAACACAGTCACCAGCCAGCTTTGTCCTTTCTCAGTGCCTGTTCCTGGGCTGGTTAAAGAGGAGGTGGAGTCGGACATTTCTGTGACAAGTGATTACTTTTCATCTCTGAATTTTGGGTGGAGCTGCATCTTAACCAGAGCAAACTTGAGATGTCTGCCTTCAAACTGCCTCTCATCAGATGAAGAACGATATGAACGTCTTGTCACCAGAATAACAGTTTAAGAACTTGTAGTTTTCCACTGCATGGGGGTTTGTTTATAACCTCCAGTGTGAGTTGTTAGTAGAATGGCCTTTTCCAGGGCTGGGGTTCCTGATAACCTGACTGCACACTGAAAACAAATGGTTGATCACTTTTGGAAAAGTGAAGAAAAAAGTTACCAAGTGCCCAGGTCAGGCCTCCGGTGACTGATGTCCAAAGAAGAGCAGTGCCCGTCTCAGTCAGTGTGCTGTGTTCCTTTTCAGACTTCTCCAGGGATATGAGTGGAGGCAGCAGCCATTTTCCCAGGCACCTCACTTCTTGCCCTGAGCCACTTGTTCTCCTATTTGAATTTCTTCAGAAATACTTACGAATCTAGACTCTTAAAGGATACTCCCCTACCATAAATTGTAGGGCCTCTTAGAAAACAAAAGTTACAAGTAGGGAGGGTTTGGCCAGCTTTTTCACCCTTGATTTTCCATAGAAATGAAGGTAGCTTTGAAAGCTCCACGGCTGCTGCTGCTTAGACCATCTGACTTGGAGGTTTCTAGAAACAGTACATAAATACAACCTGACAATTGGGCTCCAGAGCCAGCTCAGGAGTGAGAGATGTTCCATGCTTGACTCAGCAAATCTAGGTTAACTCCCTGACAGCAGGGGCATGGGATCTTCCTCCAGCTAACTGAGGGGCAATACTGGTTCTTCTGGGTAGTGTCCCCTCTACCTACATTCTACATCTCTGCTGTCTTTGAAAGGTGTGACTGCTTGCAGGGTGTTGAAGTAAAAGTTGGGAGCTGGCATTTCAGAGGTGCCCAGGACTTTTCAGTTAACCTGCTGCAGTGTAACAGAAGGAACCAGGGGAACAAAGGCTTTCTGAGACCTGCCAGAGAAGTTGAGCTTTCTCAAAGAATGGCTCTGGGTCATGTAAGCCTGGCCCTTCTTTGGAGGGGACGAAGAGCATAAGACAAAGAGTAAGGGGGAGGTTCTAGTGCCTTGTAAATGGTTATGGGGTGGGTACTGTTTTTAACTTCTAAGCTGGATAGAAAGGATACTTCAAGTTTTGGGTGTAAATTTGGGGAAGAATTTGGCAGAATTCCTTTGTGATTTCTCCTCTTAACACTGTCCCTGGGTTCTTCCCTGCTTATCCTGTCCCCTGCCACCCTCTGACTTTAACTAACAATTGGGTAGGTTTAAGTTTCTTTGCCCTCAGATGGAGGAGGTGACTGAAAGGGGCTTTTGCTTGGGTAGAGAGTGAGCTGTGTCTGAGTGGATGCTAGTACCTGAGTTGCCAGAAGAGGGCAGTGGTGACCTATAGCTGTAACAGTCATGAAGTGGGTGGTCAGTAAATCTGCTTGGACAGAACCTGGGAGGGGCTTTTGTTGGACTGGGGAGCCCTGTTTGGGCTTGGCTTTGTTTACAGATTATCCATAACTGGGTGGCCCGGTGCCTAGCTCAGTTACGCTCCATCATAACCTTAATCACAGTAAGAAAACAGGTTAGTATTCTAGCCCAAGGTCCGCCAGAAGTATCAAGCCACCTTTTCCCCTCAGCATTGGTATAATAGCATGTGCATGTGTGTGGACAGGTTTGTAGGGACCAGGCCAGGGCCTTTGCCACCTAGCTTTAGGTTGCATGGGCACAAAGACCTGTCTGTTACTTCATGTGAACAAAGGGACCCCATGTTTCCAGTACTTCTCTGCCTGGTGCCTACCGTTAACCTTTCCCCAAAGATTAGGCAGTCCCTGTAACTAGTCTTGCCTATCTACCTACTCTGGGCAACCAAGACATGACTTCATACCTGAGGGATGGAGGCTGAAGACAGGAGGAACAGATCTGGGAGTGGTAATAAGACCTGGGAAATGTTATTCCCTTGTCCTTTTCAGTCTTGTGTTTGGGGGCCGTAGACTCCCCAGTCTTCCAGCCCAACAGCTGTGAGCCTCCAGGGCCACTACCCAGAAGCCAGCTGCCTCTTCTTGGGGAATTCTTTGAAATTCCAGGCTTGGCCATCTGGGTATGCAAATATCTCCAGATTTGCTGAGCCCGCCAAGTGGCTGCACCCCAGGCAGAGCTGTGAGAATTTAACTGCTACTACCCCCAGATGGGGAAAACTGCCTCGGGGCTCTTGGTGCATGGAACCTATGCTTTTACCTATTGTGAGACTCTTAAGAGTGGTAGAGGAGTCCTGGGGGCTCCCTAGGTCCTGCTTTTAGTTACTAACTGTATAAGGGATTTTGCATCCAAAGGGTGAGTTGGGAGACCTTTGGAGTCCTCCTGGAGTGTGAAGCTCTCAGCTTCACAGCTTCCAGCTCTCAGCCCTGGAATAAGGAGGGAAGCCTTGGGTCTGGTGTGGCTGAAAGGATGGGGGCTATCTGCAGGGAAAGCTTCTGACTTCCTACCATGCTAGATCCAGGGAATAGAACTGGCTTAAGCAGCCCGGAGTAGGGCCAGCAGTCTGGCCCCCGGAATGCCTTGCTTTCTCCCAGGCCTCCCCCTGGGGCTGGTTATCTGGCTGTAGCAGGAGGAATGTGTGCTCTGAGTGGGGAAGGGGGGGCAGCAGGGTCAGGGCAGAAACCTGGGAATGTGGACTCGCTGCCTGCCTCTGTCCCTGTTGGAGGGAGGGAGCCATGGAGAATGTGGCTGACAGGCCCCAGGCGTGGGAGAGTGTAGGCTTGCTTGTGTGTGTTTGTGCGGGAGGGGGCTGCCCATGTGTGTAGGAACTTGTGAGAGTGTGAGAGAATTGTGAGCATGGACATTCCTTAGTGTTTATGCATATGGGTGTGAGCCTAAACTGTGTAGCCTTTGAGGAACAGAAGTCAAATCCAGATTTGAATCACAGGCCCATGACTTTTCAGTTGTATATTCTTGGGCAACAAATTTCTCTTTCTTTTGTTTGGTTTTCTCATCTAGAAAATGGGCACTTGACCCAACCTGGCCCATAGCAATGCTTTGTGGAAAATTGGCCTTAACATATTAAAGGGTTGGGGCTGCCTGCGAATGCTCCTGAATTCAGGGAAGTTGGCCTAGGTAGTTGCACATCTTTGCTGGACTCCTATACAAGCCAGAGGATTTTAGGCAGGACCATCTCCCAGGAAACCCAGGGACTTGGGGCATGTTGTCTGGGCCCCTTGGAGGCCTATGCCTTACCTGTGCCTATGCCTTTGGGCAAGGCCTGCAAAAATTTACCCAAAAAACAGGTAGGAATTTAGATGAACATGCCTAGCCAGCCTGTGTGTCCCTATACAGGGTCTGTGTTTCTTTTGGGGGACAAACGAGGGGTCCAGCTACACTTTCTAGTGAATAAAAGCCTGGAATGGAACGCTGGGAAGAGCAGCCTCCAGCCACCTGGGAGTGGGGATGATGTGGAAGGAGGCCAGACCTCCCCCGCAACCATTTCTCCATCCTACCTGAGGGATGAGAATAAGGGATGAGCGGTAATTGTAGCATTGCCCACAGCCCAGGATCCTTGCTTTCCCCCGTCCTAGGTCACAGGCTACCTAGTGGTTTTGCAGCTGTCTTATAAAGAGTGCCTGTGTGTGTATGTGCATGCGTGCAGGAGGAAGGGAAATACCTGCTTTGGAAGGGGAGCAGGTATTGGAATCTTGGATCAATTGGCAAGATTTGGGATCCAGGCACAGAGGTTGAGAGATTAGTTGTTACACAGCCAGACAAGAGAATGTTTGAAGTCTTTCCTGGTGGAACATTTAGGAGGCATTCCCTGGCTCCAAGGGATTACTGGAAGCCCCTGGGAGGGCCCAGGCCTTAACTGGAGGAAATGAGGGCTCCAGCCTAGCTAGCCCTACAACTGGAACCACGGTAGTGGCCTGTAAGGGTGTGTTGAAGGATCTTGGCCTTGTTCCTAATACACATGTACCACTAGGAAATGGTGTCTGGGGGTTGGAGACTGGATTTTTTGATCTGGAGCCAGCCTTCTTTCCTGATACAGATTTGTAATAGAGAGGGCTCTGGAGCTGATGCCTCCATTTCTATATGAGAAATGAAGCAATGGAGAGACTGATGTGCCATGGTCTTAAAGGAGCTTGTGTTGAAGGTTCTGGGACCCTGTTGTAACAGAGTATATCATTGTTGGGTAGGAGGCGCTCTGTGTTCTCAACCTTGTGAGAGTAGCAGGAAATGGGGCGAGTAACTATGTACTAGTTGAGTTGTACCTGATGAGAAATTGGAGGTGGTTTCCCCACCAAAGTCCCAGACTGTGGCCAGTGTGGCAGTGTACTAAGGGAATTGATAGGTGTGACCACTATGTGAGTGAGTACAGCAGTTTGAGTTTGTGATGCTTGGATTGTGTTTCCCAGGTGTGTGTAATGGCTGAACTAGTTGTGTTGCTGAGATGAATCAGATTTCTGGAGAGAGATGGACCTATCTGGAGAGAGTGATGTTATTAAGTAGTTATAATCATTATATTGATATGACTTAATTAGTATACAGACATTAAAAATAATCCCAGTACCCACTGTGTTTTGAATGCTTACCAGGTACTTGGCCCTGTACTAAGTGCCTAACCTGCAGTAAGTAGCTCATTGGTTCTGTAAGAGCCCTCAGAGTTAATGCTGGTTTGCCTGTGCCACAATGTTTATTTTTCCATGTTATATTCATATTGGGGGATGGGATTCAGCTACATCTGTTGTCTTAGTGGCTGAAATGCAACTTGTGGCAGTGTGGGGCCCTGTTGTATACCTGGGCTCTCTATCCTTTTGGACTGCCATTATGGGGCACTGTTGTTTCTTAGTTTTAAGACCCAGTTTGACAATGTTCTTTGAGGTGATGGTGTATAATTCGGCTGTGTGACTTTTTTGCTTTGTTGTGTGACTGTTGTGCACCCAGAGTATGTGACTCCCTTCTGTCACGTATTTGAGACCAGCTAGTGGAATGTATGACTTCTCTGTCTTGGTGATAATTGTAGGGGTCTAGTGTAGGATCACCGGTTGTGGTGGTGGTGTGAAGTAGTTGTGTGATACTGTGGCTGTATTGTTATTTGTGTGTGTCCGTGGGAACCATTTGTTTGACCCCTTGACCTCCTGCCATAACTTGGGTCAGACACTGTAGTAGTGTGCAATAACTCCATGTGGTGAGTGTGCTTCCTTGGTGGGGGCTGTGGCCCATAGTGACCCATCCCTGTACAGATTGTGTGTCCATGTGACCCCATGTGCCGCTAAGCCCCCTTTGGGGTCTGCGTGTTATCTGACCTCAGCCCCGGATGCCCCCACCTCCGCCAGCCCCGCTGCACCTCCCCCGCGCCGCCCGCCCGCGCCGTGCAGCGATCGATCGCCATTGATTGTCCCTGACGAGCTGCTCCACTTTCCAGCCAATGTCAGGAGGGGGGATCTCCGCCGCCCTGGCGGTGTCATTTCCACACACTCCCTGGGCAGCCGCCAGTGCGGGCGCCACTAAGAGCCGGCCTGGATCGCCCAGAGCGCGGACGGCGCCGCCCAAACCACTTCAGGACGGCCGACGGCGAGGCCTGACCAGCGCCCCCCCACCCCCACCTCCGCCTGCCTGGCCTGCGGCCCTGCACCCAGACCCTCCTCCCTGGGTGGGTGGATGTTGCCGATACACCAGTTTGAGCTGGCCCCAGGGAGGGTGGGGGCACGCTCCTTTAGCCAGTGTGCTCGGGTGGGGGCGTGAGGGGCCGTTTCCGGCGGGCGGAGGCGCCTGCGGGCCAACTTTGCCTCGGCCCAAACAGATGCTAATGATTTTCCGGGAGGCGCCGGTTATCTCTGGCCCCAGCCAGCCAGTGCTCGGGCCTGGGCCGGGCGTAGCTCCCCACCCTCCCCTTCACTCTTCTGACCCTCGACAAATGACCACCTGGCCCCAAGTGGACAGTGGGGGGCGCAAGCTGCCCAGCGCCCCCAGAGCTCTGGCTACAAGGGGATATTTGCTCTTGTTCACCCAAAATGCTGCTGCATCCTCCTCTGAGCCCCTTCCCAACTCGGGCCTCTGCCCCTCAGCGCCCAATCTGAACAGGGGAAACTGAGGCTCAGGAAAGCCCAAGTGCAAAGTCATGCTGACACAGCGCCTGCTGGGCTGAGTGGATCATGCTCTTTCGAGGCCACCCTGTCGGGGTCGGGGATTCACAGCCTTCCTGGTCCCCTTTTGCCCAGGGGCCAGAGCCAGTTTCCAGGCTCCCCCGTGGAAGTGCTGACGTGGCTTTGGGCAGATGTCTGGGGCCGGGAAGCGGGGCAGATGTCACAGTCCAGGGGAGGAGGCGGCTCCAAAGGGAGGGTGGGCAGGGCCTCTTGCCTGGCGAGACACGCCTCCTCCCCTAGCCTGGCGTTGTCTGGGGCTGGGGCACAGCCACTGGCCAGGCTGACCCGCCTCCCAAGTGTGGCGCCAGCACCTCTGTGTGGCAGCTGACAAGTGCTGTAACTTCTCCGGTCCTCTTCCTTCCCCGTGGAGGAATAGAACAGCACCTGCTTTGGATGAGTGTGAACCTCAGGTGAAAGCAGAGGTGTGTAAAGCCCCCAGTCCAGTGTTGGACACACTGTTCCCGCTCCACATGTGTTACTTATTACTACTATTGTCATTGTAAGTGGGAATTTGGTGTGTCCAGAAGCAAAACCGAGTCCTGAGAGTGCCAGCTGGCTTCAGAGGTCATTCCAGCCAGCCTCCTGCCTTGGTGCCCCTGGCCTGCATTTCTCATGCCTGTCTAGCTTTGTTTCTTCTCATTGAAGTGTCAGCCCCCCTCAGCTCTGCCTGCTGCCAAGCTGCCCCCACCCCCTCTTATCGGTGTGGTTCCCGCCTATCTGGCCGCCACATTGGGTCCCTTGAGCAGCACAGCCCCCCTGGGAACAGCAATCGATGGGGCGGAACAGCCTCCCTGACAGATGGACCCACGGAGGCTGGGCTGCTTCAGCAGAGCTCCCTAGGAAACCAGAGACAGGAGCGGAGCCACTGTGGCTGCCTCCTAAATAAAAGTGGGAGGGGGCGGAGAGATGAGGAGGAGGCCAAAGCTTGCAGCCAGCCCTAGGCTGAGCCAGCCCCCTGGGCATGGGCCTGGAGGGGTAGGGCAACCCCCAGACTTTTCTATAGGCCCAGATCCTCTTGCGGGGAGGGCTCTGTAGAGGTCGATTGGTAGGTAAGATATGTCCAGAGTCCCTCTCTTGGGCAGGTAAAGTTTTGCCATGCAGCCCCCCGCACCCCGACCATGGGCACTTTTGCTAACAAGCCCAGAGGCTGGTGGGTAGGCAGCAGGCTTACCACATTCCTTAGACCACAAGGAGCCTGTGAACCCAGAATGGCAGAAGGACCTTTTCTGCTCTGCCTGTAGATGATGAGCTGTGTGTGTGTGTGTGTGTGTGTGTGTGTGTGTAACCTCAGCACTAGTGACATTTTGGGCCATTTGATTCTTTGTCCTCTGCATTGTAAGATGCTTAGCAGCAGTTGTGACAACCAAAAATGTCTCCAGATATTGCCCAGTGTCCCCTGGGAGGCAAAATCAGCTCAAGTTGAGAACTGCTGGTCTAACTTGAAGACCAGCCCCCTGAGTTGGAAGGTATGGCTGGGACCTCATGGGTATGCCATATATCCTTTTAAATAGTGAATGTAAAGGGAGGTTTCCAGAAAGGCTCTGTCCCCAGCTGCCTCAGGCCCAGGAGGGTGGGAGACACCCTCCCCACGTCCCCATGGCCCCAACTGCTAGGTTGGAGGGAACCAAGCTTGCCTGAGATGGCAGGGCTTTTGGCGTCACTGCTCAGCTGCACCAGGCTTGGTGCCAACACCTTACTGCTGAGACTACATAGCATGGGGGTGGGGGAGTGGGGGCGTTCATGGGGATACTCAGGCTGCCTGGGAGACCTTCTGTCCAGCCAGCTTGAGATGAAGGGAGCCAACATGGATGATCAGCCTCCTCCCTTCCCCTGGTGCCCTGGCAATGTCTCTGCTGCCTCCCTCTAGGCCTGTGTTGGTTTGGGAGTAGGTCTAGCAGGCCTGAGAGCCAGTGGGGGCTACTGCCTGGAGTAGGAGGATTGTGGACACAAGTCCAGCGGGCCCAGCCAGCTGACAACTGGGCCACCTGAGTGCTGAGCTCTCCTCTTTAGGAAAGGGAGAGAAGAAGACACTGTGGGCTGGCTAAATGGTACCTGAGTCCCCTCAACCCACAAGCCCTTGAGCCAGAGGATTGGTGAGGGGACTCCCTCTTTAGTCATTTACCTTTTCCTGCCCAAGCAGACTGGCAGACATTTTGAGGAAAGGGAAAATCTTCTAGAACACAGTCTCACTGCTCGAAAGTCCCTACTTATATCTAACCTACTTCCTTTCTTCCTGCAGTATCTGCCCTATCCTAGCTTGCGTGATCTAATCCCAGCAGAGTTGGGGCGCAAGATTACAGGTTCTTTGGCCAGGGTGTGCCCTTATTCCTTGGGACAAGCACCCCACAGGAGAATTTTCGGTCAGAATAAAGGTCAGTGGGTCCTGGTGTGGGTAGAGGGATGATGCCTAAGTGGGCTCAGCTAAGGGATGGAGAGAGGCATCGGTGCTAGTTGACAGACCAGGGCCTACAGAGAGTAGGGTTGCCCCAAGACACATTGAACCCTAGAGCCTAGGGGGTTCTAGGGTAGGGAGGAGGAAGTGGCAGGGAGATGGGCAGTGGCTTTGTAACCAGAGATGGCAAGCCAAGCGGTCCGAGGCGGCAGCTTGGAGCTGGAGTTTAAAATAGCGCCTCGGCCTGGCCGGGATCAGATTCGGGTCACCCACAAGGCAGTGTGGCCACCACCATCCGGCTCGGGTTTCTTGCCTTCCCTGATGATTTAATGGAGGAGGTGGCTACCCAGGCAGGTAGGCCTAAGAAAAGGGGTGTAGGCATTGCCACTTCAGTCCCCTGAGCAGGCTCTTGCCTGTCCTTTCTCCTCCACACCCATCCCCATGGGACAGATTGCCTTCATGCCCTCCCTCCTCTTCAGTAAATATTTGACACCAACTGGGGACCAGGTACTGGACAAAGCATGAGGTGAGTTAGGCCTTGCCTTTTCTAAAGCCCACTAGTTTTGGTCCCCAGGAGGGGGAAGGTAGTGAGTATTCCACAGAGACTCTCCATGATGTCCTAGCTTCAATCCCGAAAGTCCTAGGCATGAGGAAGCAAGGGGCAGAAGGACCCCCACAGGCTGCAAGAGAGGAGAGTTGGACTTCGAAGAAGTCTTCTGTTTCTTCCTAAGAAATGGCTGTGGCTGCGACAGAGGGGAGAATGTCTTCTCCAAAGCCAGTGATCTTTCTTGAAAACTCCCCAGGGTGGTCCACTCCACCAGTGTTCCCTGACCTGCCCCCTCCCCCCAAGGCAGAGCCCTCAGACACAGATCTGAGAGCACATTCTGGTCCTTCTCTGTCCACATAGGGTGACCACTTCCTCAGGCCACCCCAAGGAATAGGACAAGGGGTCAGGGGATATGAAGCAGGGAGTCCCCTCTTTAGTTTTTCGAAGAAAGTAGTTCTAGCCCTGCCACATCCCATTATGCTTTTGGAAAGTGGGGAAAAGCTACTTCAGTCAATAAGAAGTTCCAACCAGGGACTTCCCTGGCAGTCCAGTGACTAAGACTCTGTGCTCCCAATGCGGGGAACCCAGATTTGATCCCTGGTCAGGGAACTAGATTCCATATACTGCAACTAAGAGTTTGCATGCTGCAACTAAGACTCAGCACAGTCAAATAAATATTAAAAGAGTTCTGACCATAATCCCTCTGCTCCACTCTCCCTGCTAGAGTCTTTGGGCCCCTAGGGGCAGTGGCAACCTCTGGGCAGCAGCTCTTGGGGCCCAGCAGGTATGGTTTCTCATCACTTTGCCCTTCTTCCTCATCTGTGAGTCTGAGGAGGTGACACAGCAGGCCAAGGGTGCTTCAGGCCTGATCTCTCTAAGTGGAGCACTAGCCAGCTGTCCTGACAGAAATCACATATATCTAAAAAAACATCTTGTATATCTTAATGATTTCTCAACAACCCCTGATTGAAGCATGCTCAATTTAGCCGTGCCGTAAGTAACTTTTTATATTTCCTTAGGGAATCATTTCACTTATGAATCTTTTCTGAATCTGCAGTCTCGATTAAAAGTTGATTTTTTTTTGTCTCTTTCTCCTCAGCTTCTGAGATGTTTCCCTAGCGAAAAGGGTGGTAGCACCATCAATCCTCTCTTGTTAGCCTGTCTGGGTCAGGAGAATTCTTCCTGAAGGGTCCAGGAAGCAGCAGTCAAGCCTTTTCTGTGATAGCACCTGGGGCTTTGTGACCTGAGGGGAGCTGCCCTGGCTGAGGGGCTTATAGAGGTTGGGAGCATTGCCAGTCTCTTACCCACATACACTCCCCTTCCAGCCCCCCAACACACACAGTGTTAACACTGGAGGGACTGTCTAGCCCATTCTGCCTTTAGGATGTCTCCTCACCAGTAGTTTAAGAATTTAATAAGGAGACAGAGAACCCTTCAAAGGTTCAGCTTGAGGGCACACAACAGGTTCAAATCCTGGCCCCGCTCCTAAACAGCTGTCATAGCCTGGTAAGTCACGTCTCTGGGAGCCTCAGTTTCCCTATTTGCACAATGAGAATGTGATGGCTAAATAAATTACCAAGGAGATAAAGAGTTTAGCATAATATCTTCAGAAAGGCAGTCTTTATTTCTCTTGAGGGAACCTCAGCACCAGGGAGCAGGGTTGGAACAATGCCGAGGGTCCTATCCCAGTTCTGAACAGTATCTAATTCTTTTCCCCAACCACTTATTATCTAGTCCTAGTGACACCCCTTGGGGTGAAGTGGTG
The DNA here is from genome assembly GCF_049115385.1 of Moschus berezovskii. Classification (NCBI taxonomy): domain Eukaryota; kingdom Metazoa; phylum Chordata; class Mammalia; order Artiodactyla; family Moschidae; genus Moschus; species Moschus berezovskii. The sequence continues at coordinate 61,178,997 of NC_142467.1, read as the reverse complement.
GGACTGGCATAGTTATCTCCCTGAGATTAAGGGTCTGGTGGGGTTGGGACTTGCCCAGGGGCTGCCCCATGAGGCCTACCCAGAGTTTCTGACTCTCCTGAGAGACAAAGGTCAGGGCTACAGTGGGAAGGCTGGAGGGCAAACTAGGGTGAGAAGCTCTGAAGTTAGAAGGGCCTTTGCCATAGACACTGTCCCCATATACTCCCCGCCCCCCACCTCCCTCCAATCAGGGGAAGGATTCGTCCAGGTGCTAGGACCTCTGGCTCTGACCTCTAACCTCCTACTCTGGCCTCCAGTGGGCTTTCTGAGTCACAACTGGGGGTGGGGCTGGGGGACACGGCAGCAGAGACTGCTCTGGGAGTTAACGATTTACGAGGGGCCCCTTCCTGAGGCCTCCCTCCTCACAGGCCAGGCAAGGCAAGCAAGCAACCCCGTGACAACCCAGGCGACTAGACACAGAACCAGTCCCGCCAGTTCAAAGAGCAGTTCATCCGGGGCTTACCCCCAGGCAATTGCCTGAGCACCCCATTCTCTGGAAGAACAAAGTAGGGCTTGGTAGGTGAGGTCTGGTCTGGGGAAAGGCTGGGTCCTGTTTTAAAGTCTCATGCTCTGCCTTCTGGGGCTGGATCTGTGAGGGGAGGCAGAGCCCCACCTCTTCCACTTCCAAGTTTTCTCCCTATTACCCCACCGGAGCCTGTAAATCTTGGGTAGAGCACTTTCTGGCCAGGCTGGCTTCTGGATGCCCAGGGCGCACACACCCTCACCCTTTGTTCTGGTCTACGGTCTCCAGATTTGGGATGCTGTGTCCTCCCGTCCCCCAAGGCCCCATTCTGTTACCTCGGGACCCCTCCCTCTCCCCATGATTCTGAGGGCCATTGAGCCACACAGCTTTGGCCTCTTGAGTGCACCCAGTCCCTTCCCACTTCCCATAGGAGAGACAGCTGAACCATGATTGTGCCTAGAGAAGTTGAGAGTTACTGTCACGGGCATGACACCCCCAACTGTCCCTGGCCCTCTGCCTTCGTCACATTTGGCTGAGTTCCCTATTTCCCTGGGTTTGGCAGAGTATCGGGCTACTTCTGGTTGTGTGTGGCACATGTGTAGCTGTGCCTGGGCAAGCAGAACTACAAAGTGTGTGAGGTGCATGTATTGGCATGGTCTCTGCTCCCTCCCAGCCTCACCCCAGAGTCATTTTGTTTTGGGACTGGAGAAGTGACCCTTCTGCTGGCCTTTTCCACTCTGTTTGCACAGCTCAGGGCCAGGCTGGGCCACCAAACTGACTTCTTAGGGATGGACTGGACTTTGACCTCCTAAGAAACAGACCTAGCTTTTCTGAAATTTCCTTCTAGTTTCACACTTCTCTTGTCCCTTCAGAGGTCATGGGGACAGCAGTGGTACCTAAGGGCCAATGGTCGGTATGTGAGTCCTGAGACCTCAGAGGCCTGGGCCCATGTCTAGGCAGTCAGGCGTCTCTCTCCCCCTGCCCATGTTTGCACCCCCAGCCCTGCTGTGGGTGAGGTGTAACCGCCAGCGTGACCCCACTGAAGACTATCCTGCACCCTGCCCTGAGGCAAGACTCCAAATGCCCTGGCTCTCATTTTCTGTGATAACAGATGAGGGAACTGGAGCCTCAGTAGAAGGGTATGCCAGACTCTGCATTGACCATCTAAATTTGAAACCCTAACTCCCACACTCCTCTCCCGCGGCCATTCCAAGCCATTGGATGTTTAATCGGTGGCTGATATCAGCTGATAAGTGAGGAAATGGCAACCCACTCCAGTGTTCTTGCCTGGAGAATCCTAGGGACGGGGGAGCCTGGTGGGCTTCCGTCTATGGGGTCACACAGAGTCGGACACGACTGAAGTGACGCAGCAGCAGTAAGGGAAAAGGTAGATCCCTCCTACAAGGCATGGGTTTAAACCCTGGTTTTGCTACACTGTAACATTAAACAGCTGTGTGAGTCCTAGGATCAAGCATATTCAGAGAAAGTAATTAGTATGGTGCAAGACACATAGTAAGTGCTCAGAAAAATGTTGGCTACGATCCTTATTACTGGTACCTACTTAGTGCCAGGCTTCAGGCCCAAAGCAGGTAGGAGACTCTCCCTTACTCTCAACAAATGTTTGTGGATGGTAGTAGTGAGGGGACAGGAGACAAATGAGCAAATAAAAGCTATTTCTGTGCAGTGTGGTCACTGTGGCCATAGGAGGGGACAGATGTGGGGTCCCAAAGCCAGGCCACAGAGTACAGTTGCTCAGTACATGCACTACAGAAAAGCCAGCTGGCAAAGGGAGCAAGGAAGACTGGAAGACAGTTCATGACCTGCTGCCAAATGGGGGTACCTATACCTGCCAAAAAGTGGTAGCTTTTTCTGATTTGCACAAAGACTAGTGCTGGCTCTGTAGAGAGAAGCCAAACTGAGGCAGGGAATAGAAGTCAGAGAAGATTCCCAGTGGAGTGATAACATACTGTTGGTCTTCAATGGGGACTTCAGGAGGTGAGCTTGATTAAGACCCTTCTGGGCAGAGGGAACAATTTGTGCAAAGACATGCAAACTTGAAGAGAAGTTTTGGGGTGTCTGAAAGAACCGCCAGTGTTGAATGGTGTTGGTCATCAGGGCTTAGGAACTGCAGGGAAGAACAGGACCAGTTAGGGAAGCAAGATCAAGTTGGGGCAGGGGCTTGAGCTGAGCCCAGTGGACTCTGAGGAGTCACTATAGGATGATGACCAAGGTGAATCCCAGACAGAGAAGCTTCACTAGGCCAGCAAATCTCAGGGGTTAGGAAAACAACTTTGGTGCCTGTCTCATGTCAGTTTCCTCATCTGAAAATTGGGGACGCTCCCACTACTGGGGATGATGTAAGGATTAAATGAGATAAGGTGCCTTAACTGTTTAGTTTAATGCCCTGCTTAGGGTGAAGGCTTTGTAAATGCCAGATATGGATATTCTAACCAGAACCAGAAGAGCAGGATCCTACCCAGAAGACAGGGTAGGTGGCTGCATGGCTTTTCTCTCCCCCCACAGGTACTGGAGACTTATGGAAATTGCTTCCTAAATCTAAGCTGATTGACTGAATAGCAATGTGAAATTCAAATACTTTTTGGAAGGAATACTGAACCAGGATCCCTTTACTGCTTGTGGAAGGGGCATAGAGTGGGGATAGTCACCCGCAAGGCCAGAGACCTCCTGCCCAATCCTTCCTGGGTGTCTCCCCCGTGTCTCACTCCTTATGGTATAGAGTTCTATGCAGATGGTTTGCACATGGCATTTCCTGTTCATGTTGCATTTTTCATGTGGACAGTTCTGCCACTCTCCTCTCTGGTTCCTATCTGGGGTGGAGAGGTGAGGATCTGGGGCTCCCTCTACTTCTTAATTTCCAGGAGAAGGGAAGACTCCAAGATTGACTCTAAACTGGGCCAGACATACGCAAACACCCCATCCCTGAGCAAGTTACCATTGGGATCACTTGACTCATCTTCACTGCAGCCTGCGGCCCCCTACACCCCATGAATTTCAGCATGAAGCTTTTTTCAGGTGTGCAGGGCCTGATTCCGCACTCCCCCCCAGGCTGCAGTTCCCTGAGGATGGAGTTTCATTTCTTGGGTCCTAATCCTCTGAGGCCTGCTGCTGACTCGTGGGGAACAAGTTCCCCTTCACAGTCTAGGCCTGAGCTTCCTCAGAAAAGGTAGACCGTGGTGGGCTAAGTGTTTGGAGATCTTTGGTCATCTTGGCATGGGACGCTGCCTCCTTTTTCCTCATATAGTCAAGTGAGTGTCCAACACAGTACCTGACACTCAGGGTTGGCCAGAATGTCTGTCTTTAAGCAATTTAGGGGTGATAATCTAGAGGTGTTCAAATGAACACCTTTCTCTTAAAACTATGTTCTCAGAGCAAGTACCTTGCTTTCCTCATGTGGTATGTTTGGGGTGGCTTTGAGGAACGTTGCTGGAAAAGAGATGCTAAAGCCTCCCCCCCACTTAGGAGCCATTCCTTGACAAACAGTTGAGAGAACACTTCTCAGCATTTGAGGAAGGGAGGGGGTGTCCACGAGAGGGTCACTCCCTGCGGCCTTGGAGGTCAGGGCAGGTAGACAGTTCCAGATGAACTCTGCCCTCTGACACCTCCCTCACACCTCTATCCCCTGGCTGGCTCAAAGTCCCAAAGCCAAATTTAGAAAGCTTGGAAGGTGGGCATCCACAGGCTGCTCCTGTGAGACCCAAGCCCCAGGTGCGCGACACCCAGGCAAGCAACACCAAGGAGCAGAAAAGACAGTGAGGTGGGAACTGCTTCCACTTCTTCCACTAAGACTGCTCCTGTGACTGGAGGCACCCGGGCTGCCACAGTTAACTCCCAGTTATCTGGGCCCCAGGCTGTAATCCCCAACCTCCCTGCCCCTTTCCTGCTAGGGTCTCTCCTCTGGGGGTTGTGTTTTCTCTGGCGCAGGAAGCACAAAGCCACCCCCACGAATTCCACAGAACTGAAGAAACTTCCCACTTGGGGAAAGACCCAGGGCTTCTGCTATGGGTCTCTGAAGTGGCGAGAGGTCGACATATGCAGCTTTAGGATTAGCCCAAGCTGGGCAGATGGAGGGGCCGGTGAATGACGGTGAGGATGTGCGGGTCCAAATCTGAATCTACTGGGCTTTTATTCTTTCAGCCAGTGTCTGTTGAGCATGGCGCTGTGCTAGGCACTGTTTCAGGCTCAGAGTTCACAGGCCACCGTCTCAGAGCACCACTGTGTGGTCTCTTTAGTTTCAGGACTCAAGTGTTTTGGTTGGGGGCGGCGTGGCAAACAAAATGTCTTTTCTCGAATCAGTTTCCTCATCTGTGTAATGGGAACAGGGACGTCTGCCCCCTTTCTCCCTGGGAACTAGAGCCCACTGAGTATGGGAAAGCGCTCTGGGAAGAGTGGAATCTTTAAACACGCGTCTAGTTCCAAGCGTGCTCCGCTAGGAGTACCCGGCCCCACGCGCACCTGAGCTGAGGGGCGCGGCCAGACCCTCCCCGCTGGTCCTCGTAGCTTTGCGGCCGGCTGGCGAGAACGGGCAGGGGGATGGCGGATTTCCCCGTAAGGTGCGGCTTCAAGCCCATGCGCTTCTCACAAAACAAGTGAGGTCCTCTTATTTTTTGTAAAGTTGCGGGAAAAGAGGTGAAGACCGGGCGCGCTGGAGAGCTGAGCCTGGGCCGACCTCGTCAGAGCGCGGGGAGCTACAGGCGCAGTGGCTGCGGCTCCGGCCTCAGAGCCTGCGGCGTCCAAGTGGCCAGAGCTGCGTCGGGAGGGAGGCGGAGGGAGGAGGGAGGGGAGCCGAGGTGGCGGGGCGGGGGGGGGGGAAGAGGAGGAGGGAGCGCGGAGTCCGGTCCGGGTTTTGCCGGCAGCCCCCGGGCAGCGTTCAGAGCTCCTGCCCGGGCGGGCGCGCGGCGGCGGAGCCTGAGCGGGGATGTAGAGGCGGCAGCAAAGGCGGCGGCGAGAGCAGGCGCCCGAGCCGAGAGAGAAGAGCAGCCGAACCTTGTTCCTCAAAGCCGGGCCCCGCGTCCCAGCCCTGCGCCCAGCCATGCGCGCCGCCTGCTGAGTCCGGGCGCCTCACGCTGCGCCCTCAGCCAGCCGCTCCGCGCTACGCTCAGGGGTGATTAGTTGCTTTTTGTTGTTTTTTAATTTGGGCCGCGGGGAGGGGGAGGAGGGGCAGGTGCTGCAGGCTCCCCCCCCTCCCCGCCTCCGGCCAGTCGCGGCGGCGTGACTCCGGCTCCGGACCCGGGCACGGCGGGCGGCGCGGCTGGAGCGGAGCGCACCGCGGCGGCGGTGCCCAGAGCGGAGCGCAGCTCCCCGCCCCGCCCCTCCCCCTCGGCCTCGCGGCGGCGGCGGCAGTGGCGGCTTGGACGACTCTGAGAGCCGGTAGGTGTCGGGCCACGGCCCTCCCCCGACCCCCCCGGAGGCCGGCCCCCTCCCCTTCCCCGCCTACCTCCCTCTCCTCCCCCGGGGCCCCGGTGCGCGGCCGGGGCCGGAGTTCGCTGCAAGTCTGCGGAAAGTTTGGCGGCGCGGGCTCCCCCGAAGTTCAGGTGCGGAAAGCCAGGGACGGGAAAAGAGGGGTCCGTGTTTGGGTGTGGCGGGGGCGCCCGTAATCTGAGCCTCGGAGCCCCCGGGGCTAGGAGCCCTAGCTCCGATGATCGCTCAGTGGCCTCTTCTATACTCAAGCCTCCCCAAGCCGCAGTCAGCTCGGTCGCAGATCACTGAGTTCAGACAAAAAGAGGGTTTTTAGGGTCGGGGACGGCCGCTTGGACACCTTGGATAGGGGCCGGGGCTCTCCCTGCGGGGTACTGTCCCTTCCCCAAGTACTCGAGCTTGAGGGCACAGGGGCCGCGGGAGCCCGTGTCTTCACCTCTCGGCGCTGGGCTCGCGCTCCGTCTGCGGGGGCGACTGATTGGAGATCTCCGGCGCGCACTCCCCCCAACAGACCCCATTCGTAGTCCTGTCTTTTGGGGGCATCACGCACTGCTCTTAATGCCCTAGACGATGCGCGGCTGAGTCTCCCCCTCCTTTTGGAGGGGGCGGTGGCCACTTCCACATTTCCCCTCAGGCTCCTCGCCCCCGCTGCCCGCGGGGTGTCTGGCGGGCAGATCAAGTTTGACCTTTTTTTTTTTTCGTCAAAGTATCACCCCCGACCACCACTGCTCCCCGCGGCCTCTCTCTCCCTTCCTCCCTAGCCTTAGGGAGTCTTTCAGCCTGTCTCCCGAGCCCCGCGTGGCCAAGCAGCATGCAAAGCCAGGGAGGGAAAATGGGGGTGTTCTTCTAGCTGCGGAGCTGTGGGAGGTGGGTGTCCCAGCCGCCTGCTTCGCTGCTCTGGCCCCAAATTTACTCGTGAAGTTTGACCCCGAGCCCCCCTCCCTCTTTGCTTCCCCAGAGCGAGGGGCCGAACCGCCGCGAGAAGAATGTGTTAATTTTCTTGCTGGGGGAAGTTGTCCTCGCCCGTAATGGGCTGCTTTCCGGCGGGGAGCGCGGGGTGCGCCTGGCTTTGTTTATTTGTGGGATCCACAGAAAGTGAGTGACCCCGGCTTTTAAATGGGGGGCCGCCTCCCGGGACCTGTCAGAAGAGCTGAAGCGCCCAATGAGGGAGCAAAATCGCTTTTTGGTGCCCCCACCTCAGGAATCGGAAGGGGTGCGCGGAGTTGGACTGGTGCCACGGGCTGCAAGGAGGAACCAGCAGATTTGGGGGTTCTGTAGGGACTCATCCGGGAAGACCTGCTCCCTGTTGTCTCCTGCGACGGGGGTCTGAAGGGTTGGCAGCCGCGCCCTACTTTGCCCCCGGGACCCTGGGTGGTCTGAGAGTCGGGTCTTCTGATAGAAGGGACTGAAGCGGGGGGCGGGGGGTTCTGGCGAGCCAGCCTCTTGACCTCCGCCTTCCCCTGCGCCGCAGCCGCTGTTCCGAGTCCTAGGTTTTGTGGTGGGCCGGCTGCCCCCACCCACCCCCGCCTCCCTGCGTTTGCGCAGGAAGCGCTGGGGAGGGGGCGTGTGCGTTCGTTCGGCCCTCGCCCCCGCCGGAGCCGCCCCAGGGCGACCGGCAAACAGTGTCCCTTTCAAGTTTTCCGCTGGGGCCGCCTGGCGGGGGCTGCGTGCGCGGTCGCTGCGGACTTGTTTGGAGCGCTATTTGAACGCCCGGCGCCACCTCAGCTGCCCCGGCCCGCGGGGGCGGGAGGCGGGGGCCGGGGGAAGGCTCTCCATGCAAGTGAGAGCATTTCAATTAGATGGTTTTAGGGGGCGTGCTGGCCGAAGCTTGCCCTAATCCCCCTCCCGAAAGACCCCCCCACCCCGTACCCTAGGTGCCTACCGTCTTAGGAAACCAGGGACTGAGACCCGAAGCCATCTCCCAAACGCCTTTTTGAGAGCGATGCGGGGAGACTGAGGCCAGCGCTACCTACTACTGCGTAGTGTTGATTTAGCAGTTTCCCTGGATGAGACTCAAGCAAGAGCTGGCGGGGTCGGGGGTGGGGGTGGGTAGTGGCCCGCTCTGCAGCTGTCACCCCCTTCCCAGAACGGAAATTGTCCTCTCTCCTTGGGGAGGAGGGAGAGGGGGTGATTTTTGCCTTGGGAGAGGGTGGGAACAGCTGAGGGAGGTTGGCCTCTGAGTTCTCAGTTAGTCCTGGGGCCCTTGGTAGAAGCCCACCCCTCCCACACCCCCACCTCCAGTCCTGGCAGGAACCTGGGGCTCTCCCAGGGAAGCAAGAGCTAGCCTTGAACCTCCCTCTCCCATGCCACGTCCCTTTCCAAGGTGGGGGGCAGAGGTTCCTCTGCAGAAGACAGACCCTTGGCTGACTGGCTGTCCGTTGGCCCTTATTTATGTGTGTATTTGGGCCCGGCTGTTTTCCCGGCTCAGCAGGTGACCCTGGCCGGGGCCTCCTATCTCTCCCCCGACAGAGCCTGTTGACTTACCCGTGGGCCAGCAGCCTCGTCTTTATCACGTGAGGCCTGGAATGTCCACCCGTCAGGGCTGGGCTGGGTGGGGGAAGGGAAGGGAAGGGGAGGATTCTGCATCCAAGGCCCAGGCCAGATTAAGTCTGTGCTCTGTGGGTTCCTACTGTGACCCCCAACTCTTGCTGCCTCTTTTCAGCTTCTACCCATTTGGCAAATGAGAAACTGAGGCTCATAGGATTGGCGGGGGGCAGGTTTCATATGGATAAACAAGCCTGTGGGAATTAAATACCTTGCTTTCTTTAGGACCTCACCTACTTATTCATGGGACAGTAGAATGGAGATTGGGGGGGTCTCTCTGGGAGGGAGGGGTGTACGCTGGGCTGAGGTCAGCTGACTTTCCAGGGTAAAGGATAGGGTGGAGGGATGCTGGGATGCTGATGAGCCAGACTCTGGCCTGCTTTCTTAGATCCCTTGTCTTTTGGGGTGACCATGAAGTCAAAGCCAGCTCCCCAGCTTGGTATTCTGCAGCATATCTCAATTGGCTAAGGATGGGGCAGGGCTCACTTATCATTAAGTTGTTGTTATTATTGCCCACCCTTTATATGTGGTTCAGTTCTTCATTCATTGGCCCACTGTATATTTATTGAGCACCTACTATGTGTCAAGCCCACCCTCTGGACTTGCAGAAATGAATCATTGACTCTACCCCCCACCCCCCTGGAGGTAGGCCCAGGGCAGGAACTCCGCCCTGTTTACCTGCCCCCTGGGCCCCTGAATGGAGTTTTCCCCTTTTTTAGCTGAGGCTCTCCCTCTCTTACCCCCCCACCACCTGGTCCCATCCTAGCCTCTGTGTATGGTTGTAGGGTGCGCGCGGGAGCGCGTGCGTGTGTATGTGTGAAGTGCCCTTGATTAAGTGTATTAATAGTTAAACTCTCACTCATAGCTGAAACTCACCAGACCACAAAAAGCCTCCCCAGTTACTCACGCGCTACTGCCCAACAAGAATATCCCACTCAAGTTTTTTTTTTTTTTTTGCTTTCTCTTACTTCCCCCTTTATCCCCCCCAACTTTGAGCCCACCTCCCAAGCTGCAGGCAATGAGAAAGGACTGCCCCCACAAGGACCCAGGAATCTCCAACCATTCCACTTGCCCCCTGAAGCCAAAGGCAGTGTCAGCTGCTCAGTGAGGCTGTGTAGGTCTAGTCTGTTGGTATGGGATGTGGGAATCTGGGCAGTGTGTGTGCTAATGACTCAAGATGGATATATCTGTGATTCTGTGTGTTGAATGTGTGTCTGTTTATCTTGGGGTGTTGGGAGTCTAAGCCTGTGTATATTTGTGAATCAGGACATGTGTTTATGGATCTAAGAGTTGTGTCTGTATCACATATATATACCTGTGTGTTGTGAGCCTGGGAGTCTGTATCTGAAAGTTGGGTCTGTCTCTGTCAATCTAGGAATGTATATATTCTGAGTTGTGTGGGCCTAGAATTTTGGAGAGGGTGTGTTCGTGATTTGTGTATGTGTGTTTTGTATACGCTTGTAAATTTGGGACTGTATCACTCCTTGAGTGGTACTGAATTGGGAAAGAGTGTGTGACTCTGGGAGTGGGCATATCTGAGCTATGCTGACAGTGGTCTGTGTCTTTGGAAGCTGGTGTCTGTGTTCCTTGCTCTTTCTGTATCTCTGTCTGCCCATCTGTTTTTCTGAGTCTCTCCCTCCCTGGTTGAGGCCCTGAGTCTGTGAGCTTGTGTGGTGTTGAACCTCTCCCACCCGGTCCTTCTCCTCCCCTGCCCTCCCCAGCAGTAACTGGGCAGCCTCCCCGTCTGCCTGCCTGCTGGGAGTTTGGAAGCCATGGAGGGAGACAGGCTGGGGCTGGGGTGACAGCGCGTATCCACGGCAATGGCAGCCTGTGATTACGGGAATAAAAGGATTTTAAGGTCATGGGTGTATTTTTTTGTTTTGTTTTGTGTTTTCCCCCTCTTTGGTGGAGCCATTGGCAACAAAGGGCCATTGCTGTGTGTCTGCAGGTTGGGAGCCTGTCCCCATGCAAGTGAACATGGATCTGTGGGTCTTTCCTGGGAGCATGAGCACATGTGTGTATATGCATGAGTAGAGCCTGTGAGAACGTGTGTTCCACTCTGCCTGCTCCCTGTGAGAGAGTGCATAGCGCTGTTCCCTGGGTAAGAATTCTCAGGAAAACTTCTTGATTTGGGGTATTTCATGGAGCTGGAACCCTGCAATCCTGTGTGTGCTGAAGAGTGGTCTGGCCCCAGTCTTTGCCTACCTGTCTCCCTCTCCCCACCCCACTCGCCATAGGGTGTCTCTGGCCAGAGCCTGGCTCGGCCCAGTCACCTGGGCCAGGCCACATCTCAGGGTGTCAGTGCCCCTGGCCCTGCTCCAGCCCCTGTAATTGCATTCTGCCGCCTAATCCCCCGCCAGCTCAATTAGATCGCAAATTCTTCTTCATTTCCTGCCTCTGATGCTGGCCTCCCTCTGGGCTCACAGGGCCTGGGAGGGAGGGAGGGGATCTTGCCCCCTCTTCCGCCTGCACTGGGGGCTCTGGAGGTGGGGTGTGATTAGTTCCTGGCACACCGGCTCTCAGGTGCTGGTTGCAGCCCTGGGGGCCAACAGGACAGGGCTTTGCTGACCCTTTATAGACCAGCCTCGGCAGCCCTATGCTAGGTACCTGGTACCTGGGCTCTAAGTAGACCAGGCAGATTGCTCTGGCCAAGCCCCTAAACAGTGTTCTCACTGTTGGTCCCCACAGGTTCTACCCATCTCCTTGTTCCCAGAGGAGTTGCTGACCCACCCCTTGGTCTAGCAGTTGTGACCTTGTTTTTGACCTTTTCCTGGTGACTGTTCCAGGCACAATAGGATCACTGAGCTCCCCCGCTACTGGGCCCTCCTAATTCCCAGCCTCGACCTCACCCAAACAGGTATATTTGACCACTGGCTCAGGAGTCAGACCTGGCTCCAAATCCTGGCCATGTCAGTGGCAAACTGGATATGTGTATGACCTTTGGTCCATGTATGTTCTGTGATCCTCAGTTTCCTTATCCCTGAAATGGGAGTGTAAGAGTGCCTGCCTCACAAGGCTATTTTCACACGGACACATGGCTGTGCAGTGCCCACCATCAGTGGCTAGCCCACAGTCAGCATTCAGTCAAAGCTGGCTTTTATGATGATGAGGACTTCCTGTCCCCCAGTGAAAAGGAAGAAAAGAACACATGCTCATGGTTAGCGTTTCTGTCTTTATTCTGCTAGTTGCCAGGTGTGTGACCTTGGGTACGTCACTCCGCCTGTCTGGGTTTCTCTTCCCCATCTGTGAGATGGGACCCACGATGGGCCTGACCTCACAGGACTACCTGCATGCTTGGCCCTACCCCCCTGCAGGTTTTCAAGGTGTTACTTGTACTCATTTCTTTTCCTCACACCAAGCCTGGGGTGGGGTGGGGCTGGTGTAGACACAGGCTCGGGGACAGGGGGACTGGCCAAGGTCATGAGGTTGATGGTGGGGCCTGGGGAGGGCGGTGGGAGGGCTGGGGGATGACCTGCTGGCTTGCTCACCCGTTGACTGGCTGGCTCAGCTGAGCTGTGAGGCATGGCCTTCCCTCCCGCTGGTCTCTGTGGAAAGTGGTGGCGCGGCTGATTTTTTTTTTCTGTGAAGGGGAAGCTGGATGTCTACCCCCTCCTTCCCCAGGAGGTGCCTGTGGCAGTGGCTGTGCTGACAGGCCTCCTGGCCTTCTGACTAGGGTGGCTGGCAGCTCTGGAGGGCCGGCTGCGCACAGATCAGCCAGAGGGAAGAGAGAACCGCAAAGGTCCCCTGCCCTCACTAATCCCCCGGGCCCCTCCCAGCCTCAGCCTGTCCTCCGTCTGGATGGAAAGACAGAAAGCAGCCACGGGAGGAGGAGAGCTGGGGGAGGCTGGCTGAGCTCAGGAGGTAGTGGAGGGGGACTGGGGAGGGGGGTGGTCTGCTTCAGGGTCCCTGTATCTCCCTGGCTAGTCTCCTTATTTCTATGACCTCTGTCACTCATTGGCCTAAGGTCGTTAATATTTCATGGCCTTTGGAGCCAGTCCCCTGCCCCAGCCCACAGGCCCCCTTTGTCTGCCTGCTGCCCCCCCCCCGGGTATCCCTGTCACTGAATTGCTGAATTACTGACCTCAGGGCTGCCTGTGCCTCCCCCCAGCCCTGATACCATCCATATCCTTCTTGACCTGCCCCCCACACACACATCTCTGTCTGTCACAACTTGGTCTCTCCTGCGTGTCCTCTCCCCCTCTCTCACATCTCTTGACTGTCCCTCTGCCCTTTCCCTCCATTTTTCTCTTTTTGTTGGCCTCCTCCTCCCCAGCAGGACAGAAACAGCGGCAACTGGTGCTCCTGGCTGCCCCCCCCAACCCTGTCCACCCCTTCCTGCCCCCATCCCCCCAGCTGTGCTGGCCGTGAGAGCTGGTTTTATTTATTTTTCTGTTTGTTTGGGAAGAGGGCAGGGGCAGTTCTGGGCCCTGGCTGCTGCGCTCTGCCTAGAGCAGCGGGCAGGCGGGCCGCACTGGCCTCCCAGGAATGTGGCCGGGACGCCCCGCGCTATATTTACTTCCCTCCAGTTGCTGGCCCCAGCAGGGCAGAGCCAGGCCTGCCCGGTGGCCCCGGGAAGCCCTATGCCCACCCTCCCCTGTCCGGCAGACCCCACATGGCCCTTGGGCCCACTGTTCCCTCCCTTCACCCTGACCTCCCCTGACCTCCTTGGACTCGCCCCGTCTGCCAGCAGGAACGCTAAAGTGCCCTGCCGGGACAGGCATAAAGTGCAGGCACAGTGGCCTGACCCATGTGGGACTGCAAGCACCTGGCCACCCCCACACCCCGACCTAGGGGCCCAGCCTGGGCCTGTAATCTGGTGGCCAGAACTATGCAAAGCATCTTTTTGGGCCTCTCCCCACTGGCCCGGTCCTTGCTCTTGCCATGGTCCCCTCAGCTCTGCTGTGATCACTGGCCAGGGTGGGGTGGGCTAGGGTGGGAGGCCTGAGCCAGCGCCAGCAGTTGTGTCCCTTCACTGCTGTCTCACTTCCCACCTCACCTGCTGGCCCTCCCAGCTTTCCTGTGTAGACATGTATTCATGTGCATGGTTAAAAGCTTGCACATACATGTGCAGCACCTATGAACACATGTTGGAGTAGCCCTTCTGTGGAGGCAGGGCCATGCTTCTAACCAAGTCCCTTGATCATCAGATGCTAATGGGAGGTTACTGGGCTTGCTGCTTGCCAGCCTTGCAAGGGATGTGGCGGTGATTCCTTCCTGTCCCCTCAGTGTCTGGCACCAGCTAAGTGTTTGAAGAGCTTTAGCTGCTGTTCTAATCACTCGCTGTCTCCCAGTTATTACTATAATAATCATAGTAGGTCTTAACAATGGCGATGACAATGGCTAACCCGTCCCAGCCCCTGACTGAGGGCAGGCACTGTTAGGAGAGCTTTCTAGCCTTTGCTTCATTCGTTCCTCACAGTAGGCCAGTGATGGGGGTGCCGTTAGCTTCCTCATATACAGATGAGGAAACTGAGGCTGGAGTGTTTGGGACTTGCCACTCCAAGTGGGATTGGGTCCTGGCAGAGCCCTTGATGGGCCATGAACACCACAAGGACAGCCAGGGTTGGGCTGTGCATGGCAGTCCGTACTGCTTAGCACACAGCAGCCACTCCGTCAATGCCTGCAGGGTATAGGCCTTGCTCTCTTTCCTTCTTGAGTCCGCCAGCCCCTGGCAAGGGATCTGGCATTTGGTGGGAAGGTGGGCTGATTGACTCGTTGGGTGAATGAAAGAATGAATTAATGAATGAGCAGGTGATTGGCTGTGGGATTGAGTGCTCTCAAGGGACACCAGGATGGGGGAGGTGTACTTATGTTGGTGAGGAGACTGGTCAGGGAGACCCCCTGGTCCTGCAGAGGATTCTAGGAGCCAAGGTTGAGGGGCGGGACTGAGAGATGCGTCCAGAGACCATAGGCTGCCAAGGCTGAGCCCTTGGGGCAGGTCATATCATCTTCTCCCCCTGACCTCAGTTTTTCTGTCTATCAAATGGGCTTGGGAACCTTGCCCCGGCTGGCTGGCTGCCAGCTGGCCTGGGCTGGGGCTGGCCTGGGAGCCTGAGAGGTGAGGGACTGTGGTGGGAAGGAGGAATCAGTGGGTGGTGAAGACTGGAAGATGAAGCGTGGAGCTTGGCTTGGAACCTGAGAAGCAGGGAGACCAGCCCTGACCTGACACCCCTCCTCCCTCTGAGCTCCAGGGTGGGGGCACAAGCTGACAAAGCCCTACCCACCCGCTTGCACTCTGGTGAGGTCTGGGCCTCCTGACAGCTGCAGCGTCCATGGCTGTGTTTGCCACAAGGTGGTGGCCTGTCCTCCAGGACTAAACCAGCTTAATCCCCATAACCCCCTGCCCTGCCCCACAGCCTCACGTCCAGTTCCTGGTGACCCTGATGGGAGAGCCCAGCTCCTTTCCTGCCTGATCCGCCTCCCCCAAAGCTCGATAGAAAATTGCTTAGCTGGGCCCCCAGCAGCAGGTAGGAGTGGACTTGGCCCCCTTTCTTCTGGCGGTGTCCAATCTCAGTGGCCTGGAATCGTAAGTCACAGGAGTCTAGAATCATAGGATGCTTGGAGCTGAGGGATTCTTGTCAGGATTCTTGTCGTGTTGAGAGTCTAGAATCACAGAAACATGGTCTTTACTGCTGGAAGGAAGCATGAATGGTCATGTTTCAATCTTGTTCGATGCTGGGAACATTGAGAATCTGAGAGGAGGGGCTTCCCTGTGGTGCCCGCCAGTGACATGAAACCCAGTTCTGCCTCTGGTCTGCCCCTCTCTGGAAATAAATCACACCAGCACGAGGAGTGGACTGTGTGGGCCCAGGCAGGCAGTGAGGGGACGCACTAGCCTACAGGCATGGGAGGGGTCCTCACGGCAGTGCCCGCCCGCCCGCTGCCCACGCTTCCCGAGGCACCAGTGTGAGGAGGAAATGCAGGCTGTTGCTTCCAGCGACAGCCGGCAGGGCCGGGCGGCTTCCCAGCTCCCCCTCTGATTCACGGCCGCCTGCAGCTCCCCCCTCCCCTGGGGGCCTCTGCAGCCCCATCTGTGCAATGGGGAGAGGAGGCTTCACCCCAAAGTCTAGTCACAAAGACAGTACAGTTGTGATTCTTTTAAAGCCCACCCTTACGCTTTGGGAGAGTTGGGCCAGTGGTCCTGAATAGTCAGCTGGACATTTGGCCCCAGAACACTGAGAAGTTTTGTGTGGAGTCACCCTGATGCCTGCGAAGCTTGGGAGGGCTGCATTGGTTCCTGGGGTAGAAAGTGTACCAGGTGGGAAACGATAGAGAAGGGCCCTGCCGCGAGGGCCGTTCTTCCCATTCAGGAAGAGCTTGGATGGGAGCTGGGCGTGCTCCTGATCTCAGTATACCCATCTGCAAAATGGAGCATGTCATGCCTTGTGGCCATTCATTCATTGTCTACTCTGTGCCTGGACATGTGCTGGTACCGGGGATGCTGAGGCAAGTGGGAGGATGGTAGGGAGAGGAGAGGTGTCCTTGGCGGTGGGGTGGGAGTATGATTTGGCTGAAGGGTTACTCTGGGAGAAGGAATGAGGTTGAGGGGGCAGATAAGGGGCTGACCGGCGAGGCCAGTGTCCAGCGGAAAATCCCAGCTGTTCTCAGGAAGTGTTTCCTCCACTGATCCCCGGGGAGGGAGGCAAGGCAAGCAGGAAGGAGGAGAGTTGGGGGCAAACAAGGCCCCCAGCCAGTCCGATGGAGACGTCCCAGGCCTGGCAGCTGGGTGGGTGTACCCCTCACACTGCAGGAGGGCTGGAACGCAGCCCCCCACGCTCCGGAGCTGGGCCTGTGGTGGGGGGCCGGGGCTCTCAGGAGGGGCTGGGCCATAGTCCAGATTTCAAAGCCTTCCCCAGGGGCCTTGCGGTGCCCTCCGCCCTGTCCTGAGCTGCCGCCGCGGGGGTGGCAGATGCTGTTTCATCGGCTGAGACGAGTGGGAGGCCTCCGGAAGGTCCTCCTGGGAGGTTCCGGGGGGCAGCGGGGGCGTCGGCAGCTGCCGCCCAGCTAGGGCTTGTTCACGGTGGCCTCCCGAGTCCCTCAGTTCCCCCAGGCCTGGGGATGGAGCACTGAGACTGATGCCTCCTGCCTTCACTCCCCCTACTGCCCACCAGGCTTCTTGGCTCTGGCCCCCCTCCCGTCCCTGGCTGTGTCTGCAGAGCCCCCCGGGGAAGGCAGGGGAGGAGGCGCAGCGGGCTCAGAACAGCGGGTGCCCGCGCAGCCAAGTATTTGCGCGAGCTGTCAGAGACAGACAGGCATGTAGGGAATTCGGTGCGTGTGGGGCTGGGGGAAGCAGCCGGTGGGCAGGCAGGCAGGAGGGGGGAAGCTGGGGCTGCCTCCCCCGCCTGTTGAACCCTGCAAAGACCACCGTTCTCCCAGCCCAGGCCAGAAGGTGCATTCGGCACCTCCTTCCTGTCTGTACCAGTGCAGGGGACAAGAGGGACTGGGTGGGACCCTGGCTGATGACAGGGCTGACACTGGGGAAGGGGTGCCCTGCTGAAGGCCAGAGCCTGGGAGAGGCTGTCCAGTGGAGTGTGGAGCCAGGCAGGAATCCGGGTTGTGCCCAACTGTGGCCTCCAGGAAATAGCAGCTGTCATGCTCCCGCGTCTCCCCCCTCCTCAAGCCTGGCACAACTTGTTTCCTGGCCAGGGTCCGGCTGGGGCAGATTGGAGGAGCCTGGTATTGCCCAGGCTGGGCAAAGAACAAGCAGGATGAAGGGGACCATGTTTATAAGCCTAAAGGTACTTGGGGATGCCGGCGAGAGCTTCCCCTGGTATTCTTTTGCTGAGCAGGCTGGAGTCATTTTGAAGGAGGGGACTTCAGCCCTTACCTCCCTACACAAAGACCCCAATTTAGTCACCTGAGTCTTCTCTCCGATAGGGGCTATTAGGCAGGTCAGGGCCTAGAGCTGAGTGATACTTGATGTTTCATAGCTGAGAGCCCAGAGAGAGGGATACATTGGCCTAGGCTCACACAGTGGGTTCTCCAGCCTTCTCCCTACCCTCACGTGGGTGGGGTCAATGGGAAGAGGTGAACATTGGGGGTTTGCTGGGGTCGGGGGCTATATTTAGTTCAGTCCTGCAGAGCCAGGGGGCCCCTGGGAGCAGCTGTTGGGGCTGGGGGGGAGGCAGACAGGCCTCGAGCTGCATTTAGTCTGGACAGAAATATCCTCCCCCCACCCACCCACCCACTGGCTGGGCGGCCAGGCTGCGGGCTTGTCCCCTGAGGGGCAGCTTGCCTGGGCCTGGCGGCCGGCGGGACAGGCAAGATGACCCGATAGGCTTTTCCCAGCTCAGGTTTCGATGAAACAGGAACCGGAGCCGTAACCTGGGCTGTGGGGGCCAGGGCTGCTGGAGCTGGGGGGCCAGGACTGCCTCCCTCCTGCTCCCTTCTGCTCTCCACCATGCAGCCTCCCCTTCTCAGAGGCCTGGGGAAGCAGCAGGTTATTTATCAAGCGGCCTCCCTGCCGCGTCTGCCCGCGCCTGCCTCCCTCCCACCCCCCAGCCTCCAGCGCTGGCGGCCATGAGCCCAGCAGAGCAGGGTGAGCTGGGCGGGCTGGCGGCGGGATGAGCTCAGGAGACGTGAGTCACCCCATCCCCAGCAGCCCCACGAGGCCCTGCGGCCTGGCAGGCAGCGCGTACTCACGCACATCCCACGCGGCACACCCAGGGGCACACGCTTGGGACAGTAACTCAGCACACGACTCAGCACACACTGCTGACACTCATGGGCAGGACCCAGTCCCAGTTGTGGACTCTCCAATAGCACACTCGCTGTCATACTCACAGCCCCAGCCTCTGGCGCACACACACAACACATGCTGACACATACATGCAGACGAATAGACAGTCACACAGGGACCCCACGCACGACTCCAGTAAGGCGGTGGTGTGTGTGTGCGCCATCCTATCACAGGCTCAGGCCGTTATTCTCTGGCCACAGCTCTCACCCAGATGGTGTGAAGAGCTGGGCCCGGGGCACTGACCCCACATAGCCTGGTGTGCACACAGGCTCGCTGCCAACAAGGTTGGGGCTCCATTCACTGAAAGGCCCCTGTGTAGGCTCACACAAAGGAGACCCACCCTCGGCCGTGTAGAGTCAGCTGAATTCTGCAGGGTGGGCACGGGAAGGGAGATGTTCCCCCTACCCCTGGGGAAGGAAGCCCCAGTTACGGGCATGGAAGTGTTAAACTCACTTGCCCTCCAGTATGGGGAACTTTAACCCAGGCAGAGCTGGTTGGGGGTTGATGGGGAAGGGACAGTGGGGAGCTCGGTAGAGGAAAGGCTGGAGAAGGAAAGCCATGGAGAATCGATTTTCCTGGGAGCGCCAAGTGGCCAGCTGCTCCCCCCACTCGGGAAGTGGGGTCCTTGAGAGATTGCGGGGTGCCAGAGACAGGGGAGGAATGAGACTCCCTTGATCTAGTGGGCTGAGTGCCCTCAGGAGTCTGTCAGCCCACCCTCCCTGGTCACTCTGGCCTCCTGCCTTGCAGCCAGCACCCTAAGACTCAGAATTCAGACTTAGCCCCTGATTTTTAGTCCCTGGCCTAAGTACAAGGAAGGGCTGGGCTGCTGGATTAGGGAGATGCCCTCGGGGAGCCTCTGTGCTTCTGCTGCCCATTGGGGCTGGCGCTTACCTTCCCTGAGTGAGCAAAACTGGGGGCATAACCCATATTTCACATACGGAAAAAGGCATCCTTTTTCAGATGAGAGAATTGAATCCAGTGAGGATGGCTTCATTGCTCACGAAGGACTTTGGACACAGTCTCCTGCTCGGAGGGCAGCTTGTCCTGGTCCCACAGAATTGAGACAGCCTAGCAGAAGTCAAGGGGCAGGTGAACTCTGACCCATGTTGGCTTCCACCTCCTGGCCACATAGGTCTCGCCCATAAAGGTCTGGACAGTGGTTGGGGAGAAGAGAGGACCAGACAACCTGAAGAAGAGAAACAGCAGTGGCTAGTCAGGAGAACTGGATGTCCCCTGAGCCATCAGCTCTAGAATTGGACAGGCCTGGGCTCCGCACCAGGTTTGGTCACTGCCTGCTGTGTAATCATGACCTGGTTTGTCAACCTCTCTGACCTCACTTTAGCCACCTGTAAAATGGGTATGACTCTTATCTCTGTCTTAAAA
The DNA here is from genome assembly GCF_049115385.1 of Moschus berezovskii. NCBI lineage: Eukaryota > Metazoa > Chordata > Mammalia > Artiodactyla > Moschidae > Moschus > Moschus berezovskii. The sequence goes on along the minus strand of NC_142467.1, from coordinate 61,159,393 downwards.
CTGCAAGACCTGAAGTAGATTGGTGGGGTGTGGTTCGCACCATGTCTCACTTGGATCTCCAGGTGAGTCCAGCCCTCCTCTCCACCTGTTGGCTGCACCAAAGCTGGCATTTTTCTGGGAGTGGTACCCCACACCAAAGACTCCGTAATTAGAATGTTGTGGATTTAGTCTTCTCTAGGGCTGTTCTTAGATGGGAATGATGGAGCGTGGGATTGAGGAAGCTGAGCTTGGGGTCACTGGGACGGGGATGGTTGGGAATGGATGGGAAGCAGGACAGAGGAACCTGGAGTCCTTGGGTGCACACTCCTGGGGGCTTCACAGTATGGTTAGATACACAGCCAATCGTGGTTCCAAGATTTTTTTTCTATCCCCTAACCCCCAACACTGGAAAAGACTCTGATGCTGGGAAAGGTTGGGGGCGGGAGGAGAAGGGGACGACCGAGAATGAGATGGCTGGATGGCAACACCGACTCTGTGGACATGAGTTTGAGTGAACTCCGGGAGTTGGTGATGGACAGGGAGGCCTGGCGTGCTGTGATTCGTGGGGTCGCGGAGGGTCGGACACGACTGAGCGACTGAACTGAACTGAACCCCCAACAGATAGCAAAGCCAAAAGTTAGACTCTGGCAGGGACTTCCAGGTGGCTAATATGGCCTTCGCAGGGCAGTGAAGGGCTTGGAATACACCTATGGAAGGGCTGTTGGGACTGTGGGAGCTTGAAGAAGCCTGGAGCAGGCCGGGCTAGGGTGGGGAGGGGGACAAGGAAATAGGAGGAAAGGTTGGCAAGAAGTAGAGGTGGACTCTTCCTGTGGCCAGAAAAGCACAGCTGAGTGCTGCTCTCGCTGTAGCCTGCAGACCCCTTTTGTGTGCACACCTCCCTGGGTTCCCGCAGGTAAGAGGGCAGGACGGGACGCTCTACTTGAGGCTGGGGAAACTGAGACATAAGGGATTGGCTCAGACTCAAACAGTGGCAGAACTGGGGCCACAGCCTGGGTTACCCAACATTCTTGGCTCGAGCAGTGCTTTCACTCATTCTGGTGTTGGCTGAGGATGATGGTAAAAATAACCACACAGCTCTCATTTATTGAGCACCTATGCATGTTGGCCCCGCACTGAGAACCTCACATTCATCCTGTCTAGGACCCTGGTGGGGGCGGGGCTGTCCTGGTGGGCATTTCACAGATCAGGGAGTGGGCTCAGCAAGGTCAAGCTATTTGTCTGAGGTCTCCTAGCTTGAGGCTGCAGAGTGGGAGGGGAACCCTGGTTCCAAACCGCGTGTAGACCTGTGCCTCAGGCGGGCTCCTACCCACCTTCCATAATTTACACAATGGAGAATATTCCTAGTTGGGCCAGCCCCCTCCCCACCTAGGCCCCGCCCCATGACTCTTCTAGGGCCGTCTGTTATCTTGGACCCAAGAACCTTGGGACTGCTGATCCCATAAGCTGCGGGGAGGGTAAGCCCTGTTGCCCTTGGCTTCTGTGGAGACATGATTCACTGGGTGTCGGGTAGGAGTCAAGGTGTGGCCCAGGGAGCAGATTGAGCCTCCCCAGGGTTGCAGGGATCTTCTTGCAGACAAGTTCTGGGAAGGTCGATTGCTAGGCTCGTGAGAGCTGCTTAGGGGCCTGGTCAGCACCGTACACCTCTCCTATCCCTACCCTCCCACCTCCCTGGGGACGCCTTTCTCCTCTCTGGGGAGCCCTGCAGGGAGAAGTTAAGAAAGTGCCCTTGAGCTGAGGCTATCCTCCTCTTCTGTAACAGGGCTGACAGTGACCATCCCACCCTGATCAGTGTACTGGTTAGCTAAAGAGAGCACCAGGCCCAGCATGGCCCTGGGGCCGGTCTCACTAAAGGTCACCGAGTTGGGTTTGTTTTGCTGGAAGTTGGTGCTGGCCTGAAATGGAGGGGCAGAAAGTCTGGGTTTGGGGCCCTGTGCCGTGTGGCAAGTTACTTCCCCTTTCTGGTCTAAGTTTCTACATCTCTGAAATGACTGAGAGTCTGCTGAGCACATGCTCTGAGACAGAGGTAAGCCACAGTCAGACAGCCACAATCACAAACTCTGCAGCTGGTCTCTGGGTCCCCCGGGCCCAGGGCTCCTGCAGACCTTGTGTTAGCACGGAATTCAAAGGGGAGCAAGGAGGGCTCTAGAGATGGGCCACTTCTACCACCCACAACTTGAGTGCATTTTAACTCTGTTCTGAGTCTCAGTGTTCTCATCTGTGAAATGGGAAGGCCATGGTGCCTACCTCTTTGGGCTGCTGGGAGAATAAAAGAAGAGGGTGTGGACAGAGCACCTGGCACGGACTCCATCAGTGGTGGCCCCCGCCCCCAATTCCGCCCGCTGTCCTCCTGGTTGCTGCCCCTCCCAGCCTTGGTCTCCGGGCTTCTGGGAAGGCGACAGTGCCAGTCTGCTGGCTCAGCCGGCTTGGCCACTGACCTTCAGAGCACCCAGGCTGTCAAGGCCGCCTGACTGCCTGCCGGGCGGGTGGGGGGAGTGCCAGCCAGCTCCTCGCCTGACGCTACCCGCCCCTGCTCCCACTCTCCTCTCCCTCTCTGCGCCTGTGTGTGAGCTAATTAATCTCAGCCCCTTTGGGAAATTAGAACGCTGCAGTCGTGGCCTCCTCAGCCTCGCGGTGCCTGTGCTGCTACTGGGCCCTGCCAAGACCCACTGTGGTTTGGGGGCACAGGGTGGGGGGTGGGGGCAGCAGGATGAGCTGGGTAGGCATGGGTGTCCCTGAGCCCTTCACCGCCTGGCTTGCGGGGGTGGCGGGCTCTGGTTTCTTGGCCCCCTCCCCTTCCATTCAGCATCCATAAGGATACCAGACCATCGCCCTGCCGGGGTTAAACCCAACCTCCAGTGTCTCTGACCTCTTCCTAGGGCCAGTATGGTCACCCTGTGGTATGGTCACATTCCATCTCATTGCGGGGTCGTCTTGCCTGCCTAGCTCAGGCTGATGGAGACAGATGTAATTATGGAATTTTGCTTGGGAAATTAATTTGAAAAAGTTAATTAATTGGCGGTTCCGGAGGTGGCGGGCTCCACGCCCAGCCGGTCCTGCTGACGTCAGTGGTGACCCGCCTGAGATGGGCAGGCCGGGGAGAGGGACCCCAGTGACCTGGCTGGGCAGACCAGTGTCCTGGCTCAGGGGGGACACCTGGGAAGTGGGTGTCACCTGGACCTGTTAAGAGGCACTCTGAAATCTGAGAATTCAACCACTTGTTTGTATCTTCACCAAGCTGCCCCCAGCCAACATAGACCACTGAGTGTTTCATCCAGTTCTTCTGAATCCCTTTTCTCAAGGAAAACCTCTAAACCTGTTCCCAAAGCTTTTCCATAGAGTTTGAATCCACTGTACAGATGAAACAACTGAAGACTTAGAGGGTATGACTTGCCTAAGCCATTCAGCTATATTCTCCAGCAGAATGGAGTACAGGATGGATGTATAAAGGTTAGGCTTCTTCCCTTCTTCCACAGGCAGCCCCCTCCCTAGTGTGTGATAGGAGCCTTAAAGTTGACTGTACCCGAGAGAGGGCCAAAGAACATGGCCAACCCCCTCCACCCTGACATCATTGTGCCGCCTCCATACCCCTCTCCAGACATTTGTGGTACTCCGTGTTTGTATCTTGGGAGGACTTTTCCCACCCAATCTTTGGGATGACCCAGCTGGGCTGAGGCAGGAGGCCCCATTCCTTAGGGCTCTCGGAGTATGTAGGGACCCCTGCTACCTCCTGGGCCCCCTGCAGAGCCCCTGACCACAATGGTCTAACCAAGATCTTGTGTCTGGAGGAGTGCAGATTCAGTACAGTTTTTGTGTAGACAGAAGATGGGTCGGGGCTGGGGCAAGAAGTAGCCAGTCCTGGTTCAGATCAGGGATGTGACCAGCAAGGTGAGCAACGTGGGCTTTCAAGAGATTTGGGCCTGGGTTTCCTTAAGCTGTGTGGCCTTGGGTAAGTCCCTTAGCTTCTGCTCAGAGCCTTATTTTCCTCACTGGGACACAGGGATGATCACGTATGCCACTCAGAGGGCTGTGAGGAGGCACAGGGAGGAAGGAGACGGTGGGAGGTATAACCACTTGAAGCCTCTGTTTCGCTGCCTGGTGGAGGCCGGCTGGGTGGGAGAGCAGGGAGCCGGTGGAACTGAGCGGGTGCCAGGGCCTGAGAAGGCAGAGTTGGTGGAGGGAAATCTGGTGCAAGTGGTTGGGACAGGAGCTGGAGGACACACGAGGCGGTGGTATCTATGAGGTACCCAAGAGCCGCCAGCTAGCGGCCCAGAACCCTGGGGCCTCTAGGGGGAGTCAGTCCATACAGCATTTACTCTGTCACTTCAGTTGTGTCTGACTCTTTGCGACCCTACTGACTGTAGCCTCCCAGGCTCCTCTGTCCATGAGATTCTCCTGGGGAGGTGGGTTGCCAGGCCCTCCTCCAAGAGATCTTACCGACCCATGGATTGAACCCATGTCTCCTACGTCTAATGTATCAAAGGTGAATTCTTGACCCACTGAGCCACCAGAGAAGCCCCATATAGCATCTGCTTCTGAATTTGTTGAGTGTATTTCCTTACCTCCGGGATATCCCCAGGGACCAAGTGGGCCTTGCAGATAATTGTGTAGACCTCACCTCTCATAGTTGTTCAGAATAAAAGTGACTGTCCTGGACAGACTGAGCTGGGCATTTTGCATCGAATATCCCTCTGATGTAGTCTGTAGTTCTGGGTTTCTTCAAGGTCTGACCTCTAGCCCAGGGTTTGAGTGGGCCACGCCCATTCCCTGAGCATTTCTGTGTGGGTTTTGTTAGTAGCTCAGTTCTGGCAGACTCTTAGTGACCCCAGTGCACGGAATTCTCCAGGCAAGAATACTGGGGTGGATTGCCATTTTCTTCTCCAGAGGATCTTCCTGACCCAGGGATCGAACCCTGGTCTCCTACATTGCTGGTGGATTCTTTACCATCTGAGCCACTGGGGAACGTGCTTAAAAGGGAGACGCTTCCTCTGCCCACCTCACCTCCAAGAAGCCCTCAGCAGGTGACTGGCTGAGCGCTCAGAGTTCTCTGCACAGACTCTACCAAGCCCTTCTTTCTGTGTGCACATCCATGTTCTCTTAGACTGGGAGCTCCCCGAGCATGGGGTCCATGACATCTCTCTGATCCCACGCCCAGCACAAGTTAGCACTGGGTGGGGTCCTAGGGCCACTGTTTCCTATTTGACAGATGGGCCAGTTAAGGCTGTGTGAGGACATTGCTCAGTCAAGGTCACACAGCCTTGTGAGGGGCAGAGCTAACCTGGCCCAGGTGGATATGGCGTCACTGGATCTTTCTGGGGTCTTCTGCAGGCTTCCTTAGGACCTGCAGCTCGTAACTCACTGGCAGACAGTGTTCCAGGTGTCCAGCCCTAAGCCCCAAGCTACTGAGACCTTGGCGAGTGAGGAGTTTTGGCATCGGAGGGGCAGAGGAGAGACCTTAAGCTCTCCAAGCCTCAGTTTCTTTAACTGCAAAATGGGGATTCTGGTACCTCTTCCTGATAGTGCTTGGGGATTTAGGGTGGGTGGTTAAAAGAGATGTTCTTAACTGCATGTCCAAAACTTAAGTGAGAACTTTTAAGTGTTCACCATCTTTATTATTACTATTGACACTTTTATTTTGTTATCATTATATTATTATTCACCCTCCCAGGGCCCCAGCAGCTGCGATGGCTCTGGGCCTGGCTGCAGAGCTCTGGTCTGCAGAGAAGTCACCGTTGCTAATTAGTTAGTGCCCTGAGGAGAGGGCCGGAGATTTTTATTTTTGCTGGAGGATCCCACCTGCCCGAGGCTTCCCCAAGCCCTGTCTTCAACTGGGCAAAGGTTGCAGGCTCCTCTCCAGCCTCAGGTAGGGGGCCTGGCTCCCAAATTCCCCCTGCCACTCCCTCCCCCTCCCAGACCTCCAGGGCCATGAATCATTTATGAGGCAAAAATGAAACCAATTAAGGACAAACTTTGAAAGCCTCTAATTGCTGCGCCTGGTGGCACCGAGGAATGAGGGAAGGCAGGCCTGTTCGGGGCCGGCATCTCCTCAGCCCGGGCCTTCCCAGACCGCCAGCCCGTCCCACTGCGTCCCAGGGCGCGCGGCCTCCCGGCTCCCCGCCGCCTCCCGGCCGGGTGCGGACGTGCCTGCGCGGCTCCGGCGGCCGCGTCGGCCGCCCCGGCGCCCGCCCGGGTCCCAGGCAGACTAATTAGGCCCGGCTGCCCTCCCCGCGCCGCCGCCTCCCGCTCCAGGCCCGAGGTGATGGCGGCTGTTCCTGCCGTTCTGGGGCCTGTGCCCCAGAGCTGGCCGCCGTTCTCGGGGCGGGAGCCAGCTCTGCTGGCCTAGCTTAACCCAGCCGAGCCCAGGACGCCCTGTCCCTGAACTGGGAGCCCGGGGTTCCCCGCGCCCCCTCACCCTGGCATCCCGGCGTAGTCTGGGGCTGGGCGGTGCTGGAGGACCTGACTTGAACAGTCCAGTTCCAACTCAGGGAGCTGCCCGTGTCCGCCCCCCTCCCCCTGACCCAGCCGAGGGCGGAGGGGGCCGGGGGATGGCCGGTGAGATAGGGAAGCTGGACTGCAGGGGAGGGGAGGGGATTGAGTTCCTGGGCTGGCCCATTGGTGCGGTAGCTTTGCCACAAACACCGTAACCTTACAAGGATTCCTTAGCCTCAGTTTCCCCATTTGTCAACTATCAGGACAGGCCAGTTTTCTGTTGGATTTAGAATTTGAGGAGCTGGGCTTTACATGTCCCCCCCACACCTCCACCCCTGCCCTTGGGGGCTGCTGAAGCGGAGGAGGTGGGGTCTGGACCCAGCTTACCACTGGGAGCCTTGGGCACCGGTGACCAGCCTGCCCACTGTGCTGAGGGCCAGGCAGGCCCTGGGCACTCAGGCACGTTGTTTGCTGAAACCGAATTTCTGTGCTTGTGTTTTTCCATAATTATATTAGCAGGTGGGATTTTTCCTCCGGGAAGCGGTGGGAGGGGGAGTGCCATGGCTGTGTCCCCACCCGCTCTGAGCGTGAGCTCACATGGCTCTGCCCACCCGCCTGCCGTAATGATTTTTTAATTATGTAGCCAGTGCTCGGAATTGCTAATCTGCCTCCAGCCCAACATCCCCTCCTGCAGCTTGTACCCCGGCCCCTTACTGGTGTCCCCAGAGTGGTGGCGTCCAGCCCCACGCCCATCTCTGCGCCCGGAGCACCCCAGTTTGTGAGAAAGGGGAGGCCAGGACGACCACAGGGCCACCTCTCCTCCGTTTGCTAGTGACAGAACTTGGTGGTAGCCAGGGATCAGGGTGCCTTTGGCTCTCTTTGCACCCCACCACCGCTGACCCCAGCTCCTGGCTTGCTCCTGCCAGGACAGGTGTGGCTCTGGAAGAGGGCAGGGAGTGATCGGTGACCCCAAGGACACACACACACATATGATCTTTGTCATACCCCATTCACAACTTGCTTCTCTTAACTACACACTCTCAGCCTCATAGCTACACAAGCACAATAGTACGCTCTACATCTTTCTCCTACACACACAGCCACACCTGAGGGCCAGGGTGCCCTCCGGAGACCCCACTGCTGCCTCCCATGCCCTGCAGTGGTGTTGCCCCCACTCACTCTCTTTGCCTTCATCTCCTCCACCTACCCCCTGCCTGACTGGGTTACACTCTGAGGTCCCCCAGCTCCCACCTGGTGGGGTGGCTGCCTGCGGCTGGGGCCTGCCTGAACCTCTATCGACCCGGTCTGGGGGAGGTGGCGGGTTGCGGGGGGGCTGTTCTGCAGCACTGTGGCGGCAGCTCCTCTCCAGGCGCCCAGCTGTGGCATCTGTCAAGGTCAGATAGCGACTCCGGAACCAGCCGGCTTGGCCCCACGGCCCCTCTCGCCTCATTATTTTTGTGTTCCGGGGCTGCGGCGACACCTCCCTCCCTCCTCCTGAGCCTCCCGCCTCTTGCCTGCCTCCCCCATGCCTCTGCAGGGAGGGCCTGCGGTCTGGGGGCTTTTGTTTTCCAGTTTTCTCCACGCTCAGGCCAGGCACACAGATTTAGATGCTGGCCAAAGCTGTTGGGTCTTGAACGGCAGACGAGGCAGGTGCCTCCCTCGAGGCTGGGACAGCTTTTTGGCTAGTGGAGCCTTGGGTTGATTTCTCAGGGGTACAGACTGAGCCTGGGCGGAGCCCAATCTCCACCACAGCCCAGGTGTTCCTGTGGGCAGCTTCCTGTTTCCATAGGGGCCCCAGCTCCTGGCATAAGTTCCTGTCTGTGCCCTCCCCATGCCAGTTGAGCCCCAGACCCGTATCTCAGAACTCCTCAGAGGTCCTGATAGAACTCACAGTGAGTGCATGCACAGGTGTGCACGCACGTGCACGCGCGCGCGCGCGCACACACACACACACACACACACACACACTTGACAGGCCAGGAGAACCCACAGATATCCAGCCACCATGTAAACCACTCTACTTGGACACATGCACACTCAGTCATACACATATATCCACAGATGCAGATAGCCACACTCCACTCCTCCACATAGGAGGTCACACAGAGTCCTCCACCTCCACTGGTGTCTAAGTCCCATTTGGATATCAGTACTCAAAACCACAGAGTAATAACTGAGACTGTACACACACACCTGGGCACAGCCCCAGACACACATTCTCATGCATACAATGTGCACAGGTTTCTGACACACCTCCCAGGTGGACACATGCAGGTATACTTAGCCCTAGCGCTGCTCCTCACCATGTACACTCCAACTCGAGCATGCTCCCTGGGGTTCGGTGTTCTTGAGCAGTTGCAACACCCAAGGAGCTTTGGACCCCTGAAATGCTGAAGTGAGCTTGAGGCCTTCCCTTGGATGCCTGTTGTGTGGAAAATAGGAAATGGTGATTGACAGATGGGTCACCCTACCCACCTGGCCAGCCTCCATGGATGTCCACCAGCCTGGGCACAAGTGCACTGAGACGGAGTGGGATGGGAGAGTCCTGGGTGGGTCAGGATGGGCTTTGTGACAGCTGGCAGGGAGGGCAGGCTCAGGGGGGTGGCCTCTCAGGCTCTGTCTCTGGGTCCCTTTGCCCACCTCCAGCCCCTGATTAGGGTGTGTTGGGGGAATGAGATGTGGACACACGTCAGGCCCCTGGGGTCTCTGGGGTAGCCCTGGTCATCACTCACTTACTCCTCCAGCTGCGGACTGCTGTGACTGCCCCTAAGAGGGGAAGGTAGCTGGAGGTTTAGCAATGGTGGGGCCCCCACCCCCCAGGAAACTCAAAACCCTGGGCCAGCCGCGGGTGGCGGGTTGGGGCAGGCACAAAGAGGGCCTCTGTGCAGGCCGGCTAGGCTGCCCACAGGATTCTGGGGGAGGAGGCAGGAGCCGGTTTCCGTCCCATTCTGCTTCCTGCGGAGGCCGCCGGAATGCCCGGAGCACTGGCCCAGCCTGGCCCGTCCGGCCCACCCGCAGCCCCTTCCCTTGTCTTCCTGGGCCTTAGGGTACAGCTGCAGACTTCTCTGTGATAGCGTCCCAAAGTGTTTTGCTCAGAGCTTGAGAACTACCCCCCTCCCCCCCAGGACCGATGAGAAACCAAGAGGGTTCCCCTAGGCTGAGGGTGCCCCTGGACCTCACCCTCTAGCCAAAATGTGCCTCAGAGCTCTTGGGCAATGCTGGAGAGCCAGGCCCTGGAGTTGCAGAGATCTGGCTTCAAATCTTGACTCTTGGGCTGATTGACTAGTGACCTTAGGCAGGTGAGTCTCATATGTAAATGGGGTTAATAGTAGTTAAAAGAGTTAGAGATTTCAGTGAGAAAATGCATGTGAAATGCTTAGCACAATACGCAGCAGAGAGTAAGTGCTCATTATTGAGGTCTGCTATTATCATGTCCTCTGGGGAGATAGGAAAGGGAGGGGGCTGGATGCTCCTCACCCCAATCAGCCTCATATCCTCTGGAGCTCGGTCCCAACCCTATGGCCGCTCAGAACCCTTTTCTCCAAGGGTTCTTGGAGAAAACCCTTCTGTTTCCCAATCTGAAAAATCTCATCAGGAGCCAGTTCAGGCCCCTGGAGCCTTCCTCCTGGGATTTGGAGGGCAGGTTGCTATCTGGGGTCTTTTTTCTGTATCTCTCCACCTCCTTTCCCACAGGCCCTTCTGGGCTCATGGTTTCTGCACCTTGAGGTGAGGAGCAAGAACCATTGATCTCTATTTTACAGATGGAAGCTGAGGCTGAGTGTGGGGAAAGGTGTGAAAGTCAGCAAGAAGGGACAGGATGGAGCCACAAACCTGGACCTGCTGACTCCATGCCCTGGCCAGTCCTGTGAATACATGCCCTCTCCCAGTGGGGACCAGATATCTCTGAGTTGGCTTTCCCTGGCTTGTCCTGTGGTGAGGCTCACTGGGAGGGATATCCTAAGAAAGTGTGGGCTCTGATCCCAGGCTAGTGTCAGCTCACACAGCTCCACTTTGGGAAACCTTAGTCTGTGATCCAGGAGCTCCTGAACAGGGAGGCAATCATTTTCTCACAATTGCTTATCAAACTGTCTGTTCTAAATGGGGCAATCATAGTACTTCCTTCAGAAAGTGGATATGAGGATTCTTTGAGGCAAGGCCTGTCCAGTCTGGCACATAGAAAGGTCCCCATATGTGTTAGCTGTTACCCTCATGCTGCCATGTTACAGAAGGGGAAACTGGCTCAGAGGCCATATGCCACGGTCACACAGTAAGGAGAGTCCTCTGGCTCATATGATGTTTCAAAAGAAGGAACCTGGCCCAAAGGAGGTGCCTGTTGAGGAAGGCCTTGTCTTTATCAGAGGTGTCCAGGATCCTTACCTCATTTCCTAGAGCCCCAGGTCAGGGCATACCTCCTGCCTGGGGCCTCAGTGTTTCTGTCCATGAAATGGGTTGATCTCCTCCTTCAGCTCCTTTTGGGAGCTCTGTAAAGGCAGGCAGAACCCCATATTCTCCTAGGTTTTCTCAGCATCATGTTTCAGTCCTTAGGGAAGGGGGTTGAGCCTGCCTGAGAAAAGGGGCATAAAAGGCCAGGGAACGTGGAGTCAAGGAAATAGGACTGCAGCCTCCACCCTCATTCTGTCCTTGGCAGTTGGTCTTGGGGTGTTAGTCTTAGGGAGATAGTGGCATTGAGGGCGTGGCCCACTCCAGACCATCTGCTGGGTGCTAACAGTGGTCAATGTGTCCTTGTGTGTGTGTGTGTCCATCCATAGCTGGCTGTGTGCCCTGGTTTCTCCAGTAAGGCCTGCATTTCTCCTGGCCTCCAAGACTGATGTCCCTGTATGTGTCTCCTTAGGCCTGAGTAGGGCTTTTTTTTCCCCTCTGGAAACTCCCCAGGCTGAATCATGGAAATCAGAGATGGAAACCCCCACACAGACCCAGTTGCTCAGCTTAGTTCAACCACTATAGCCTGTGGTCAGCCCTCCCCGCCACCACTGGCCTGCCCACCATCAGTCAGTCTGTCCAACTCCCCCTCTCCATTGGAGACCAAGGACACCAGCCCATCAAGGTGGGTTGGAGGGATGTGAGGGGGTGTAGCATGCATGTCAGGAGTAAACACACAAATGTGGGGAAGGGTGCAATGAGCCAGGGTCTGCAAGTGTGCAACGCTGGTGGGCTCTACCAGGCCATGCCTGGGATCCTGAAGGCCCTGATAATGCTGCCTCTTCCAGGAAGCCCTCCTTCGACAGGCGGGATGGCTGTTCCAACCAGCAGAGGAGTAGGGGATAGTTGGCACAACTCCATAAATTCACTAAAAATGATTAAATTACATACTTTGGAATGGGTGAATTTTGTAGTATGTCAACTATACCTCAGTAAATCTGTTTAAAAAAAATCCCGTTCTTGACCTCAAGACCCCACCCAGTTGAAACCCTGCCAACCTCACAGCCATACCTCGCCCCCGCTTCCCCATTTCTTGGGAACCCTTTCAAGCTTGTGTCCATGTTGGTAACCTCTTCTTATCCTTAACTCACAGGCTAAGCAGCCCCTTCCTCCAGAAAGGTCCCGGTGTCCCGCTCGACCCTTTCCCCACCCTCCCGTTTCACGTTGGTTCATGTGCCCATCGGCCCAGCTCCTTTGTGACCCTGCAGAGCAGTGCCAGTCTGGCCTATATCTTCCCAGGACCACAGGGCATGGGGCTGCGGCTGCTACTGTGTGCAAGGTCTAGAGCATCTCACCGTGGCCACCTGGGTACAGGTCTCCGTGCAGACAGCTCCAGCCCCACCCCCTGCCCATTGCTGTGTAGCCTGGAGGACCCGGGACAGAGCCCTGCTGAGGACAGTTTGGGCTCCCCTAGCACAGAGGGTGAAGTGAGTGCTCTGCCACCACCTCTGGTGACCTCATTGCCAGCTGGCATTATGACGTCACCGGTCCAGCATTCCCTGTTCCTGCTTGGATATCTCCAAGCTCCCGGGTGCGGACATTCCCCTGGGGCCTGTGACAGCTCGTGCCCCCAACCACGTAAAGGTGACAAGCATGGTAACAACCGGCAGGGAGGGGGTGAGGGCAGCCTTGGGGTGGCTGGGTCACCTTTCCCTGGTAAAGCAAAAGCAGTCACAAAGCAGGGTGACTAACACTTGGGCTCTGGATTCAAGTTCTCCCCTTACAGGGAACCACTCTTTGACTTTGGCCCAACAGCTTGAAGCTCTCTGAACCTCAGTTTCTTCATCTCTGGAACTGGTCCATAGTTCCAGTTCCTTGAGTCCTGGGGAGGAATCTGAAGGGAGAAGAGGACATGTAGAACATGGGAGCACAGGCACGGGGACACAGTAGGTGCTCACTAAATGCCAGCAGATAGGGTACGTTAGATAAGGGAGCCTGAGTGTCACTTGGCGAGAGCTGGTTAGGGAGGGGCTGTGCCCCATATTTTGGGGGGCTGGCCCGGGTCTGGGAGTAGAGGGAGGAGTGGCCCCAGCTTTGACTGTCTCTCATGTCCCAGGACAGCCAGTGAGCTCCAGCCCCTAGGAGGTGGGGCCCCACAGCTCCGCCCTGAGACCAGGAACCCCTGACCCCCAGCCCTCCTTCCTGTCTCTTCTTCCCCGGCCTTGGACCAGAGTGGGCCAGGGCTCATCTGATCTCCCTGACCTCTGCCTCCACTTCCCTCTCCCAGGGGCATGTCCAACTGCCTTCTCTTGGTCCCCAGGGCCTCACATCTGGGAATCTCCTCAGGGTTCTGTCTCCACGTCTCTCAGATCCTCTCATCTCTGGGCTGGGCCAGGCAGCCTGCGTCTCTGAACCCAGTTGTCCCAGTCTCTGCTTCCCACGATGCTCTAACCTTGACCCTTTACTTGGTCCTCCCTCAGCCCCTTTCCCTGCCCCACCCCTGGAGTTCTAGGTCTCTGATGCTCTATCCCCACCACCTGTCTCTATTCTTCTGGCCCCACGTCCCCTTCTGCCCCCCAGCGCTCCATGACTGGTTCCCCCTCCACCCCCGCCCCCTGGGCTCTGTCCCCGCCCGTCAGCCCCTGGTCCCAGCTCCCGGCCGGCCCGGCTCCTGCATGGACAAAGGGGTCCTTTGTGGCCTGACCGCGGCTGGCGGGGCGGCGGGGCGCTGGCTCCGCATTGCTGATGAAACGGAGCCCTTTGTTGTCCCTCCTCAGGCGCAGTATTTCTTTTTGGGGGCTGGATGCGTTCCTGGCAGGGCCGATGATGGATGCGCCCGCCGCCGCCCGCCTGCCCGCCAGCTTTCCCTCCCGCTCATTCCCGCTCCGCTTCAACGCAGCCCCAGCTCCTCCCCTGCCGCCTGGGCACTGCCAGGCCCTTTCTGGCCTGGGAGAGGGTTGCTGTGTGCCTTGCAGTAGAGGCTGGGGCCTGGGAGAAGGTCTCCTCTTATGTCTTCCTCTTCCATGAGTAGGGCCCCCGTGAGCCCTGTGGTCAGTGGTCCGCTGGGACAAGGGTGTCAGCTTTTCCCAGGGTCTGAAGGAGATGGGCCAGGTATGGGACAGATCTGGGACAGCCTTGGTTGGGGACAAGGCCATGGGGACTAGAGGTTGGTATCTGCCCACCCTGGGGTTTCAGGACAGAGTTACCCTGTGTGCCAGTCCTCCTTGCGTACCCCCAACTTCACTTTCTGAAGCTGACAAACCAGCGTTTACTGCCTGTAGCACCTGTTCCATGACATATCACGTCCTCTGGGCCTGAGCTCAGCATGTCCCAGGACCTGCTGGGGGCGCGGTGGGCTGGGGGAGGGGAGTCCCTGAGGAAGGACAGAAAAATGAAAGATTGGAGAGATTCAAAGAGGGGGCCAGAGATGAACAGAACATGAGATTAGGTCCCCACCAAGAGAGACTCAGTATGGAGACAAAAGCAGAGAGAGACTTAGCCTGAACACAGGCCCGGCTGTGTGGCTGTGTCTGTGTCGGAGGGAGCTGACTTCTAATTGACCTGCCCGCCCCACACGCAGAGCCAGATCGTGGAGCTGGGAGGAGGGAGGGAGTGGAGCAAAAGCAGCGTTAATGCAGCTATCGATTTCTGCCACCAGCCTGCAGGCCTCAGAGGCGGGGGACGCACAGAGGGGCTGGGGCACAGACTGCTCCCCTCCCCACCTCTCCAGCCCGCGGGCGCCTGCCTCCTCCTGTCTCTTCCCTCACCCTGCATCAGGGGCTGTGGTCCAGGGCAGGGTAGTTGAGCTCAGATGGGCAGGGGCTGGGTGACTGGGCATGATAGTCACTGGCCCTGGTCTCAGTGGTCATGGGCCCGCACACCTAGCCGGGGTCACTGATGCCTGGAGGGGCCCTGATCTCTGATGGCAAGGGCCCAACGGCCAGCCTGGACTGGAGTCTTAGTGGGTAGAATAGAGCATAGGTATCCTGGGATGCATATATGCACTCCCCTTCCTTTACTCCTACTATGACTCTGACCCCTGTGACAACCCCCGGCCCAGTCTGGACACCTTACCAGGCCATCCTGGGTTTGTCCTAGTGGAATCTGCCAGCTTGCCCAGCTCTTCCACACCACTCATCCGCCTTCACTATGAAGGAGCTTAGGTGGGCCAGTACTTGCTGGGGAGGCAGAGTGGCTAGTTGGCTGCTGACGCCTGTCCTTCGCCTCACCCTGGAGAATGGAGCTTTTCCCTTGCCAGCACTCGCTTCTCCTCATGGCCACTCCTTAGCAGTCCTGGGCCAGGGGCCCTGCCTGCCCAGGACCTCGGTTTCCCCTTCTGTCAGTTCACAGGCTTGGGCTGGATGACCTCCCAGGACAGGCTGAGTTCTGTGACTGGGGGATGGTGGGGTTGCCTGGGGACAGAGATGCAGTGTGCACCACCCCCAAGCCCAGGGCGGGACAGGCCCGGCCAGATGTGCGCCTCCCCCTTGAGTCGCCAGCTGCTCGTGGCGGGGCCCCGTCCTCCCACCCCTCTCTTGGGGGTTGCTGGGCCGCGGCAGGCAGATGCTAGGGAGCCAGGGCTGATGAGGAAACTACCACTCAGCTCCATCTGGAACAGTTTCTTCCAGAGCTCTGGCCAAGGAGCCTGGCTGCTCACATGCCTTAGTCTTGGGGCCTGAGTAGAACAGGCTCTGTCTTGGGAAGGGGCACCCCCACACATGGACATTGCCAAGGAACAGACTCCATTCCTGAGAGGGTCACACGTACTCTCGGTCACACCTACTCTCAGTCCCAACTTGCAGCAGCCAGAGGTCCCTTTGGCCCAGAGTCCACTCTGCTCTCTGTTCCCACTGGAAGCTCCCTCCAGACCCATCTGGGAGCCAGGCTGGGGCACAGCAGTGAGGCCTGTCTAGAGACAAGGGTGGGTCCTGAGGTTTGAGAGGGAGTGGGAAGTATGTGCTGATGGGCGCACAAGGGTGGCCCCCTACTCTTACAGGAGGAGGCTTGTCCTCTGGCACAGGGCTGCCTGCCCTCTAGCAGGAGGGTACATGCTCCTTCAAATAAGGGCTCTGCGCTCTATTTGGCAAATTCTGTGAAACAAAGTCAGTTACCTTTACCTGCAGGACTTGACAGAGCCTTGAGATAATTAATGTGTATTAGGCATCTTGGGCTTCCCTGGTGGCTCAGATGGTATCTGCCTGCAATGTGGGAGACCTAGGTTCGATAGCTGAGTTGGGAAGATCACCAGGAGAAGGAAATGGCAACCCAATCTAGTATTCTTGTCTGAACACTATGGACAGGGGAGCCTGGCGGGCTACAGTCCACAGGGTTGCAAAGAGTCAAACACAACTGAAGGCTTAACACACAATTAGGAATCTCTAATGAGCATCCAGAGGCAGCTTCCATACTTGGGTCTGTATCGCCAAACTCTGTGTCCACCCCTCTTCTCCATAATTGGGTCAGTGAAAGATTAGGAAGCAGAGGGTAACCTCTGAGGTTAATGGAGCTCTCCCGCTCTCTCCACCCCCACTCCCCCGACAGCAAGGACCGCCTGCCTCCGTGAAGTCTTCCCAGACCCTAGCCTGGGGACCTGGCTGAGCCTCCACTGCGCTGCTGAGTGGCTGTGTATCCATGGGACAGTCAGTTCTTCTCCCAAACCTTGTCTTCCTCACCTTATCAGATAGGATATTCCTAGCCACTATTTGTAGGTTTTTTATGAGTCTTAACTGAGATAGTACAAATGAGAAATTCCTAACTTTGGCTGGCACTTGATGAATGCTCTGGTGAGGCTGTGGTGGTTACCGTGGCGATGGACTTGGTGGTGGCCGAGGTGTTTACCACTGCCCTGACCCTGTATCCTCTTGTCCCTACAGAGTGAAAGCACTTCCACGCGGACACCCGACCATGTACCTGCGCTGAGGGGCAACCCCCACCAGGTCTCTCTGTCCTGGGCAGCAGGGCCCCGGTGCTTGTGTGTGGACCCCCCGCAGTTGGCAGGCTCCCCCGGCAGCGGGGTCCGGGCCTCGGCCCCACCATGTCGAGCCTCAGCAGTGGCCCCCAGGACACTGGCGGCAGCAGCAGCAGCAGCACCAATGGCAGCAGTGGCAGTGGCCCAAAGGCGGGAGTGGCAGACAAGAGTGCGGCGGTGGCCGCTGCTGCGCCAGCGTCGGTGGCGGATGACACCCCACCCCCCGAGCGGCGGAACAAGAGCGGCATCATCAGTGAACCCCTCAACAAGAGCCTGCGCCGCTCCCGCCCCCTCTGCCACTACTCTTCGTTTGGGGGCAGCGGCGGCGGCGGTGGCAGCATGATGGGCGGGGAGTCAGCCGAAAAGGCAGCCGCAGCCGCCGCCTCCCTGTTGGCCAACGGGCACGACCTGGCGGCGGCCATGGCTGTGGACAAAAGCAACTCTACCTCAAAGCACAAAAGCGGTGCTGTGGCCAGCCTGCTGAGCAAGGCGGAGCGCGCCACGGAGCTGGCGGCCGAGGGACAGCTGACGCTGCAGCAGTTTGCGCAGTCCACGGAGATGCTGAAGCGCGTGGTGCAGGAGCATCTACCGCTGATGAGCGAGGCGGGCGCCGGCCTGCCCGACATGGAGGCCGTGGCGGGTGCCGAGGCCCTCAACGGCCAGTCCGACTTCCCCTACCTGGGCGCCTTTCCCATCAACCCGGGCCTCTTCATCATGACCCCCGCGGGCGTGTTCCTGGCTGAGAGCGCGCTGCACATGGCCGGCCTGGCGGAGTACCCCATGCAGGGAGAGCTGGCCTCCGCCATCAGCTCGGGCAAGAAGAAGCGGAAACGCTGCGGCATGTGTGCGCCCTGCCGGCGGCGCATCAACTGCGAGCAGTGCAGCAGTTGTAGGAACCGAAAGACTGGCCATCAGATTTGCAAATTCAGAAAATGTGAGGAACTCAAAAAGAAGCCTTCCGCTGCACTGGAGGTAACGGCGCCTTAGAGGGAGGTGTGTGGGCTCTTGCATCTGTCTGGCAGTCCAAACCCACCCCGTCCCCATTCCCACCTTTCCTGCTTGGGCCTGTGTCGGGGATGCCCGGCTGTCCCTGGGCTCTGGATTTCTCCGCCAGGCTCCAAGACACCAGTTCACTGCCCTGAGAGTCAGAGCCACATCCCAAAATGCCCTTAGGTTGTAGTCTGCAACTAGGCAAGCACACAATTCCACACGGGGGCCTAGCATTCCCTCCAGGCCCCAGGACTCTGAATGCCACACACCCCCCCTCCCCTCTCACCCCCTGCACCACCCAGAGTTCTGGGTCAGGTATTGAGATTCCCACACAGGTCCTAAGTCTGTGACTTTCAGGCATGTCCTAAAGTTTCCAGTTTGTGACCTAAGATTCTGAGACTCTCCCCTGCCCCATTTGAGGGGTTCTGTCCTGTAGATCCTCTGGGTTTGAGGGATAAGCCCTCCATTTGCCCCTTCAGAGCCCAGCCTTTCCCCCAAGGCTATCCAAGTATAGAGCAGCTCCAGTGCCGACTGCTCTGCTCTGAGGCCTGGAAGACCCTAGCTCTAGGCATCTAACTGACAGACTTGGGGTGCCTGGAGGACCCAAGTTCAGTCTGGCTGCATAGTTAATGGCCAGGGTTCCTATGGGCCTGCGAGGTTGCCTGAGCCTGGGATGTGGGCAAAGGCTGCCCACTGTGGATTGGTTTTGAGACGGCAGAAAGGTTCCCATGATGCTTTCTCTCCATCCTTGTGGCAGGGCCTGTCCTCATGTCCCCAGCCATGACAGCTTCACTGTGATGCCAGGCCTGGGTACAAAAGCATCTTTTCAGCCTGCTCTCCCTGCCCTGCCCCTCTGCAAATGGGCTTGACGCAAATGTCCAAAATGGTTGCAAAATGATAATGGCACCCCAGCGTGGCTATCCCCTCCACCTCACCCAGCTCTAAACCTCATATGTCTGCTCTCCTGCCCAGGGAACATATCTGGATGACACAAAGGCACCCACTCTCCTCTTGTGTAGAGACAGACAGATACACACACACACGTCCTGCCTTGTACACAGTCTTACTATAGACACAGCCTCTTAATAAACACAGCAAGCATCCTTCCACGTCACCACAGCTCCAGACACACTACACACTGTAGCATAGCTCAAGGCACACATCCTTGTGTGCATCCAGCGCACATGTGTACACGCTTATTCAACAGAAACGTTAACACAACTCCTAGAGGCACCATGGCCACCTGGCGCTTGTGGCCTCTGGACCAGAGAAAGGGGTCTTCCTGTCCGGAAGGAGGGTTCCTGGGCACAGTGGCTCAGCTGGCCTCAGGGTGCTCCGGGTGCTGCAGGCCCTCCAGTGGCCAGCGGGTCAGGCTCCTCTGGCCTGGCCAGGATGGCAGGAACTCCACGGGGTGGCTGCTTTTACTCCATGCCCATCCCTCCGCCAGGAGGCCATCCACGGGGGAACGTCTTTGCGCCAGGCCCAGCCGGACCCTGACTGAACTCTCTCCTTGTTTTTGTCTCCCGCCCCCGCCAGAAGGTGATGCTTCCGACGGGAGCCGCCTTCCGGTGGTTTCAGTGACGGCGGCGGGAACCCAAAGCTGCCCTCTCCGTGCAATGTCACTGCTCGTGTGGTCTCCGGCAAGGGATTCGGGCGAAGACAAACGGATGCACCCGTCTTTAGAACCAAAAATATTCTCTCACAGATTTCATTCCTGTTTTTATATATATATTTTTTGTTGTCGTTTTAACATCTCCACGTCCCTAGTATAAAAAAGAAAAAGAAAAGAAAAAAAAATTTAACTGCTTTTTTTGGAAGAACAACAGAGAGGTAAAGACGAATCTGTAAAGTACCGAGACTTCCTGGGCAAAGAATGGACAATCAGTTTCCTTCCTGTGTCGATGTCGATGTTGTCTGTGCAGGAGATGCAGTTTTTGTGTAGAGAATGTAAATTTTCTGTAACCTTTTGAAATCTAGTTACTAATAAGCACTACTGTAATTTAGCACAGTTTAACTCCACCCTCATTTAAACTTCCTTTGATTCTTTCCGACCATGAAATAGTGCATAGTTTGCCTGGAGAATCCACTCATGTTTATAAAGAGAATGTTGATGGCGCCGTGTCGGAGCCCCTCTGTAACCATCCGTGCGTGTGGAGCTGCCGCTAGGTGCTCCCAGCGCGGGAGGGGGCAGCCCACCTACCCCCGGGGCACCCACGGGCCCCAGAATGGGAGCCTCCCCAACCCTAACAGTGATGATTTTGCAAAAATGAAAGTTCTGTTCATTTATCCATTGAGATCTGGAGAGCCCATGTCTCTATTTCTGATCCTGGCTACTTACCTTAGAGAAAATAAGTCCTTTTTTCTGGCCTCACTGATGGCAACAGAAGAAAGGACTTCTCTGCGTGGCCCCCTGCCGGTAGGGGCAGGTGCCCAGGGGCCCCCTGTGGCCTGGGCCCCCTTGCCCATGGCCAGCTTCCTGCTGATGAACATGCTGTTTGTATTGTTTTAGGAAACCAGGCTGTTTTGTGAATAAAACGAATGCATGTTTGTGTCACGAAACACCACTGGCTTCTTGCTGTCCGGTTTTGGGGCCTGGCTTGGGGGCAGTTGCCGGGCAGGGGTTGTCTGGGACGACCTTGGGAAGGAGGAAGGACGGCCTGGGGACACTGAGAGTGGGATCTCTCGGGAAGTGAGGTCTTCACTAGCTCCAGAAATGGGGCAGCCGAAGCAGCCAGCCTGGCGGGCAGGATGGAAATGCTCTTCAATCTGGAAGTGGCTGGTACTGGAGCACCTCACCTGCCTGATTGTGCTCCCTGCCCCCTGCTGAAACCGGGACTGCCAGGGACCATCACTTACCTGGGGCCACCTTCTCTGTTCACCTCAAGTCACCAGGTCTGATCAGTGTAGAGTAGCCAGCAGTTCTGGCTGGGGGTGTGGCTGAGCTGCCTGTTTAGGTTCTCATTTCTTCATCCTTGCAGGGATCTAAAAAAGTGAAGCTGCAGGGAGCAGTTTCAGCCCAAGTTCATGGGGACCTGGCTGTGCCCAGCATGCACACACACAGACACCGCCCCCGCCCCCCGCAACTACCTCTACATACCCCCCTTCAGCGCTGCTGGAGTAGGGCCTGGAGGTGTCCCAGGCTTGGGCTCTTGTCTCCACCCAACCCTCCCCTCTCCCCGCTCCCCCTAGAAAGACAGCACAAGGTAGTCTGGGGCCTCTGAGGCGAAGTGTCTGGGGAAGTCACCACAGCCACATGGTCTAGGCCAGGGCAGCCTGAACAGGAAGGGGTGGCAGCTGCACACCCCAGCCCTGGACATCACAGAGGCTGGATACGTGCAGGATGCAACCATCATCCGCTCGACCAGGAGGGGCTCTTCCCACCCAGCAGCTTTGAGCCCGGCTGACATGGAGGTAGACTCAAAGAAGAACTTCCTGACAACATTGGAGCCTGGCTCAGGTGGGTGAGGGCTTTTCAGATGATGGAAGGGGCAACTTCTGAAGCTAAGTGGGCGGTCAGGTGGGGGGAATGTCTCTGCTATTGTTCCTGGGAGGAGAGAAAGCAGCCAAGTTGGGTGGGGGCTCTGAACCCCCGACCCCTCCCCGGGTGTCACAAGCTCCCTCCGAGCACCCGGAGCTCGGCAGCCTGGCCTGGCACAGCAGGGGCAGGGCGGGTAGTGGGAGGTAGCTTTCAACTTCATCTCTGCCTGGGAAAAATTCCCTTTCATGTGGCTGCCTGTGATCTCTCCAGGCGGCTCTGCCGAAGGGGGGCGTCCAGCGGGGAGCAGGGGGAGGTGTTACAGCCCAGGGCACCCTCACCCCCTGCACAAGGCAAACTGCAGCACCTGTAGAAGCTTCTGGGGACGGGGAGGGTCCTCCTTGGGGAAGTGGGAATGGGAAGCCTGGCCAGCAGGGGGCACCTGGGCAGGAGGCCTCGGCCTGCCCCCGCCTGGCTGCTGGCAGTGCATGGGCCGCAGATGGCCTCGGCCAGCCTTCGTTGGCATGCCTACAGGTGTGGGGTGGATGGCTCTGGTGCCAGCCCCGAGGGGGGTATGCCGTGACTCAGCCAGCCTGTCCCCTTTTCGCATGCCAGCCCGCAGCCCAGCTCCTGGGCTCACCTTCCATCACAGAGAAGCCTGGAGTCTGAGGCCCCGCACCTCTTCCAACTTTGTCCTCTTGGGCTGTGCTTTGTGGAGAGGGCAGGCCTAGGCAGGGGTGGGGATGACTGTGAGGTTGAACACGTGATGAGACCTCAGTTACCTCATCTGGGAAATGGGGACAATCATAGTTTCTTACCCCATCAAGTTGCCTGAGGATGAAATGATATCACTCTAGGGAAGGGCCTGGCTCCTTGTAAGCACTCCGTCAATAACAGCTGGTGCTGTTATTTTAAAACTATTACGCACCTAAATCTAACCAAGATGTCCCCCACCTCAGGGGGTGCATCCTCCCTAAAGCACAGCCACCCCACCTGCCATCTCTCCACAGAGTGGCCTAGCTGCTGCCCGAGCCTCAGACCCTGCTCCCGCATGTCCGCCTCTTTCTCTGTTTTTTTTAAATATTATCTTTGGTCTCACTGTGCAGCTTGTGGAGGTCATAGCTGCCCAACCAGGGACCGAACCCCAGCCCCAGGTGGAAGCACTGAGGGACCCCCAGTCCACCAGGGGATTGCCTGTCTCTGCCGTTTTCTGTCTGGCTCTGTGTCTTGATAGTCCCTGCTTGCTTCTGACTCCCTTCTCTGTGTTCTGTCACCTTCCCATGCGCCTCAGTCTCCAAGTGTCCCTCTCCCTCTATCTCTCACTTCTGTCCTTCTGTTGTGGGCTCACCCCTGCTGCTCTCCCATCTGACAGAGAGGTTCTTAGAGGCGGGCTCCCCTGTGGAGTTGAATGTCCAATTCCCCTCCCTGGGGGTGCCTTCAGCTCCCTTATGCTACAGTTGGGAGCCTGGCCTCCTGGTGCCCTGGGAACTTTACCTCAAGTACCCTGTACCCCTGCTTGGATGGCCGGGGGTGGTTGGAGAGGCTGGAAGTGAGCGTACCTGGGGCTGGAGATGAAACCAGCCTCCATGTGGCTCTGAGTGTGTGTGTGAGAGAGAGAGAGACTCTTAAAGGCCCTGACAACCACGTGAGGCCTTGCACAGCAGTGTGGCTATCCGTGACACAGACATTATGAAAATGGGCCTGTGCAGTGTGTGGCAGACTGACGTGAGACCTCATGTGGCCGTGGATTAGAATGTGGTGTCGGCGGCCCCATACTTTGCTTTGTCCTGTGACACTGCATGTATAATCCTGTGACATTGTTCAATCCTGTAACAGACCCATGTGATACCGGGTTGTACAGCTGAACGTGTGGCACTGGATATGCAACACACACTGTATGGTACACACGACCCTGAGACAAGATTCTGGGGGGTTCTCTGTGGTTTGCGATGTTGTGTCTGTGTGGCCATCGGGGTGCTGCCCTGGGACTGGTATCGGGGTTCTGGTGAGTGTGTGCTGCCAGCCTGTGAGCGCACTGCGACCTTGTGACGCTGCCTGGGTGTGTGCTCATGACTGTGTGTCGGTGTGCACCTGTGCTCCCCTCGGTGGTGCTCGCGTTATGTGCCATGTGTCTGTCTACAGCATTTCCTGGGTCTCTGCCCTGACAGCCGTGCCACTCTGGGGACAGAGCGAGGGCCCTGGCAGCCCCTCTTACCCCAGCCTGGCCCTGAGGCCCAGTCTGGGTGGGGGAGCTGGCGTGGGGGCAGCAGGCAGGGTTCCCACGGCCCCACAGCCCCTCTCCCAGCCCCACCACCGCCAGCTTCAGCTCTGCAGAATATCCTGGCAACCCCAGCTTCTTTGTTCTCTGTGACCGCCAAAGGCCTCTCCCCACCCCAGCCTGCCAGGCGCCCCCTCCCCCCCACAGCAATGGGGTTTGGCCTGACCTAGTCCCTTGCTGCCCTTATCCCCCACTCAAACTGAGGCCCCTGTTTCATGCCTTGAACCTGAGTCAGCATACCAGACTGGGCCTCTGACCCCCTGCTGTGAGCCTACTGTCCTTGTCTTGTGCAGGAAGAAGGAAGCAGGACAGCCCCTGTAATATACTGGGTGACTGTGGGCCAGGAACTAGGCTCTCTGTGTGGGTACTTCTCCTTGACCCAAGACTAGTTGGAGGCTGTCTTCAATCTGGGATGGTTTCAATTTGTTCAATAATTTGCTTCTTTGGCTCCAGAAAATCATCAGGATAGGGATTATCTATTTTACGGATGAGCAACTGAAGCCCAGAGAGAGTTGCGGACACACCCAAGTCACAGAGCAAGATGGTAAAGGGACCGGATTAGAACTTGGACTCCTGGCTGTCAGATGCCTGGGATCACTCGCTGCCATGGATGGGAAAGAAAGCAGGGTCTGGGAGTCTGAGTCTAGACATATTAGTTCTCCCCTCTTCTTGGTCACTTTGTATCAAAGCCACGTTCTGCTTGTGTATGTGTGTGTGTGCCCTTGTGAATGACCTTGGCTAAATGCCCTTGCCTCTCTGTTCCCAGGAAAAAAGGGCAACATAACCAGGGATCATAGGGTGAGGCACTTGGTGGGGTGCTTTGCAGAGCAACAAGGCCACTTCACGGTGCCAAAACCCATAGCACCTCCAACAAGGATATGGGGCTACTGGCCCTGGAGGCAGATTCTGCCGTGGGGCCCCAGCCTCTATTCCCAGAGCCAGCCGAGCTCTGCTGTCACAGAGGAGGTGGTGGTGGCCCCATGGCTCTGCTGCATTCAAGGCCACTTCGGCCTGACCCAATTGCAGCCCCAGCTCCCACTCCCTCCCAGGTGCCGGAGATGGACGGATGGAGGTCACTGTTCGCTTGTCCCTGGCCCCCCACCACCCACCCAGCCACCACCCTGTATTGACGACAGCCAAGGTGGGGGAGGGACAGGCAGCCACCAGCATGTTATTAATACAGACCTTGACCTAGGTACCCTGCAGGCAGTTAAGCAACACAGAGAGGCCCAGCTGCCCCCCAAGCTCACACAGCCCTGCAGGGAATCCTGTCCCCCCGAGGTCCACATCGCCCCCGAGGGCCCCTTGAGGGCTCCTCCTGCCACACCGAGTGAAGAACGGCTGGGGAAGATAGAGGGGGTATGGGAGGGTCCCCCGAGGCCACCGACCCAGCTGCCAGAGCGGACACTTTCATCTCTCTTCGCCTGTCGACCTGCCATCCCTCAGCGGCATTAAATTCCCCTCCTGCCAGAGAACAAGGGCTGCCTCAGATTCCAGGCAGCAGGGCGTGAAGATGGGGTGGGCCCAGGGGAGGGGCGCCAGGTCCTCCAGGGCTCCGGCCTGCGCTGGGGGCAGGGCTTGGGCTGAGGGCTCTGGCGGCCAGCGACAGGTCTCTGTCCAGATGTAGTCCCTTTCCTGCAACCTTCTCCCTGGCTGATGCCTTCCTCCCCTTTCAGGTGCTACCTCCTCAGGAACTTTCTTAACCCCTGCAGGCCATGTCTAGTGTCCCAGTGCCACCCCCATCGCTGCTGACCACTCGGGGTGACATGGCCTGGCTGCAGGGCTGTGGTCTGCAGCTCAGAGAAGCGTCACTGGCACCAGAAGCCTTCCGTGGACTGAATAAACACATTATCTCCTCTTTCTGGGCATGTTTTTCCTCTACTGTGGTTCCAGCTCTAGTTGAAATACCAGTCACAGGTGAGGGGAAATATACCAGAAAGAGCCCCCTTTCCCCAGCCCGCTGGAAACTGCATATTCTGCATCTCTGCCCTTAGTCAGAGGTGCTGATGACCGCCGCCTCACAAGAGGCAGAGCCTGTTGCCTGTGTGCCAGGCATTGGGCTAGTCCATTGCATTTACCAGCTCACTCAATCCTCACTACCCTGTGAGGACAGCAGTGATCAGTTATCCCATTTTCTAGATCAGAAAGTTGAGGTTCAGAGAGGTAGAAGTAGAGAGACATGCATAATGTCACAAAGCCAAGTTCCTCTGCTTTCAGAAGCTGGCCTGTAAATACCTGGTGATGCCTCAGGCTTTGGCTGGAAGAACCCCCGACCCCGACCCCACATGCTGCCTGTGATCCTACCCAGATGCGGGATTAGGGTCAGGCATTACTTACTTAAACTTTTCTGCACTTTTTAACTTTTTTTTCCAGTAAATATATATTGCTTTTCAAATCAGAAAGCCCAATAAAGTTCTCTGACCAAACCTTCTTAGGCCCAGGAAGGTTTGGAAACAAAGAGCACAGTGTGGAGGGTGGGGGATGAGAAGGGAGCCCAGGATCACAAACCCCTCCCCTGGAATGACAGGATCAGGCATAGAGGGCCCTGAAGTGGCTGCAGCCTGAACCTACAGAAGCCTCCACCCTTCCACACACCTCCGCCTCTCCCTGACCTGTCCCCATCACCCTCCCAGCCGCTCACCCAGCTCTGAGGCTGCCCAGGAAGGGGCACCGCCTGTGGCTGAGTTGGCTCGGCTGCAGTGGGATCCACAGGCAGCTGCCAGGGTCCGGGGGGAGTGACTGCGAGGGTGAGGGCAAGGGCAGTGCCCGCTGCTGCCGTTGATAAGGCGACGGAGCCCTGGGGAGCCAGGACGCAGTGAAGCCATGGAAACGAGGCTGAGGTGTGAGGCTGAGGCTGGTTCAACCACTTCCCCCAGGTGGCCACCTCCCAGGCCTGGCGGGGCCCCAGCAAGACAGGTCCACTGGCTCCCTGACCCTGGGGGCTGGGTTCTGGCAGGCTGCTGGGCAGGCTTGATGTCACCCCAGCTCTCTTTCCCCAGGGCCAGGCTGGGGTCAAGCCTTGGGCCTGAGTGGGGAGGGTTGGGGACAGGGGCAAGAGTGCTCTGAGCCCTTGGCTCCAAACCCCCCTGACCCCTTCAGTCCCTCCCACTTTCCACCTCCCCCTCCTCTCCTATGAATCTGTGTGCATTATTTACCTTAAGCATTTTGATAAATCATAATAGGAGAGACATCTGCCGTCAAAACTGCAAACTGCATTTGGGGCTCAGCTGGCGGCTGAGGGCTAGAGGCTAGGGGGTGCACGGGCTCTGGGGGTCTGAGGGGGGTAATACGGACACTCCCACTCCCCTCATCTAGGGCTGAGCCTTGAAGGGGACACAGGCCCCATTATTTGGGACCCCTGCTCACCAGCTGCTGACCACAAAACCTTCCCAAGGAGTCTATCCACTCCCCCCGCCACCCCTGCCTGCCTCCCTCTGCCTCAGAATTAATGCAGCCGTGACAGCGGCTGAGAAGTCCCCCGAGCAGAGATTAACTCCCGGGGCAGCGCGGGCGGGGCTGACCATGGGAGGCTGAGGAGTGGGGGGCTGACGCACAGGCCTCACAAGATTAATCGCCCTGCAGCCGGCCTCATCACGAGGGTGCCCGGTGCTCCAACCCCCACCCCAAGGAGGGGCGCTGGGTCCTATGTCAGGAGCCTGCCCTGCCTCCTGCAGCCCCCATGGCTCTGATGAGTGGGAGGATTTGGGAAGCCAAGACTGAGTTCTTTCTCATTTTCTCTTCCCTTCCTTGTGGCCTTTGGGGATCCTGAGGACCAAGCAGCAATCCTGGGGCCTCTTTCCTCTTCTGTTCCCAGCTTGCCTCAGCAGCTGGGGGAGGCAGGGCTCTGACCCTTGCCTGTCTACCTACCACCTGCTAGACCCCGCTGATCCCCAAAGCAGAGCTGAGGGGTGAGGGGCTCAAAGAGGGGTGCAATGGATTTGTTGGTTCCAGGCCTGCTGGGCCTGTGGTCCAGCCAGCCCCTTTGACCATCTTGGTGGGTCTGTGGAGACAATGGAGGGTGGGGATCCCCAGCAGAAACTGAGATTGCTGGTTGATACAGCGCTCGGGGCAGGGACCTGGGTTTTGGCCTTTCTCGGCCAGTTGTCTTTCAGGGGTTGCTGCCAGTGGGACTGAGGTTAGATATGGGAGTACAGTTTCCTAAGTAGGCAGAACCTAAGGGATGCTGAGCTGTGGTTGGCATCCACCTTGACTCTGTAGGTCCAGCTAGAGAACTCTCTTCTCTGTACCCCCTGCCCTGGGTGCCCCCATCACAGCCCTGCTGAAATCAGACTGAGTGAACCCTGCTCTGTTCACTTGCTGGTCTTCCCGGCTAGCAAGTGAGTTCCAAAGGGAACGGGCTTGTCTACCTGGAACATGTTAGGTACTCAATAATGTGGAATAAATAGCTGAAGTGGAGGTAGAGAACATGGGGTGCGTGTGTGCCTGCTCAGTCATTCAGTCATGTCCGACTGTTTGCAACCCTACGGACTACAGTCTGCCAGCTCCTCTGTCCATGGGAATTTCCCAGGGAAGAATACTGGAGTGGGTTGCCATTTCCTCCTCCATAGGATCTTCCCAACCCAGGGATCGAAACTGAGTCTCCTGTGTCTCCTGCATTGGCAGGCAGATTATTTACCACTGCATCACTTGGGAAGCCCAGAGAACACGGGGTGGCCTTCTATATACAAGGAGTTGGAGAAAGACCTGGATCTCAGCTGGAGGATCCCAACTGCAAGGTCACAGGCTGGTGACTGCCAAGAGGGGGCCCCAAGAGAAAAAGGGACTTGCAGCGAAGCTGACACTCGCAGGCTGCATACCCTTCTACGAGAAGCTTCTCTCTCTTGGCTCCACTTCCCAGAGATACTCTGAGAATGGAATGAGATATCTTGGGTGATGTCCTTGTCATTTCTCAAGCCTTGTACCCCTCAGTGAACAAGAGATCTATATGGATGGGAAAAGCCAAGAAGACTTCTTGGAGGAGGAGTGAGTAGAACTGAGCCTTGAATGACTGTGTTTCTTACCTAGGAGACTTAGAGATTCAAGCAGTGAGGAGACAACATGCACAGAGCCCACAGGACTGTGGTGTCAACCTCAAGCTCCAGGATGAGTGAACTGTGTTTTGTCTCAGGCACAGTGGGAGCCAATGATGGTTCTGGAACCTGGACAGCCTTTGAAGGAACTTAAGTCTGCAGTGAGGTATTCAGTCAACCAGGGTTTGTAGGGCAAATTCGCAACCCCATTCTGGGCCCCTGGGGCTGGGCTGTGGAATCAGCAGGAGAACATGATCATGCTACCTACCATGACCCCTTCCAAAGGAAACGTGTTCTTAATTAGGAACTAGGGGGCTGGGCTTGCCAGAAGTGACCTATCTGTTCTGGGGCCTTGACCACTCATTACAGGATGGGGAACCCAAGTTGCAGAATGGTCAGGTTGGAGAGCTTCGGGACCTGTTCACATTCTGGGGACATCTGGGTCCCAACTCCTATCCCCCAAACCTTAGCCTTGAGGCAGCAGAGTCCTGGGCTGAGAGGCAGGGGGCTAGGACTTCCATCCAAGCTGTAACCTGGTAGCTGGCTTTGTGATCACACGACCAAAGGTATAACCAGCCCCCCTGTCTAGCCTTCCCAATCGATGCAAAGGAGTCCTTTCTAGCATCAATCAGCCAAAGTTCTAGGCCTTTCCTAGGGGTTTAGACATCAAGAAGGAGCTATAATTTGGGGGTGCTTCAATACAGCCCCCTCTCCCACCTCCGTGCTAGGCTTCCTCCCTTCCTCTGCTCTGACACCCACACCTCCTCACCCCTGACCCTGTGGCCAGCAGTCTCTGCGGCTGTCATCTGTTGTCATGGGAACCTCATAGTTCTGACCTGGCCGCACAGGAAGGAGCTGGCCCGGAGCTCCTAGCAGGGGAAGCTGAGGGTAGCAAGGGATGACATGGGGGTGTCTGTCCTTGCCAGTGTGGCTGGGTGATGATGACCCCACAGGAAGGGTGCATTGGAAGGATGACCTGGATGGGGGTGGGCTGGGGTGCAGGGTTTCAGGGCCTGATTGCTCCCAGCCCCTGGGTTCTGTGCTCTTTCCTAGGCTGCCCCCACTACCTAAACCTGGCTCCACACTGCTGATGGTAGGGAGGGGTGGCGGGGACCTTCCCATTTCCCTCACTGCTGGTGGTTGCTCAGAGCCCTGAGCTCAGCTCATTCTCGAGGCTAAAAATACCAGGGAGGCGGCAGCGCCAGCTCCCTTGACACCCTGTCCGTCGCACCCCACCCCCCAACCAGCAACACACATACGCCCAGCCTGGACCAGGTGCCAAGGTGCAGCTTAACTCACTATGATCCATGGAGTTTCCTACAGTCCCACCCCTGTGCAAGACTCAAATCTGGGTTCCGCTTCCCAATCTGCTGAGATCTACAGTAGACCTCTGACTTCTCTTGCTTTCCCTTTCCATATAATGAAGGTGCTGTAAGGAAGAGGGGAGACTTGAGAATGGAGGAGTAGATGGTCAAGCCCTGGCTGCTCCAACTCATTTCATTACCACAGAGGTCCTGGAAGCACCCCAAACTACGCACTGGGTCATTATCTCCCTTTTCTGGATAAGCGCACTGAGGCTGGAAGCTAAATGTGGCTCAAGGGTGCTAATCAGGCCTTTGGGTTCCAGGGTGGCCCTCTGTTGTCCCGCAGTAGTAAGTGGAGCTTCTGGGACCCCCAGACATCTGCTGAAAAAGAGGTCTGTGCCTGTGTAGTAGGGGAGGAGTTAACTCCCTCAAATCTCAGAGGAGGTCCTGGTTCTGTGAGCATGACTGGGATTGAGGAGGAATCCACATGGCTCTCCACCTGCAGTCTGGCCATGCTGCTTGTCTACAGTTCTGGCTGAGGCCAAGGGTTCACACTGCCCACAAGGAGCTGAGGTCAAAGTGAGTGCCCACCCCAGCCTTCTGCCCTGAGCCTATGTCTTCTCTCCACCAGCCCTGGACTCAGGCTTCGTTTTAGGTTTCATACTCTCCCTTCTCTCCTAGATACCAGATTTTTTTTTTTTGGCCACACCACGTGGCATGTGGAAGTTCCCTTACCAGGGATTGAACCTGTGCCCTCTAAAGTGAAATCTTAACCACTGAACCAGCAGGGAAGTTCTGGAAACCAGAATTTTTGCTCATTTACCCTGATTTATTTATTAATATATTTATTTTTATTTATTTGGCTGCGCTGGGTCTTAGTTGCAGCATGCAGGATCTTTGATCTTTGTTGTGGCAGGCAGGATCTTTAGTTGTGGCATTCAAACTCTTAGTTGCAGCATGTGGGATCTAGTTCCCTGACCAGGGATGGAACTCGGGGCCCCTACAATGAGAATGTGGAGTCTCAGCCGCTGGACCACCAGGGAAGTCCCTACTCTGCCTTAGAGAAAGCCTGGTTTCTTTCATATGGGGAACAAAGGGGAAAGAAAGATGGGTGCCCCTGCTAATTCCAGCACCCTACCTGGAAGTCACAACCATTGGGTGCTGAGAGGCCGGGAAAGCCATACCCAGATCTCAGCAAGTCCTGGGGGTCCACGCTGTCAGACCTGTGTTATTGAGTCCTACTCTTCCCTACTCCATCCTGGCACCCAATTCCACTGACATCCTGAGAACCACAGGGCACACTTCCCTGACGTCTCAAAGGTTGGAGCTGGTATCTGTAGGAGCAGCGCATGGGTTTTCCGAGGGGGGTCACTCAATCCTGCATTTCAGAGAGTAGGCTTCAAGTCACAGACCCGGAGTATGCCATGCTGGTCCTTCCTGAGTGACCTTGGGTAGGATACTTCCTCTTCCTGGGTTTGTCCATCTGTAGAACAGGTGTTTAACGGCACCAGTCTGTAAGGGTTGGTGAAAGAATTAAGTGAGATATTCCCATAAAGTACCTGGCAGAGTAAACACTCAATAATCATCATTTCATGCTGAAGACTGGAAGGGAAGGGGTATTTTCTGAGAGGGTTCTGGGACACCTGTTTATTAATTATTCCAGCGTCAAGAACTATGTTGGTTGCTGGGTCATAGGACCTAAGGCCCCAGCTGGAGTCCCTGGGTCTGAACTAGGGGACTCCAAAAGAGAAGCGTTGCCCGTTAGTTTTGTAAACATATTTTTAGCCCATAAATAGATGCGCTTAGGTAAAACATTAATAAACTGCATCACATTGGTGGGGAAAATTAAATGCAAATTAGATAATTAAAAATGAAGCCTATGCCCACTGCTTGGTGCTATTACTTCTTATTAAAAGTTATGAGAGGTGGACCTGGGGGAGGTGAGGCTGGCTGTGAGGTTTCAATGAGGGTATGATCTGCAAGGGATTACCAACTGGAGCCCAGTCCGGTCTTTGGAAGAGTCGGACCTAGGGGATGCTGGAGGGCCCTAGGCGTGCTGTAACCAGAGCCCCAGGGTCCCTTAGTCAGTGCCTTCCCCTCACCAAACCTTAATGTTTCTTTATTTGTAAAAGAAGAAAAACAGGACCTACCCTCACAGGACTGAGGCAGGGGGGATGTGAGATAACTTCTAGAAAGTAACCATACGTAGGTGTTCATTAAATAACTGTGATTACTAGTAATGACATCACTACCATCATGGTGATTTGGTCTCTCTCAAGCAGCAGACTCCAGTACTCTTGCCTGGAAAATCCCATGGATGGAGAAGGCTGGTAGGCTGCAGTCCGTGGGGTCGCTAAGGGTCGGACACAACTGAGCGACTTCACTTTCCCTTTTCACTTTCACACATTGGAGAAGGAAATGGCAACCCACTCCAGTGTTCTTGCCTGGAGAATCCCAGGGAAGGGGGAGCCTGGTGGGCTTCCGTCTATGGGGTCACACAGAGTCGGACACGACTGAAGTGACTTAGCAGCAGCAGCAGCAAGCAGCAGACAGACCCCGAGCTGAGGACCTTACAGACCAAAGTTTCTGCACAGGCCACCCTGGCTAGCAAGCAGGGTGGGTACTATAATCTTACTGTATTAGATGAAGGAAAGTAAGGCTCAGACAAGGGGAATAAGGGATCCAGGGTCGCATAGCCTAGGAAGTAGGTGGCATTGTTTACTGTTCCAAGGTCATTGGAGGGGAAGGTTGGAGGAAGACCACTCCTGTCTCATTGCCCTCCTTCTCAAAGGTAACAGGTTACATCAACTCCTTTCTCTTTTCTGCACCTGCCCTGTGTTTCAGGCTCTTTGACAGTGGGGACCCAGAGGTGAATGAGTCATCCTGGAGTGAGGGAAACAGCCTCACTTAGGGGCTATGTCCCTAAGAAGTTAGTCTCTAGAGCAAGACTGGAGAGAACAGACAGGACAGGGGAGGGGGTCTGAGGTCTGCCCAGGAGGTGTGATCTGGCTCAGCAATATGAGGCTGGTGGAGCCTGGAGGGCAGGCAAGGCAGGTAGCAAGACCAGCTGGAGCAAAGGCAGGGAGGCTGGGAAGCCCGCGGCCGGCCGGCGGTGGGCTGTGGAGGGTGCGGGATGAGGGGGTGGGAACGCGAACACGGAGCGGGTGAGTCACCGTTTCTGGGCCAGGCAGGCGGCGGCTGCGGAGCGGGGGGCGCATTCCTGGCTGGCAGGGCGGCCGGCACTAATGTCTTTCCCACATGGCCCCGAATTCCCGGCTCGGCACGATCACACGGGCAAGACGCTCCCGCGGCCACCCCCGCCCCAGCTGCCTCCTTCCCACGGAGAGGGGAAGCGGGGAGGGAGAGTGGTGGAGGCAGGCTGAACGGCGCCCCCGGGGCAGTGGAGGAGGGGGGTCTTCAGCTTGGCTTCCCAGAGGGCGGCGCCCAGGGCGCCTTGTGCACCTTGACGGAGTAGCACTGCGCTGTTGGTCAAAGAGCAAGGTCCAGCCTGGGAAGCAAGTGAGGGAAGGAAGGAGGTCCTAAAGGGCCATGGATCCTTTTGGCCGCGTCCCTGCTTCTCTGGTCCCATTCATTCACCCCGCCCGGTGTAAGGCCCTGGCAGAGGGGGAGCTTTATTTTCTTATTTTTTTTTTTGAGCGTTTGGCCTGATCCAGAGCCATCTGCCCCCACCCCTCCTTCCTGTTCCTCAGGCTCCGCAGTCTGGGGTCGGGGATTATCTGAGGCTGTGGGGCATCAGGCAGGGGACTGGGGCTGGGGTTCCTGGAAGAGGCCACACCCTGTCCCCCATTCCATGGGGCAAACGACAGGCCCAGCTCAGACTAAGGAGACTGTGAGCCACTGCTCTCCGACACAGCCCATGTCGCTTGGCCAGACCCCTGAGGGGAAACTGAGGCTGCGGGGGTGGCCCACCCAGAGTTCCCTGTCTGCTGGGGGAAGCTGGTGGTTGTCCCTCCCATCTGGGCTCAGAGGTGCTAATGAGAGTTAAATGTGGGGCGTGAGTCACTTCAGAGGGGGGGCTGGACCCACCTCCAGATGTGGATCCTGGGTGGAATGGAGTTCTGTCCAGACGGCTCGGCCTTTCCCCCAGTCCTCTGTGCTTTGGCAAGGGGGCTGGATTTCTGCCCTAGAAGATCAGGCCCTGTCACCTGAGCCAACCTCTTCCAGATGGCTGGCTCCTTAAGGGCAAGGGGCCTATGGAACCACAGGGGGATAGAGATGGGGCTCAGTTCCTCAGGACTTGGGGATAGACCAACACCTGGGGTTGTCTAGTGATTATGAGCCCTGGGGTATGGTGATGTGTTTGGGATGGGGGTGGGCAAAGGGCCCAGGCCACCCGGAAGGATTCCCTCACCCCCTACAGCCCATCTGGCCTCATTCAGACCACCAGGCTTTGACCACACAGGGTGCCTGTCCCCCCACCCCCCAGACCTGACCTCAGGCCAGCACAGGGACTTCAGTCTGCAGTCCCTGTGTCAGGGCAGACTCTGTGTGTGTGTGTGTGTGTGTTTGTGTGTGTGTGTGTGCGCGCGCACACGCGTGCATGCGCATGCATGTGCTCCTGTGATTGGGTCTATTTGTGTGTATTTGTGACTGAAAGTACTTTTGTGTATATTTATGTGTGATTGGCTGTCTGTGTGGGTCACAGTATTGCAGGGAACTTGAGAGGGGATGGTGGGTTTCGGCATGTCTCTATCTGTTGTGTCCCATGTATGTCTTCATGGATCTTTCCATGTGACTGAGTGTCTGTATAAGGCTAGCCCCATCCACAAGTTCCCTGGCTCCTCCTTGAGCATCCTATCACCACCATCAGGAGCCACAGGGTTAGGGGAGTAGATCAGGAAGGGAGCTCTGGGGGGGATGCAATGCCCACTGTTCCCAGAATGTAATGGCCTGGTTGGGTGGGCAGCACCAGGGGATGGGCAGGGGCGTGGGGCAGCCCCAGGAGAGAGAGAAAGGGGGACAGGGGAGGGCCCCTGCTCAGCAGTCCCCTCCCTTCTCTCTCTGCTCCCAGCCCAGAGCCTCCTGGCAAGAGCTTATTTGCATGGTATTTACATTTCATTTGCATCGCGTTCAATTAAAAACCTGACCAGCTCCCGCCTGCCTGGCGCTGCCTGCCCAGCCTGGTGAAATCGTTGGTTGGGCATTGCCTGCTGCCTTCCCTCCTGGCCCCCACAACCCACATGGATTGACTGATGTGGGAGGGGTCCTCTCCTCAGTGAGATCATCCAAGTCACCCATCCTAGGAGTCAGAGGGCTGCAGGTCCAAATGGAGAAACTGAGGCTCAGAAAGAGTTGTTGGTGGCCCCAGGCTAAGGGCCAGACTTGGACAGAGCTAGAAGAATATTAGCTATCCCTTTATGGCAGAGTCTGTGTGAGGAGGGGTGGTAGCACCTGGATGCAATATCTCATTTGAATGAGGGCAGGCCTTCCATTATCCCCATTTTACAGATGAGAAAACCAAGACTGGAGAACGCCAGCCCAAAGTCACTCAGCTGACCCAGAATTCAGATCTTTGTTGGTATGACTTACAAGTCTGTGCTCCAAACCCGAAGTGTGAGCATGCCTGCCAAAAGTACGGTGCCTCCCTCTCTCTTCCTGGTGAAAGGAGCTCGTTACCTCCAGAGTCATTAGCTCTAAGATGAGCTATTACAGCTATCACCCTAACCTGGGGGGCTGACCCAGCTGTTCCCTGTTCTCTGGCTTCCTAACTCTGACAGTCATGTCTATCCCTTGCTACAGGGTGGAACACTCTCCCTCTAGAAGTCCTTCCTGGAACCTGGCCATAGTCTTTCCTGTTGCAAGACTGCTCTTCTTGGCAGTCAGAGCTGGTGACTTTGTGAAAGGCAATTAAAGACTCTGCTAATGAAATAAACTCTAGGGGAAACAGCCAGGCTAAGGGTAAAGGATGGATGGAGAGATCAGGCAGACCCATGGAGAGACATCCAAGGCCCCGGAGCAAGCTTAGACAGGGGGAAGTCTCAAGGCCCCTCTAGTCCTAGATCAAGAGGCTTCCTGGAGCTCCTTCTTACCTGGCCAGAACTGGACTGGTGGATGTCATCTACCCAGGCAGGAACTGGGGAGAGTGGAGGTCCTCAGGCTGCCCATGGAGGAGTCATTCAGGACCCAGAATCTAGCCCTGGAAACTGGGAACACCATTGTGTTGACTGGCCCCAAGTGCCTCCCCACTCCAGGGACCTCCTTTACCCTCCTCCTCCACCCTTAGGGCTTTAGAGGGACTCCACCTACCCCTGGATTAGTTCAGGGTCTGGCCAATCATATTAAATCCCAGGGCTTTGGTTGGAATTATGGGGTGGGGGTTGTCTAGTATGTTGTGGAATTTGAGGCTGCTACCCCTTGGGGACATGAGTTATCCATGAGTGAAGCAAGAAAAGGGAAACGGATCCTTGCTCTTGAAGCCAAACACTCTTATACTTGATCCTCAGAATGAACCAATAGGTTCTAATTTTGTTTAAGCCAGTGTGTTGGATTTCTGTCACTTACAACCTGAAGTCCTGACCAGTTAATGAATGCCTTACCCAATTCTGCCTTCAAGCCTTTGCCTGTGCAGTGGTCTTCCTGGAACACCTTCCTCTTCTCCTTTCCTGACTAATCATGCCTGTGTTAGAGGTCCAGCTCACCTTTCTTCCTCTAAAAAACTCATTTCCATTCTGTACCCATCTCTCCTGGCTCCACTCTTTTGGGAATGTTATCTGGAACTTCTGTCCCCAGCCTGGCACTCAGCATCTATACCCAGAACTGCTGTGTTAATTCCCTTTCCCAGGGCTTGTGTCTCATTGCCCCAAAGTGGATTGTAAATTCCTAAGTGGCAGGAGCTGAGTCTCCTCCTAGGGAGAGAAGTGATATACTACAGTGGTTAGACACTGCTTTGGCATCAGGCAGCCTCAGTGCAAATCTTAGGCCATCTGTGTGATCCAGTCCCTCCACTGCTGAGTCTTGTTTCCTATTCTTTACAATGGGGATGCCCTGAGGATTGAATGAGTCTGCATTTTAAAAAATGTACTTAGCACAGTCAGTGATTAAATGTTTACTGGGCACCCACTCTGTGCCCAGAACTGAGTGCTCAGCTGTGAAGCCCCCACAGGCATGACAAGATCCCTGCCCTCGGAGCAGCTAAAGGTGGAGGTTGGATAGCGGGCCCCAGCTGGAGCAGCCAATCAGCAGACTGGGGCCCTCCTCCCCAGCTTGCTAAGGCCCTTCTCTGAGAGCTGGGGCCCTCTCCAGCCCCCCTTCCTTCTAAGGCACAGGGGGCTCTTGGTGGGGGGGAGGCTTGGTCATCCCCTCCCCCTCCCTGTTGTTGTCCCTGGGAGCCGGTGCTGCTCAGAGTTAATCTCCTCGCCCGTCAGGGGGTGACAGGAGGTGTCTGTCATTCGGAGCCGAGGCCGTCAGCCTCGCTGGCTAATTGGGGCGCAGGCGCCCGGAGCACGGGAAATGGCCGGAGGGAAGGAGCGGGAATGAGGGGAGGGAGACTTCCCTCCCCTCCTTCCCGCCAGGCTCCGGGCTGATCCACAGGGCTCCCTAGGGGAGGAGGAAGGCCAATCAAAGGGAGAAGGGGCTGTGGGATGGGGACTCTGTGACCTTGGGCATATTGCTGTTCCTCTCTGGGCTTTATATTATTATTATTATTCACAATGACAACAGCCAGCCTTTATTGAGCAATTACTGTGTAAATCAATTCCTAGTGCATGCCTGCTGAAAACAAACTCCAGTGATTTGCTAAGGCCCTTGGAATTCAAGACAGACTCCTTCCAAGGTCTTCGAGGACCCCCAGTGCCCATGCCTCTGCCCTACCTGTTCCCCTTGCTGTAGTCATACCTGCCTCCCCACAGGGCAAGCTCTTCCTGCCTCAGGGCCTTTGCACTTGCTGTTTCTGCTCCTTGGAACACCCTTGCTCTAGTCATACCTGCCTCCCCACAGGGCAAGCTCTTCCTGCCTCAGGGCCTTTGCACTTGCTGTTTCTGCTCCTTGGAACACCCTTGCTCTGACTTTTAGCATGATTGACTCCTCATTATTCAGGTCTCAGCTCAGATGACACCTCAGAAACAAAGTCCCTGGCCATCTTATCGAAAACCACCCACTGCTACATCCAGTGGTCCTGTTATGTCCCCCATTACATTATCCTTTTATACTTTCACAGCATTTGTCATAATGTGAAACATATATTTGTGGTTTATATTTACTCTCCCTCTCTAGAATGGAAACCCCCGAGAACTGGGGACCTTATCTCTGTGATTTACTGCTGAAATCCCAGTATCTAAAACAATGCCTGGCACATGGAAGACACTCAAAGAGAAAATGATTAAATAAATGAAATTTAGGTCTTCTGTTAAGGACTTCACCCAACTTAATTCTTAGAAGAATCTTTGAAAGTTGGCATTGTCTTCATCTGAGATGAGAAAACTGAGGCCCAAGGAGATTGTGTGACTGCAAGTTATGGTAGCTGAAGTTACGCCCAGGGCTGTGTGATTCCAGAAGTTTAAGGGCTGTGGGGATGACTGTGAAGGTCTCAGCTGGGCATAGGTGAGTGACAGGCACATGCACAGTGAGAGGCCAGGGCTCGGGAGAGGCCACACCAGGTGGCAGCATCCTCTGAGAGCTCAGCTGGAGCCTTTCCTGGGCATGGGGGCTAAGTCCACTTGGGCTGCTGTAACAAAAATACCACAGACTGGGTGGCTTAAACAATAAACATCTATTACTCACAGTTCTGGACACTGGAAAGTTCCAGACCAAGGTGCTGGCAAATTGGGTGTTCAGTGAAGACATGCTTCCTAGTTCACAGACACCATCTTCTCACTGTGTCATCACATGCTGGAAGGGGCAAGGGATCTCTCTGGGCTCCCTTTCATAAGGGCACTAATCCCATTGATGACAATTCCACCCTCATGACCTAATTGCCCCCAAAGCTCCTACCTCCTTATACTACTTTCTTGGGGGTTAGGTTTTCAACATATGAATTTGAGGGGGACACAAGCATTCAGTCCATCACAGAGGTAGATCCCAACATACTGTGCAGGGAGGTGAGTGTATGGAAATGATGGTGCACTGGGGGCCTTACGGCTTAGCACTTGGTATATCCCAGGGCAGGGTTAAGATGTGAGCGGTAAGCCGGGGTGGCAGCCTGTTCCTTCAGCATGCACCCACCTTTCATGTCTTCTACGGCCTGTCAAGGTGCCTGTGTCACCACTCAGTCAGTATCCTTCTGTCTCCCGGCCAGCCAAGGACCTCATGTGAGCCCACCATTCTGAGCTCCTGTGTCTCTGGCTCCTGTTCAGCTTCCGGGTGCCTCCAACCCTAAAATCTCAACCTGGAGTCGGGGAAGGGGCATGTGTGGACTGTCAAGATGACTCTGCAAATCACAGTCCTCAATTGTTGACACCTCATGGCCCTTCAGACCCTTAGACACTCATTACAGTGATGTCCCAGTCCAATCAGGACGGGTTATCGTCCTCTGTTAACTCATGTGGGTCACACCTCATCAGCCAATCACAGCAGCTCTCTCCTCCTATGCGCCCCCACCAGGTCTCTTAAGAGTTCCCGATGTGGTTAAGAGCCCAGGCTGAAGCCAGGCTGGGCACAGACTCTCCCTCTCTTTTCCCAGGATCACAGAGCCACAGTTTCCTTCTTTCCAGTCCTTGCTACCATCCCATCACTGGTGTCTCTATTTCTTCCTGTCCGTCTCCCCACCTCCTTCCAGCCCCAGCAGCCATATTAGAGGGGTTTGTGGGTGTGCGGTTGGCTGTGGGGGAGGCCGACTGGCCCTGTGAGAGGAGAGGTGGGGACATGAGGATGCCACAGCCATCACCACAGCAGCAGTGCCTCTTTTCCCTTCTCCTCATCCTCTGTCATGGGGTGCTGAGCACCCAGACCCCAGATGTTTCCTGCCGCACTGCCTTGTGAGTGTTTCTGTGTGTGCGCGTGTCGCTTTTGCACAAACATTGCCTTCTGCCCCTGGTTCCCCTGCCCTGACCCAGAATTCCGCCAGGAAGGGATGTAGGGGAGGAAAGGATGAGGGTAGACAGAACTCTTCCCATCTCTGTCCACACAATGTTGGAAATAGATAAGGTTAGGTGGACCCTAAATGAATACTCCCCAAACCCCTCACCCCCTTGTTCTGGTCAGCAGGTTGTGATGGGGGCAGTATGCCAAGAATAGGGTACCAGGGGGGACAGGGTACCAGGACCAGGCTTTTGTGTATTTTGATGTTATATGAACAGCATGCAAAGCACATGCAAATATTATGCAAACTAGAACTTTTCTTTTTCCAGTCAGCAGCACTGACAGGCTCTGATATGGGATACAGGGGCCCGAGAACCCAAGGGGAGTGGTGGTGAGGATAGGCATCAACACTGCTTTGTCAAGAGGAAGCTATGTTCAAGTAGTACTACTGTATACCTGGCACCAGGCTGGGTTCCTGAGGGTTTAGATAAAGACTCAGGCATAGGGAAGTTGAGTGAAGTAAGGGCAAAAGCCATGACCACAGGAATTTGACTGAAGGCCTTTCAGAGATATCCTTGCATTTAATAGAATCTGAGACCAGATAGTAGAATGCTTAAATTCTCCTGTTCTGACCTCAGCCAGACCTGGGTTTGATTCTCAGCTCCACCACTTAATTGCTGTGTTATCTTGGGCAAGGCACTTCACCTCTGGAAGTTTCTGTTTATTTGCTCATAAATTAAGGCTAGTAATAGTATGGACCTCACTGGGTGGTTGTAAGGACTCAGTGACATGCCTGCATGTATGGTGTATGTATGCTCTGGTTAAAGGCTCCATAAATTGGAGTTGTGACTGTACTAACTGCTTTCCCAACAGAGCCCCCTCCACCACCCTCTCTGGTCCTGCTCTAAGCTCCTAGAACACAACATTCCCTAACTAACCACAGTGGAGTCAGCCCAGTATCTGCCTGAGGGCAGGGCCTGGGTTTGCTTTTCTCTGTCCCCAACTCAGCCTTGCCCAGAGGGTCACTCATCTGATTGAATGAATGATAACTGAATGCTCTTAACTCCACTGGCAGGCATGGAGGGCAGGCCCATATGGAGACCATCGAGGGGCTTGGAGGGTTACCTGGATTGGTAAACTGGGGTCCTAGATGAGGGATCCCAGCAGTCAGTTTAGTGACCAACGACTGGGTTAGTCCTTTTCCAATTAATTCCCCACCCAACTTCCTTCCAATTAAAGGTGCGGTGGGGGGAATGAGAGCAGGAGTTTCTACTCTTAACAAATGAAACCAAGGCCAGAGGTGGGGTAGGAATGCCAGGGGATGGTCCTATTACAAGGGGAAGCAGACAGGACAGGGCTTTACAGACAGGTGGTGGTGGTGTGGGGGAAGTAAAGGCCCATAAAAATAGCCCAAATTTATTGAGCATCTATTTACCAGGCTTTGTGATAAACACTTTTTAGATGTTATCATATTCAAACCTTACAATGACAATCTCCTATTCTTTTTAAAATGCTTGATGCTGCCCAAGGTCACTTGGCTGGAAAATATCTGTACCAGCATTTGAACCCTGGCATTCTTGCTCCATAACGTTAACCTTCACCTCTGGGCAGCCCTTCCGTGCTCCCAAAGGCTGACCTAGGTTCAAGGCCTGCCTCTTTCTCACCAGGCTTCTGTTGCTTCACCTCACCTCCATATCCACTTCATCAGCCAAAATATATCACCACAGCAAAAGCCATTCCCCCCTCCCCATTCCTCCCCTCCAGCCCCATCCTCCCTGCTCCTCTCTGGTCTCTCTTATACCTCTGCCTTCCTCTGATCTATACAGTAGCCAGAGGGATCTTTAAAAATGTAAGTCAGACCATGTCACTTCCAGCTTAGAACCCGCCAAAGGCTCCCACTGCACTTTTCATAAACCCTGATGCCTCACCTGGTCTGTAAAGCCCTGTCCTGTCTGCTTCCCCTTTGGACCAAAAGTCCTGTCCACAGTGGCATGCCCCACACCCTCTCCTTTGCTTGACTGGTTCCTTCTGGTCTTTCAGGCTTCAGTTCAGATGTCACCTCCTCAGACAGGCCCTCCCTGACTGCCATAACATGGTCCCCTCCCTGAAATCCAGTCTCACATGACCTGCTTTAGTATCATTATGGTTCTTTAGAATCTCTGAAATGATTTTTTTCAACTATTTATTTACTTGACTATGGTCTGTCTCCCTGAATGAGAATGTAAGCTCTAAGAGGCTGATGTCCCCATAGTCTAAACTGCACCTGGTACTTAGTAGGCACTCAATAAACATCTGAAAGAATGTTTTGGTTGGTGTGACCTGGATCAAGAAGTCTAGCCCTTCCTCAGTTTCCTTTCTCTGTTGGGCTCTTGTCTCTTTCTCTCTGCCTCCCAGGGAGAGCTCTGGATGAGATCAGAGATGGCAAAAGCCTTCCTCCGGGGGAGGGAGGGCACGATGCCCGTCTGGAGATGAGGTCAGCGTGGCCGGCACCTCTCCGCTGTGCAGGAGGCAAGGAGAGTTGCAAGGATCGTTTTGACTAGACCCCTGCCCCGAATGAGATCCTAGACGGGCTGGGGAGGGTGCGAAACCCCTTCCTCCGGTGGGAAGCTCCTCCCGGCGGGGCCTCCAGTTCCCCCCTCCCTGGGGAGGCAGGTGGAGCTGCGTCCCCATCTTTGTTCCCATCTGGAGCGCGTTTGGCGCGGCGTGGCGGGGGCGGGGCTGCGCCCCCGCGGTGCCCGGAGAGACGGGCCCGCCCGCTTATCTGATCTGCGGCTAATTGAAACTCCCTGCTCGCGAAGGTCAGCTCGGTCCCCTGACAGCTGCCGAGCCGAGCCGGGCCGGATGGAAAACCCGGGCTGTGCAGGGCCCGGCCGGGCGCGTGGGGGAGGGGTTGTGGGGGGCTGCCTCTGCGGCAAAGTAGACAAAGGCTGCCCCTCCCTCCTAGTGCGCGCTGCTGGGGGTCGCCAGAGGTAGCGGCCTTCGCCCTCACCCAGCGGGGCGCTCCGGCCGGGATCACGTGGCCTAAGGCTACAGAGGCGGGGGGTGGGGGCGCGCCCTTAATCCCTGCGCGCCCGCCCACCCCGCTCCCACGCCGGGGCCTGTCTGGGGTCTCTGGGAGAGTCACCCCCAACTTCCTGCCCCTACCCCGCCTCCACGCCCCGGCTCTGAGACTTCCTGCCTCCTCGGCTCCGGGCTGCTCGGGCTGTGGGAAGCTGGCTGGGCGGGGGCGGCCGGGTCTCCTCCTCCCTGCGTGCTCAACGGGGCGCTGGGGGTCCGGGAGGAAGTGTGCGCGGTGGGGGGCACGGCCTGGCCCCGGGGCGGCCATCCGGTGGGGCAGGTGCGGCCTCAGCCCTGGGAGGGAGGGCAGGCAGGCCCGTTGCTAATAGTGCTGGGGCAGGAGGGGGGGTGGGGCGCGCACTGCGGGGAGTCCCGTCTCCAGGGTTCCGGGTGCGGATGTGGCTGGCTAGGAGGTCCCGCCCGTCGCGCCCCAGGCAGGCCCAGGCTCAGCAAAACAGGCACCCGTCCCCTTAACCTCCGGCCTAAGATGCTGGGAAGCTCCTGAGGTGTAACTCAGCTTTTGGGCTGACCGCGCCCGTGAGCCATGCTTTTTGGGCCTCGGCTTTTGCAGTCTAAAAAATAACCCTAGTGACAGCTACCATTTTTCAGAACCACGTGCCAAACATAGTGTTAAACGTTTAACG
This sequence comes from Moschus berezovskii, assembly GCF_049115385.1. Classification (NCBI taxonomy): domain Eukaryota; kingdom Metazoa; phylum Chordata; class Mammalia; order Artiodactyla; family Moschidae; genus Moschus; species Moschus berezovskii. Next base: position 61,115,866 of record NC_142467.1, on the reverse strand, counting down.
TACTTTGTCTCAAGCCACGCGACAATTCCATTTTGCTGATGAGCAAGGTGAGACTCAGAGAGGGTGCAACCTGCTCGAAATCACATAACCAGTAAGGTACCTAGGCGGGACACCAGGTTCTTTACGGGTGGTCTTGTTTTAGCAAGAGGTCTGGAGTGGTGCGCCTATATAGATCGACCGCCCAGGGCATTCACTAGTTCCGTGAGCCCCTTGGTGGCATCTCGCTGCACGTGTTCTAGTCTTGGAGCTGGGCACGTGTATCTTGGCGCACTCCCGCGTGCCGAAGCCTGGGGACAGAGGCATAGCCTAACGCACTGGTGCCCAGGTGTGCCCTTCCCGGTTAGGACCCGGCAGTCACATGGCCTGAGCCGCGGGCTGAGTGGAGCGGGGGCGGGGAACTCAGAGTAGAGTCCACGCGGGCCGAGGCGCCTGGGAGGCCGCAATCCCGGCGCCTGCAGCCGGCGAGGCTCGGGGTGACGCGAGGGGGCCCAGCTACCGTGACCTCCTCCGCGGTTTCCATGGAGACGGTGCACTATAAATAAAAAAAAAAAAAAGAGAGGAGGAATTTCAAACCCGTTTTCTACCGCGCTAGGCGGGAGGCGGGTGGTGGGGGGAGGAAAGCTCTCTTTGAATCGAGTTTCCCATTTCACCTTCCCAGGCGGTGGGAGCGCTTCCCCCGCAGCCTAGCCGGGAAATTGCCGCCCCTCACGCCGCGTGGCGCCCCCCGAGGAAGCTAATTAGTGCAGCCCGGGGAGCTGGGGACTGGGGACCTGGCCCCGGGGGGCCGGAGCTTGCCTCTTGAGGGGGAGCGCCTACAAATTGCCGCCCCCCCGAATCTCTCCAGGCGCGCACGCAGCGCGGCGCGGGCCGGGGCACAGGGCGCAGGCGGGAGGTCGCATCTGCAGCTTTGGCGCAATGAATCAGGCGCGGCCGCCGCCGCCGCCGCTGCGGAGCGCGTCTGGCATCCGGAGTCTCCCGGGATCGAAAATAATTTGGGCAAAGCGGTGGGAGGTGTGTGCGCGCGCTTCAAGGGGAGGGCGGGGGAGCCGGCCGGGCCGGGTGCGCGGGGCTGGGGGAGGTGCCATCCGACAGCCCCGCTGTGGTGAGAACAGAGTTGACACTTCTTTCCTTTCCACTTACTGCGGCAAGTAACGCGAGGAAGCTTAACCCTCTCATTGCTTGGAGGATTAAAGATGCCGCGAGCGCCCTCATGAGGGTGCGCTAGTGTTGGGGGACCAGGTGTGTGGGCTCTTTTGAGGCTGGTCATTGGGGCCTGCTGGCTTCAGCCCTTTGGCTCCTCAGACTGGTGCTCCCACCTGAACATTCTTTAAGGCATTCTCCTCGGGGCTTTTCTCCATCCCTCCTTTTACCTTTTCCAGATCGGCTAGCATCAGCGTTATGGCCTCAGTTTCCCTACTTTTACAAGAAGGTCAGAGTCCTGTAGCAGCTTCCTAGTCTGTCTGGAGACCCAAGTTTTATGACCTGGCTGGAGCACTGGGCAGAGGCAAGAGTGGGTGGTTAGGGCGGTTGGTGGATGCAGGAGTTGAAACCCCACCCTCTTTCATCTCCCGCCTGCACTGTGGGCGCCCTTCAAGAAAATGGCCGAGTTCCTGTTTTTGCCTCTGACGGCAGAAATGTCACCGCCGCTGCATTAAGCACGCTCGGTGGGAACTCGGGTTTGGATGGAGAAGCTGGCGCTCAGCTCTGCCAAGCTGCCTGCCGCAGCGGGGTGGGGATGAGCTGGCTGGCCAGTAGGCCTGGCTGGGGTCAGCTTTTGTATGTGCGTCTTCCCACCTTATTGCATGCCACTCCAGTACCCCCAGGCTCCCCCTCCCTCAGCTATGCTGGTTGGTCCCACCTCACTAAGTTTTTTTTTTCTTTTTGGGGGAGGAGGCATCTATTCAGACCTTTGTGCCTGTCCATCACAGGGACGGCAAGGAGAGCCGATTAAGGGGTAGAACCCATTTCTTCCTTCTCCCCACCCCCATAATAGGTAACACCTCTAGAATTTACTGATCTCCCCATTAGATGAGGAATTGTCCTTTGGATGAGGAAGGAATGGTAAGCCAGACCCCAGAGCATCCTCAGCCTTGTGACTTGAAGTCCTTCTAGCAGGGCTTGAGTTGGGGGAGTTTTCCACGATCTTCCTTCCTGTCAAAGGATCCCACCACCCCAGAAATTCTCAAACCTTGGTGCACAGCAGGTGATTTGGCCTTGTGAGCTTGCAGATGTGGGAGGGAGGGGTTGAGAGTCTGATTCAGTGGGTTTTGGTTGTCCTGTCGTCTGCATGCTTCACAAGACCCTAGGGGGAGGTCCTGGCTCTCACTCTGAGGCATGACCCCCTCACCCAAGGAGTCAGAGCTGGGAGTCCCACAGAGCTAGGTGGTCATGGCCATAAGCAGCCCCACTGCACAGACTGGGAGATGGAGAGAGGAGAAGGGACCGTCTAGGGTCACTCTGTGAGGTACGCGTTCTATGGTTAAAGTGTAACTCTTGACTTAAGCTCTCTTGACTTTGCTATGAATCAACTGCATGTTGAGCTAAACTGTACCATGTTTTCCTCTATTGTAAAATGGGGATAACAGTAATAGTCCCTAACCTCACTGAAACAGTGTGTGACCTCAGTGAGACAGTGCATTGAAAGTGTGAGCATAGGTCCGGGTGTGATAAATGTGAGCCTTTATTATCATTGTTATCACTATTAGAACTAGAAGTCAAGTCTGAGGTTCAGATACTAGTTTTGGGGGGCAGAGACTCTGGCCCAGCTGTTGTTGCTTCCCCAAGTCTGCTCCTTCAGGACTTCACCAAGTCTTAGACAGGGAATAGTGTGTATGGGTTAGGAGTCAGTCCACCCAGGGGTGGTTTCATCTGTGAGCCTCCCCACCACAAGCCCTACACTTTGGTCCTTTTTCACCCTTGGGAAGTATTGGTCCTCTCACAGTTCGGACAGTTCCAGATGCCCAGTGGGCACTGGCCTAGTTAGTGCTTGAGGGCTCACCCCCACCCTAGGCCCATGTCCAGCCATGCTTCTTTGTCAAGCATCAGATCCTGTGATGGTGGGAAATAGGCCAGGTAACTTAGTACCTCCTCCCCACCCAGGGAGTGTTGGTGTGGGGCCTTCTGGGGACAGGAATAGGATAGGAATAGGATACTCAAATTGGAGAGATCTTTGAAGGTGGGGAAGGCCACCTTCCTCTTTGGAAAGGCGGGTCAGACCCGAATGAGGATGAAGGACCAGCGTGTGCTTGGAACACAGGACTGATGGCTGTTTCATTTGGGAGCTTTTGGACTACTGGTTTCTGAAGTGTCACCCAGGGATTGTGGTTAGAATGCTGGAAGGACTTCCTGGAAGCCAGGGGAGGGTTCTAGGGGGTCGTCCCTGGGCACAAGAGCATTGAAGTCTGGCGTGGGGAAGGGGTGCATCTATTTGAGACCAGCTGGCAGATGGCCGAGCTGGCCTCTCAGACCTCTTTCTTAGGCTGTAAGTAGTGGAGCACCAGCTTTGAGCTCTACAGTTCTCATACACGCTTGCTTAAACATCTGCCTTTGCTCACTCACCCAGACTCACACTGTGCCCCTTTGTTCTCACCCCCCACATGTATGTGCCCATGAACATTTGTGTACACACATGTTAAAGCATCACATGTGCAGCACACACATATGCTTCTGCATGAATTCACACTGGTATGCAGTTGAGCTCCCAGATGCACAGATACTAAAATGCATGTGCACATAGTATCCTGATGCACTCAATGCACACATTAACACCAATGCATGCACATATGCACACAGCAACACTCATGGATGCACACATGCGGACTTCCCTGGTGGCTCAGTGGTAAAGAATCGGCCTGCCGATGCAGGAGACTTGGGTTCAATCCCTGGGTCAGGAAGATCCCCTGGAGAAGGAAATGGCTACCTACTCCAGTATTCTTGCCTGGGAAATCCCATGGACAGAGGAGCCTGGTGGGCTACAGTCCACGGGGTTGCAAAAGAGTCAGATGTTATTTAGCAACTAAACAACAACAACAAATGCACACATGGGCAAACCCCTAAACGTTTGTTCTCCCATCAGCTAACTTGAGTGTATGTGGATTGTCTGTTTTCCATGAGGATAGTTCTATCTTCAGTCGTTTGCAGGTACCCTGGAGAACAGGGATTTGTTCTACTTCAGGGCCCACATGCCTGGTATTTGGAAGGTGTACAATACCGTATTATGTGGAATAGATGAATCAATGTGTTAGTGTACACAGGAATGTATGAGTGAACAATAACCATAATAGTAAAAGCAATTACCATTTATTGAGTACATGCTAGGAGTCTAATCCTGTGCTAAGTGCTGTCTTTAGAGGTAGCATCTCATTGAAGCTTCATAGCAACATATGGTTGGTGGTTGGAAGTTTAGTTGCTAAGTCATGTCTGACTGTTGTGACCCTATGGACTTGAACTCGCTGGGTTCATCTGTCCATGGAATTCCCCAGGCAAGGATACTGGTGTGGGTTGCCATTTCCTTCTTCAGGGGATCTTCCCAACCTAGGGATTGAACCCATGTCTTCTGCATTGCAGGCAGATTCTTTACCACTGAATCACCAGGAAAGCCCTATACAACCTATGAGGTAAGTACTATTATATTTCCTGTTTCAAACTGTGGGAACTGAGACTCCAAGCAACAGTCACTACTTGTATTAGTTTCCTAGGGCTGCCCTAACAAAGTACCACACACTGAGTGGCTTAAACAACAGAAATGTATTGTCTGAAGGTTCTGGAGACCAGAAGTCTAAAATCAAAGCATTGGTGACTCCGTTTGTGGGCTGTGAGGGAAGGAACTGTTTGAGGCCTCTCTCCCTGAATTGTGGACGATGGTCTTCTCCGTGTTTCTTGTATCATCTTCCCTCTATATGTGACTGTCCATATTTCCCCTTCTTGTAAAGACGTCAGTCATATTGGATTAGGGCCCACCCTAATGACCACATTTTAACCTGATTATCTCTGTAAAGGCCCTATCTCCAAGTAAGTTCATATTCTCAGATACTGGGGTTAAGGACAGCAACATCGGAATTTTGGGTGGAAAGTAATTCAACCCATAGTGCTACGGTCACACATCTGGGAAATAGGGGAAGCAGGATTTGATCCTGGGTCTGGAGTGTCGAGCCCATAGTACCATCCTCCTGTGTGGTGCAGTGTGAGCACGCGTGTGTGTCCCAGCAGTCACTCTCCGTGGCTCCCCTCTCCCATCAGCACGTGGGCGTCCATCGCCTGCTTGCATGAAGGTGTTGGCCTTTTGCAGCCCGGGCTCACTGGCATGCTGGTAGCTTTAATGCTCCTTTGGCCGTGATATGGGCACCTAGAAACATCCCCCAGGACCCTGGTGGCCAACGCTGCCCGGCAAGTCAACATTGACAGGAGTGCCTGGAGATACACACAGGGGGCCGGGGGGCTGCCTGACTCCCCCCACCAGCTGCCAGTTTGGATGCTGCAGCCTCATTTGAGAGGCTGCTGGCTTTAAAGCGCTCAGCCCAGTCAGGCGGGAAGCTGGAGCCCGTGTCGGGGAAGAAGGGGCAGTCACGAGGCTTCTTGGCATCAGCTGGGGCAGCTGGGGCAGCTAGGACCAGGCAAGCCCTGGGCCAACTTTTGTCCACAGCCTGAACCTCTGCTTCTGCTTTGAGGAGACAGGGGGGCTGGACCTCTCCCCTTCTTGCTGCTCTGACCTTGGCTGGGGGAGGGTCTAAAAAAGAGACCCCAGGCCAGTGAGGGAGACAAAGTTTGAAGAGAGAGGCATGGCCTCAATTCTATGGGGAGCCCAGACTTTGGAGACATGGCCTCTGCCTTCAGGGAGTTTTCAGTCTGAAAAGTCCTAACTTTTCTGAGGCCCACTTTGTCCATCCAGGCAGTGGGGATAACAGTTTGTTGTGAAGGTTCTGGAAGTTACTGTGGTAGAGGATGGGCTTCCCTGGTGGCTCAGATGGTAAAGAATCTGCCTTCAATGCAGGAGACCTGGGTTCGATCCCAGGGTTGGGAAGATCCCCTGGAGAAGAGAATGGCAGCACACTCCAGTATTCTTGCCTGGAGAATTCCATGGACAGAGGAGCCTGGCAGGCTACAGTCCATGGGGTCTTAAGAGTTGGACACGACTGAGCAACTAACACACTTAGTAGAGGAGGATTGGGATTAGCATGAGTATCATACCCCACACATGGCTACACTGTTTATGGGGATGCTGATGGTGATGGTGAAGGGTAACAGTTAGTGAGCACCTACTGTGCTGCAGACTAAGTGCCAAGTGTCCTCTTAACCCAGTTATCCTATTTAATCCTTCTGAGATAACTAGAAGACAGCTACCATCATCATTGCCATTTTAAAAATATTTATTTGACTGTGTTGGGTCTTGGGCTTCCCAGGTGGCTCAGTGGGTAAACAATCTGCCTGCAATGCAGGAGATGCGGTTTCAGCCCCCAGGTTGGAAAGATCCCATGGAGGAGGCAAGGCAGCCCACTCCACTATTCTTGCCTGGAGAATCCCATGGACAGAGGAGTCTGGCAGGCTACAGTCCATGGGGTCTCAAAGAGTCGGACAAGACTAAAGTGACTTAGCATGCACACACACATACTGGGCCATGCAGCATCTTCGATCTTTGCTGTGGTTTGCAGGATCTTTTAGTTACAGCATTAGGGTCTTTACTTGTGGTATGCAAACTCTTAGCTGTAGCATGTGAGATCTGGTTCCTCAACCAGGGATTGAACCTGGACCTTCTGCATTGGGAGCACGGGTCTTTGCTACTGGATAAGCAGGGAAGTTCCATCATTGCCATTTTTAAATGAAACTGAGGTTCAGTGAAGTGGACTTGCTCAAGGTCACACAGCTAGAGAATGAAGGTAGGTCTGATGCTGCTCTTAATATTTCACAGCAGGCCCTGCAATTATATGAGGATGGGGGTCTCGGCGGGGGGGACCTTGGGGTAAGACTGTCATGGCTGGTAATGGCACTGATTTTGGGGTCTCCACACTTTGAGCCCTACGCTGGCCTAGGTGACAGTGGCTGAGGCGTGCCCATGATAATGATGTTGATGATGATAAAGTGTATCCTCTGTCAAGATGAACCAAGCATCTGCCTCCACGCTTTTGAATTTGGTCCTCACAGAAGCCCTGTGAGGTCAGCAGGGTGGGAATTATTCTTCTTTTACAGATGAGGATACTGAGGCTCAAGAGTGTTGGGGTCAGTCTTCTAAGCAAGTCAGAAGGTGGTGAGTTGTCACTCAGATTTCCTGACTCCATGTGAATATTCCTTCTGTTAGATGCAGGTAAGCATCTTCAGGTTATTTCAGAACAAAAGCCCTCCCCCGTTCTCTTCCCCACCTCTGCATTGCTGGCGCTGTAATTGAGGGCAGGGACAGGTATGGAAAAGGTGCCGATTCCCAAGAATCAACTCCCAGTAGCCACAGCAGCACGAACAGTTGACCTGTCCTGGGCCCTTACTGTGTGATGTGTGTGGTGCTGATGAGTATTTGTGTGGCCAGTGCTTCGGGCAGCCCTGCCAGCTGACAGGAGTAGGCACAGGAATTCAGTTCCAGTGAGCCCGCGTCAGACACAGAGCACTGGGCTGAGACAGAGGGCTGCAGGTGCGAACAAGGGCAGTGACTGAGAGGCAGATGTGAGGCACCGGTGATAACTGTTAACGTTTGGGAACGGCTGGACTGTCAGGACACAGGCACAGGTCTACCTGAGGGTCTACCTGAGGCGCTAGGGAAGGTTTCTCAGAGGAAGTAATGTCCAACCTGAGAACTTAAGGGTTGAGTATTTATCCAGACAAAGAAGAAAGAGTGGCAGGGAAGAGTTCTAGGCTGAGTACAGCCTAGAACCATGAGGCCTAAAAGCTGGAGGGAGGACAGTGTATCCTAGGAAATTAAGGATGCTAAAGGTGCTGGAGCGGGAGGGGTAGAGGACAGGCCATTGACTCAGGACAGGTCAGGCCAGGATAAGAGGTCTGGTATTGTCTCTGTGCCATGGGGGTCCACTTACCCTGCTTCCTGTCCCCTCTTCCACTTAGATAGGTACTCTCCTATCTTCAAGACCCTCTTTCATCAATCGGATTCGCCCAATACCCCGTACAGTAGGTGGGGCCAGGGTCACCATATCCACTTTACAGATGAATAAACTGAATCTCAGAGGTTTTTGGCTTGGTCCATTTTACCTGGCTGGTATGAGGGGCATTGGACCTGGGCCCTAGACCTCTTCAAATCAGTATTCAGCCTGGGCTATCTGCAGGACATCAATGTAGATTCTGGGATGGTGGTATGCCGTGGGGTAGGGGCATAGCCCAGTGTGGGGAAGCCTTGGGGATGGAGAGAGGGGGGGGATCCCCCTCCCCAAAGCTCCAAATTGGTGAGGACTGCTGCCGCCTCCCTCCCGCAGTCCCCAGAGGCTGGCTAGGGGTGAGTCAGCCTGGATGAAGTCACCGGCTTCCGCGCAGCCTGTGCCCCCTGACCTGGGAGGCGCCTGCCAGGGGCACCCGCCGAGCGGGAGGACAGGCCGGGCAGCTCTCCAGGTCTCTCCGTTGCAGCTGATTTAGGGGGGCTGGAGGTGTCCGGAGCCATCAGAAGCAGCTGGGCGTCTGGGGCTGCGAGGCCCATAAGTCATGCCACCACCCGCCGATCCCTGCAGTGCTCCCCGAGAGGTCTGTGATGAATCGCCCGGGACTGGGCTCATCAAAATCAGTTTATGCCAAAGGGAAATTAATTTCTGTCTCTCTGAGATGGGGAAGGGAAGGGCAGCTCCAGAGGCAGGCCAGTGACAGCAGTGCAGGAACAGGAGGGGTCCTCGTGTGGCCATGGTAGTCCCTGGCTAGAGACCCTAACCCTGTCCCTTCTACAGAAGGGGTGACTGAGGCTTGCAAGAGCCTTCTAATCTTGGGGACAAGAACCCAGATTTTGTTCTGTGTTAATTCTTTCTCCCCTCCCTCCCTGCTTTTATTTACTGAGCACCCGCTATGTGCCAGGCTCTGTCGTGTGGTGGGAAGACAGTGAGCAAGACAGAAATCCTGCTTTCATGGGACAGACATTCTGCCTGGGTAAGACAGACAGACTGGTAATAGGTAAATAAGAAAAGACCAGACAGGCAAGCATTAAAGTCAGGTGATGTGGCCAAATTCCCCAGCATGGTCAGGTAAGACCTCTCTGAGGAGGATACAATTAAGCTGACACTTGAGTTTCAGAAGGGGGTAACCCTTCCATTGTGAAGCAAATTTTCGGAAAATCTAGCGTTGTTGGGGGCTGGGGTAGGAAGAGTGCATTTCAGGGGAAGGAACCAGCAGATGTCAACGCAGGCAACCCCCAGACAAGCATTGCCCTCATGATCCTGGGCCGCTGACTGCCATCACCTGAGCATCTGTGCCTGGGCCTGGCTGTTTGGGTGGCTGGAGGCAGGCTAGTGAGCGGCTCTGCTTCCCGGACTGTATCTTTTACTAGGGGGGAGATCAATAATTTAATATTAAGATTTAAATACAGTAGAAACAAGCCTGAATTGCTTATAGGGGAATTCACAAGATTCTTCTTTAAAGATAAAACAGGAGATGTCAAAGAAACACTGGGTGGGGCAACTCACCCTGAGTCAGTGATCTTAAAGCAGAGGGCTCCCTTGTGGTTCAGTATGAGCGGCTGGGTCAGTCTCTTCACAGCCGGGCTTGAATCCCTCTGTCAGGAGTTCCTCTGTGGCTCCCCAGTGCCTGTAACAAGAACCTTAGGTTGGGCGTGGCACCTGTCTGAACACTCAGAATGATGCTGTTAAACAACTATTGTTACTCACATGTTACAGATAAGGAAACTGAGACTTGGGCAGGAAGAGACTTTTCGAAAGTCTTAGGCCTAATTAGTGGCAAAACCAGGATTCAAACTCACAGCTTGGGTCATTTCTCATCACTGCCTTCCCGGTAGCAACATCCTCACTCTTACTTTCTCTTGATCCACTTGCCATGATCCTGTGTTCCACAGAGAGTGCACCCCACAGGTTCTCACCCCAGCACCTTTGTATATGTGGTTCTCTCCGCCTGCAGTCCCCTGCCTCTTTGTATCTATTTGCTGAGACTCCAACCATTCTTCTGCTTGCAATTTGGGGGCCTTGGGTTTGATCCCTGGGTTGGGAAGATCACTTAGAGAAGGGAATGGCAATCCACTTTGGTATTCTTGCCTGGAGAGTTCCAAGGACAGAGGATCCTGGCAGGTTACAGCTCATGAAGTCGCAAAGAGTTGGACATGACTGAATGACTTTCACTAACCAGTCCTCATGGTTTTATCCAGCTTCTTCCTCTTCTGATAAACCACAAGCAAGGGGCTGCCCTTTATCTCTTATGCCTCACAGTTCTATTTGCCCTGCTCTCTGAGCCATTATCACATGTATTTTGTGTGCCCAGGGATTGCAGTGTGACAGACCAGGATTTAGGTTCACGTCTCATTTCTTTCTTTCTTTTTGTGTGTGGCTGTGCTGCTTGGCCCGCGGCATCTTAGTTCCCTAACCAGTGATCGAACCCTGTCCCTCGGCAGTGAAAGCGCTGAGTCTTAACCACTGGGCTGCCAGGGAAGTCCCCACGACTGTCACATATATTGGCTCTGTGATCTTGGGAGGGCAACAACTTTTATGAGCCTCAGTTTCTTCATTTGTTAAAATGAGCCTGCAATGTGGAGCCAAGAGATGATGAATAGAAACACTCAGCATAGGGTCTGGATATCTCCGAAAAAGTGGCAACAGTTGTTACAGAGCCTTTCCTAGCCTCAGTTTCTTCATCTGTAAAATGGGATTCAATGTTTCCTTGTAAGTGGTCACAAAAGATGGCAAAGGGTGTCCGATGTGCCTGGCACACAGTGAGTCGGTACTCAGCCAGAGAGGGTAGCTCTAGGGCTTCCTCACATCTCTGTTCCTCACGGATCCAGCCCAGGGCTTTCTGGCTCCGACCATATTTTTTCAGTTGAAGTTGAGGTAGATTTACATTTCCAAACAGTGTGGGTTCATTCAGTCGAGGCAGCCCTCACGGTCAGCGTGGTACAAGTGGGGGAAGTGACTTGGCACCCACAAAGTCTCCGTCATGATCATCATAACAGTAATTAATTTTTTGATATGGGCAATTGGCATTTTCATTTTATGTAAAGCACTTTTGGAGAATTTTGCTGTTTTTATTGATCTGTAATGTATTGTCTTAAGTACAAATAGCAGCTGCACAGGCAGTTTTAAGCAAAGCCCTCAGCTCCCTTGCAAACAGACTGTTGCCTGAAGTCCTTTCTGAAGAGAAATTTGGGAGCTCTCTCTGTCCAACCTTGCCCCCACTGCCACCCTCCTTTGGTTATGAAACAAATTCTCTGGAAACTGCCCTTTAGTGTCTGGGGTTAGGAGGGTAGGGGTAGGTGAAGACCCCCAGCTCCTTTCACAGAGGGAGGGGTTGTCTTTAGTCACTTTCGCAGGGGGGAGAGGTCTGAACAGCAATAACAGAAAGATGGCCTGATCCAGGGGCAGGCAGGGAACTCTGCTTTGCGGTGACGGAGGGACTGCCTCCAGAGGTCCAAAGGTGCCTCTGTCCGTAAAGACATGTAGCCTTTCCCACCCTCTCTTGAGGCTGATTTCAGAGTTGGAAAGAGTGAGATTGATGTTCCAGTGGCTCCCATCTTGGGGCTATTTCTCTGGGCACTGAAGTTGATTATACTTTATGAGGAGAGACACAGCCAATGCAAGGCAAGTGCTTCGTTGTGTGTCCTTTTGGGGCTGCAGCTGATGGAAATGGGGCTTCTCAGAGGAAGAGGCTTTGTCCAGAGGGCAACCCTGAAGCGTGAGGTGCCTGCGGTCTCATGTGTCTGCTGGGTACCCCAGTGTCCCTCTCCACTGGTTGGGGTCTGAGGTTTATTTTGGCCACACTGAATGGGAGCTGGAGAAATGACCCAATAGTTTGGAAAACTGGATATAAGAAGAGAGAAATGGGGCAGCGGACCGTTAGAAGGCTCTGTCTCTTTAGTTCATGGTGCCTGCGGATTTCAGGAGAACTTTGCCGGGAGGGGTGCAGAGACCTTGGAGCAGATGGGCCTCCAAGTGTCCTGAGGGGCCTGACAGCCCCTCTACCCTCCCTAGTTTTCCACAGCCCCATACACTCAGGGACCACAGAGGTCTTACTGTGAGTGACAAAGTAGATGTGTGACCTCGAGAGGGGAGAGAACTCCTTGGGCCTGTCTGGACAGCCCCTACCTCCTCTCCTCTTGGGTGTTGGGAGTCCAGCCATCCTTACTGAGCTTAAGATTATTTAGTCAACAGTGTTTCTTGAGAGTCCCCAAGGCCCAGGTTTGTGTTAGGAGCTGGACCACCAAGTCCCCTCCAGGGACTCACTGTCAAGAGAGGGGAGCCAAACTCATGGCCAACTCATTCCATCTCAGACATTTTAACTTGGGGATGCTCGTAGCAAAGGCCTTCATCTGATCTGGTCTGAGAGGCCAGGGAAGGCTTCATGGAAATAACTTGCTGGGTTCCAATCACAGCTCCACCACTTACTAGCTGTGTGGCCTTGGAAGAGTTGTTTTTTTTTTTTAATGTTGCTGAGGATTCAGTGAATTAATACATGTAAATATCCCTGAAGACAGTGCCTGCCACACAGTACGTATTCAGTAAATGTTAACTAAAAACTAAAAACCCCAAAAGTCCAGTGGTTAGGACACTGTGCTTTCACTTCAGGGGCACGGGTTAAATCCCTGGTCAGGGAACTAAGATCCCGCAAGTCATGCAGCCAAAAAAAAAAACAAGTACCACTTGGGTGAGTAGGACTTGGCAAGCATATGGGTAAGAAAGAGTGTCCTCAGCAAAGAAAACGGAGACATGGATGTGGGAAAGCAGGTTCCTCCAAGGATCTCCCTTCTGTGTCCCCTGGTGGGGGTGATGGTGGCTGTCCTGATCGATGATTTGGGCTGGTAACTCCACCTCCCTCCCTCCACTACCACAGAGTGGTCTTGGGGCATGAGATGCGACTGAGTCCCTGCTGCGCCCACTTACCTGGTCCTCTGCTGGTCCTGCCAGTGTCTGTGAGCCCAGCCGTGGATCAGCAGTGCTGGGCATTTTCCTATGGGCATCTGGAACTCCCCATTTGGTTGGTGGGAAGACTGGGGGTCAGGACGGCTTCTTGAAGGAGGTGCTCTCTGAATAGTGTCCTAAAGGAAAACAAACCCTTTCCTAGACAGGGGGAGGGGACCGTTCCAGGCCCAAGGGCACAACCTGTGCAAAGGTTGGAGAGATCCCAACTCTGGGAAAACAAAAAGACTTTGGGTGGAGTTTAGGCGCAGGGCCTGGGGAGCCCCACTTTGGATCGCTTTTATCAGGAGGTCTGGATTGTCCTCCCTTTGCCCTCCAGCCCCAGCAGGCGTGGTGGCCTAAGAGGTTAAAGTCCAGTCTTGCTCCAGGGCCAGCCCAGGAGCTGGGGGTAGGGGCGCCAGTTGCCCCGAGCCTCCCTCCCACTCCAGAGCCGGGAGGGTTTGGCAAAGCAACAACGCAGCCTTTGTGCGTCTCTGCGGGTCTAGGCACGTCTGGCCCAGCCTAGGCGGCTGCCGGTTTCAATGCCCCGTGATCCCAGCCGGGCGGGGCGGGGCAGGGCGTCCTCAGAGTCTACACAGTGTGGCTCCTGGGGTCCCCAGGAGGGCTGGGGCTCCAGGTGAGGACGCCTGTGGTCTCGGTTGGAGTACCTGGACATAGGTAGGGCTGGCAGTGAAGCTATAGAGCAGGTAGACGGTGGGCGGAGGTGGGCGGGAAGGTGGGGGGTGGGAGCCGGGCACATCCCAAGGCTCCCGAGTGCTGCAGCATGCGGCCCAATGGGTACCCCGGGGTGAGTCTGAGTGTGCACTGGTGTGAGGACATGCTTCAGGGTGTGAGGGTCTGGGGTGGAGCACATGAGCAGCCCCCAGCCTGCTCAGAACAGAGCGCTGCTGTCTCTCCCGTAGTGCCAACAACGAGGCCTCTCTCTCGGCACATAATGTCCCCTCTGTATTGTCTGCTGCTCAGTGGTGACGATAATTTTAAGGCTCAGATCCTTTTCGCGGCTGCTGGGGGAAGGATGGAGGCTGTCTGGGGGAGGGCCAAGGCTCCCGGGCTGAGTTTCAGTCTGTGCTTCGGGGGAGGTCTGTTACGTTTGGGGTCTCCCCTTAAACACCCACCACCCTCCCAGGGGCAGCAGAGTGAAGTCAGCCTCTGTGGGTACCCCTTACCTCCCAGTCACGTGGCCCCGCCCAGCTCCAAGCCCTCCCCCACTTAGACGTCTCACTGGGGGCCGAGACCTCTTCAAAGGAGCCTGCTCTGGTAACCCCTTTTGGCCATTGCCTGTGTCTGCCGAGCTAGATATTTCTTCAGGTCTACCTCTAGTCTTTCCTGCTGGGGAAGCGCTAGACTACCAGTTGTCAACCTTTTTGTTCTCAGGACTCCTTTTCATTGTTCATTGGCTAAATCGTGTCTGACTCTGCGACACCGTGGACTGCAGCAGGCCAGGCTCCCCTGTCCTTCACTACCTCTGCAAGTTTGCTCAAATTCATGTCCATTGAGTAGGTGATGCTATCTAACCATCTCATCCTCTGTTGCCCCCTTCTCCTTTTCCTTTCAGTTCAGTTCAGTCCTGTTGCTCAGTCGTGTCTGACTCTTTGCGATCCCATGAATCACAGCACACCAGGCCTCCCTGTCCATCACCTTTTCCTTTAGAGGCTTGATAATTACTAAGGACCCCGAAGAGCTTTTGTTTATGTGAGTTATATGCACTGAGACTTACTATATTAGAAATTAAAACAATATTTAAAAACATGTATTTAATCATTCATTTAAAAAATAATAATGCTAACTCTATTACAGGTTAACATTGACAATATACTCTTGTGAAAAATAACTTTATTTTCTGGAACAAAGCAAAATTAGCAAGAGGAGTGGTGTTATCTATACATTTTTGCAAGTCCCAATAATATCTGGCTTAATAGAGCAAAAGGCCCCCTTGGGGTTGGATTCTCATGTCTGTTTTTGCTTTCAATCTGTTATGGTATGTTTCTGTTGTTTTGTTGAAGTGTATGAGGAAAACTTGGCCTCACACAGATTTCTGTTTGGAAAGTGATGAGTATTTCCCTTGCCTTTGCAGATAATTTGATACTACACCAAAACTTGACAAGTGATAGTTTCTTAAAGGTTAGTTGCTGTGAAGAATCTGAAATCCCATCAATGAGCTTTTTATATTCTGTTTCATTAAAGTCCATTTGTCTATCTTGTCCTTTGGATGGCTCTTTTGCCCATGCATAATTTTATAACATTATGCATTGGTCATTTAAAAAATATTAGTTCACTGAGTTATGCAGATCTCTCAAATATTAATATATTTCATTATGTAATATTAAATAGTCACATTGATATCACCATCAATTTCATCAGAAATGTACCAGCAAGATCTCAAGCTCATGGTGACCTATACAAGTATTTCTCAATTCAGCTTTTCACTTAAAAAAATAGAATTTTACCATTGGCGATAAATGCTGTAGTTGTTTTTGTTGAAGTGATAGGCTCACTTGGTTATTTTTGAGAGTATATCTGCCAGATAGCCAAGTCTAAAGTTTGTCTGTCAGTCTTTCTTGTCTTTTCTTCTTTCTATCTTTCCTTCTTTCTTCCCAACCCAGGAATTGAGCCGGGGTCTTCTGCATTGCAGACTGATTCTTTACCAACTGAGCTATGAAGGAAGCCCTTAAAGTAAAGTGGTATTCCATAAAAAAGCAACTAGTTCAGGTCATAACTCAAACAACTGCAGAACTGCTTCCCTTTGAGGTAGAAATCATACTTTGGTATGTTACAGACTGTTTTATGTGAATTTCCCAAATCATCACACACAGTATTTACTAGATGTGTACGCAAGGTTGAGATTTAATAAAATCACTAATTTTTTACTGCTTCACTTCAACAAGGACATTCTTAAGTGAAACTAGCTTCTTCTTTTTTTTTTTTAATGGAAGCTCCTGACAGTGATATATACAATGACTTCTAGTACAGTTTGGTGTCACTGCCTTGATTCGTGCTAAGGCACGAACAATTTTACCCACTATTATTTTTGTACCATCATTGCAAATCTCAGCACAGTAAAAAGCCTTAGTATTATTGGTAAAATAATTTTGACCTTACCTAGCCCTAAGAACGGAGAAGGCAATGGCAAGCCACTCCAGTACTCTTGCCTAGAAAATCCCATGGATGGAGGAGCCTGGTGGGCTGCAGTCCATGGGGTCGCTAAGGGTCGGATACGACTGAGCGACTTCACTTTCACTTTTCACTTTCACACATTGGAGAAGGAAATGGCAACCCACTCCAGTGTTCTTGCCTGGAGAATCCCAGGAACAGGGGAGCCTGGTGGGCTTCCGTCTATGGGGTCACACAGAGTCGGACACGACTGAAGTGACTTAGCAGCAGCCCTAAGAAAGTCTTAGATACTCCCAGGTTCTATGAACCCTTCTTTGAGAACCACTGTACTAAGTTGTAGGCTTCCCAGGTGGCTCAGTGGTAAAGATTCCACCTGCCAATGCAGGAGACACAGGAGATGCAGGTTTGACCCCTGGGTTGAGAAGATTCCCCTGGAGGAGGAAATGGTAACCCACTCTAGTATTCTTGCCTGGAGAATCTCATGGACAGAGGAGCCTGGTGGGCTACAGTCTGTGGGGTCGTAAAGAGTTGGACACGACTGGGCAAAACTGATCGGTACTCTCGCGTGTACTGAGTTATTCTGCTTCATTCTGTTCTTGGTGGTGATGGGCCACGTTTTACATATTTCACTGATTAGGACACTGAGCCCCAGTGGTGCCTCACATGGGTCCTCATCTCTCATTCCAGCACCAAAATGAGAATTTTTTTCCTGGCAGGGATTGGGGAGACTTCTTAGGGGAGGTGATTTGATGGTTGGCCAGAATGCAAAAGGTGGGGTGGGAGCCAGGGAGTACATTCTTAGTGGAAGGAACAGCACTGGCAAAGGCCTAGGGAAAAGAACACATAATGAGGCCAGATAACTAAGGATCTCGAATGCCAGCCTCAAGGCACTAGGCACCACAGAATGATGTTGACAGGGGAAGCAGTGGCTGTTGTTTAGTCGCTCAGTCATGTCCAACTCTTAAGACCCCACGGACTGTAACCCGCCAGGCTCCTCTGTCCATGGGATTCTCCAGGCAAGAATACTGGAGTGGGTTGCCTTTTCCTTCTCCAGGGGGGATCTTCCCAACCCAGGGATTGAACCTGCGTCTCCTGCGTTGGCAGGCAGATTTTTTACTGCTGAGCCACTAGGGAAACCCAGTGATGGATGAGATGAAACCAAAGACAGACAGGGCCAGAGATGGGGCCCTGGGCCTTCACCAGGAGGCCTTTCCATGCCAGCTGGCCTCACGGCTGTGCCCTTAGAGTGGGCTGACATGTGGCCACTTAGATGGACTCATCTTTCATGACCATGACTGGCAGAGTGTGGTCTGCTGCCCAGAATCCCCTGGTGAAAAGTGTCTCCCAGGTTTCTGCACTGACAGCGTCTCTCTTTCTTTGTATCAGCTGTCGTGGTGACAGTGACCAGCCTCACCCGGTTTCTTGTGTCATGCATGCATGGGAGGGTGACCTGCGCAGAGGTGACAGCTGCAGAGAGAGTTTGGTCATGGTGGCCTGTCAGTGGGTGATAAGGACCTGAGCCTGGGAGCTGTGAAAGTGGGGGCTGCAGCACTGACCCTGAACAAGGATCACCTCCCACCTCCACCCTGGGCCAGGCCTGTGCTTCTTCTCCTCCAGGGGCTCCATGTTCCTGCTCCGGCGTGTCCCCCTGTGCTGCTGGGGCTCAGCTCCTGGCCGGGTCTGAGATGGGGAGACAGACCTCAGTGTCTGCGTAAGACAGGCCTCTCTCCCCTGCTGTGCTGGGTACTGGGCCTGGACGGGTGTGCGTGGCTGTGCTGTGTGACTGTGTGGGAGTGTCCTGTGCCACGTGTGTTTGTGACTATGGCATGTGATGTGCCCTGTAGTGCAGATGCTTGTGAGCTTGTGTACCCTACCATGTTGAGTCGTGTGTTTGTTTTTGTGCCTTTATTTGGGTGGCATGTATTTTAGTATATAGTTTTGTATGTCTTTTGGGGGTGTGAGTGTCACTGTGGTGGGAGTGTGTTTTTGTGTGATGGTTTGTCAGTATATATCTTGGCCCAGTCCCAGAAGGCCTGTTGAGGCATTGGGGGCTGGGGGTGGCGCCTGTGCTGGGCTAGGGAGCCCACAGCCGGGCGGTCTGTGTCTTCACAGCCATGTCTTCACTGGCTCAGTGAGCGTGTGTGCTCAGTCAAGTCTGACCCTATGAACTGTAGCCCGCCAGCCTCCTCTGTCTATGAGATTTCCCAGGCAAGAATACTGGAGTGGGTTGTCATTTCCTCCTCCAGGGGATCTTCCCAGGGATCGAATCCGTGTCTCCTGCATCTCCTGCATTGCAGGCAGATTCTTACAACTGAGCGATCAGGGAAGCCCCACTGGCCCAGAGAGCATTGCAAACCATCAAAGAACCCCTGTCCAGCTTTGACACCTCTGGCTAGTCAGGGTGGCTGAGTGGAAAGGCGGCATGAGGGAACCAAAACAGGCTTGGCCTGCCGCCAGCACCTTGCTGCCACTTGAGCCTAGTGGTGGTAGCCCAGTGCCCTGGGCCCATCCTCCTAAGGCTCCAAGCACTTTTTGTTGTGGGAATTGGGAAGGAGCCAAAGGCATGGCTCAGTTTGGCTCTTGTGGTCAACTTCAGCTCGTGGTGGACCATGGAGGCAGAGCTGGGACCACACTATGTTGGGCTAGGGCTGCAGGTAGGACTGGCTCCGCTGAGTCAGGCCTGATGCTAGGTTCATTACATGTGTCATTCACTCAACAAATGTTTATTGAGTGTGTTCGAGGCCCTGCTTTAGGTGCTGGCAGTATAGCAGGTAGCCTCACTGAATCAGAGAGAGGAGAGAGGGCCTACTGCTGTGCGTGTTACAGAAGAAGAACCAGATCTTAATGGGTTAAGTGATTTGCCCAAAGTCACGACAAAGCTGAGATTGGAAACCAGGCTTGTCTTGTGCCAGAGACACCCTCCTCCTGCCCTTGATGTTCACAATTGCAGCCTACATGCTCACTGAGCTAGGACCAGCAGGGTGAGGGGATGGGCAGACAACGCTTGGCTAGCCTTGTGCCCTGGGCTATTGGCTGATGCTGGAGAGTGGGCACAGCAGCTAAATAGTGAGCTCCTAGTTGCTCTGCAGGGAAGGTGAAGTGCTTGGGGTGGTCCCCAGAGGCTGTGTGTAGAGGTGGTCAGTTAGAGATTCAGGTGTGCAGAGGGACTGGAGGGTGTACCTTGTATTTCCAGGGTGCAGTGACCCAAGGGAACACTTCCTCTCTGGCTGTGTGAACTGGGATTGGGCTCTCCTGAGATGAGGTTCAACTGAGATGAGGCTCACTGTGAACCTCAGCTTCCGCATCTGTAAAGTGGGTACAATAATTGTCCCCTCCAGCCCCAGTGGGTACAGTGCTCAGGGCTTGGTGGCTGGTGCACAGTAGGGCAGCTGGGGGGCTAGGGCAGAACTGGAAGTAGGCAGGGTCTCCCCCAGGGCTCTCTGCTCAGCCCCAGGAAATGGGTAGGGGGTAGAGAGGAGGAGGAGCAGATGTGCCCGCGTCTCACAAGAGCAGCCGCATTTAGCCACTGAGTTGGGATTGAAATATTCCTGAGGGAGAAGAACCCTGAGGCTTCAGGGCGGCAACAGCTCGTCAGTGGGGAGCGGGGAAGGGATGTTGTCACCATCTGCCTCGTGTCTGTCTGCGACTAAAATAATACTGGGGTGAGACTCGCCGCAGGCACGGGCCCAGCCACAAGGTTCCCCGGAAGAGGGAGGGGCCAGGGGGTGCTGCGAGGCTGGTGGGGGGATCAGTCTCATGAGTGCAGGACCATGGGACCCCCAGACCTGCCTGGGGTCTGCTCCAGAGGGGAGACCAAGCGTGTGCTGAGATCTCAGTAAAGCCAGGGCAACAACAGAGACAAAAGCGAGAGGGACAGACAAATTGCCTGATTCAGCTTCCATGAGCAGATCCAGAACACTGAAACCAGAAAACGTAGCAAGAAGCTATTTTAATTTCAGCCAACGTATAAGTTTCAAGTCTATGGTTTACTGTGGTTTTTATTTTGAATCAAATATGGAGGATGCTCCATAATCTGCTCATAGCTCAGGGATCTGGGGATAGAGCACCCACCTTTCTCACTGGGCACAGCAGTCACGTCCCAACTGTCTCTAAGGGTTGGTACCCCGGGGCCTGGGCAGACACCCCTTCAGATGGGGACCTGGCTGGGAGCCTGATGCTTGGCCTCTGGGCAGTGAAGCAGTCATGCCTGGTCTTCTGCTGTGCGTCTCACCAGACACGAGCTGTTGGGTATTTTTGTTTTTGCAGAGAAAACAGACCCATGACCTCAGCAGTTTATTTTAACTGCAGAAGCACCCTAACTGCTGGTTGCTATGTGCTGACACGGTGCAGTGCTGTCCGTTCAGCAGGCAACATATGAGCACCTACTGTGTGCAGGCCACGAGTGGGGCAGGCTGGACCCACTCTCAGCATACAAGGCCAGCCACCTGGGTACCAGGGAGGGTGCTGGGGAGGTCAGTGAGGAGTGCTGGATATGGCAGGAGACCACGGCTCTTGTCTTGAAGGAGGTGGCAGATGCACTCAGTCTTGAAGAGGAGACATGGAAGACATTTGGCATCAGCAAGGGAGAGCGGAGAGGATGCCCCAGGCAGTGGGAACTGTGCGTACACAGACCATGACTTTGTGGCTGCCTCTTTTTGGGAAATGTGTCTGCATCACAATCTTGCTGCGAAGCAGAGCCCTTCCAGTAGGCCAGACCTGTGTTTACTGCTTTACATGTGTTTCCTGCTTTACATGTGTTTCCCTGGTCATTCCTTACCAAGCCCCCAAGAGTTGGTCCACTTAATGTCCATCTTACAGATGAGGAAACTGAAGCTCAGAGATGTCTAGTTACTTGTCCTGTGCGCTACCCCGGCACAATGCCCTCATTTGGGAGGCAGCAGTTAAGCACCTACTATGCGCAGGCTCTGAGCCAGGGGGCCTCCTGGAATCAGACCCAGCAGCACACTCCAGAGTTCTGTTCTCAGATGGCTGTGGTCTCTCATCTCTATCTGGGCACAGTGACCATAAGAACCTCTTCTCAGCATGTGTGAGTGTGTGCACATGGGAGAGATGCAGGTGCCTGCATGCGGGATCCTTGGGAACCCCACTTTACAGTCTTGAGCAAATTTCTCTGAGCCTCAGCTTCCTCATCTGTATAATGGGACTATAGTACCTACGTGCAGGCTTCTAGTAAGGATTAAAAGTGAAAGCAGGTATGAGAAGCCCTCTGTAAATTCAGTGAGCCCCCAATCAGGGCTGACTTTCCTCATCTTCCCAGAACAATCAGTCCAGTCAGCAAGCTTTCCCTGCAGCTGACAGCACCCCTGGCCACTGCATCAGCCACTACCCTGAATTATTCAGGACTCTCACTCCAGGCCTCTGTGGTCACTCTTTCCCTCCTCTGCAAGCCTGGCTGTCAGCACCCACTCTGAGCCTCTGTTTGGGCTCTACTGACCTCGGTTCCCCCAAACTTCAGTCTGTTCAGGTGGGGCGGTGAGTGTGATAGGGTGAGTGTGTGTGTCAGAGAGTGACCGGAAGTGTATGAGAGCACAAGAGTGTGTGACTGTGTGCAAGCATGTGAATGTGGGAGGGTTACAGAGTGTTTGGTGTGAGTGTAAAAGTGTATGTGACCGTGACTGCGTGAGTGTGTGTGGACATGTGAGGGTGAGGACGAGTTTTTGTGTGAATGTAAGTGTGAGGGTGAGTGTGTGGATGTGCTATACCATGTGTGAGTGTATGTGGAGGCCTGGGCCCTCCTTAAAGTGCAGGGAAGCCAGGCTCAAGAGTACACAATGACCTGGAGTCAGATTCCAGCCTGGAGAAGGAGGGCGTCAGCTCAGCTCTTATTTCCAGGGTCTCTTCATAATTGCATGCAGTGGGGAGAGATGGGAAGAGGCAAATGTTTGGGAAGAAGGGTATGTAGTGGTTAGATCATGCATAGGACCTGAATCCCATGCTCTATGGGGGGCTTTAGCCCACTGCCAGACTGTTCCTGGTCTGCCTCATTTCCTGACAAACTGAGACCCTCAGAGAAGAGCAATTCCCTCTCACTGGTCATTTTCCTGAGCTGGAGTGAGCTGAAAACCCCAGTGGCTGTGACTGGGGGACTCTTCCCTTGCATCTATAACTAGGTGGCAGCCCCCAGAAGTCTTAAGGGGGAGCTGTGGAGGGAGCAGGAATCTATTGGTACTCTTGCTGGAGGGCCCCCACCCATGGGCTGGAAGGACATAGCAGACCTCCCTCTGCTTGACCCCCACCCCGACCTGCATGCTGGTCCTGCCTGGAGCCTCACTGTCCAATGTGCGCGAATCTGGAGTACTGGGGTGGCCGTGGGGGTGGGATTTAGGAACTGGGAGCTTGCAGTGTATGGAGGTTGGGGATGGGCTGTGTGAGAGAGACCTTTAGTATGGGAGAGGTCTGTGTACCGGTGTGAGGCTATGGGTGACTGAGTGTATGTTTGTGAGTTTTTCTATGTGTATGAGCAATGTATGTGTGATTGTGCTTGTGTTTATCTGCAAGTTTGTGTGTGAGTACCTGTTTGTGGAACTGGATGAGCATGTACAATCTATATTGGAGCGTGTGTATCTATTTGCATGAGGGGGTGAGAGATGACTGACAGGGAGGGGGTAGATGCGGCCACTCTAAGCTCCATGGCTTCAGCCTTCCTCAGGCCTTGCTTGACATGGCCTGAATCTGAGTGCAGTGGGGCCACGCCGCTGGCAGTGTGATTGCCTGGCTTTGTGGCAGAACCTCACAGCCCCATGGCTGGGGGAGCTATAGGTTGGGGTGGAAAGGCAGGGTGAGAGACTTGATTTTTGTGGGGGACAGAGCCAGAGCTCTTGGAACCTGATGCCTGGGTCCAAGTCCGAGTTCCTTCACTCACTTGAGTGAGCTGAATGAGTTGCTTCTCTCTCTGAGCCTCAGTTGCCTCATCAAAACAGTGGGGATTCTGATGGTCATGAGACCTTGGGGTACAGGACCTGCACATTAAGTGTTATCCACCAAATATCCCGAGACTGGGTTTTCCTCCAGACACTAGGAAGTTGGCCAGTTGAAGGCCTGGACACTGGCCTCCAGAGGCTGGGGAGATGGTACCTTTTCCCCTTTTCTGGGCCCAAAAGGCCTGATTTGTCCCTACTGTACCTCTCCCATCAGCTGATACGTGTGCATGTACATGTGGAGGGTGCAGAGGAGTGTAAGTCAGCTGGTTAGCCTGTCCATCCCCCTCCAATCTGGGAGGGTCAGTCCCCAGATCAGCGAGTGTTTTCCTTCCCATGGCCAGAAGCAGGAATGGAGCAAGTCCTGCCCATTTCCTCTCTGGCCTCACTTTCTCCCTCTGTTAGAGCCAGGCGGGTGGGAGGCCTGAGTGTCCCTGTTGCTAGGTCCTCAGAGCTGGCTAGCTCCCCCAGTGCCCCGCACCCACTAGCCTGCAGAGCTGTGGCCCAGGCAGCTGTCCGGCTGAGCGGGTTAGCAACACAAGACAGATGGCGAGGGATTATCTCAGCTTCTCAGAGTGCAATGGTGGCAGCGGTTGAGGGGAGGGGGAGGGCCTCTCACACCCTCCCCATGTGTGTATCCACACACAAGTACACATGCAGTTCCCCACTCCTGCCCCAGACCCAGCCCAGCCTCCTGATATTTATGAGGTAGGCAGGAAGGCAGGAGGAGAGAGGAGATTCTGAGAACTGGTGAGAACCGTGGGACTTGGCAGTCTCGCTCCTGTCCCCCTGGACTCCTGGACCACAGGCTGAACCAGCTGGGCTTCTGAGAAGGCCCTACCAGGCCCCTCTTGGACTGTGCCTCTGCTTCTAGGGTTTCTCTGCAGCTGCCTGCACTGGGAATGGTGTGTTCAGAACATGGACTTAAAGAGAAGCCTGAGTCTCAGAAATGTGTGAGCTGTGCCCAAAGTCACACAGCAAGTTTGGCGCATCAACAGGCTGAGCCCTGGGGCTTGGCAAGTGGTGGAGGGCACCGGACTATGAGGTTCCTGAGTCTTCTGCAAACAAAATGTGGTTGCCTAAGCACTTGACGCCGCTGCCCAAGATCTCACAGGGATGTGTGTATGACCTGTCCCGGGAGAAGCTACATGCACACAAGGACTCAGGCACAGCCTCTTTCACATAGACTTCAGCCTGCATGCAGGAGTTGAATGACAGAGCTATGTCTCCAGGCTGTGTCACTGGGAAGGAATTGGGATGAGGTTAGATGGCTTCCCTGGTGGCTCAGAGGTTAAAGCGTCTGCCTCCAATGCCAGAGACCCGGATTCGTTCCCTGGGTTGGGAAGATCCCTGGAGGAAATGGCAACCCACTCCAGTACTCTTGCCTGGAGAATCCCACGGATGGAGGAGCCTGGTAGGCTACACTCCACAGGGTCGCAAAGAGCCGGACACGACTGAGTGACTTCACAGAGTGAATTCTCCCACCTGTCCCCTAATTTGCCACCGGAGGACAGGAGAGAACGCATCAGCCAGAAACTCAGCGTTAGTCCCCCAACCTCGCCTTTGGACACCCTTCCCTCCCCGCAGGCCTGAGTCATCAGTGCTGGGCCCCAGGGAGGGGTGTGGGCCAGGAAGTTGGGCCAGATTTGAAAATGACAACCCCAGGGGACCCTTTTCCCAGCATGGGGGGGGGGGGAAGGGGGCAGGCCAGGGTGGAGACCTCAAGACAGAAACTTGGTCTCTACTCATAGCTACCAAAGTCCAGATCTCTCCTCCCTCCCCTACAGTGACTCAGGAACTGCTGGACCCAGGGATGTGGACTAGAGGCAGTGCTAGGCTGTGCCGGTGGCCTGGTTCCAGTCCCTGCAAGGAGCAAACCCACTCCTCTAGGCCCCTGAGGCTTCAGCTCCTCACTCTGCTCCTAGGGGCTCATGTGTGGCTGTCTAGGACCCAAGATCAGGTTGACTGGAGAGTCATTTGGGAAGCCAGTTGGGCCTGCCCCTTGAAGCTGCATTATTTGCTGGCTTGCAGAACTTGGAGATACCACCCACACTGTTCCTGTCATTCTGTCCACCACAAGCTCCTCACCTGCAAGTCAGATTAGCCCCTCTGTCTCCAGTCTGAAATGACCTAACTACGTTTCTGGCTCTCTCGGGCGGGGTCCTGTCCGGTCTCTCTCTCTGACCTTTTGGGCTCAAGTTGCTCGTCCGCATCCTCTATCCTGAGGGTTGGGTGAGCCCATAACTAAGCTCTCCACGTCCCCTCAGAGCTGGGCCTGGGGAGGTCCTACTTGAACTTAAGGGGTCTGAGCTTTCCCCCTCTCGTAAGTGAGACTTTTCTTGTTCTTTCCTTAAGGTTTCAAAGTAACATTCTAAAGAGGCACCGTGAGAGCCAATCAGCGAGCCTATGTAAATAAGGTCTCGCTGATTGGCTGTCTCCTTCACGCCCTTTACGAAACTTCAACTTCATCAACTCAGCAAAGATTTTTCCCTTTGGCCTCTCCCGCCCTGGAGGAGGCGGGGCTGAGGGTCACCAGGGCCATTCCCCTGCTGTAGGGTGCCTGACCCACCGAGTCGGGCCACTTTGGGTCAGGCAGGGGCGAGTGCGCCGGACCCTGGTGGTTTATTCTGGCGCAGAATCCCGGCAGGGGCGACCGGGGCGGTGTGCCCCCTCCTCTTCTTTGTAGGACAGCTGCACAGAGGGCTGCAGGCCGCGGGTATCGAGCTTGGCTGGGCCGGATCGATATCTGCCCACTGGACTGATGCGCCGGGGAGTCGGCTCGACAGGGGCTCCGCGGCAGAGTGATGGCTGTGCAGCTCCCCACCTCCCACCCGCACCCCGCCTTCCCAGGCACTCCCCGGGAAACCGAGGCGGGGGAGTGGTGTTGGGATTGAGGGCGCGGCGTGGGGCAGGCGACAATCTCTCGTTCTGGGCTGCTGCCCTCGTGATGGGGGCGGGGGTAGCCGGGGGCCGCACCCTGCTCCCCAACCTACGTTTGTCCCCACCCCCAACGATTGCCCGCAGGTCGAGGCTGTCCCTGCCTGTATCTCGTCCCCTCGTCCTATCCTTCGCCTTCCTCCCCACTGTCTTTGTGTGTCTCCTGCCTGGCTCTGAGGTCCCTCCCTCACTTCTGTCTCTGTGGTGTCTGTCTCTACATCTCCGTCTCCATTTCTTTCTCTGCCTGTCTCTCTCTAGCTGCCCCTCGGTCTCTGCTTAGGCCTCTCCTCGCCTCTTGCTCATTTTCACTTCCTCTCTTTGTCTGGCTCTCTCTTCTCTCCCTCCCTTCAGGCCCCCCCCACCCGCACACCTCACAGCCCTGTTTACGACATCCCCAGGGCTGGCAGGTGGGCGGGGCTGCAGCAGAGAGGGGGTGAGTGAGGGAGACGCAGCCTCCCCCCCAGCTGTTAACCTTCACGCTTCAGGCCTCTGCGGATGGCAGAGGAGGGGGAAAGCCCAGCTGCCAGCTTGGCGGAGGTGACCAGGCAGAGACTGGGGGCTGCCCCTCCCTTTGGGCTTGTCTCTGGGGAGATCTGGGGCCGGAAGGAATGTGATGGAGGGCACCTCTGGTCGAGAGAGGCTATTAGCCCCCAAAAGCTTTTGCTGGCCAGGCGGGTACCCAAAGGGGGCTCTGAGCGGCGCCGACTCTGCCCGCGGCCGGGCCGGACGTGGGGGCCGGCGTGAGAATCCCGCCCATCTGTGAGCCGGCCTCACGCCGTCAGACCCAATTTATCTCGCCGCCAAAGTTTCACAGCCATCTGCTCGAGTGGAACGGCTTCCAGCGCTGGCCCCACCGGGCCCCCCAGCCAGCGCGGGGATGTTTTCCAATACGGCAGTATCGCAGCCCCCCCACCCCAAAGCAAGGAGGGAGTGTGGTGGTGGGGAGGCGGCAGAGCGCGGTGCGTGGGGCTGGCAGGCAGCCCTCTCCCGCTAGCGAGCCGACCCTGAATTTTAAGCGATTGATCAGGAAGCGCAGGCCGTTCCCATCACTTAGAGCAGCCAAATGCGACGGCGCAGGGATTTCAAGGGGCCTTTGCGGAGGCGGTAATGAGGTCACAGTCACCGCGCCTGCAGGCGGGCAAGAGGGGGCGAAGGCCTGCGGGTAAACGTGTGTGTGCACACGCCCGTGTGCAACCACACCTGTGTCCACGTGACCCCCAGAGCCCCAGCACTGACCAGGAGAACTCGGCATTTGGGTGTGAGCCGATCACTGTTCCCCGACCCCCATCCCCCACCGCCTAGCTCTGTCTTCGTGACCTCGCTAGAACTCAGTCCCAGTCCCAACAATGAACACCTTAGCTTCAGCACAGGAACCCCAAGCTTCCTCCCCACTCCATGTGCCTAAAATACAAATGTTTGGGCACCTGCCCATTGCACTTCTGAACAAGCCTGCAGGGACACATGTACCCTGGGCCTGGGTGACCACACAGTTGTGCACATTTCGATTACACACTTGACCTCAGTGCTCATGCATCCTACACTCCCAACCCCCCAACCCCCCCACAAACATGCACGCAGGAGCTCCACCGTTCTCAGCCCAGCACCAAGGAACAGAGAGCCTAACAGAGGCCCTCCACACCCCCTTCCCCAGGAAGCACGCACATGTGCACACTGCTTCCCAAGACTCTGAGCTTGGCGTTGTGTCCGCGGGGTGGGCGCCTCCACTGCCCTCCAGGCAGCGCGGGTGCAGACCTCAAAGAGAACAAAGGCCGAGCGGATGCAGGGAGGGGGGCGCTGAGCCCCCGGCCTCATCCTCCTTGGCGATGCTAGTCTGTCTCGGCTCCGCGGCCACCGCATCGAGCGGCTCTGATTGCCGAGTAAATCACAGCGATGATCTGAATAATTATCGTCTCCTGAAAAGCGGAAAAAAAAAAAAACCAGGGGAATAAATAAACAGAGGAGAGAGCAGCCACCTGATTTCTTGAAGCCCTGTTTGGGGGGGTGGAATAAGTTGGGGTGGGTGTCAGTGGTCTCCTGAAGATCCTAAGGCCTTCTTTCGGATGCAGCGCAGGTTGGGGTGGGGTAGGCCTCAGGGCAGAAAGTCCTTCCAAAGAGGGTATAATGATGATCTGATCCCCCTTCTTCATTCATCTCCCCAGGTTAAGTCATGCCAGTTCCCATACCCATTCCACCCCAGTAGGCCTGTCTCTGCCTCACACAATCAAGCCCACCTGTCCTGTAGAGCTCCCTCCTGTCTCCAGTCCCATTTCGTTGTTCAAGCCCATCTGCCCCCAAGAATGCACTCGCCTTTCTGCTCCAGCTTTGACTGACTCTTCCAGCTCTGAAGGATGAACCCCAGGCTACTTCCTCTGGGAAGCCTTCCTCTGTCCAGCCTTCCAGGATCCTCCCCTCCCGAGGGTTCAGTGTCTGATTCTACATAGCCTGACTGATTTAGGGATGTTCACCTGGTCTCCTCAGCTGGATGGAGAGCTTTGGTGGGAAAGCTATGTTCTAAACAAAATAATGATTATTACAATAGTAGCAGCTCTTACCCCATCCTGAGCATCACTGACGTACAGGCCTCATGCTAAAACATCCTTTCATGTGGATCCTCCCCAGAATCCTGTGTGGGAAGTAACAGTCCAGTTTTACTAATGGGGAAACTGAAGCTTAGCAAAAGGGAAGCTTGGCTCTGGCCTTTCCTCCAGGATTAAAAACTGATCATCTGGATCCTTTCTGGAGTCATCCCTCCCCACCCCGTCCTACAGGTTGGAGGAGCTGCTGTTCCTCTCCAGGTCTCAGCCCATTCCTGCTCTTTCCACCTCTCCCACCTTCCTTTTCCTATCCTCAGGAGGAGTGCCATCCCTGCTTTTTGACCCTCAGCCCCCTAAAGGGCACGACCCTTCCCCACAGCCCCAGCATCAAAGGAGGGGCAGCTCAGTCCCTTGCTTCTGCTGCCTGAAATGGTTCCAGATGTGGGGCCTGCATGAGCCTGCACAAGACTAGGGTGAAGTGCAGCACATGGTGAATTTCCTCCTGGAGGCTGCCCTGAGGGAGACCCATCTACCTTCCACTCCTGTCACCTGGTCAGTAAATGGGAGCAGAGTGTGGTTCATGGAGGGGGTCTCCCCGGAGGCTGAAGGAGGAGGACCCCTTATGAAGCCTGGTTGTCCAGGAAGATTCCACATGCCTGTCTGGGAGCAACTAAGCCTGTGCACCACAACTACTGAGCCCTCTGGAGCCTGGTTGTCTGGGGCAGGAGAGAAGCCGAACCCATCGTGGGTTTGCATTTTACCCTCCATGGAGGGCAGGCTGTCGGATCTGGGGCCTAGGTTCTTCAGGCCAGGGAGGCCCAGGACTTAGCATTTCAGATCATTTTGCTACTTCCATAGAGAAAAGCTATTGAGGATGGGGCAAACTGAGTCAGGGGTCCCAAACTGACTCCTGGGTAATGGTACTTGTGAAGAGCTCTCCCATGGGGGTTCTGATTCAGGGCCTCAAGTGTTCCTGGGGTTGTGGGTGGACCTCAAAGATTTTGTCTGCAGCTTGGGTAAAAAAGGGACAGGTGGTTTTGGTCTAGAGACACATCGAGGTAGTCCCGCCTCTGGATGTGGAGGAAGACAAGGTTGGGCCAGCCTGGCTCTGGGAAACCCTCACCTGATGAGAAGGCATCAGGCCTATGCATGTAACAGTCATAAACATTCACACCCGGGTGCACATGGGCAAGAAGACATTCACACAGAGCCACACACAGGGGGACACACAGCACCTCTCGGTACAAACAAGTACATACAGACACACTCCATGACACACACATAGGATATGCAAGCATGTTGCACACACAAGAATCCCCAGGCCCCTGTGCTAACCCCCACACACATGCATATGGACAGCAGACAGGCACAGACAGGTACATACAGACACGTGCACAAAGACACGCAAGCACATTTGCACAGCGATGCACAGGCACACACATAGGCACACACCAGATCACTCGCCCCCACCCCCCGCAGGGAGCTGGCTGCCCGCCAAGTGCAGTGCTTTCTGCTGGGTGTGCACAACCTTTCACAGGCTCTAATTGAGTCGAGGGTGATTTATAACTCGGCAGCGCCCCTGCCTGAGTGGGCTGCCCCCTCCTATTGCAGCCCTGTCCAGAGCCTTCCCCCACTTCTGCCCCAGCGTCCTCACTGTGGGGTCACACACACAGGTCCCTAAGATGGAGAAGAAAGGACCTTTCCCTCCTTGCCACCAGCTCCTCTCTTCATTCTTTTTTTTTTTTTCTCTTCATTCTTGTCTTTCTCAGGGGCCAGACTTTGGGTACTGAGAGTTTTTGCCTCAACCAGCAAACCCAGCACTGCACAGTTCAGCCTTCCAGAGACTAATCACAGTCTTTCTAACCTGCCCTGCCTAGGGACAGACAGGACTTGGACTGCACATCTCATGTGCCTCCTTTCTCTGCAGCGAGAAAAACTGAATTTTACATGAGAAGGGACTTTCTCAGTGTGTTTGGGCTGGGGGGTGGGTTATGGTCAACAGGGACTGGGAGAGCCTGGGTTTAGGGTGGTGGGAGAAAGGGAGGTCACTGGGAATCTTGTTTCCTGCCCCTCCACCCTTTGGGGTAACTGAGCTGTCTGTGACCCTCCCTCCCAGCTGTCCCCATGGCCTGTGTGCCTGGGTCTGTGATTAATCGCGTTAATTAGGCTGGAGGTTTGGCTAATAAAGTCCCCTTGTCCACGTAAGACGGAGCTGCAGTGAGGGCCTTTGTCCTGGTGTGTGCGTGGGGAGTATGCACCCTGATCGCTCACCTCTGATCCCAGTGTGGACTAACAGCCTCAGCCATGGTCTATGAGCTCAGCCTGAGAGCAATTTCATCCTCCCAGTGGCCTCCTGTGTTAGACGCTGATGCTGTTAATCCATTGGACAGTGAAGGCAACTCAGGTTCAAAGAAGCCAAGTCATTGACCAAGTTATACACTTGGTTCATGGTGGGAGCTGGCATTTGAAACCAGACAGCAGAGCAAAGCAGGCCTAACCCAGACTTTGACCTCACCATGGAATCCCATCTGGCCCCTGGATTCCTTGGTGCTCAGGGTGCTGTTTTTTTTTTTCTTTTTTGGAGCAGGAGAGGCTCCTTGGAGGGTCTGCTGCTGCTGCTAAGTCACTTCAGTCGTGTCCGACTCTGTGTGACCCCATAGACGGAAGCCCACCAGGCTCCCCCTTCCCTGGGATTCTCCAGGCAAGAACACTGGAGTGGGTTGCCATTTCCTTCTCCAATGTATGAAAGTGGAAAGTGAAAAGTGAAAGTGAAGTCGCTCAGTCGTGTCCGACCCTTAGCGACCCCACGGACTGCAGCCTACCAGGCTCCTTCATCCATGGGATTTTCTAGGCAAGAGTACTGGAGTGGCTTGCCATTGCCTTCTCCGTTGGAGGGTCTAGCCCTCTCCATTTCCAGGACTGGGCTTAGTTTAAAGCTTGAGGGACTCAGATAAGAGGGATCTTCCTGGCAGAAGGTATGTATGTGTGTTGGAGAGAGGGCCTGGAGTGTCTGGACTGCCCCTAAGGGAGTCCACATGGTAATGGCAGCCAACATTTAGTACCTGCTTATTGCCTATTGACTCACATAATCCCCTGGGAGAGACGTTGAACCCTATTTCAGAGATAAAAACAACTGATACTCTGACATTTTAAAACCCAACTGCCCCAGCTTCATGGACTCAATGCAGCTGTACCCCCAATCCTTCCCCCACTGCCATGTTCTTTGGCCTCCGTGGCCCAGTGACTCCACTTCATCTCTGCTGTGGCCTTGGCCCTCCAGAATTTGCTTGAATGCACTTGAGCCCATGTGAGTGAGGGTGTCAAGTGGGTGGCCTTGAGGGCATGGGGTATGTCTCAGAGACTGCTGAGGTGCGGATTTATGTGTGGATGCATGTGTCACTGTGTGTGCTTTTGTGACCCAGGTCTGTTTATGTGTGGGGGTATCTTTGGGAGTTGGTGTGGGTTTGTTTGTCTATAGATTTCAGTATGTATTAATTTACCTGTCTCTCTGCATGGCCTGTGTGGTGTGTTTGTCAGTATCTGTGTTTTCTCCACATTTGTCTCAGTGTGTGTGTGTGTCTTTCCTGGCTTCTGGGTGTGTCTCTAGGTGAGCATTTCTTCATGCCCTGCTGCGCCTGCGTGTGTATGCGCGCGCGCTCCCATGTAGCCCTGTGTCTGTTTCTGCAAGTGACTTTAGGTGTGAGTGTGTGTGATGGTGTGTCCATCTGCGTGTCAGGGTCTGTGTGTGTGTGGCTGTGGGTGAGGCTGTCTGGAGTGCATCCGCATGCCTGTGAGACGCCGTGTGTGCGTGTCACTGAATGGCGCTGTCTGTGACCCTGTTTCAGGGCTGCGACTGCGGTGGGCACCACATTTCTCAGTAATCGGGAAAATTCTTTCCGTGTAGTCTTTTTTCAAAAATCTCAATTAATGCAAAAACGGCGCGGTGGAAAAATATAAAAATAGTAAAAGAAGGATGGGGCTGTGTGCGCGTCTGCGTGACTGTGTGTGTCCTCCCCCCGCGCCCGCCAGGTGAGCCCACCCCCCTGCAGTCACGCTGCGCTGGGCTGAGCCGCGGTAATTTCCGAGTCGGCGGCGGCTTTGTGTGCACCGGCCGCTGTCTCGGGGGCGGGGATGGAGGGGAGGGTTATTTCTCCCCCCTCTTCCTTTTTATTGGGTCATTAACAACGGCCCGGACTGCCGCTGCGCCCCGCCCCCTCCCCTTTCATGTCTGCCGCGCCTCCCGCCATTATCTCCCTCTGCCGCGCGGCGTAATTCGATGCCAATCAGGTTTGGGGCGCTGAGGCAGCCGGATCAAAGACGGGGCTGAGGCGCTGGAGGGAGTTGGGTGGGGGAACCGGCTTGTGTCCTCCGCAAGCCCCGAGGTCGGGGCACCCACCGTGTGTCCGGCGCAAGTGCCGGTCCGACTGGGAAGCCCCGCCGGACCCGGGAGGGGGCGGCTCAGAAAACCACTTGGGGGACGAGGTGGTCCGCGGCACCAGGGCCCCTGGTGGGCTAGAGCTCAGAGGTGGTTCCTTAAGGCGGGTGGGGGTTGGGGGGGCTGGCCTTTAGGCGGAACCT
Organism: Moschus berezovskii; assembly: GCF_049115385.1. NCBI lineage: Eukaryota > Metazoa > Chordata > Mammalia > Artiodactyla > Moschidae > Moschus > Moschus berezovskii. Next base: position 61,082,722 of record NC_142467.1, on the reverse strand, counting down.
TGAAAGGTTTTGGTAACAAAAGTGGAGCTAGCTGAGAGATGGCGTTCTAGGTCGAGGCACTGAAGCTGGGGGACAGGGATCAGCAGTGTTGGGGAACAGAGAAGAAGCTGCAGATTGTCCTCAGTGGGTGTTTGTGCGGTATTCCGCGGCATGGAGCAGTGGAGGGTTCTTGGGAGGGACAGAGTCTCAGCTGGCCTTCAGGAATATTTATCTGATGGTGTCCTCTGCCTGCTGGAAGCCTTGCTGACTCAGTTTCCTCCTGGAAACTGGGAACCCTATCAGCTCCCTCAACCTTCTCCACAAGACATTAGTAAGAAAGTGAACATTGATAAAACAAGCAAAGACAGCACCGTTCAGTCGCGTCCGACTCTTTGCGACCCCGTGGACTGTAGCCTACCAGGCTTCTCCGTCCATGGGATTCTCCAGGCAAGAATACTGGAGTGGGTTACCTACCATTTCCTTCTCCAGGGGATCTTCCCGACCCAGGGGTCGAACCCGGGTCTCCGGCATTGGAGGCAGACGCTTTAACCTCTGAGCCACCAGGGAAGCCCAAAGACAGCACAGGTCACATTTATTGAGCCCTTCCTCTTTCCCAGGCTAGGTCCCTGTCTTGTTTCATCCTCACAACAGCCCTACACGGTTGAAACTCATTTTGTAGATGAGCAAACAGGCACAGAGAGGTGACGTGACCTACCCAAGAACCCACAGCTGGTGAGGGCTGTGGTTGGCATTTAAACCAGGCTTCCAGGCACAGAAAGAGGCTCCTCCCCTGGGAGAGTCCCTGCCCCAGCTCTCTCCCAGGCCACCTAGGCCTTGGGGAAGGACTAGGTAAAGGTTGGAAGCTCCTTGAGTGGGGCGGTGATTCCACAGAGCAGGCTGAGTGGGGAGTGGGACCAGTATCATCCTCCCCAGACTCACAGCCTCCTCTGTTGCTTACAATACTTGGCCTTAGATACCTCAAGGCTACCTCCACCCACTCTACTTCTGTAAAATGGAGTTAACATGTTTCTTTGGCTTGTCTCTGAGGAGTCAGTGAGTGAATGCAGCAAAGGGTATTTTGAAAGTAAGATGTAATAGAAATGGTAGTTTTTATTACTTTTGCCATCAGCCAAAGACTGGTGGAGGCAGGGTGGAGTTGTCTGCAGGACAGTCCCAGCAGGGGATGGAAAGCCACCTTCTCCCCAGAGAAAATGCCAGCGTTTAGTCTCAATGATTCTGAGGCAAGCTGTTTCCCTACCCCCGCTCCTGAGAAGGAGAGAAATAGATTTTCTCTCCCAGATAGTGCTGGGTCTTCACAACTCTAAATATCTCAGACCAGAGAATGTTCTGAGTAAACCACGGTATACATAATACATGTTTCTGTCCTCAACTACAAACAGGCCTCTGGACTTTGAGGGCGCCAGCCTGCAAAGGTCCCTGCCTCTGTTCTCTACCCCTAACCCTCAGGTCTGGGTTCTAGTAAGCACTGGTTGGGGAGAGTTGGGGGTAGAGGCCCCTGGGCCCTTGACATCTTCCAGATGGTTTCCTGAGTACCTCCTTGGGCTGGGTCTTTTCTGCCACTGAGGAGATGGATGTAAGAGGCCCATAGAGAGTGCCCACCCTGGTGGGGGTGGCCAGTGAGAGCACAGTTCTCACAAGGGACTCTGTGCTCACATGGGCCAGGCTCCTAGTGGGCCTGGGAGGACACCCTCTGTGCTTGGAGGGACAAATAAATTGGATTGAGAAGAATGAAGATTACCAGATGAGGGCTAGAGGTAGGAAGCACACTTCAGAAACATTCAAAGCCTGGAGGCCTGAAAGAGTAGTGCACAGTGAATGTTTCTGAGGTGGGGAGGATGAGTGGGGTGCTGGACTGGAGAGGGGGGAGCCTGAAGGAGCTTGGAGGAGAGGGTGCTAGGGACCCAGGGTAGCAGTGCAGCGGCACCAGACAACCCCCCCTCACCCTGCCACAGTCAGGCAGGCCTAGATGGAAGGTAAACAAGAGGGAAGGCACTTGTGCTTTCACAGCCCCTTCCACTCAGGAACTAAGTCATGGGCAGAGGCTGGGGTGAGGAGGCAGGGATGGGGAGCTCTGTGCCCACTGTTCTCTGCGCACAGGGAGAGAGCTCCCGAGCCCCTCCTCCCAGAACCAGTGGCCATGGTTTGCAGCCCCAGGTGATGTGAGCCTGGGGTTCTGGCAGCGGCCGCCGCTGGGGAAATGGGATCTTGGTTCTAGCTTTCAGCTCAGGAAAGCTGCTCTCCGCTGGGGGGCTCTGCAGGGCCCGACCTCAGGCCTGACCGGGTTCTCTTTTGCCGTCTGTTGGGTCTACATCTCTTTCTTTCCCACAGAAGGTCCGTCGGCCCCCCCAACCGCCCATCCCTCCCCGGGAGTCCCTGCCTGACCCGAGCTGGGTGCCCGTGTGCGTTGGGGAAGGGGGTGCCTGCGCCGCACACCGCAGATCCCAGCCGCCTCTGGACGCTGAAAAATCCAATTTTCTTCCTAATTGCCACCGCCCGCGCTCTCTCTCCCCTCACAGCCTACTTCTGCTCGGCGGCGCCGCGCTCCCCGCACGCTCCCCCTACTCCTGCCTCCCGCTGCCCAGCCCACGGCGGACGCGGCCCCCCCCCGCGGTCACCCGTGTCGGGACGCACCATATATCATGTCCGCAGTCGGGAGGGGCTCGCGGAGCGGACAGCCCCCGCCCTGGGCTCCCTGACGAAATCGTCCTTTTCTGCGGCGGATGACAGGTTGTGGGAACAACAGCTTGAATTACGGAAAGAAGTTTCCCCACTGAGTTAATCTGCAGTGGCTGGAGGTGACCTTCTGGAGACGGCGATTAATCACGGGCCGTGGCGGGCGCCGCGCCACGCCGGGTCCTTTGGGGGAATACTAATTCCACTACAAGATAAATCATAATTTGACAATAATCATCTGCCCTAATCACTCCAATTCTTCCGTTTAATTATTTGTATACACCGTGTTTCTTCATCGAGGACCCTGTGTGTCCATGGGTGGGAAAGAGATGACCACCTGGGCACAGACCCCAGTCTGGGCCCCTCAGCCTCTGGGTGCTGTGGGTTTGCCTGGGGAGGCCTCACATAGAACTGCCTGGCGCGGTACACTGGGGCTCAGAGTCTTGAGATGGCATGACTGGGGAAACTGAGAGAGGCCAAGCCTGGCCCAAGGTTCCATGTCAAGCATGGGGTGTCAGGCTGGAAAGACTAAAGCCTGTGATGGTCAGTCCCGGGGGGCACCCACTGCACCACTTTGCTGAAGAACTGGTCCGGAGAACCTCCCCTCCACTGTCCAGTGACCTCTCCTCCCAGTCTCCTGGGTGCCCAGCTCCACTCCCCTTCTGCCGGCATGCACAGGGTTGCTGGCTGCTTCCACTGTCCTCACCTGAGCCCTGTGTCTGGCTGTCCACTCAGGACGTGAGGATCAGGGCTTGTGGGCTTCTGAGCAGACATGGCCTGCCCCTGCCTACCAGGTGCTGTGTGACTGCTGGCAGATGACAAGACCTCTCCGAGCCTGTCGCCTTTACCTATAAATTGGGTGAGGCTCCCTCCCTTCCAGGGCGGTAGAGATCTGGCCTGGAGCCAGATGCAGGGTGCTCACAGATAGATACCTCCCACTGCTACTTCTTGTTCTGCAGGGCCCAACTACTAGGGTGCTGCGTTTTCTACCTTCATCCTCCCCAAAATCTGGCCCCTGGTGCCCAGAGTTCAGCCCCTCGTGGGGCTGCTAGGAGAGTTCCGGGGGTTTGGTTCCTCCCTGGGTTGTGTCTCCCTTGGAGGAACTGGCTAGGCTGCCGCCAGTGCTGTTCCCTGAAGCTGGAATCAGAATGATGCAGGGTCTTTCTTCTTCCAGGCCAGCTCCTGGCACCCCATGGTGGGGGGTGGTGGTAAAGAAGGGGTCCAGTGGGACCCAGCAAGGCCCCCCAGATGAGCCTTGTGTGGAAACCTTGGTGTGCCTTTGTGGCAAGTGAGAGGACGCCTTCCCTAAACAACAGCCAAACGCATAGGTGAATGCTGATGGGGCTACCGCTGTCGAGAATGATATAGCAATGAACATGAACATGATGATAACAACAGTGAATGTTCATTCTCAATAGTGGCCTGCCTGGGGATCTCCTGGTCCCAAGGGTGACCTATGGTAGGCTGATGGTAAAAACACAGTGCCTATCCTCAGGCTGGCCTAGGCTCAGGGAAGAGATGTGGCTCCTTTGCTCAGATCTGAAGAGAGGAGAAGGAAGCTGGGGAAAATACAAATCACACTATTACTTGCCTAGCATTTGTGGAGCTCCTGCCATGTGCCGGGCCCCCTGCTTAATACTCTGCCTTTTTCACATCTCTGAGTCCTCATGATCATCAGTGAGGTATGATGTCGGCCCCTTTTATAGATGGGGAAAGTAAATCGCAAGGAGGCCAAGTCACTTGCTCTGTGTCACCAAACTTGTGAGTATGAGGTTGGGATATGAACTCAGCCTCCACCTTTGTTTCCTCCTGTCTCCCAGAAATCTTGACAAGGCCACTTCATCAGAGTTGTGGACTTTCTGGTCACAAGATCTGGGGAGAGCTGAGTCAGTCTCTGCATCTCTCATGGCCTCAGTCTTCCCACCTATGAAAAGGGGTCTGGGGCAGTTGTGAGAATGGGGGTGTGAAAGGGCAGCTGGTCCATGTTTCCATAGTTGTAAGTCCCTTATGGGGTCTGAATTCCCTCCCTTCTGCTGTAGTTTCCCTTCACTCATCCTCTGTGGACAGAGGGCTCCCTTCTTGGTCTTTGGCTAGACCTGTGCTCTTGCACTGCAGCTTCTCAGTGACCCCTGCCTAGAGGAGGAGATACACGTGGGACTGGCCATGTCTTGTAGTTTAGTGGCCTCCATCTGATGCCATTCCCGGACAGCCCTTGGGCAGAGCAGCCATGGCTTGTGACCTGTGGGGCCTGATGCTGGCTCTGTGAGATGCGTTTTGTTCAGGCACCCTCTCTAAACATCCCGCGGTCCTCACTCTATCCATCTGACCTTTTGGGGCCAGTGTTTCCACACACTAGGAGGGGCTCTTGAGGGTGGCCATGCAGGAGTCCCCCAACTGTAAAGACCCAAGGAGGGGGGGATCATTTTGTCTTTCTGAGCCTCAGTGTCCTTATCTGCAGACCAGAGGTAATAATAATAAGCACTTAATAATTGTTATCTATTGTTAGTATAAGGATCAGACTGCATGATGAGATCACAGGAGAGTTGGCCACTTGTCACCCTCTTCTGGCCTGACCCCAGAGTTACCTATTTGGAGTGTTCAAGAGGGGAGGGGCAACCGCCTGCAGACAGCACTGGAGTCAGAAAAGCCAGGCTGCGGGGGTCAGGCCCCTCCCACCTGAGCTGCCTCTCTTCCAGGGAGGTGGGGGCTGGGGGCCGCGGAAGCTGGCAGGGAGGTGGTAGGGAGGTGGTGGAGCGGTGGCGGGAGAGACGCGAGCAAAGGTTGGGAGAGATGGCCTGGGGGGAGAGCGGCTGAGTCGCTGGGGAGGGAGCAAGGGAGGCCGTCGCGCTATAAATACCTCCCAGGTAACAGGACCTGTAAATGAAGGGAGGGAATTAGTCACATTCCGCGGCGCCTCGGAGAGAGGACAGGGAGCAATGACCTGAATCCATGGAAGGGAAAAAATTAGGCTAACCTTGGCAGGGGGTGGTTAGGGCTGGATACTGTGCCTTGTCGGAGAGGCCCCAACGGGATCTGACGGCCGGGCCACGCAGTACCAGCCTTGGAGGAGGGGTAGCTTGTCCGCTCCGTGCCCCGGTGTGTGAGGGGCTCTTTTCTTCTCAAGGATTCCCTGGCTTCTCTCAGAAACTCAGACCCATTCCTCTGGGAAGTCCTTTCAGGGCTCTAGCCCTGGTCTTTGCTCATGTCACTCTGAAACGTGTTCTCACTTGCTGCTCTCCTGAAGCGCTCGCTTTCCCTGAAGCCTCCACATTATCATGCATTTCGCTCAGTGGGGTCACTCCCCGGATTCCGGGTTCAGGCAGAAGAATCTGCGTGGGAAGGCAAGAAGGAGGTGTCCTGCTTCCTAACTGGACCCCACTGCCAGGGGACTGGATCCTTGTCCCTTGTGGGGTGATGACCATAGCCTGCTCCCCAATCTTCCAGCTTCATTCCACTCTGGACCAGCCTCCCCCCGCCCCCCATGGTTGCCAGAGCAACAGTCAATGACCCGCCCTCCCTTGCTCACACCTTCCTCCTCCTCTAGGAATGGAGTCCAGGCCCCTTGGCCTGGCATACCCAAGCCTCTCAGATCAGCCTCCCAGCAGCTTTCTAACCACATACTCGGCCCATGCCGTCTCTCCCACCCAGCCTGCCATTCTAAATTCACCAGGTGTTTGCTCTGGTTGTCATTTTGGCCAAGGATGCCTCCTCTTGCTCTGCCTGGTAGATCTGCGTTTTCTCCCGGGCCTCCTAGTCTAAAATTCTCCCTGCCACCTCCGCAGCTGAGTGGGGAAACACTCTATGCTGTGGAAACACTTCTGGCAGGGGTCCTGTGGGGAAGTGGTTAGGATCCATACTATGTGGTCTTGGGTGAATAAATAAGTTCTCCTTGCCTCGGTTTCCTTAGCTGTAAAAAAGGGTTCTCACAGTGCTTTCCAAGGGTCGTACGGTTTGGGTGAGACGCTGCATGAGGAGGGCTTAGCGCAATCAGCGGGTGGCTGTTGTTGGGGTCACAGTATCGATCGCAGATCGCAGTGTTTCTGTGTCTGCTTCCTCTGTGGGCTGTGAGATGGGGAGGGAGGGGTGGCGGCGCTGCGTCCCCGTGTGACTCGTCGCAGCAGCCGCAGTGGCCATCTCGCGCCTGGCACTGAGACGGTCGGCAAATGTTTGCTGAATTAATGAGTAGGGGCTGCAGGGCGGGCTTGGGCTGCAGTTCCGCCTGGGCTGCTGCAGCTGGGGCGCCTGGGTACATGTGTGAGCCGTGGGAGGACGAGTGAGGGGTATCTGTGGGTGGGGGATTCGTATCCGTGTCCCAGGGGTCTGGCGGCGCCGTGGGCAGCCTGGCGCGCCCGCTCCCTGGGGTCCCCGCCGAGCGCCTGCCTGGCTGCGGGACCCCGTTGCCAGGAGCAGTCAGGATGCGGCAGCGTCTCCATGGCAACGCGGCATCTCGAGCCGCGCGCCGCCCTCCCCCGGCGCCCCGCAGTGGGCAGGAGGCCGAGCCTGGCAGCCCCTCCCGGCCCAGCAGCCAGCAAGCTGGGCCAGGAGGCCGAAGCCTGATGGGAGGAATTGAGGAGGGGGTTCCTTATCTTTATAGAGATGAGGGGCTGACCTGTCTTTACTTCCCTCTCCATCTGGGGGAGGTAGACAACATGAGGCTTCTGTCCTGCGTCCATGTGCACTATTCCCCCAGCTCCCCTACTCTAGCCAGGAAATCAGGAACAGGTTCTGGTCAGAACAGGAGACACTCACTTGCCAAGGGACATCTCTGATCGAAGTCCATGCTGTGAAAGTGGTACAATGATCCAGGCTCTAGAGGCTGTTTAAAGGGGGCACTGAGATACTGCTGGGGAAGTGCCATCCTGTCCAGGGTATGAGTACAAGCCCAGTGACTTCCAGTACTCACCCAGTGTCCACCAGTATCCCCAGTTCTCACCAGCAATGCACAAATCCCCAGTACCCTGAAGAAACAAACTCAGTGCTTCCCACTGTAGGCTCAGGTCCCACCCAGTGTCTTTGGTACTCACCTGGTATCTTCCCAGGGTGAGTATTTGCTGGGATCCTGGCAGTAAATCCTTCCAGTATTTCCAAGTACCCACTTGACACCTCCAGTTGGTATCCACTAGCCCCCTATGTTTACTTTTTCAAATATCCACTCAGCTCCCCCCCCCCAATTTCTACCCAGTAACTGTGTGGTGCCTACTTTCAGTTTAGTCTTGGTGCCCCTCAATATCCCCCAGGGACGACCCACTGTTCCAGGTACCTGCCTAGTGGCCTCTAGTGCCTTCCTCGTATCCAGCCAGTACCCTACAATCAGTACCTTAACAGTACTCCTGTTCACCCAGTGCTAACCACCACAACCCGGTAAACTCCCACTATGCACCACCTGCACCACTGTCTGCTTACTGCCAAATCTCCCTTTCCTCCTTATCTGCGCCCCCTGCCCACTCTATCCCCCCAGCCAAGCTCCGCCAGACTGCAGTGCTGTCGATGGCCAGGAGGGGGCGCGCGATTGGTCAGCCGAAGACCGAAGCTCGGGGCGCGGCCCGGGTGGAGGTCGCGGGGCTGCATCCCAGGCCTTTGTCTTCTGAGCCTCAGTCCGCACCCAGGATGGGGCTGCATTTCAGGGAATTCTTCCGGGAGTGACCGCACCCCTACCCTTATCCTCTGTTAGCTGGGTCTGCCGCCGCCGCCGCCGCCGTGCTTATGGCTCTGGGAGGGGGCGCGTGCCCTCTGGTGGCCATGGAGCAGCACTGCTCCCTGGGCTGCTGCACGGGGACAAGGTGGTGCCTTCCTTCTCTTCATCCTTCCAACGTCTTAAGTTTAGTGGGTCTGTCCGGGTGCTGGCAGGCGGAGGGTTGGTGGTTGGAGGGTTGGGATTGTTGGCAATCCAGGCCCCTCTCTGGTGGCAAGGCAGAGGGACTGGAGCCTGGGATAAGGGAGAGCATTGGCTAGGGAGCTTGGGACTGGTGGTGGTGTGAGGGGGAGTGCTGAATTGGCTAAGAAACGGATCTCTACTCAAGCATTCAGCAGTTTGGGTTTTTATCCAGGGTGCACTGCCTGCAGAAGGACTGGGGAGTGGGTGGGCCTGGGGTAGGGTGGTAGGGTGAGGCAGCTTTATACCAGGCCTGGCAGCTCCTGCCTGGCCCTAAACCCTTAGCCATGGGATCCCCATTGACCTACCTACTTCTGAATGAAGCCATTACTGCGTCTGCCCACCTGCCAGACCTCAGTCCCCTGCACACCAGCCTGGACTAGTTCCCCAGTCTTTGGCAGAACCAGGGTGCCCTTTTCTTCTCCCATTTTGTGAGGTTTTCTCTCTACTGTGTATTGGGGAAATAGATGGAGTTATAGTAGGTAGGACCCAAGTTAGATTCCTACAGTCTGTCCTTGATTTGGGTGACCTTGGTCTGTAGGACCATCTGGGATCAGATCCGTCATCTTGTAGTCTACTCTGGTCTGGCATCAGGACAGCACTCAGCTAGCTACCGCTCATCTGGTGTGGGAAATGGCACCCTACTCCAATATTCTTGCTGGGGAAATCCCATGGACAGAGGAACCTGGCGGGCTCCTTGGGGTCACAAAAAGTCAGACATGACTGAGCACACACGCACACACAGGGCAGAAGAAGGAAGGTTTCCCAGTGGAGGAGTTATCTAGACTGGGTGCCGAAGGATGTAAAGAGCTCCCATCAGTGCTGTTGCTGGAACCCTATAGACACACTGGAAGGGAAGGAAGCTGGTGAGAAGCACAGTGCCAAACTCATTTAAAAAAAAAAACCAAACATCTTGTATCTTCCAATAGGGGCTTCCCAGGTGGCCAGTGGTAAAGAATCTGCCTGCCAAGTAGGAGATGTGGGTTCTATTTCCTGGGTCAGAAAGATTCCCTGGAGGAGGAAATGACAATGCACTCCAGTATTCTTGCCTGAGAAATCCCATGGACAGAGGAGTCTAGAGGGCTACAGTCTATGGGGTCATGAAGAGTCAGACACGCAAAGCATGCACACACACAGCCTCTGCTCAATGGATTAGTGAGTGAGTTCCCTTAGATTTATAGGTCCTTAGAGATATCTTCTCCATCTTCTTCCTCCTTATGTGGATGGGGAGACTGAGGCACCCAGCAGGTAAAGAATTATTCCAGAATCACCAAGAATGGATGGGTGGAAGGGCAGGTCCCAAGATGGCAGAGGAACAGGATGGGGAGACCACTTTCTCCCCCACAAATCCATGGAAAGATCATCTGCATGTGGAGCAACTTCTGCAGGAATGGAGGAGTGGGTAGCTGAGCAGTGAAGTGATGAAGACCACTGGTCTGGTCTGGGTTTGGGCTCAGTTTTGAGACTTTCTGGAGGTGCTTGGGCAAGTCATTTCTTTCTTCCTAAGCCTCAGTTTCCTCACTTATAAAATGAAGATTTAAAACCTCTGTCTACTTCCCAGGATAGTTATAAGGATTAAATAGGATGATGATGATGTTGGGGAGATAATGGTCAGAAGAGCTGTCAGCTGAGCGCTTTCTTTGAGCCAAGTGCTGTGTCAAGTGACTCAGCACATGAGATCCTAGAGGTTGATACACTCGGTTGACTGAGGCTCTGGGCCTTCCTGAAGAGGAGCTTGGTAATGAGCAACTCACAGGCAGAGTGACGAAGCCCCTACCGGGCCTGGTGCTCTGACTTCAGGCCTCCAGGATGCGCTTCAGGGCTCCTCTGGCTATGCTCTGGCTGGAGGCAGAGGGAGGGACAAGATGACCTTGGGCTGTCCCCCGTGCAGAGCTCCCATCTTCCCTAGGCCTGGATCAGATTTCCGGCCCCCGGGGAGGGCAGAGGGGGCTAGTTGATGGAGGAAGCATGTGTCCTGGCCTGGGCAGCTGGACCTGGGGGCCTTGCCCTGGATCCTGGGGCCTTTCCTGCAAAGGGAATATCCAAGAGCCGGAAGGAAGGAAGTGGGGAGGGGGAGGAAGCGGGGGGAGGGAGAGAAAGGATGGGACAGGCCCCAGCTGGGAGTGAGTTTTCTCTGGGGCTGGCTGAGAAAAGACATCTGGACTGGCCTGGCTGAGAGGCCGTGGGTCTGGTCACCCTGGCCAGGGCTTGGATGTGGGTGAGGAGGTGGCGGGGCTGGGGGAGGCCAGAAAAGAGGATGAGTCCCACCCTCTGTCTCCTCATCTGTGTCACAGGAATGAGAACACCCTCTTCCTGGGCAGGATGGGGAGTAAAGAATGAAGTCTAAAATGCAAAGTGCCACAGGGGCCTGGTAGGTGCGTCATGCCTGTTTGGTTCTTCCTGCCTGGCCTGGCAGCCTGACCTGTGAGACTGCATAGTCCAGACGGAGGCCTGTGAACTCATTCATTCAATAACCATTCTGAAGCACCTACTGTGTGAGGAGCACAGGGCCTGTGGTGGTCCCGGGGAGGTGCCTGACTCAGGCCAGGAGGCAAGGGAAGGCTTCTCGGCAGAGGTGATATTCATGCCAAGACTCAAAGGATGAGTGTGAGTTTGCCAGAAGAAGGGGCCTAGTGGGGAAGAAGGGTACTAGGTGGAGGAAAAGAAGAACAAGTCCTGAACCTAGGGTTCAGGGCCAGCAGTGCTGTGGCGGCAGCAGAATGTGTGGCCAGGAGCAGAGATCGGAGGGGAGTTGGGGCCTTGGGGCGGACTCAGCAGTAGCGCTGTGGATTTCATCCGGAGGGCACTGGGGAGCCACCGAAGGTTATAGGCAAGGGTGGCACCGTCAGAGTGGAATAAGGCCCAGTGGAGGGCACTCAGGCCGCCCACCGCTATGCCCTCATCTCTCACAGGCCCTCAGAGCATCCAGGCTGAAGCCTCAGAGCCCCTGAGTAACTCCTCAGGTTTTCCCACCCCATTTTTTTGGCAGGGCTTCTTCCCTACCTGGAAATTACTTCTCTGGAGAAGACAACACCTTCCCCTGACCATGCAGACACAGCACCGGAGGCGGAGCAGCCCTCGCTCCCCTTTCCTTTCCGTCCTTCCTCATCAGTGAGCCAGCAGGAGAGACAGGGTTGGTAGAATGTGTGCGAACTGAGTGAAAGAAAGACAGTTGACTTGGTTTGTGCAGTGTTCCTGCCCCTCAGGTAAGAATAAAATACTCGTGCATGCGAGAGCTACAAAATGCAAACTGTGTGATTTCGGTGATTCTACACCTGAGTGAAATGTCCTTATATTTGCATTTAAAACTGGCATTGCACAAAGGTAAAGGTGAATGGTAAAAGTCATGCTAGTCATTAAAATTTTTAATTTTTCTTTACTTAGAATGACATTAAATAGCCAATAAAAATTATCATAACAAGTTGAGAGACCACACAGGAAAGGAAACAGCTTTCTGTATATTAATATTAGGCACTTTCTCCTTCCTTTTTGAACAAGAAAGGGGCTTTGCATTTCCATTTGTTGATGGGTCCTGCTCTGGGTGAAAGACCCCCTCCAGGTCTGTTTTAGGGTGGGAGCTATGAGGTTGGGGCCCCGGGGCTGCCTCAGCCCTGGGCAGTCATTCTGTGGTGCAGCCAGTGTGGTGAGTAAGGCTCTTAATTCCCTGAACCCAGGGGTGCAGGCAGGAGATGGAACTGCCTCCTTTTCCATCACGGTCCTGCTGTCTCCCAGTCAAGGGTTTGGGGCGGGGCCTCAGAGGGGGCCAGCCCCTCAGGCCTGAAGATGATGCTGTCCTAGGCCGGGGAGGACCTCTTCACTGACTGTCATGCTGCCATCCAGTCTGCAAGCCCCAGGGGACTCCTGGCTTCTTCCCCCTGAGCCCGGGCTCCCCAAGGTCGGGACCTGCAGAGGGACCTCGGAAGCAGGCTGTTGTGAAGCTGTAGGGAGCTTCTGTCTTCCCTCTCCCAGTGCCACCCCAACTGGGTGAGCAAGAGAGGTGGGTTCTTTCTCCTTGGCTTGCTTTTGAGGGGCAGTGAAGGGAGGAAGGGAAACCCTGTGGCAGGGGTCAGCCAGCAACCTGGCTTCTACAGAGGGAGTCGGGGGTGGGAGGGCAGTGGGGTGGGGAAGAAGAAGCCTCCTCAGCCTGGGTCTCTGAGGGCAGGTTGTCTGGGGTAGTTGTCCCTTGCCACTGTTTGCCTCCTGTTCTAGTCTCACCAACTCGCCCAAGCTCTCTGACCCTACTTCCTCCTTGATATCTCAGGATAATGACTGCACTTACCCTCAAGGACTGCTGTGAACATTCTCTGAGCTAATGCAGAAAGAGCATTTAGTGTGGAGCTTGGCACTTAGAAGCCACCACTCACAGAAGCTCATGTGTTGTGGAAAAGGAGGTTGGTGACTTGGTGAGGCCTCCCTCGTCTGCCACCAAGAATGCGCTCCATCCCCTTTCCCTCCTGGGTCCGCCTCCTTTCCTCTTTACCCTGCCTCCCCTCCTGTCTCTGCTGTTCCTCTAGCACACCAGGCTCGTCCTCACCTCAGGGCCTTTGCACTTGCCACGCTCTCTCTCTGCAGCTCTGGTCTCTCAGATGCTTGGAGACTGACTCTCATTTCTTGGGTCCCACATAAATGTTCCCTCCTCCGGATGCTGTGCCTGACCGTGCTAGCTGCTGCCTTCCTGGTGAAGCCGCTCTTACATTTCACTTGATAGGTGATAATTTTGTTTGTTTGGTTCTTCAGCATCTTTCTTCCTCCTTCTGCCAGGCGGTGAGCCTCAGGCAGGTGGGCGCCTTGTCTCTCGCGTTCCCCAAGTCCTCAGTGACTGACAACACAGAGTAGATGCACCACACAGAGCCCTGCTTCTCTGGAGTTCACAATTTAATGAGTGAGATCGGAGTAAACAAGCAAATGTTTTGATACATATTTTTATTTATTATTTTTCATGGTGGTAAAATATATATATATAATGTTTGTAACCATTTTTAAGCATACAGTTCAGTGACATTGAGTCTTTTCACATTATTGTGTAACCATTACCACCATCTATCTCCAGAACTCTTTTCATTCTTCAAAACTGAAACTCTGTATCCATTAAACAACTCCCTGTTCCTTGCACCCTCTCCAGCCCTGGCAACCACCATTTTCCTTTTTGTCCCCGAGAATTTGCCTACTCTGCGTAGCTCAAATAAGTGGAATCATGCACTATTTGTCTTCTTGTGACTGGCTTATTTTGCTTAGCATGATGTCCTCAAGATTCATCCATTGTGTAGCATATATCAGAGTTCCCCCCGTTTTATGGCTGAATAATATTCCATTGCGTGTATATATTGCCCTCTGTTTATCCATCCTGCTGTCGATGAACCTGGGTTGCTTCCACTGCTTGGCCGTTGTGAATAATAGCTCTGTGACCATGGGTATACCCATATCTTTCCAAGACCCTGCTTTCAGTTCTTTTGTGTATATGCTCAGAGGTGGAATGACAGGATCATATGTTACTTCTAGTTTTAGTTTTTTGAGGAACCATCATATTACTGATTACCTCGGTGGCTGCACTCTTTTACATTCCCATTAACAGTGCAAAAGTGTTCTACATTTCTCCGTATCTTCACCAACACTTGTTATATTCTGCCTAATTTTTTTAGTAGTCATCCTAATGAGTGTGAGGTGGTATCTCACTGTGGCTTTGATTTGCATTTCTCTAATGATTAGGGTACCCATTTTGAAAGAATGTTTGGAGAGAATGGAGGGTAGGGAGCCTTTTCGCTCTGGTGGTCTGGATGAAGGTGGTATTTCAGTTGAGGCAGAAGGGAAGGAGGCAGCCAGTGGAGGATCTGGGGGAAAAATATTTTGGGGAGAGAAAACAGTAAGTGAATGGGCTTGACGTGTGAGCGAGTGCTGTATGTTTTTGCTGGAGAAATAGTGAGTAATGGGCAGGCAGATGGAGGTGGGAAATGTGGTCTGAGGGGTAGACTAGGTTATCCAGGACTTTTAGGCCAGGGAAAGGAGTTTGTATTTGCAATTTACAGCAAGCACTGGTTTCCTTAGATCGTGGGCAGGAGGGGGGCCAAGGGGAAACAGAGGAGACGGAGGGGGGTGGTGGATGGATGGGAAAGGGGGATGATTGGGCGGTGATGTCATTGTGTGTGGGTGGGACAGGGTGTGCACAGGGCTGGTGTGTGCCAGTGTGTGTGCATGTGGCAGCCTGAGCCATGTGGGTGTTTACATGCGTGTGTGTGTGTGTGTGTGTGTGCGCATCTCCAGAGACCCTGAATCATTACTGATCTTCTTTCTCAAGAAGGTGCTGTGTTCCCCTACCTCCAGCCCACAATGACAGCCCCAGTCAGCAGGGTGCAGTGTTGCTTCCTGGGCTTCTCCCACCGGCCTGGAACCAGCAAAAAGGATCCAGAGCCATACCTAGGGGTCGAGGCTGGCCTCTGTGTATGATGATTAGGCTTTGAAGTTTGGGAGACAAGAGGCTTGTCTGCCTGAGACCAGCAAGGCGGCCAGAGACCCCAGGCCGTACATTGGGTTAGCCGGGCAGGCTGCTGCAGTACCGAGAATGGCCACACGAGGGAAGCAGAGGACACGGAGCGGAGGCGAGGAGGCGACGGGAGTGAGGGGTGGC
The DNA here is from genome assembly GCF_049115385.1 of Moschus berezovskii. Lineage (NCBI taxonomy): Eukaryota > Metazoa > Chordata > Mammalia > Artiodactyla > Moschidae > Moschus > Moschus berezovskii. The sequence continues at coordinate 61,067,555 of NC_142467.1, read as the reverse complement.
CTGGAACAGCGTGTGCTGAGGGTACAGGGAGGCGCACAGGGCTGGGGAGGACCTCCGCGGGGTCTGCGGCTTGTTTCTGCTTCCAAGTGACTGTGTGAGTAATTAAAGGCAACCATGAGCTCCTCATGCCAGTGGCTTTCATCTCATCCTCAGCAACAAACTCTCAGGCCCAGAGAAGCAGAGCCACTTGCCCAAGGTCGCTCAGCAGACCAGGCCGGCCTGACCTCGCAGCCAGTGCTCTAACCACTGCATACCCTGAATATGTTCATCTGCAGATGAGTGCTGGTTTGTTGATATCTCTTGGCCTTACCTGACCCCAGCATTCCCTGTCTGAGTGAGCACGCTCACTCTTGGTCAGGGCCTGGACAGCCTGGGGAGGGAGACTTGGACTTGAGGCCCTTCTTAGAAGCATCTGGGGAGCAGGGGTTCAGGGGCCCTGGGATGAGCTCAGGTGTATGCCCCCATCACCATGGGAAAAACAATGTATAATAACATCAGTTCCCTTTCTGACCTTCTGCTTGGCTGAGGGCTGGGGGAGCGGTGGGGATGGGAGGTGATAATGAGGGGCTTAGCCCCTAGCCTGCCTCTGATGCCCCTGCCCCTTGGTTGAATCTCACCCGAGGATCGGGCCCAAGTCCCAACGGCTGTAGGCTGGCCAACAACCAGGGTCTTCAAGAAAACCTGCCAGTGGCCTCTCCCTCCATCTGAGTGTGTGACTGAAGCCATTGGGCCATCCTTGCAGAGAAAAATATGAATGGTTTTAACTGAGACCATTGAACAGAGGGACAGACTGAGGCCCAGAGAAAAACAGGGAGTCTTTGAGGGTCATGCAGTAAGGCAGCAGCTGAGGCCCTGTGTGTTTTTATCTGGAAAGGGCTAGAGGACCCAAGACAGGGGAATCAGTAAGATATATACCCTCAAAGTGGAGATTGAGGGGCCAGAATGACAGTGATCTGGCCTCCTCCTCCAGAAAGTCCTCCCTGACCATCTCCTCTGCCACCAGTGTTAGAAATGGCCTCAGAGCTCTCATGACACTTTGTTTGGACAGAGAAGCTAAAAATGCCCTCTGAGTTGCTTTAAGGGATCTCAGAGTCCCTTAGTCCCTTCTCTTAGTCAGCCTAGAAATCTCTCTAACTCTCCTGACAGGTGCCTATCTTGCTTGCACACCTCATGTGACAGGAAGCTCACTGCCTTAACAGGCAGCCGGTCCCATTGTAGGATAGCTCCTTCTACTGAATCCAAACTGGCCTTATTGTGCCGACTCCTGGTTGGAACTAGCTCACCCTGTGGAGCATGGAACAGGTGCCCAACTGGCAGCAGAGAGTTCTGTGTCCTCCCACCCCTATGCCAGCCTTCTCTCCAGCTTAGGTGGTCCCGCCTCCCCATAAAAACCTTTCCAGCCCTTCATCTTCTGAGCAGCTCTCCACTGGGTTACTCTGGGTGGGAGTGGCGTCTTCTGTGGTGACTCCTTCTATCTCAGTTCACAAGAAAATATGTGTTTGTTGTAGGGAAATTAGAAAATACACAAAAAGAAAAACACCCTCAATCCTGTCACGCAGAGACAACCCCTTTTAGCTCCTTAGGAATTTCCTTCTGGACTGATGCCAGTCCATGTGTTCATGAAGTTGGAGGTCAAAGCTGGTGGTAGGAGGCCTTTTAGGGCAGAAAGGCAGGTTTGTTCAGCTTAACACCTTGATGGGTCATTTGTTTGTGAAGATAGTTCTGCTCTGGAAGATTGAGGGAAGGAACAAAGAGAAGGAAAAGATCCTGATAATAAAGAAAAATTTCCAGTTTCCAGGGACCATGCCTGAGATGTAGGAGAATGTTTCTGGAGCTCTGTTCCCAACCACCATTCGCTCCATCACCTTCCTCCTCCCCGAGCCTGGGGCAGGCAGCATGGGAACGGGGCAAACCGGGGTTCCACTGGCAGTAGCCCCATTTAAAGTAGGGGAGGGAATGAAGGCTGCAATCGTGAACCCCTGGGGAAAGCCTCCTACAAGATACAGTCACGCATGAACACTCCCTTTGCCCAAGTCAGGTTGTGAGTCCAGCAGGTGGCGCTGGAGTGTGAAGGAATTAGGGAGTTTCCAAGTCAGGCTTCAGCAGTACATGAACCTGAACTTCCGGATGTTGGAGCTGGTTTTAGAAAAGGCAGAGGAACCAGAGATCAAATTGCCCACATCCGCTGGATCATTGAAAAAGCAAGAGAGTTCCAGAAAAACATCTATTTCTGCTTTATTGACTATGCCAAAGCCTTTGACTGTGTGGATCACAAAAAATTGTGGAAAATTCTGAAAGAGATGGGAATACCAGACCACCTGACCTGCCTCTTGAGAAACCTATATGCAGGCCAGGAAGCAACAGTTAGAACTGGACATGGAACAACAGACTGGCTCCAAATAGGAAAAGGAGTACGTCAAGGCTGTATGTTGTCACCCTGCTTATTTAAATTATATGTAGAGTACATCATGAGAAGTGTTGGGCTCGAAGAAGCACAAGCTGGAATCAAGATTGCCAGGAGAAATATCAATAACCTCAGATATGCAGATGACACTACCCTTATGGCAGAAAGTGAAGAGGAACTAAAAAGCCTCTTGATGAAAGTGAAAGAGGAGAGTGAAAAAGTTGGCTTAAAGCTCAACATTCAGAAAACTAAGATCATGGCATCATTTCCTATTTCATGGGAAATAGATGGGGAAACAGTGTCAGACTTTTTTGGGGGGGGCTCCAAAATCACTGCAGATGGTGACTGCAGCCATGAAATTAAAAGACGTTTACTCCTTGAAAGGAAAGTTATGACTAACCTAGATAGCATATTAAAAAGCAGAGACATTACTTTGCCAACCAAGGTCCATCTAGTCAAGGCTATGGTTTTTCCCGTGGTCATGTATGGATGTGAGAGTTGGACTGTGAAGAAAGCTGAGCACTGAAGAATTGATGCTTTTGAACTGTGGTGTTGGAGAAGACTCTTGGGAGTCCCTTGGACTGGAAGGAGGTCCAACCAGTCCATCCTAAAGGAGATCAGTCCTGGGTGTTCATTGGAAGGACTGATGCTAAAGCTGAAGCTCCAATACTTTGGCCACCTCGTGACAAGTTGACTCACTGGAAAAGACTCTGATGATGGGAGGGATTGGGGGCAGGAGGAGATGGGACAACAGAGAATGAGATGGCTGGATGGCATCACCGACTCGATGGACATGAGTTTGAGTGAACTCTAGGAGTTGGTGATGGACAAGGAGGCCTGGCGTGCTGTGATTCATGGGGTCGCAAAGAGTCGGACACGACTGAGTGACTGAACTGAACTGAACTGAAGTGGTAGGGCAGGGGAGATAGGACCGTGCTTGCAAGAGGCCAGACACAGATGGAAATGGAAAATTTCCTGAAAATAGGGAAAAAGAGCCAGCTGTGATGAGAAATTAAAACTCCCCAAGTCCATCTGCAGATGAATGGATAAGAAAGCTTTGGTACATATACACAATGGAGTATTACTCAGCCATTAAAAAGAATGCATTTGAATCAGTTCTAATGAGGTGGATGAAACTGGAGCCTATTATACATAGTGAAGTAAGCCAGAAAGAAAAACACCAATACAGTATACTAACACATATATATGGAATTTAGAAAGATGGAAATGATAACCCTGTATACGAGACAGCAAAAGAGACACAGATGTATAGAACAGTCTTTGGGAGAGGGTGAGGGTGGGATGGTTTTGGAGAATGGCATTGAAACATGTATATTATCATATCTGAAACGAATCGCCAGTTCAGGGTCAATGCATGATACAGGATGCTCGGTGCTGGTGTGCAGGGATGACCCAGAGGGAGGATATGGGGAGGAGGGAGGTGGGAGGGGGGTTCGGGAGGGGGAACTCATGTACACCCAGGGCGGATTCATGTCAATGTATGGCAAAACCAACCAATATAATATTGTAAAATAATTAGCTTCCAATAAAAAAAAAGTGAAAAAATAAAACTCCCAAGAACTCCAGGGACTGGGATGACGCATGGAGTATCCTGTGTCATGGGCTGGAGCCTTTAGTGAGGGGAAGGGTCACCCCAGAGAACTGCTTTTCCGTCTCAACCAGTGTAAGCGTGGAGAGCCTTTCCACCTCAGCAGGTGTTCGTGATGCACCAGTTTCATTGCTGCTCACACTCCAGTGCTTAAAGATGCCATGATTTCTCTAACCTGGCCCTGTTTTAGGATATTTAGGACTTTTGCCATCATAATTAACGTTGCAGTGAACAATCTTGTAGCTGCATCTTTGCCCCCATCCATCTTTAGTTTTTTAAGACAAATTCCTAGCATTGGAACTACTAGGTTGAAGAGCAGGAACATCTTTAAGGCTTTTGATGCTACTGCTGTTGCTCTTTAGTCACTAAGTTATGTCCAACTCTTTGGGGCACCATGGACTGTGGCCCGCCAGGCTCCTCTGTCCATGCGCTTTCCCAGGCAAAAGTACTGGAGTGGGTTGCCATTTCCCTCTCCAGGGGATCTTCCCAACCCAGGGATCAAACCTGAGTCTCCTGCACTGCAAGTGAATTCTTTACCACCGAGCCACCTGAGAAACATTTTGATGCGTGTTGACAAAATGGTTTCCAGAAGGTGGCAGCACTTTTGGCTCCTAGTGGGTAACAGCATTTTGACTATGTCTGTTCCCCCAGACTTTGACCATCAGTTGTCTTTTACCCCCAAATTTTGTTATTCAGATTTTAAACATGCAGAATAGTTGAAATGTTTTCACAGCAGATGCCCGTATAGCCAGCACTCTCATCGTCTATGCATCTCTCCTCCCTCCACCAGTTCATTTGCGTTTTGGGGGCATATTTCAAAGTAAGTTGCAGGTTCCAGTACATTTCACCCTCCAACATTTCAACATGCATGTCACTAACTAGAGTTCAATATTTGTGTATGCTTCTTTGAGATGAAAGTCAGACAATGAAGTGCACTAATCTTAGGTATATCATTGGTTGAGTTTTGACAAATGCATAGACTTATTTGCACTGATTCCTGTCAAGATATAGAACATTCCCATCCCTCCAGAAAGTTTCCTAGCCTAGTTCTGCCCATTCTGGACCTTAACAATGGAATCATATAGTGTCTGCTTTTTGTGTGTGTCTGGCTTATTTAATTCATCATGTTGTGGAGATTCGTCCATGTTATTGCATCTAGCGATAGTTTGATCTTTTTTGTTGCTGAGTAGAATTCCACTGTATGGATATATAGCAGTTGGTTAATCCATTTGCCTCTTGATGGACATCTGGGGTGTTTCCAGTTTGAGGTCGTTATAAATAAAGCTGCTATTCTTTGCCCAGAATGAAGCAGGGCAAAGGCTAACAGAGTTTTGCCAAGAGAACGCACTGGTCATAGCAAACACCCTCTTTCAACAACACAAGAGAAGACTCTACACATGGACATTACCAGATGGTCAATGCTGAAATCAGATTGATTATATTCTTTGTAGCCAAAGATGGAGAAGCTCTATACAGTCAGCAAAAGTAAGACTTGGAGCTGACTGTGGCTCAGATCATGAACTCTTTATTGCCAAATTCAGACTTAAATTGAAGAAAGTAGGGAAAACCATTAGACCATTCAGATAGGACCTAAATCAAATCCCTTACGACTATACAGTGGAAGTAACAAATAGATTCAAGGGATTAGTTCTGATAGACAGAGTGCCTGAAGAACTATGGATGGAGGTTCATGACATTGTACAGAAGTCAGTGATCAAGACCATCCCCAAGAAAAAGAAATGCAAAAAGGCAAAATGGTTGTCTGAGGAGGCCTTACAAACATCTATGAAAAGAAGAGAAGCAAAAGGCAAAAGAGAAAAGAAAAGATATACTCATTTGAATGCAGAGTTCCAACGAATAGCAAGGGGAGATAAGAAAGCCTTCCTCAGTGATCAGTGCAAAGAAATAGAGGAAAACAATAGAAGGGGAAAGACTAGAGACCTCTTCAAGAAAATTAGAGATACCAAGGGAAATTTTCATGAAAAAACGGGCACAATAAAGGACAGAAATGGCATAGACCTAATAGAAGCAGAAGATATTAAGAAGAGGTGGCGAGAATACACAGAAGAACTATAAAAAAAAGATCTTCATGACCCAGATAACCACAATGGTGTGATCACTCACCTAGAGCCAGACATCCTGTAATGTGAAGTCAAGTGGGCCTTAGGAAGCATCACTACGAACAAAGTGGAGGTGATGGAATTTCAGTTGAGCTATTTCAAATCCTAAAAGATGATGCTGTGAAAGTGCTGCACTCAGTATGCCAGCAAATTTGGAAAACTCAGCAGTGGCTACAGGACTGGAAAAGGTCAGTTTTCATTCCAATCCCAAAGAAAGGCCATGTCAAAGAATGCTCAAACTACCACACAATTGCACTCATCTCACACGCTAGCAAAGTCATACTCAAAATTCTCCAAGCCAGTCTTCAACAGTATGTGAACCATGAACTTTCAGATGTTCAAGCTGGATTTAGAAAAGACAGAGGAACCAGAGATCAAATTGCCAACATCCACTGGATCGTGGAAAAAGCAAGAGAGTTCCAGAAAAACATCTATTTCTGCTTTATTGACTACGCCAAAGCCTTTGTGTAGATCACAACAAACTGGAAAATTCTTCAAGAGATGGGAATACCAGACCACCTGAGAAACCTGTATGCCGGTCAGGAAGCAACAGTTAGAACTGGACATGGAACAACAGACTGGTTCCAAATTGGGAAAGGAGTACGTCAAGGCTGTATATTGTCACCCTGCTTATTTAACTTCTATGCAGAGTACATCATGCAAAATACTGGGCTGGACGAAGCACAAGCTGGAATCAAGATTGCTGGGAGAAACATGAATAACGTCAGATATGCAGATGTCACCACCCTTATGTGAGAAAGTGAAGAATAACTAGAAAGCCTCTTGATGAAAGTGAAAGAAGAGAGTGAAAAAGATGGCTTAAAATTCAACATTCAGAAAACTAAGATCATGGCATCTGGTCCCATCACTTCATGGCAAATAGATGGGGAAACAGTGACAGACTTTAGTTTTTTGGGCTCCAAAATCACTGCAGATGGTGACTTGCAATCATGAAATTAAAAGATGTTTGCTCCTTGGAAGAAAAGTTATGACCAACCTAGACAGCATATTACAAAACAGAGACATTACTTTGTCCACAAACGTCTGTCTAGTCAAAGGTATGGTTTTTCCAGTGGTCATGTATGGATGTGAGAGTTGGACTGTGAAGAAAGCTGTGCACCAAGGAATTGATGCTTTTGAACTGTGGTGTTGGAGAAGACTCTAAGAGTCCCTTGGACTGCAAGGAGATCCAACCAGTCCATACTAAAGGAAATCAGTCCTGACTATTCATTGGAAGGACTGATGCTGAAGCTGAAACTCCAATACTTTGGCCACCTGGTGTGAAGAACTGACTCATCTGAAAAGCCCCTGATGCTGGGAGGGATTGGGGGCAGGAGGAGAAGGGAACAACAGAGGATGAGATGGTTGGATGGCATCACTGACTCAATGGACATGAGTTTGAGTAAACTCCAGAAGTTGATGATGGACAGGGAGGCTTGGCATGCTGCAGTCCATGGGGTTGCAAAGAGTCAGACACGACTGAGTGACTGAACTGAACTGATTTTTGTATAAGTCTTTGTGTGAACATATGTTTTCATTTTTCTTGAGTACCTAGGAGTGGAATTGCTGGGTCATAGGGTAGGTGTGTATTTAGTTTTATAAGAAACTGCTGCTGCTGCTGCTAAGTCACTTCAGTCGTGTCCGACTCTGTGTGACCCCATAGACGGAAGCCCACCAGGCTCCCCCGTCCCTGGAATTCTCCAGGCAAGAACACTGGAGTGGGTTGCCATTTCCTTCTCCAATGTGTGAAAGTAAAAAGTGAAAGTGAAGTCGCTCAGTCGTGTCCGACCCTTAGCGACCCCATGGACTACAGCCTACCAGGCTCCTCCATCCATGGGATTTTCTAGGCAATAGTACTGGAGTGGCTTGCCATTGCCTTCTCCGGATTATAAGAAACTACTCAACCTTTTTACAAAGTGGTTATACCATTTTACACTCCATCCAACAAAGAATGATCTTCACCACTGAGTTAGATGCTTCAAACACAATGGGCTTGTTACCTCCTTGGTTTTGGATGCTATACCTCAGTGAATTCCACTGAAGGTCATAATGACAGGCTTGGCTGCCATTGCCTTGGCAATCAGCTGGACACTTGGGGCTGTTTCTCATGGACAGGTGAATGGGTGGCTGCCCAGCTACGTCTTCCTGACCTTGAACTTGTACAGTTGCTTTGTTGGAATTTAATCATTGGCTTTTCCATTTGTCCTCATTAAATTTCATTTTGTTGGTTTTCACTTAGCCATCCAGCTAGTCCTGATAATGATGACAGTAGCAAACTCACACACACAATGTGCCAGAAAAAAAAGTGAAAAGTGCGGGTCATTCAGTCATGCTTGACTTTTTGTGACCCCATGGACTGTAGCACGTCAGCCTCCTCTGTCCATGGAATTCTCTAGGCAAGGATACTGGAGTGGGTAGCCATTCCCTTGTCCAGGGAATCTTTCTGACCCAGGGATCGAATCCGTGTCTCCTGCATTGCGGGCAGATTCTTTACCGTTTGAGTGAGCAGGAAAGCCCCCACCATGTGCCAGGTGCTGAGCTAACTCTTCAGGCCTGAGAACAATCCCACCGAGGAGCTGCTGTTATCCTTATTTTGTTGTAGTTTTAGTTGCTAAGTTATGTCCGACTCTTTCGACCCCGGGGACTGTAGCCTGCCACGTTCCTTTGTCCATGGGATTTCCCAGGCAAGATTACCGGAATAGGTTACCATTTCTTTCTCCAGGGGATCTTCCTGACCCAGAGATTGAACCTGTGTCTCCTGCACTGCAGGCAGATTCTTTACTGATGAGCCACCAAGGAAGCCCTATTCCCATTTTAGACATCATGAAATTGAGGCACAGTTTAAGTAACTTGTCCAAGATGACCCAGTCATCAATGCTGGGAATAGAACCATGTAGTTTGGATCCAGACATCGTGGTCTTAACCAGTCACTCTTTTGCCTCTTTTTGGCTTCAGACATCATCTCCCTCCATCTTCCACTTTCTCTTCGCATACTCAGCATGCTTCTAGGTCTTCCAGATTATTGGTTAAAAAGCAAAACCAGGGAGTTCCCTGTTGGTCCAGTGTTGGTTAGGACTCTGTGCTTTTACTGCTGAGGGGCTGAGTTTGCTCTCTGGTTAGGAAACGAAGATCCCACAAGTCATACAATATGCCCAAAAAAGAAAAAAAGCAAATCCAAAAGTTCTATGGACCAGATAAGTCCAGGGCCCAGGACAGAGCTTGGCAGCATGCCTCTAGATCTCCTCTGCCACACTGTGTTTTCCCTTTATCTGTTGGGATCCCAGGTTGTTTCCACCTTTTGACTCTTATGAATAATGCTGCTGTCAAGCTTGTTACTTCTTATTTCATAATACCTTTCTCCTCAGGTTCCCCTCAACCATCCTCACTATGATGGCTCCCATCAAGGTCCTCAGGGACATGTCTTGCTAAGTCCAGAGGTCAGTTCCCGTTTCATGTGATCCGTTAGGAACACTGACTTGGTCCATCTCTCTCTTCCTCGACATGGTTTCTGCATTTGCTGATGGGACCCCACATTCTCCTGCTTTTCCTCTGCCTCTGGGGGTGTTCCTTCCCCATCCCCCTTTTTGGTGCGCTCCTTTCCCCCTTCCACCTCTGCATATGGGGAGCCCTCGGGGCTCTCTTCCTGGCCCTCTGACATGCCCCACCCCACTCCTTGGTGGCCTTCATGACTTTTCCCGAATGCCCATCTCTAGCCCGGACCTTTCTGACATATCTGTCTGTCTGTCTGACACCTCCACTTGGGTGGCCAACTGATGTTGCAACTCCCACCTGTCCTCCTCAAGCCTTTACTTCCCCACCTTAGTTCCAGGCAACTCGATCCTTCCTGTCGTTCAGCTCCTTGCATTTTGTTTACTCTTGACTCCTTTTTTCTCTGATGCCCCACACCCAATCCCTCAACTCATCTTATTGGCTTTAACTTCAAAATATATCCAGAGTCTGTGCACTTTTTACCAGCTCCACTGCTACCACCCTGGTCTGGGTTCCCACCAACTCTACCGTGGAATTCTGCGGTGGCCTCACAGGTCTCCAGGCTCAGCCCTGACCCCTCCTATCTATCTCCAACATAGTGGCCAGAGGGATCCTTTAAACATATACATCAAATCAGGTTAGCTCTTTGTCCTAAATCTTGGGCGGCGTCTTATGTCACTCAGTATCAGAGTCCTTACAATGGCCTCCAAGGCCCTGTGTCTCCTGGCCCCTTCTCTGCCTCATCTCCACTCTCCCCTTGATCCCTTTGCTCCTAGCTGTTCCAGGAGCATGCCTGGCACTCTAACCTGAGGGCCTTTGCACTGGCTCTTTTTGTTCCTTGGGACTCTTCTCCCCTAGATAGCTACATGACAAATTATTTTTACCTCTTTCTTGTTTTTGCTCGAATTCACCTTCTCAAGGTGTCTAACAGCAGTTCTCTATTTAAAGTTTCAAAACCCCTGACCCTGTCCCCCCTCCTGATTCCTTCTGCAGTACCCTATTTCTCCCTTTAGTACTCATCATTGTCTATACTGTTGTAAATTTCACTTATTTGTTGTGTTTATTGTCCCCCCAACATTGGCAGTGCTTTTAGGGGGGCAAGGATTTCCTCCTGTTTTGTTTACTGATATGATTTGCCAGAAGTGAATATGTAATGCCCTAACAACGAAGGAAGGAAGAAAGAAAGTAGGATAATTTAGGAAGGGATCTGCAATCTAAAAATGGGTTGGAGTCAAGAAAAGGTGGGCTTTTGGCAGGGCCAGGTGTTGTGGACATCAGAGCTGTTTGCTGTGTAGCAGCAGGGATCCTGTGACTCTTAACCCGTGTTTCCCTTTGGAAACTTTCCCCTCCCACCATCAGTCCAAAGAGACTGCCTGGGGCTGATCCCACTCCTCACTCCAAGGCGGGCAGTGGCTCCTTAGGCTACAGTGACTGGCTCAGGGCTGGGCATATTTCGTTGGCCAGGGCAATGAGACTGAATCCTAAGACTTTTGCTTACATTCTTTACATTGGACAGGCTTCTTCCCTCAAAGCTAGACAGGTGCTCAGAGCTGCCTGAGACACACTGGGCTGCAGATTTGGAAAAAGGTCACTGTTAGGGTCCGGATTTGATACTTCCTGCAGTTGGATCTACACTTGTTCTTTTCATTTGAGCCCCATTTCACTGAGGCCAGTTTCTGTCATTTGCAGCCACTGACACCATGCCTGCCTGAGCTCCTGAACTAGAAGGTGAGGAAGGGGCTGGGTAGGGTCAGCAGGGTTCCGTAGCACATGGAGGGCACCCAATGATCAGTGCTGAAAAGGGGGAAATGGAAACAGATTTGCCTTGATCCAGCCAGAGAGGAGCTCTCAAACTGTCAGGAGAGAAGGACAAGGGCACTCATGGGGCGAGAAAGACTGAGGAATCCCTCCACACGAGCTGAAAGCTAAGCTGAGATGGATTGCACCCAAGGTTGGGGAGGGAAGTGGGAAGCGGGAGGTCTTCCCTAATAGAGCTCACTCCAGAGCTGCCAGTTCCCCATCACCTCCAGTGCAGGAGGAAGAGCCCAATTAAAGTACACCAGGGACAAAGTGCATACCAGAGGGTGGTGTGGGCTCTTTTCCACTAGAGGTGTGTTTTGCCCTAGGTCACTTATTTTTCCTAGCTTCAGTGCCTTTCTGGGTAAAATGGGCTGAATCATGTCCACCTCATAGGGTTTCCGTGTGGGTGAAATGAGATAATGTGTGAAATGAGATAATGCGAAGAACTTAGCATGAACCTGGCTCACATAACAGTCTTAATAGAAGTCATCTGCTGTAGTTGTTACCCGAGGTCTCAGCCCTTGGTGGTGCGTGGTGATGCAGGCGCAATCCTTAGAAGCACCAGCAGATGGCGCCCCGACCTCAAAAGAACCCATTCCTGAACTGTTTTCTGAAGGGCTGCGAGAGGGGATGGGCGGGGCGGCCTCTCGTTTCTCAACCAGTTAAACTCCTGCCTTCCCGAGTGCGCTGGAGAGAAGTGCCCGGCACGCCCCTCACTTCCAAGAAAGAGGGGCCTGGATCACCATAGGATAATCAGTAGAGCCTCAGTTTTCCATCTGTATTGTGGAAGAGCATGGATTTCGGAGACAACCTGAACTAAGTTAAGGAAATACTTAGGTTGGTGCAGGTAAAGGACTTTCAGATTGAGCAAGCATCCCAGGACCGAGGCTGGTTACAGAGGTCCTGCGACTGGACCTTGGGGGCGCGGCTGAGCCTGGTGCTGAGGCAAAGGGATGACCCATATGACCTCTATTCGCTTCCTTTCTGGATGAGTGAGAGAGAGAGGGAACCGGGCTGCCCGGCGCGGAGGACCCAGAAGGGTGCGTGGCCCTATGACGTGAGACGCTCTGGTAATTCTGTGTCGGGCCAGCAGAGGGAGACCGAGTCCCCTCGTGGACCCCGCTCTGCTCCCTTTCTAGACCGGAGCTCGCTCTCCCTGGACCATCCCGGTTGGCTGTGCCTCCCCGGGCAGGAGTTGACATGTCCTTTAGCTTTGAAAAAGCCTTTTCCTCTTCTTTCTGGCTGGGCTTCCTGGGGCAACGTGTGGGGTGTGGGGAAGGGTCAGATTAAACCCTAACTCTCTGAGCCCCAGCTGAGCCCCATCCCCTGGACCTCAATGACTTGGATGGGATCTACTGGCCATTCTCATCCTAGCAGCCCCCACTTCCTGAGATGGGGTGTTGTGAGCTCCCCAGAGGGTAAGGATTTGGGGAGCAGGAGATCCTTTCTCTAACCCCCCATTAATCCAGGCCTGGATGGCCAGCTGGACCTCTGGAAGCAGGGGGTGCACCCCATCCCACCCTGGCCAGTTCCCGGCATTCTCCTTGGACTGGCTCCCAGAGGCCCACAAAGGCCCTCAGACAAAGTTCTGGGCTGGGCTTTGCCTGTGCCTGGGGCCTGGGGCCGGCTGTCTCTAGGCACTGAGAGTCCCTGGCACTCCTTGTGGGGCTTTGTCCACCGGCCCTGGACCAGTACTGGCAGGGCCACATGTGCTGGGGGAGGGAGGGGGCCAGGCGGCTCTCAGAGCCTGAGCAGCCTCCCTTCCCTCCTGCACGTGGCCTTGCTGTCCTCCAGGGGACCTTCTCGCTACCTCACCTTGCTCACCCTGCCTTCTCCTCTTGGCTGCAAGCCTCCCTTTCTTCAGGGGCCTGCTCCTATTCTACTACTGATTTATTCATTCTACGCATTTATTCGTTCATTTGTCCCCATCATTCAATACCTATTGAGCTCCGGCTACACTCCAGGCCCCTACTAGATGCCGGGGATCCAGTAACAAGATACACAGTTCCTGCCCTTTTTAGAGTTCACAATCTGGGTGAGATTGAAGGCAGGAGACTAGTAACATCCATATCTAAAATTTGTTTTCATCTTGTGATAAATGGAGAGAAGCAGATAAGCTGCCTGCCCCAGGAAGCTCCACCTACAGAGACATTTCCCCTGGGAAATCATCTGCTAGGCTGTGAGCTGTGGAGGGAAGAACTTCATTTAGGCCCTGTACCCCACCCTCCCAGGGCCTGGCATACAGGCATACAGTTGGTGCCCAGTAAATGTTTGTTGAATGAGTGGATGAATCATTAGCTTCATAGTGGGGGGGGCTGCCAATGAGAATGGTCTTTTCACATTCCACTTTCTCCCAGTTAAGCCAGGAATCACAGGTAATGTTGGGGGTCTACAGACAAGAACCTGGGGCTCCCAGGATTCCAACTCTGGCCATTCTGATTCCTTGCCTGCTCCTCACTGCACAGCTTTCCTACCTTGGGCCCTGTCAGACTCCAATGGGCCATGTGTGCATTTGTCCATCACCTCTCATGAATCCATTCTTGGGCTTTATCACCTTTTCGGTGGCTATCATGTGCTAGCTCTGGGCTCAGGAGGAGCTGGGGACCCAAAGAGGTGGAAGAAGGGTCCATGCCCTCCTGGACCATCCAGTCCAGACAGTAATGCACAGTTTAGCATGTGCCATGATGAGGGAAGAGTATGGCACTGTTACAGAAGTGACAGAACAAACCTCCTGCCCTCCTGGAGCTTCTGGTCCAGTGATGGTAGTGGTGGGAGTAACCAGAATGAGCGAGGAAACACACCAAATGTGTGTTATGGAGGAAAGGGAGGCAGGTGAAGGGGAAATGTGGGTAAGGGAGGGAGTAGGATTTTAGGTAGGGTGGCTGGAGAAGGTGACATTTGAGCAGAGAGCTGAAGGGGGTCAAGGGTGAGTCATGCAGCTACCTGGGGGAGGATGTCTCAGGCACCAGGAATAGCACATGCAAAGGCCCTGAGGTGAGAGTGTGCCCGGTATGTTAGAGGAGCAGTCAGGGGGCCAGTGTGGCTGGTCAGGTATGAGATTAGAGAGGCGACTGGGGGCAGATTGTAGTAGGACCTTGCAGCAAGACTTGGCTTGAGTCTTAGTGACAAGGGGGCCATTTGAAGATTTTGAGCAGAGGAATAACATGAGCTGACTTACACTGAACAGGATCCCTTCAGCTGCAGTGTTGGGAATGTTGATAGTGGGGCTGTGTGGAAGAATGAAGGGACCAGGTAGGAGGTTATAGTAATAATCCTGGTGAGAGAGGATTGAGCCAGGCAGTGGCATTAGAGCTGATAACAAGTGGCTGCTTTGAGACTGCTTTGAAAATAAATCCCATGGGATTTTTTGAGGGATTGGATGTGGGGGCTAAGAGAAGGAGAGGCAAAGATAACTCCCAGGTCTTCTGCCTGAGCTGAGGGAGGGATGGTGGTGACATGGGCTGCAATAAGGAAGGTTTGGTTGGGATAAGTTGGAGCTGCTCTTTGGACATCCTAATGGACCCTTCAGACCAGCAGTTGGGTGTGTGGGTCTGACTTCAGGGGGAAAAGGTTGGAGCTTAAGAATCATGAAGTGAGAATCATCAAGGTTTAGATGGGCCTTGAAGCCAAGGTGGGCTCAGCATGGAGT
This sequence comes from Moschus berezovskii, assembly GCF_049115385.1. Lineage (NCBI taxonomy): Eukaryota > Metazoa > Chordata > Mammalia > Artiodactyla > Moschidae > Moschus > Moschus berezovskii. Next base: position 61,052,484 of record NC_142467.1, on the reverse strand, counting down.
GCAAGGGGGAAAAGACAGAGGCCTGAGTCCTGGGGCACATTGGCATTTGGAGGTGGTGGGGGAGGAGGAATCACCAAAGGAAAAGAAGAAGGCATAGCCAGGAAGGAGGAGGAGAACCAGGGCATTGCGGGTCCTAAAAGACAAGAGAAGGGGGTGATCAACTATGTCAAATGCTGCCAATAACCTAAGACAAGGTTTGAGAATTGACTTCTGGATTTGCATTGTACTGGTCACGCAGGACCACTATCGAGTCCCTTTGAACAAATACTGGGAAGAAGGCGGCCCCTCCAGGGAGACCCGGCTACGCAGGCATACAAAAGGGAGACCCCTCAGTGTAAAGGAAAAGGTGTCTCTCTCCCGGCCACATGTGACTTTGTAGCAGGCACACAGCATGGCAAGAGGACAGCAGGCTGGATTTCAGCTCTCTCTCCACCCCTTTGTACCATGGGGGCCTTGTGCAGTGCCCAACCTGGACTTCTGTCCCCAGCAGCTATGCTGGTGACCTTGATGAGTGGTGTTGGTGGAGTGAGTGTTGATGAGAGGATGAGAGTTGGCTTGGAGTGTGCTCATGAGGGAATGGTAGAGGAACTGGAGAGCATGCACAGCTTTTTAAGGAGCTTTGCTGTAGCAGGCCAAAGAAAAGGGGACAGTGCTGGAAGGGGCTACAGGGATGAGCGGAACCTGCCAAGTGAGAGTGGGTGAAGGGGAATACATCCAAACCAGGGGACCCACATATACAAAGTGAGGTCATTAGGAGTGGTTGGGATGTAGCGGGATCCTAGAATGTCACATTTGAGGTGGCAGGTATCAGAAGAGGATGCTGGACTGGTGGGCTTAAGTCTCTGTCTTGGGGGCAGGGTTGGAGCACAGCTAGGTATACAGTAGGTGCTCACTGAGTGCCCTGGGATTTCTTGGGGAATCCCTTCCCAGTCTCTCCTCCAGGCCTCAGTCTCCCAGCTGGCAGATGGGACAGTTGGATGCTTCAAGTGTTCTATGAGCCAGGGCTAGACCCGAATGCCTTTCCCCAGTTGGTAGGTCTCAGGCCCTGGCCTCTTCTCCTCCCTGGATGCCACACCTTGTCCAGGCTGGGGAAGAGCAGGAGGCCCTCAGGCTGGAGGTCAGGTAGAGGCCTCGCAGTGGCAGAGGCTTTGGTGGGCTGGGTGGGCTGGGAACTGGGTCTCCTGCCCCATGCATCCTTTAGGAGCTGCCTTCCTGAGACTCCCACTCAGGAGGAGAGGGAGAAGTTGCTGATTCTTCCTTCCTAGAGGGATGTCAGGGAATACAGAGCATTTTGGCTGCTGGTTGGGGGGACGCTGACCTTGTTCTCTTTCAAGGTAAAAGTGGCTACAAGGAATAATAACAGTAACCCTCTCTCCATGCGCATGGCACCCAAAGCACTCTCAGAGCCCACCTGGGGCCTTGTGACTGTCCCTTGTAGCCCTTTGAGCTAGTCCCACTGAATGTGGGAAAATGAGGCTCAGGGAGAGGTTACAGCTGCCTGTGGCCACGCAGCCAGGAAGCAGCCATGGCCAGACTAGAACCTGGGTTTCCTGTCTCTGGCCAGCTCATGCCCCCTGCAGCAGGCACCCAGAGTTTGAAAGGTTGGGGAGCAGATTCCGCCCAGGGACTAGGTCCTGGTACCAATCTGGCCCAGATCAAGTGCAGAGACAGTGGGACCCTCCCTCTGTTTTCTCTTTTCACATGTAGTTATTAAGCCATACTGCGTATGAGGTGCTGAGGGTACACTGTGAACAAGGCAGACCTGTGTTCAAGGGGCTCAGAGTCTGTTTAGGTAGACAGAGATGAAATAATCCAATCCATGAGTCGTTCAGTCTCTCAGTTGTGTCTGACTCTTTGCAACCCCATGGACTGCAGCATGCCGGGCTACCTGTCCTTCACTATCTCCTGAAAGTTTCTTACTTTCTGTTAACATCTGTTTCTTTGCATGAGAAATAGAAATACTGATATCTATATTGCAAAACCACTGGGAGGGTTAGATGGGGAGTCACACAGGAGGCACCTAGCATCACAGTGCCGTCCGTGTTCCATAGACAGTGGCCAATGATTCTATCAACATGCTGTTGTTCAGTCTCGAAGTCATGTCTAACTCTTTGTAACTCCATGAACTTCAGTACAGCAGGCTTTCCTCTTAACTACTCAGCTGTGTCTATAGGATCAGACCTCCTGGCTTATGCTTTTGGAGTCTTATGTTTCCTCATCTGTAAAATAGGTTGTAGGACTGTTTTGAGGATGAACCATAACACGTGGAAAGCATGTAGTGTGGACTCTGGTACATGGGAGATGCACAGTTAATAGCAGAAGTGTCACCAGGTGGATGAAACCTCAGCTCCAGCTGTACCCCAGATGAAGCAGGAGGAGACTGATCGCAGCCCAGACTCTGTGCCTCTAATTGCTGGAAGCAGGGATTTGAGCATTGGGTAGGAGTTCGTTGAGCACAGTGGGATCAAGGCCAGAGGGTGGAATACTTGCAAAGATGTGGAGGTGGGAAGGAGTTGGGTGTAATGAACAGTCCTTGGGGGCTGGAGAGGAAGGAGAGGGGTGGAGAGTGACTTACTGTGGTAGGGCTGGACTATAATCTGATCTCCCTTCTCCATGGCACGGGGTCTGCTCACCCTCCCTGGCTTCTCACAGCTCCCGGCTCCCCAGATCCCTGTGGGGGGGCCTTTCTCACCCCTCTGAGAAGTGGAGTCTTGCTCTGCAGGAGGCTCACAGCCAGCATGTTCTTTTTAGTGTGTAGCCCAAGCACAATTCTGTCACCCACCTCCTCAGAGCTAGGGTCCTGGGCTGGGGGCGGGCTCCCCGGTGGTGACTAGCAGCGTCTGTGGGGCAGCACTGGGCTCCGGATTGGCACCGAGACTCTGCACTCCTCCCTCCCCCCAGCCCATCTCTCCCCTTTGTCCCTCTCCTGCACCCCTCCTCACTGCATTCCTTCCAGCTCTGTCGGGAGCCGCCTTCTTACCCCATACCCCAGGTCTGTCCGTCCCTCTGTCTGTCCCAGTAGGTCTGGAGGTAGGTAGGAAGGGCTCAGCCTCCCTCTCTCTGGGATCTTCCTCCTTGGTTCCTGCACTCCTCCTTCCTCTCTGTCCTTTGGGTCTCCCTGGGCATACGTGTGTGTGTGTGTGTGTGTTGTGTGTGTTGGGGGGTGTGGAGGGCGAGGAGTCAGGCCACAGACCAGGGGGGCGGGCAAGGACCCGCTCCCTCCTTCACCTCGAGGAGGGTGGATCCCCAGGGCTCGGGGTCTGGGGCCCCAGGGTCCTGCTGAGCGGCGGGTTGGCTCTGGCCGCCTGGCCGGGGTTAGCGGACCGCCGGAGCCGCCTGGGCTCGGAGGGGGCGGGACCTCGCCGCGCTCCCCTCCCCCGCTTTCTTAAAGGGCCGGCGCGGCTGGTGCGGGACGGGTCTGGCAGCCCCTTCGCAGCGGCGGGCCGGGTTGCGCGGTCCGGCCCTCGGTGCAGGGAGGCGGGCAGGCGGGCGGGCGGCCCGGGTGGCCGCTGTCGCGTCGCGGATCCGCTCCTCCCGCCCCCCGCCCGCAGTCCCCCCGCCCTTCCCCGCCCTTCCCGCTCCTCCCTCCCTCCTCCTCTCCTTCCTTCCCTCCCTCCTACCGTCCGTCCCCCCATCTCTGCTCTGCTTCTCCACGGCCTCGGCTCCGACACCTGAAGGGGTAGCAGTGAGCGCGGGAGCCCCGACAGGCGGTGGCGGAGCGGGACGGCCGGTCCGCGGTGGCCTCCTCATGGCCCCGCCGTGAGAGGCTGGACCCAGCGACCGGGAGCTGGAGCGGTGAGTGGGGCCGCGCGGGGCCACCTTGTCCCCAGGGCCGGCGTGTTCCCGGACCCCGCCCCTCCCGAAGCCGGGCTGGGGGCCGGGAGGGGCTGCTGGGGTTGGGGGGCTGCATGCTGGGTGGCGGCGCCGCCCTCCGCCCTCCGTGCCCGCCTGGGTCTGCTAACAAAGCTACATTGCGAGATCAATTCCGTGGCGGCTGGAGCATCCGAAGGATACGGTTGTCATGGAGATGGGGCCGAAAGAGGAAGCCCGGGATGGCAGAGTCTGGGCCAGGGAGAAAGGGCACCGCTAGAGAGCCCCAGGCCAGCCTGAAGGGAGGATTAGGGCCGTCAGTCCAATTGTCCCCTGATGCCCCCTCCCCATTTGTCTAATCCGAGTGTATATGTGTACCTTGATGGGGTGCCAGTGGGAGCTTGGTGGCCAGGGACCTGGGGTGTTCGGTGCCAGGCCTGCTGGCAGCCACCTTTACCACGGAGCAGCTTTGAGGATTTATTTCTGTTTCCAGTTTCCCAACTTTGACAGCCTGGCTTGGCGGCCAGGCCTCAGCGGCTCCCAGCTCTGCCTCTGGAGCAAGGCTTGTATGGGGGCGTGGCAGGCAGCAGCAGGCAAAGCCAGGAGGCACATAATGGCTATAGCAGCTGCAGGGAAGGAAGGGTCCTCGGAGTTGCTGGTGGGGCTGGGGTGGGGCAGGGAGTCCAGATGTGGGGACCCTCTGCTGGACACCCCCCCCTACACACACACCCCCAGAAGGACGTGTTCTAACTCTTGCTGTCCCTGGAGAACCTGGGGGCTCCCTGAGTCAGAACTGGGGGCATTGTCTATGCACCAGTCCAGGGGGCTGCTGCCTCAGCCCATTCCTTCATCTTAGGGCCATTGTGGGGGGCCCTGGGAGAGAACTGGGGGGCATCAGCCACAATGGAAGTGGGTCTGAGAATTCCTGGCAAGCTCTGGATAAACCAGGCTGAACTCGATGAGTGAGTGAATGAGGAGCAAGGAGAGGGCTCAGGGCTCGGCCAGGGTCAGTGGGCAGCCTGGGCTCGGGGAGAGGCATTTGGACTTTCCTGGGTTCTCCAGCTCCTTCTTTCAGACCTTGGAAACAAGAGCTGCTTAATGGAGGATACTCAGACAGCTCTAAGTAGAGTGGGGAAGGGGCATTGGGATCACCTCCAAGCCTAGTCTGTTGCCCTGGGCAGATATAGTCATTTTCCACCTCTTTCTTGAGAGGTTAGAAATACCGCCTCCCAACGACACTGCAAATTCTACGACCTGTGATCTCTGAATCAGCAAAATGGGCCAGATGCCCTCTTTACTCACCTCACATCTCTCACATCACACCCACTTTCCCTCTCAAGAGCCCCCTTTCCCCAGCCTGTGGTGAGACAGTGCCTTTTGAATGAGGCTACTGCAGAGTTTGGTCCTGGTGGAAGCAGGGCAGGTCCCCAGGTCATGGCTGAACCAGAGGGTTTCACACAGTGGGATGAGTGGGTGAGTGGTGGCCCAGCTCAAGAGACTAGGTTGACTGGGCCCTTGGAAGAACTCCCTTGCTGTTGCCTTTGCAGGGAGGGATTGAAACCGCAGTGCCTGGGTGGCTTGTGCCTTGTAGTCCCAGGAGTGCGCTATGGCAGCCCAAGGGGCTTCCCTCCTGCTGCTTGTCCTGGTCTGACAGCTATGGGTGTGTGCTCCCCAGCTGGTCTGACCCTGAGTGTTTCCTGAAGTGGGGGGTGGAGCAGTTAGCTGGAAAGAAGGACTTGCGGCTGCTCTTGACAGGACTGAGAGAGGGGTGGGGGGACATGATGTCACCCAGTTTCCATACTCGTGCATGGCCACGGTGCTCAATACTCTTATACACAGGGAAGAATGCCCATTGTTTCTGTTTCGTGGATACTTAGGCTCAGGAGGGCTTCCCAGGCGGCTCAGATGGTAAAAAATCTGTCTGCAGTTTAGGAGACTTGGGTTTGATCCCTGGGTTGGGAAGATCCCTTGGAGAAGGGAAAAGCTACTCACTCCAGTATCCTTGCCTGGAGAATTCCACAGACAGAGGAGCCTGGTGAGCTATAGTCACCTGGTGAGCTATAGTCCATGGGGTCACAAATAGTCAGCTCAGGAAAAGTTGCTTGTTCCAAGTCACCTAGTTAGTAAGTGACAGAATTAGGTTTTGCACTTGGGCGGAACTGATGGCTCAGTGGGTAGGGATTCCACCTTCAATGCAGGAGACACACAAGATGTGGGTTCTATACCTGGATGGGGAAGTGGTACCCTACTCCAGTATTCTTACATGGAAAATCCTATGGACAGAGGAGCCTGGCAGGTTACAGTCCATGGGGTTGCACAGAGTCAAAAACGGCTGAGCACAAGGCACACAGAACTGTTTGAAACTGGGACTTCTGTCCCTACTTTTCCTCTTCTTCCTTGGAGATGCAAGTTATGAGGGTTGTGGGACTGAACACTTTCTCTTCTGGAGCGAGGAGGTGAATTTGGAGAAAACTGAGGTGCTCAGGTGGGGTCTTCTAGAGAGCCAGGATTGAGGCATTCCCGTCCCGGACGACGTTGGCTTGCAGGAGAACGACACTGCCTCTCGCGACAGACGATGCTGTAGACATTCTGTGCCAGATGGTCTTTTCTAGGAAAATCTGTTTTGAGCGGCATCTTATGTCTGGGTTCCATATTTAGCCTGGCTCCTCACACAGGAGGATACACTCAGGCTGTTGCCCCTTGGGGGTTTTTTTTTGGGGGGGTGGGCCTGGGCCAGACCCAGCTCGTTGCTATGGCTCAGGCAGAGGTGGGTTAGGGCCCCTACTCAGGATAGCCTTGCCCCAGCTGAGGGCTGCCCTGCTAGTCTCCCTGGGCCCTGGTTGTTTCCCACAGGGCCTGTCCTTCTAAGCTTGTGTGCCCATATGTTAACTTGACCTCGTTTAGGGGGGTGAGTCGCTCCAGGACTGTGTCTGCTTGTCCCGGGTGACTCCAGCGTCCAGGCCGGGCCTGTGTCCAGTGTGCGGGCTACTGCGTGAAAACTGCCCTTTCCTGTGACCCCTGTCCCTCCACACTCAGCCCTGAGCTCCCCTCTTTAGAGTGTCCCCCTCCACTCCCTTCCTCCCCCGTAACTTTTTGTCTTGTCACACCTAATCATGCAGTGGACACTCACTGTATGAATATATATATTTACATCCGTATATACATACCCTTGCCTAGAGACCTCGATTTGTCAGTTATTGACATTTTGCCCACATTTGTTTCTCTCTCTCTGAAACTTGTGAAAGTAAGTTGCAGACATCATAGAACTTCAGCTTGAAGTACTCAGTATAAATTTCCTGAAACGACATTTTTCTACAATACATAATATTGTTGTTTAGTTGCTAAGTTGTGTCCAACTCTTGTGTGGCCCCATCGACTGTAGTCCCTCAGGATTCTCTGTCCATGGGATTTCCCAGGCAAGAATACTGGAGTGGGTTGCCATTTCCTTCTCCAGGGGATCTTCCCGACCCAGAGACTGAAGCTGTGTCTCCTGCATTGGCAGGAGGATTCTTTACCACTGAGCCACCAAGCAAGCCCAATACATAATGACTATGTTGTTAATCATATCCAAAAAATTTTAATGGTGCAATCTAAACTCATATAATTCCATATTCAAATCTCTCTAGTTGTCTCTGTAACGTCCTTTATAGGTTAAAAAAAATTTTTTTTATAAAGAATGGCACATTGCATTTAGTTATGTCTCTTTAGTCTCTCCTAACCTAGAACAACTGTCTGCTTTTTAAAATTTTTTTGAAGTCTCTTATGACAGTGTCAGTTTTAAAGAGCCCTGGTCAGTGTTCATGTAGAATGCCCCACATTCTGGATCTGTCTTACTGCTTCCTCATGAGCAGATTCAGGTTAAGCGTTTTGGGGTAAGAATATCCCATAGGTGATGTCGTGTCCTTCTTGTTGCCTCCCATCAGGAGGCACTTGTCATTAGCTATGCTATAATAGTGGTGCTAAGTTAGGTCACTTGGCTAAGGAGTCTCTTTGTTTCAATCCTGTTCCTTCCTCTTCCTTACCTCCAGAAGCTTCATCCACCTGGTTGTCTGCATTCAGACCATATGCTGGAGAAGGGTGCTTAGGCAGATGCTGACGGAGACTTCAAGGAGTTCACAGCCTCAGGGGTGTGGATGGGATGAGCCGCAGCTCAGGGCAGGTGCTGTCAGAGTGGGGAAGAAGCCCCAAAAAAGCAGCGAGGGGCACAGGCTGGAGGGACAGTGGAGAGCCTGGGGGGCAAGACAGGAAGAAAGGGAATGGGGCCTGGACCACTGCTGGCCTAGAATGTGGACCAACAGCTGGCTCTATCCCCAGGGTACCATGAGCTACTGAAGGGTTTTAAAGAGTGGAGCAAGGAGGCAGATGTGAGTGCTTGGAGAGGCACTTTGCAGAGGGTGGCGTGGATGGCAGGGCTGGCGTGGTGATAAAGATGGGCAGGAGGCCCTGACGTGGTCCAACACAAGATGTTGGTGCACTGATTTGAGGCTGCAGCGTGCATGGGGGGGTGGGGGGTTAGGGATTCGTGTGATGGCCCTGCTGGAATGGGGAGGGGGGTGGAAAAGAGATGGAGTAAGGAGAAGTTAAGAGGCAGAGTGATGAGCACTGGTGTTGGTGAGGGAGCAGTCATGGGATGGCTTGGGGAGGCTGTGGAGAATGCTGTTTTCAGTGTGTAAGGTCTGGGGTATTTTCCAGGTCAAAGGAACAGTGTGTGAAGAGCTCCCCAGATCTTGGTGGCCACCTGTTACTGCCCTCTTATGAGCTTGTTTGGGATGAGGGCGGAGGGAAGGCCACCCACAGCCCGCAGCAGGGGGCGGATAGTGGGGCTCTCAGGCACCAGCAGGGGTGGGCTTTTGAGGCGGGACAGGGCCGGCTCAGAGGCAGCTGCCACAATGAAAGTCAGGACAAACACTGCCTTGCAGGCCCCCCAAGTCCCTTACTTCAGTTTGCTTCCTCATACTTGTTGGCAGAGCCCCCACCCTGGTTAAATCCAATGCCTGGTCTGCCCTCCGCCCTCTGCACTGCTGAACAGGGCTAAGAAAATCCACTGCCCGACTGGGCTCACTTTTAGTTCAAATCCATGAACTTCAAGTGGTCCTTAGTGCTGCCGCCCAGTCCCACATGGATCCAGGCCCACCCTGGGCCCACACCTGGAGGAGTGAGGACTCCCTGCCTGGTAGCTGTTTCACTCTTTCTGTTCTGCCTTCAGCCCTAGCCTCTCTCCTGCAGTCCACCCTCAAAGCACAGGACATTGCCTCCTACTTCTTTGAGAAAGCAAAAGCAGTCTTCGGACTGCCAGTGCTGTGTTCATCCATCCATGGGCCTCTGCACCCATGGGTCTGCCTTTCCCCATCCCTGTGGTTGAAGGATCCCTGCTCCTGTTAGGACACCCTCTATTGTGCAAGAGATCCGGTCACCTTGTGGAGTAGAGGAGGACTTATAATGTGGGGGGCCCACACTACTCCAGCAAATGCCCCCTCCTGCTTTATAGGTTCCCCCTCGACTGGATCATTCCATCAGCAGATATCTTGTTATTATTTCTCCTGTCTTAAAAGATGACTCTCGTTTTCTTCAGCCAGCTATCCCTGCATCTCTGTGCTCCCCTTTACAGCAAAACGCCCCAGAATGGTTGTCCACTGACTGTTCTTCTCAAGGTCACCAGTGACCTCCGTGTTGTTGTATGTAGTGGCCTCAGTCCTCATCTATAGCATCTGACACCTTCAGTCTCTCCCTCTTCCCTGAAATGCATTTCTTGACCTCCAGGGCATCCCTTGTCCTGTTTTCCTCTGACCTCGTGGCTGCTCCTCCTCAGTGTCCTTCTCTCCCACTCCCACCTGATAACATTGGGGTGCCTGGGACTCAGCCCTTGAGTGGCTGCTCTTCCTCGTTTGCATTCATCTTGAGCTGACATCATCCAGTCCTGTGGCTTTACACACTGCCTATGTGCTCTCAGCTCCCAAATTTGTATCCCAAATCTTGATTTCTCTCCTGAGCTCCAATAGCTCACTCAGCATCTGGGCCGCCATGTCTGCTGGACACCTCAAACTCAACTTGTCCAGAACTGAGCTTTCTTCCTGATCTTCCTTCCCAAACTTGCTCCATCCAGTCTTCTCCATCTCGGGAATGGTGCCTCCATCCTTCCAGGTGCTTAGGCTCCAAACACTGGTGTCATTCCTGACTTCTCTTTTTCCCTCCTACCCTGTGGCCTGCCCGTCATAAGGTGAGGCTTTCATTAGCCCCCAGGTCTCCCATCGGTGGGCTCTGGCTGAATCGGAGGGTCAGTTTCAGAGATGGGGACAGGGAGGCGATCGTGCAATGGCCCAGCACAGACCCTTTCACACTTGCTGGCTTTGTACCACATGCTGCTTGTCCTCAGCTGGGCCCAAGGAGACCACAACCTTTGTCAGAGCCTGTGCCGAAGCCTGAAGCAGAGACAGGAGAGGACAGGAGAAGAGGGGAAGGAGGGGAGGAGGGGACTCAGCAAGGGAGGGGTTAAGTAGCGTGACATAGTTAGGTTGGGAGAGGGTGAGGAGGAAGGTCTCAGGGCAGAAGGCAGAGAAGAGGCAGGGTAGACAGAGAACAACACGAGGATCTGGAGGGTGTGGGCTAAGTGAAAATTGGGCAGGGAGAAGGGAGTTTCTTGGTTATCTCTTCTGGCTGTTGAATCAGACTGAGGGGAAGCTGCTCAGAGTTTGAGCCCCTGGAGTCTGCCCCGACCCAGCTTTTTAGCCAAGGCAGGACTTGTTGGGAGGACTTGCCCTTGGTCAGTCCACTGTAGCTTTTGGGGTTCAACTCTCAGTCTGCCGGCTCATGGCTCAAATGTGACTCAAGAAGCAGAGTGAGTTCCAGGTGCCCACAACTGAAGTTCCAGGAAGACAGGCAGCAGCCAACTTAACCAGAGCAGCCTTGTCCTCTGTTGCCCCTCATAACTGAGGGCTCACCCTGCAGGGAAAGTTGGCTGAGGGTGGAATCACCACCTATAAACATGATTTGGGGTATGACAGCAGGCGCTGTGAGGTTCATCAGTGTTGAGGGCTCTCCAACCAGCATGTAGATGTATGCAAATGCTAAGCAAATGAAGGTGCCAAGTGGCTGGAGGGTACAGAGTGAAGTAAGCTGGGGGATGTCAAAGAATGACCTTTGCAGAGCTGGGCCCAGGGGCTCCTAAAGTCCCAGCAGGCTGTGGGGCACATGCAAATAAGATGCAAATGTATACCAGCCCCAGGAACCTCTGCTTGCTGACCATGGGAAAGGGGGCCTTTTAGACCCCACAACCAAAGGCAAAGCTAGTTCCCCAGGGGCCAGGCTGAGAGGAGGAAAGCCGGGTGGTGCTGGGCTCCTGGTTAATCCCAGATTGACATCACCCGTAGGGGATGGGCACCTTTTAAGGGAGGTTCAGGCTTCTGGCCCTTACCCTGCACCCGATGTGGCTTTTGTGCCTTGAGATGGAAAGATTGGAGGGAGGCTGGCCTAGGGCCAGGACTGTAGGGTCCTCACCTGCCTCAGGAACGGGAGGGGCACCCTCTCTGTCCCACCCTCCTGGTCCCCCCAGGAGCCATTCCCCTGCTTTCACCATCAGGCTGTTTCTGATGCCGCTGCCTCAGTACCTGTTCTGACAGGCTGTCCAGGGCGAATGTCTGCTGGGATCCCTCGGTGTCCTGGACTGCTCTCCTGTGCATTCCGCCTCCAGCATGAGCAGCCAGCTTGCTTCCCTGCAGACCTGAGAGATGGTTCTGGAAGAGCAGTAGCTGCTGCCCATCCCCTGAGCGAGCGCTTGTGCCTGACTCTGAGCTGAGCCTTGCACCCACAGCATCTCCTCTGTCTTGCCTACAACCTTGAGAGGTGGATGTTATCACCCCACCCCCCATGTTGCTGAGGAGAGGTCTGAGGCTCAGAGAGGTGGGCAACTGTCCCGAAGTCACACAGCTTGTGGGATTTGAAGCTAGGTCTGTGTGACTGCAGGGTTAGGGCGCTGACCTACCCTCCTGGACTGTCCCTTCTGAGGCACTTGTTGCTGCACAAGGTGGTCCAAGCTGAGAAGACCAGGTAAGTAGAGGGATTAGGGTCACTTTGGGGAATAGAAGCAGAGCAGTTCTCAAGGCTCCTGGCTAGACGTGCCTATCCTGGACACCTATCCTGCCCTGGGCAGGTAGATCATGGAGGAAGCACACGCCCAGCTGACCTGTGCCTAGGAGTGTGCTCATAGCTTTGGGGCAACAGCAAGGACCAGGCCTCCAGACTCCTCAGCTGGCAGAAGTTATGGGGAAGCATGGTGAACTGTGTGATCCAGGGGCCCCCACCTCCCTGGTGCCTATGCTGTCAGCGGCTCCGCAGGTTCTTTTGGAGGCCTAGAGTGCACAGGGCTGGGCCGGCCCAAGCCCCGTGAGTGGTGTGGGGTGCAGCTGGCCAAGGTCTGTTCTGAGCCCTTACAGCACACCTCCCCTTTTCACTGATCACCTCATTTAACAGTCCTCGTGTGTGTGTGTGTGTGAGAAGATTCCGGCTCACGTGCTGGAATCTGGGTGAGCTGGGGAGTCAGTTAGTGTCACATAAATTTGGGGGAAGGGCAGTGGAACCACTGGGGGTGTTCGGCTTGGGTTCCCAGGAGGCAGAGAATAGAGCTGAGAATGAAAGTTTTCCAGCTTTTTTTTCTTTTCTTGCAAGTAGCCTTCAGGAAACTCTGAGTGGATGGTGTCAGAGGTGGAAGGTCCCTGGGGATTGTCCAGGTTGGGGTTCATGCCCAGTTTCTATGGATGGGCCATAGGGGTCCATGAGACTCTCAACACACACACAAATGTTGTGCACTGTATCAGTCTGTCTGGAGCAAGATCCAGAGCTCCTTCAGATGCTCAAGGAGGTCTCAGGCTGAGAAATGGTTGGGGATCTCTGATGCACACAGGGAAATGAGGCCAGAAAAGGGTTTCCTTTGCCCAAGCTCCCATAGCACCCCGAAGGGCAACACCTGAGTGCCTGGCTCCCAGCCCTGCTCTCTGGGACACTGTGATCTTACTGTTGCCTCTACACTGACATTCCAGAGTGATTTTCTCTGCTCCCGGCCCCCATATATATCCTGCCTTGGACATCCCACCCAGTCTTAGATTTGGCTTGTCCTGGGTAGTGCTCAGCACCACAGGTCCCCTATCCCAGCTCTGCCTCGTGTTCTTCCATTTCTATTAAGTGGGCCTGTACTCCCCCGTCTCCCAAATGCACTCAGCTGCCTGATGCCACCGGTGTGGCTGTGGTCACTGTGGGTGCCTGTCTTCCCCACCCCCTACTCTAGCCCGAAGCACGGGGTTGTCCCTTCCCTGCCCTGGCTTCTCCTAGAGCAGAATGGTTTCAACGCCAGCTGCCCAGTGATGTAGGTCTGACTGCCCTAGAGCTTGCCCCAAGCCCATGGACTCCTCATCCCACCTCACATTCCACTGGGGACCACCTTTTAAGTGGCTGCTGCCTCTCTCCGTGTGTGTTTTTGTGTCTCAGTGTGTGTGTGCGTGTGTGTTTGTGCCCACAAATGCTGTACCGTGTGCTTGCTCACAGACATGTGCACAGCTGCCTGCACCTTTGCATTTACCCTTTGTCTTATAGAACATGCTGGGTCCTCCAGCCCTTTTCTTGAGCTTCCCACATTCCCTGGCTTGGGTCCCAGCATGGAAGGCACTTTATGAAGTTATTCCTTTGACAGTTCTGTGTCATTCAAAACAGACACCAGCCTTGTCACTTTCCACCTTTGTGACCCTGAGCATGATCCTCAACCTCTCTCAGCCTCTGCCTATAGTGGGGATGATGGTAATCTCTAGGTTTTCATTTGCCAAATATTTAAAAAGTGACCACTGTTTCCCAGGCCCTGTTCTAGGCTCTGGGGGAGACAGCAGTAAACGTGACCTAGTTCCCACCCTCACTGAACTCACCAGCTAGTAAGGGAGATGGGCAGAAAATAAGGAAATAAATGGAAAATGGTGTTTCAGGTCTGCTAAGTGGTGCTTAGCAGACACAGTGCTCTATGAAGAAATGTGAAAGAGTGCTAGGTAATCAGGGAGGACCTCTCTGAAGAGACAGCATTGGAGTTAAGCCCTGAGTGACAGAAGAGGCAGTCATTTAAAGATCTAGGGAAGGAGCATTCTAGGTCAAGGGTACAGCTGGTGCAAAGGCCCTGAGGTGGGAATGAGCTCAGGGAGCAGAAAGAAGGCCAGTGTGGCTGCTGGGGTGGGGGATGGGCCGCGGGCCGTGAACCAGCTCAGGCAGAGCCTTTTTAGGCCATGCTGAGGAGGCCAGATTGGCGATGGGAGCCGATGGGGTTACCAGTGAGGGAGGGGGTGTGATGTAATTTGTGTTTTCACAACTCAATCCAGCTGCCATGGCGGGAGTGGGAAGGGGGCTAGGGTTGTCATAGGAACACCTGAGACCTGGCCCAGCCACAGTTCTATTACCATCCTGGGTCCCATCTTGGTTGGTGCTGAAAAAGAGGCTGCTCAGCCCAAGGTTATCCCAAGGGCAGTCCACAGAGCCACTGCCTGGAGTGGGACCTGGTTCTGGCTGAGGGAGGAAGCAGGGGATGTACCCACTGCCAGCCTGTCATTTGCAGGCATCTCCTTGGCATGGGTGCCCTGTGGCCCAGCTGTCCCCCATCCCCTGCTCTTGCCGACAGGGCTGGAAGTGGGCAGGGCCACTGCTTTGGGTAGATGCTTCTGGTGGAGGATTTGAGCCTGTGATCTCATGGGAGGGTCTGACGGAGAGTCTGGGAAATGGGGGCTCATCCTCTCATCCTGTACTCCCAGCCCATCCGGGTGCAGCGAGAAGTTGCTCTTGAGTCTCGAGGCAGCTACTCACCCTGTGACCTCAGGCAAACCCTTTCTTGGTTCCATGCCTTGGTCTCCCCATGTGTCAAATGCGGTAGTAGAGGGAGTGGGCTGTAGCTGCCTTTCTCCTTGACCTCTGTAGTGTGTTTGTTCTTCCTTGGATCTCAGCCCTCTCAGCACTCATGACCTTAAGTTCTCCCACCAGCCCTGGGGAAGGAGAGTGGAGGTGATGCCCCCCCATCTGCAGATGGGTTCATAAAGGTCATAAAGGTCAGACGGGAGAGTGATGAGTCCAAGGGCACATGGAGATTCAGAGGAAGGATTTGGGGCATCGTTTCACATTCTGCTCGGAAGAACCCCCTGTATGCACCCCTCCTTGGGTCCAGCAAGAGAGGGGCGGTCCTGGCTCAGCTCTTTCTGGACTCAGTTGGCCTTTAGCCCAGGCAAGGACTCTGGGCCCCTGCCCAAAGTGGAGCTCAATATGCCCCTTGTCTGTCCACCCCAGAAGCTGAGGACACGGCCCCGTGCCCGGTGTTGGCAGAACCTCCATCACGCTGTCAGCTGCAGGAGGACATGGCAGGGCAGGTAGGGCTAGAGCCAGCCTGAGGCAGCTGCTGGGAGTCGGGGGTGACACTGGGGCCTCCCAGAAGGTCCTTGATTTGTCCACAACCCTGGCTTTGGGGCTGGTGAAGACTGAGCACCAGGGGAAGCCATTTATGCTCTCGAATGTCAGGCTTCACTGGGAGCTCAGGCAGAGCCCTGGCCAAAGGGGAGGCACTGCACCCTGCTGGGCTTAGCCTCCCTGTGTGGCTATGGGAGCCTGAGGAATCCTGGTGGAATTAGGTTGATGCTCTGTACCCCAGATCCAGTGCTCACCCTTGCCTGTGGGCTAGAAAGCAGACCAGAGGACCAGAACTCAGGCAGCAGGCCCATAGACCTCGTTGTCCCTCCTCTTTCCTTTCTAAATGCTTCCCTTCCTGCAAGGAGTCTCAGCTGAGGAGATGACCTCCTGTTCTCCGTCCTCTGAGCACACAACCTGAGGGAATGGATTGAAATAGCAACTACAGCAAGGGATTTAGGGCAGACCAGAAAGAATCCCTCACTCAGTGCCAAGCCCCTTGGGGTCCCCAGCATCCTAGGATCAGGGCCCAGATAGTCTGGAGCCTGGCTCGTCACATTTTTTTTTTTAAGTCTGTGAAAGTTTTCTTTTTTTTAGAGTAAAAATCTTCTGCTCATACAGTCTTCAAAACTCTAGGAGGCGACACTCAGGGGTGGGTGGGCTGAGGCCCCAGATCCCCCATCAGTCCTGCTCTCTTCTCTATGTTTGAAAACCAAGGAGCACGTGAACCTTAAGTGGTCCTGTGGTGACAAACATCCCTCCAGTTGCTCAGGAGCCCCCAGAGTAGACTCACCTTTCTCTCTGGGCTCATCTCTATGCGGGAAGTTTCTCCTGGAGTCCAACACAGTGTTTTCCCAAACTTGCCGTATGATAAGAGTAACAGGTCACTATACCCATTCTCCAGAGACTCTGATTCAGGAGGCCTGGGGGAGGGCCTGTATTTAACAAGTTCCTCCAGGTAATGACCAGGTGAGTGTAGGAAGTGTGGGCCTTCCTTAAATCCCTGTTGCTTTACCCACAGCTTGTTCTGCTGCAGCTCAGAAGGCTGACCAGTCATTCTCCTCCTCCAGCCTCTTCTCCAGAGGAGAGTGGGGGTGCTGGGGGAAGCTGAGGCCCGAAGAAAGGAAGAAGGGAGTTCTTGGGAGGGGCTGGTCTGTGTCCTTGCTGGCAGAAGTCACTGGGGGTGGGGTGGGGCAGAAATGACCACAGACAGAGAGGGCTGAGGCACACAGCTCATCACTCCGCCTTCCCACCTGAGACTGGGCAGGAAGCCTCTGGGAAACTGAGCTGGTTCTGATGTGTTTTAAAAGGGATGGGGTGGAGGTGGCAGGTAAAATGGGTCTCCTCGTTTTACAGAGGAGAAACAGACCCGGAGCAGGTGGAGGGAAGGGGATGTTGGCCTGCGGGGCGCAGTGAGGAGTCCCAACCTGGACCCTCACGAGGTCACACAGTGAGTTGGGCTCCCCTGGAGGGCCCCATGGCAGCCTCCTCATGAGTCCCTCTTCAAGGCTGGGTGAGCTCTGGGGGCCAGGTGTCGACGGGAACCCCAGCTCTCCCCGCCCCCTCTCCACTTCCCTCTGGCACAGCCAGAGCGCTGGGCGCTGCGTGGTGGAGAAAGCCCCGCTCTCCGTTGAGTCTCCCGGGTGGCGCCGCCCCCGCTCAGCACCCTGGACAGCACCTCGTTCTGCGCCTCAGGATAGCCTCCTCCGGGCCTCACTTTGGCTTCTCTGGGATGGCCTCTGTTCTGATTGACGTCCTTGCCTCCTTTCTTAACTCTCCCTGTAAAGGCAGACCCTAATCCAGAGCTCTCCATGCACCACTTCTCTGGCTCCTGGACTGGCTCCTGGAGCCAGGGCCAGGGAACAAGGCAAAGTGGCTGCCTGCTGTCGGCCTGGGGTTTTGTTCCCTCACTCACCAGCAGGAAAGGAAGTGGTTTTGGAGGAGTCTTGGACCTTTCCCTAGTCCTTCCCAGCCCAGATATTCGTTAGAGGTTTTGGTGAATTCTGAAGGACACAGCAGAGATACATAAGAGGTAACAGGAAGGTAGGACTGGGGCACAGTGATGGCTGGGGGTGAGGGGAGAGGTGAGTAGGGCTGGCCTGAGCAAGGCAGTGAGACTCAGACTCCTCCAAGACTCTAGCTAAGATGGGAAGATCATCTGGGCCCACCTCTTTGTCCTCAGGCAGGCTGCCTGGTGCTGGCTCTACTGGGCATTCAACTCCCAGCACCTGTTCTTTCTGATCCACCCCCTTCTCTCTCCATCTGCTGCCAGGTCTAAAGGAGTCCCTAGAGTGGCCAGCAGGGGGAGAAGCAGTAGCTGCCATGGATGAGGATACGCTTCTGTCCTCACTGCCTGGGGAAGAAGGTGCCACTTGGGACCCCAGCCTGGAACCTGAGGAGGAACCTGGGGTCCAGAATGGAATGGCATCCAGTGAGGACCTGAACAGTAGCCACACCAGCCCAGGGCATGCAATGAGGGGCACCCTGGCAGGCACCGAGGGGCATACAAAAGGCCTGGACATGGCCCTCCATGGCCTCAGCCTTGGCCTCTCCCTCACCAATGGCCTAGCCCTGGGTCCAGACTCAAACATTCTGGAAGACTCTACAGAGCCCAGGCCCTGGAGGGCTGGTGGGCTGGCCGAGGGGGACGTTGCCTCCAGGAGCCTCTGTCCAGATACTGAGGATCCTCCACTGGGGTAAGTGGGAGTCTCGGAATGGGGGTCACCACATTTGCTCCAGTGCTGCATGGCCTGGGCCTTGCCACTTAGCCTTTCTGGTTCTTCTTTTCCTCATACATGAAATGGGAATTTGATGTCCCTGTTTTGGGAGGATAGAGCTATAAGAGAGATTTCAAAGGCCAACATGCCTGTTGTGTCCCCACTCTCAGTGCCCCTAATCACCAGGGGCTGTTTCTTTTAAAAGTTTAAAAACTTTTTTCTTTTCTTTTTCTTTTCCCTTATTGCTTATTACAGATATTGACTATAGTTCTCTGTGCTCTACAATAGGATGTTGTTGTTTGTCCATTCTATATAGAATGATTTGCATCTGTCATCCCAAACTCCCAGCCCATCCCTTCCTCACCTCCCCTTCCACCATGGGCTGTTTCTATGTAGAGCTGGAGGGCCACACTCCCTCCATCCCAGGCTGGGCATCAGAGTTCCAAAATGCCTTGATGTGGGAGGTCATCTGGCTAATCCCTCTGCTTCCTGGAGATGAGAATCTCCCAATTTCAAAACTGACCTAAAGAGAGTAGGCTTTGTAGGTTAATCTCTGTCAGCTATTCCTCCTTGAGTGCCATCTGGGAATTTGACGAGGTACTCCTACTTATTGGAGTAAGTCCTACTTCCTGGAGTTATAGCCCCATTTCTATTATCTCCAGCTGCAGGTGGAGAGGCTTGGCATCTTAGAGGTGCCAGTTGGACAAGGAGGGTAGGGGTGGTTCAGGGGAATGTTTAGAAGCCCCCAAGGTGAGCTGAGACAAGAAAGCATATAGAAGGTTTAGTGTGTCTTGCTGCAGGGGCTTCCCTGGTGGCACTAGTGGTAAAGAACCAGCCTGCCAATGCAGGAGACATAAGAGACACAGGTTCGATCCCTGGGTGGGGAAGATCCCTTGGAGTAGGGGATGGCAACCCACTCCAGTATTCTTGCCTTGAGAATTCCATGGACAGAGGAGCCTGGCGGGCTGTGGTCCATAGGGTTGCAAAGAGTCAGACACGACTGAAGGGACTTAGCCTGCACACACTGCTGTAGGCCCTGCTCTGGGCAGGAAGTGTGTAGGAGGTGTGTGAGCATGTGTGTGGGGGACATGCATGTGTATGCCTGGCCTGTGTACTGATGCGTGCATGACAGTGTGTGAACCTGTCGGTGTGCCTGGCCTGTGCATTAGGGGCACATTTGGGTGTGCATGTGGATGCATGGAGCTGGAGTGTGTCTAGGTCTCCAAGACAGGATCAGATGCCTGCATGTACTGGGCGTGCCATATGAGGGTTTCCACCTGGGCAGGACCTGGTGTGGTGTGGGGCCTCATGAGGTGTAGGCAGGGGGCTGGGACTTCTTGGAGCTGCTGTTTGTGTTTAGGTGGTATAGTTTTGGAGGCTGGCTGAAGGTGGGGCAGATGGGAGTCTGGAGACTGGGCTAATGGTTTTCAAGCCCTATCAAAACTGCCTCACAAGTGTGCTCATGTGCATGAGAAGGTGGGGTATGTGGGGGAACCATTCATAGTTCTGACATGGGATGAGCCTCCAAGGGCAGAACTCTGTCTTATTGTTCTAGGACCCCGTACAGGCCTGGCAGAGAGAGCTGCTGGGCAGATTTGGGGTGTCTGCCCTGGCGGCCAGGGCAGTGGCCCTTCTCTTCCCTCCCATCCTCCCAGAGGTCAGTAGAGGCAGCTTCCACCCCAGCCCCCTGCTGGGCAGCCTACTTGTGACCCAGTGTGACACTTTCCCCTACTTCCTTTTCTAAATGAGGCTGCCCTCTCAACTCCTGTGGGACTGGAGTGGGTGATGGCTGTGGTCTCAGCTTTTCACTCTCAGGTCAGTATTGCTCCAGGAAGCATGCAGGAATCAAATCTCAGGCATGGTGGAGGGGGGGAGCGGTGTCCAAGGAGTGCCTTGAGGGGGTGGAGCACTGCCCCATCCTCCTCATCCTACGACTCAGTCTCTGGGAGGCCGCAGGGGTTGGGGTGTAAGCAGGACATGGCCAGATCCTCCAGGGGACCAGGGTGTGCTTCTTTGCACATGGTGGGCCCTGATTTATCTGAAGTGGGCCGGGCTCAGCCTGCCTCTTTCTTTCGCTGTGTTTCTTCCTCGTCCTCTTCCTCTCTCTCTGTCTCTCTTTGTTTTCTGTGCTCTCTGTGTCTCTTTTCTGCCTCATGCTTGTCTCTTATTTCTCTGCTTTTCTCTCTCTCTCTCCTTGTGTCTATTTTGATTTCTTTTAGTCCCTTCCTCTCCTGACTTCCCTGCTTACTTGCGCATCTCCCCAGTGGGTAAGAGGCCTCGCTTCATCTATGTGCGTTGCTCTATTTTAGGTTCTGGAGATACATCAGTGAACAGAATATACAAAAACTCCTACTTTCATGGAGCAT
The DNA here is from genome assembly GCF_049115385.1 of Moschus berezovskii. NCBI lineage: Eukaryota > Metazoa > Chordata > Mammalia > Artiodactyla > Moschidae > Moschus > Moschus berezovskii. The sequence goes on along the minus strand of NC_142467.1, from coordinate 61,032,179 downwards.
ATGGTCTAGTGAGGAGACAGATAATAAATCATAAAAACAATAGATAATTACATAGCATGTTGGAAGGGGCAAGTACCTTGGAAAAAATGAAGTAAGAAAGAGGGATTGGGGGAGGGAGTAGGTCCCAGTTATAAATAGGGCAGTCAGGGTGAGAAAGGGATGTGGAAGGGAGGCTCCAGCTCGAGGGAAGTGCACTCTGGGCAGAGGAAACCACTGGTGCAAGGGCCTCTCTGGAGGGCAGCACAAGGCAGGGCTTAGGAAGCGGAGTGGGCCTCCAGGCTGACACGCATCTGCTCATTCACCCAGCGCACCATTTGGCAAGGCTTAGAGGATGAGAAGGAAATGGCAACCCACTCCAGTATTCTTGCCTGGAGAATCCCAGTGACGGGGGAGCCTGGTGGGCTGCCGTCTATGGGGTCGCACAGAGTCAGACACGACTGAAGCGACTTAGCTGCAGGAGCATCTGAGGATCTCCTATGTGCTGGGTGCTCCCCTGGCCTTGTGTGTGGCGGGGGAAACAGGTGTAAAGAGGGGAATAAACAGAAGGCTACAGGCTGAGAGAGGCTAGGAGGAGATAAAGGGGCACCCTGAAGATAGACACTAATGAGAGGCCACTGTGGTGGGTGGTCTGGACCTGCCTCCCTCAGTCTCTCTGAGGAGGTGACATTAAGGCAAGGCCTGGGCAGCCAAGCTAAGAACCATCCAGGCTGTGGGGACAGCAAAATTGTGACCCAGTGAGACACTAGCTGTGATGGGGAGCCTGGAAGGAGGAGCCCCCCTCCCCCTTTCCTGGGTCAGGCAGGAGCGAGAGTCTTACACTCATTCATTTAGATGAATGATGCCTACTGGGGGCCGGGCCTGGTGGGCACTGGGGATGGGCAGGACCATGCCTGTCCTTTCAAGCTGTACCCGAGTACCCAGCCCAGCATCTGGCACCTGTGCTCAGTAAGGGTTGGCTGAGAGAATAAACAGGACACGATCCCTGCCGGCTCCCCACACCCAGGGAGCTCCCAGACATGGATTGGTGCCATCCTAGCACCTGTAAAGGGCCATCTGGCAGGACGGTGACTGGTCCGCGCATCCCACAGGCCGGGTGGCCCCGGAGAGCCAGATGTGCGAGACGGCTTCAGCGCCACATTTGAGAAGATTGTGGAGTCGGAGCTGCTGCGGGGCACCCAGTACAGCAGCCTGGACTCCCTGGACGTGCTGAGCCTCACGGACGAGAGTGACAGCTGCGTCAGCTTCGAGGCCCCTCTCACGCCCCTCATCCAGCAGCGGGCCCGGGACAGCCCTGAGCTGGGCGTGGGCTTGGGCGCTGGGGACATGGGGTCGGAGGGGGACACGGGAGCAGCCGGTGGCAGCGCGCTCGGCAGCCCCCTGCGGCGCTCCATCTCCGGCAGCCGCTCCGAGAATGTCCTGAGCCGCCTGTCTCTCACGGCGGTGCCCAACGGCTTCCATGAAGACGAACCCCTGGGCCCACGCAGGGACGAGGAGGATGATGAGGAGGAGGAGGAGGAGGACACGGACAAGCTGCTGAACTCGGCCAGGTGAGGCAGGGCCCGGCCGAGAGCCGATAGAACCGTGGAGCAGATGGGGAAACTGAGACCCAGAGTGGGCAGAACAAGTCAGGATAAGCCAGGGCCCGGAGTGAACAGCCCTCTGCAAGGTCTCTGTGCCCGCCTTCTGCTCCCAGACCTCCCACCCCCAGCCTGAGGTTCCATCCTGCCCTTCCAGTTCTTTCCAGCCTGGGTGGGGTCAGGGAGCTGATCATCTAATGGTTTCCTCTGAGGGTTTTTCTGGAGGTCTAACTTGATTCTGTCCTGATGCAGTGGGGCTTCTTTCCTGGTCTTGGGAGACCTTCCAGCCCCTGCCCAGGGGTCTCTGACCCACTCATCCCCACCCCACCTTCCCTCTTCAGCGACCCCAGCCTGAAGGATGGCCTGTCGGACTCGGACTCAGAGCTGAGCAGCTCAGAGGGGCTGGAGTCTGGCAGCACAGACCCACTGGCCAACGGGGGCCAGGGTGTCAGTGAGGCTGCCCGCCGGCTGGCACGCCGGCTCTACCACCTGGAGGGCTTTCAGCGCTGCGACGTGGCCCGGCAGCTGGGCAAGAAGTGAGTTGCATCTCCATTCCCCACCCCAAGCAAACCCCGTATCTTCCTCAGCCCAAGGTGATGTGGTGACTTCCCTCAGGGGCACCTAGTGCTGGGGGCTCCCATCAGTCCCCAAGAACTGCTGCTGTCCTCATTCTGGGCCTTGCCCTAAATCCGTTTCCTTTCTGGGCTGCCTGGGCGAGGGCCCCTGTTCCTAGGGAGGGGAGGTAGGGTTGGGGGGCCCCTCGGGGCTGGGGAAGTGGCATGCCAGGCAGGGTCTCGTGGGTGAACTAATGGGGCCAGGGACGGAGGAGCACCTGGTCTGAACGGGGACCGCCTGGGACCCCACAGCTGGGGAAGGGGATCCTGACCCTCACTGAGCCCCACTCACTGTCTGTTGGGACCAGCTGAAGAGGGGGAGCTGCCTACATACAAGCCCCGGTCTTTGGACTCAGGGAAGGGAACTAGCCAGGTTGAAGTCCTGGGGGGTGGGGGACAGTTAGCTGTGAAGTCAGTCGGTGTGTCATGAGCAGGTCTGACCACCAGCACATCTGCCTGCCTTGTCTGCCTTGCCTTGTTCTCCAGAGGGGCCCCCACACCCACATAAGCCTTCAGGTTGCACAGAGGCAGGCCTGGCCTCCAGCAAGGGCTGCTCCCAGGCTAAGAGAGGCAGTCCAGACTCTAGACCCCAAGTTAGAGTTGACGGGGCCTTGGGCCGCAGGGAGGTCCTGAGGACCCCCACTTCTCCCCACTCCCGCCTCCTCCACCCTCTGTAGCCTCCACAGCACTCCTGCCTGGGCCTCCCCCTAAATCATGTTGCCCGCACCCTCACCTCTCTCACTGGACTACAGCTCCCCAACCTAATGACATCCTCCTTCATTAAAGTTGATCCCCACCCTCCCCTGTCTTTTCAACCACTCTGTCTTCATGAGTTTTCCCTTTAGCATTTAATTGTGCTTAACCCTCTTCCATCTGAAATAAAAATCCTTCCTCAAATGTACTTCCTCCCCCTGCCTCTTCACAGCCAAAATTCTGTCTTCTGCTCTGGGTGGCCTCTGTCCCCTCCCTTCTGCACAGTCAGCATCTCCAGGTTGGCTTCTTCCCCGTCCCCTGCTGCCCTGCACAAGCCCCTCTTGCTAGAGTCAGTAGCAGCCAGATCTCTTTGAATATGGTGACCTCAACTCTCTCCCCTTCAACAGCCTCGACACACCCGCCACTCCTTTCTTCTTCTTCAATTAAACTTTCAATGATGAAAATTTCAGGCATACACGAAAGCAGAGAAAGTAATACCTTAAACCTCCTTGTACCCATTATTCAGCTTCAAAGTTATCAACATTTTTCTATTCTTGTTTGATCTCTTCCCACCACAGCTTCCCCTCACACTTGCTGGAATATTTTAAACCATATTTCAGATTCTATCATATGATCCCTAAATGTTTAGTATGTGTCTCTAACTGACTAGGATTTTTTTTCAGTTCAGTTCAGTCACTCAGTCGTGTCCGACTCTTTGCGACCCCATGAATCACAGCACGCCAGGCCTCCCTGTCCATCACCAACTCCCGGAGTTCACTCAAACTCACGTCCATCGAGACGGTGATGCCATCCAGCCATCTCATTCTCTGTCGTCCCCTTCTCCTCCCGCCCCCAATCCCTCCCAGCATCAGAGTCTTTTCCAGTGAGTCAACTCGTCGCATGAGATGGCCAAAGTATTGGAGTTTCAGCTTTAGCATCAGTCCTTCCAATGGTCATAATTTCTGATAAAATTCCTTAGTATCTCTGACATTCAGTCAATGTTTAATTTGCTCTGGTTGTCTCAAAAATGTTTGTTCAAATCAGCACACAAATAAGGTCTTTGATTACATTTGGCCAGTGTTTCTTAGGTCCCTTGTAGCCAACAACTGTTGCCAGGCCCCCTCCTTTTGGTAATGCCATGTATTTGGTGAAGAAACAAAGCCATTTGATGATTCCATGTATTTGTTGATGAAACAGGAGGGAGAGCTTGGGGCTTGACTGGACTGAGGTAGAATTATGTTCTCTCTTTTGGCGAGAATTCATCACTCCAGTCTTGAAATTCTCTTCCTTGGCCTCCAGGACACCACAGCCTACGGCCGTGGCTACTGTCTGTCTCCTGCACTAGGTTTCTGTCTCTTCAGCCCACCCTGAGAGGGGCTCTCCTCAGGTCTCTGAGCTGGGTCTGCTGGCCTGTCGGAGCCCTTCCTCCAGGCTTGTCCCCCTTCCTACTCTTACCAGTTAGGGTCAGACAACTCTCAAGTAGGTGCTTCCAGACCCGCCTGTTGTCCTGGCCTCTGGGTACCACCCCAGGGGCTTCTTGGTCGTGTCCCACACCCACTCCATCCCTCCCCATGTCTTGTGGATTCTACCTTGGAAACATCCCTCTTCCCCACCCTTTCCGTCTCTCTCGTGGACTGCTCCTACAGCTCTCAGTAGGTCTCCATTCTGCAGGCAGTGTTCCAAATACAGATCTGACCCTCTCATTCACCTCCCGCTTCAAACTCTTCCAAATCAAATCTTGATCCTTGCCTTGGGCCAGGCCCAGATCCCTGCCTCATCTCTTGCTGCCCCCATTCCTGCTCTCCAGATCCTGACACATGGCCCTACTGGTAGCTTTCTGGACAGTGTCCTTTACTGGGGACACTGTATATTACCCCACATCCTTCACCTGGCTGGCTCTTACTTCCTGAAGGTATTTGATGAGACATCAGCTCCTCCAGGAAGCCTTATTGACCCTCTCACACCCTGGCCCACTGAAGAAGGAAGTGGAAACCTACTCTAGCATTCTTACCTGGAAAATCCCATGTACAGAGGAACCTGGTGGGCTATAGTCCATGGGGTTGCAAAGAGCTGGATACGACTGAGGGACTGAGCACAGCCTGGCCCAAGGTTGAACTGTCAGAGTCCAATTGGCCAGCAAGGGAGGCAGCAGAGTGATGAATGGACAGGTGTAGGTGGGTGGGTCAGGGTCCCCAGGGGTCCACTGCCCATGTGCCCCCACTGTTTGCTGTGCCCTGCTTCTAATGGACACCCCCTGCTCTCCTGGCAGCAACGAGTTCAGCAGACTGGTGGCTGGGGAGTACCTCAGCTTTTTTGACTTCTCGGGCCTGACTCTGGATCGAGCTCTCAGGTCAGTGTGGCTGGGCTGGGCGGTGCCCACAGGCGATCATCTGGATCCTCCTGCCAGCTCTAGTGTTGACTTGCCATGCAGCCTTGAGCAGGCCCTCTTGAGCCCTCTGGGGAGGCTGCGGGGAAGGGCCCATGAGAGCAGCACAGTGCAGAGACTCACTGAGTGCTGGCTCATGGGGGGCACTGCCAAGGTGAAGGTGGGAGTGCAGAGGTGACCCTTCCAGAGGCATAGCCTCGACACACCCTGCTGACGGCACCTTAGTGACACCCCTGTGAGGTGGGTGGCACTGTCCCATTTATAAGCGGAGAAAATGTGGGCCAGTTCCCCGAAATCACTGAGGGAGACATGGTCAAAAGGACATTGGACATGGTCAATTTGATCTCCTGTCCTGTTGGTGTTTGGACCCGGGGAGTAGCCCTCAGGAAGGGCAGGTGCAGGCCCAGGGAGCAGAGGCCAGGCAATGGGAGGATGAAGCCCGGTGCCAGTGGACCTGAGCCCAGGCCAGAGCCCTTGCAGGTAGGGATGGTGGACTCTGAGCCGAGGGATGGGTGGTCCATGTATGTTATATCTGTTTACCTCCCATGTGTCTCTCATCTTTTTAGAAACCGTATTTTCCCTTCATTTTCTCTGTTTCCGTTGGGATATTTTCTGCTGACCTGCTTCCAATTTACTTATTCTTCCTCTGTGTCTCATATACTGTTAAACCCATTTATAGAGTTTTTACTTTCTATTGTTTTCTTTTTCAGATCTAGAGATTATATTTTGTTAAAAAACTTTTTTGGTACGTTCTAAATCACTGCCTTATCGTGGTGAAGGGGCTTGCATAACTCAATGAAGCTATGAGCCATGCCTTACAGGGCCACCCAAGAAGGACGGGTCATAGTGGAGAGTTCTGACAAAACGTGGTCCATTGGAGGAAGAAATGGCAAGCCACTCCAGTGTTCTTGCCTTGAGAACCCCATGAACTGTATAAAAAGGCAAAAAGATATGACACTATCACCAATACAATGGACATGAAGTTGGGCAAACTCCAGGAGTTAGTGAGGGGCAGGGAGACCTGGCGTGCTGCGGTCCATGGGGTCACAAAGAATCGGACACGACTTAGTGGCTGAACAACTGCAACAATTCACTGGGGGGAGAAGTCCTCATCTTTTCATTTATTTTTACTTACTTTCTCCATCTTTCCCTCTCTTTTTGGGAACATATTAGTCACAGATAATATTTGAAAGTCCTTGTCTGCTTACCACGGTATCTGTGTCATCTGAATCATCTGTATCTGGTTCTATTGTTTTTCTCTTGGTTTTCCATCATCTATCCTATTTCTTTGTGTGCTCAGTAATTTTTTTATTAGATCCTGTACACTGTACATAGAGTTACAGCAGCTCTAGATCATTATGTGTTCCTCCAGGGGGTGTACCTTCTGCTTGTCTAGGCAGCTAGAGGAGAACAGGGTGGGTACTGTCCCAGTCTGTCCAGGGCTGAGCTGGGGAGCAGCTGCTCTGAAGTTTGGTAAGGCTCAGAGTTCAACCTGATCAGGGCAAGGGCTGCAGGGCTTTCCACTGGGAGCCTGGTGTGTTCACTGGGGCCTCTCTCTTTGGTGGGTCCTTAATTACAATTTTTTCACCTCAATGTGGCAAATCTGTGCAAAAACCAAATCCCTCTGCTTCTCAGAGAGGCTTTCTGCTTAGCTTTTCAGCGTACTGTCCCTTCCATCTTTAGACTTTGGTAAATATCTCACAGAGAAAACTGGCCACATGTTTATAGCCCCTGAAGTCTCTCCAGCTCTGTGAAGCCACTGAATGTTCTGCCTCAACCCTGTGTCCATAATAGGCAGTGTCCCCGGGGAGAACTGCAGATTGGCCCACCTCCCTGAGTTCTCTACCCCTTGGGATCTTGGTCCCATTGGTGTCTGTTGCATCAGCGGTTTTCTGATAGCTTAATAGATGTATTCTGTCTGGCATTTTTCACTGTTCTCAGTGGAAGTGTTTGTCGGCTGGCAAGCTGCTCTATCCTGAACTGAGTCAGGTTCACACTGGATGACCTGGCGGGGAAGGTGTTTGGTGGGTCGGCTTGCGATCAGAGGCCTGGGTGCTGGGCTGGAGGACCTTGAATATACAGCCCAATAGATTGAGGCTCGACTGCACAGGCCCTTGGGAGCCACAGCAGATCCTGGGTGTAAAACAGGGTTTTGGGAGGCAGTGGTGGCAACACTGTGTCGGTGGCCTTTGATCCAGAGGCTCCTGAAGAGGATCAGGTGGGAGAGGATGAGGCCTGAAGTTGGGCCACAGGGCTCGAGGAATGATTGGTGTGAGAAGTGCAGAGGATAGAACAGAAGGGCTGGTGATGCCAAGATGCAGAGAGAGAAGGGGGTGGGCAGCAGTAAGGCTGATCCTTGGGACAGCCTGAGAGTTTGGTTGGAGCTTGGTGAAGACCCCCAAGCTGGGATGCATGGCTGGCTCATAGGTCGGACAGGCTATGGTTGGGATGGGGGATGGTGTTAGTGGAGTGTGAGGAGAAGAGGGAGGGGCTGGATGCAAGGAAGAGAACAAGGAACAGGACGGACGGAGAAAGGAGGACCAGAAGGCAGATGGAATGTTTTTATATAGCTGTTGACTGACTGGGATTGAATCAGAGAGTGGTCTGCAGTTTTCCATGCTTTGGGAAACCTCTGAAGGTAAAGACTGGCCAAAATGGGGCTCATGGGTCCCAGGGTGCCTTAGAAGTAGTTTGAGAGAGGATAGAGCTAAGTGGGCATAACAGAAGCCAAGGGAACTGCAGCAAAATTGGGAACAAGCTAGTCTCATGAACCCAGGACAGATAGAGGCGCAAACGATCTCAGCCTCCTGTTTCCCCTCCCAAGGAGGAGTGTGCCTAGGCCCCAGGTGAGGGACCCCAGGCCCAACTCCCGGCCCCTCTGGTTTTGGTATTCTCTGCCAGGGACTGCTGAGTGCTGGTGACTTTTGACTTTTGGCCTTGAGGGGAACTCAGAGCTGCCCAGCAGAGGAGGCTCAGACTTGGGGTGGGGGAATAGAGGGGGCCAGGGTGGTTGGGCCTGGGGCCATCATGTGAGGGGTAGGGCATCAGGAAAGGGTGGAAAGAGCTGAGGGAGAGCGCTCCGGGGGAGCGGTGTGGGCGGTCTGGGCCTAGCCGTGGAGGAGGGAGTGGGGAGTAGAGCAGAGGCTGGCACTGAGGTGTTGGTCAGCCTTTGTTCTTCACAGTCTGCCCCCGTCTCCTTCCAAAAGCATCATGGAGGGTGATGAGGGTTGAAACTCCACACTCCAGAGGCTGTCAGGGGGCTCAGGGTTTCTTCCTGGGCCCAGATGCTGGGGCTCTGAGGGCTCAGCCCCCTCAGGCAGGCTTGGGTGGTGTGTGTGTGGGGTGGGGGCTCCTTTCTGGAGTGAGGATTCAGACGACTCAGGGGTCTGGGAAGCCCTCAGCACCCTTGCATCGCCCTCCAGAACTTTCCTGAAGGCCTTCCCGCTGATGGGGGAGACGCAGGAGCGTGAGCGGGTCCTGACGCACTTCTCCCGCCGGTACCGCCAGTGTAACCCTGATGACAGTACTTCGGAAGGTACGCCTCACCTGGCGCCCCGGACGCCTCGCCCCGCACCCCTGACGCCTCACCTCGTGCCCCTGACACCTCACCCCACGCCCCTGACGCCTCACCCTGTGCCCCTGCCCCCAAGTTGGGCACCTGCCACTTCTGTCCTGCTCGAGAAACAACAGTGAAGGCATGATGGCGTGTGGCAGGGGGACTGTCTGCTGGGAACGGTACCTCCCAACGGTCTGGCCTGTTGTCACTCCCTGCGCCTGAAGGTCCTCTGTGCCCTTGAGTCAGTCCTTTGTGTCCTTCTCCGTGGTTCCCTGTCACAGTGCTGATCGCTGGTGTGGTGGGAGTCCTGGGTCTGGCACCCTCTTGTCCCATGGGTGGACCTGGGTCCCAGGAACTGGGGGGCTAGGCTGGTTATTAGAGGAGACATGGGCCTTGGAAGGGTATAGCCTGGGACCCAGAGCCTTTCCTGGGTATGAGATTCAAGGTGAGTTTGGCCACAGGAGGCAGGAATCTCGGCTAGAACAGGCCCAGGGTGGTCAGGTCCCCCACTAAGGGAAGAGTGTTTCCTGACCTGGGGCGGGGGAGTGACTCTGATGCTGTAGAGGGGTGGGGCATGGAGTATCATGCAGGCCCTGGGCCCTGACATGCGGTTGGCAGGTGGCTGGCCTCTTCCAAGGCCTGGAAGCTGGCTCTGGCAGGAGATGAGTGGGTGGCTGCGGTTGAGAAAGAGTTGGGTGCTCACACTGGGGGTGCCTCTATCTCTGATCTAGATGGGATCCACACGCTCACCTGTGCCCTGATGCTGCTCAACACGGACCTGCACGGACATGTGAGTTGGGGAGGCTGAGCCGGGATGTGTTCTCTCACTGACTCATCCTGGGTTGTCCGAGGGCCAGCCCTTTCTCCAGCCTCCTTCCTGAGACCTCTCGCTTGCTGGCCCATGTTTCTTTAGCAGACCTGGGAGTCAGGCCACTTGGCTTCTAGACTTGGCCTTGCTCTAGTTTTATCCACTTGAGACCTGCCTGGGTCCTCACCCCCAAGCAGGGCCATAAGAACAACTGAAGTACATGGGAATTTAGGATGTGCTAAGTAAGATATGTGCCCCTAGCCGTATCCACGCTAGACATTGCTAAAAGATTACCTGCTCTTCCTACCCCTCATGCTGTAAGCCTGACTGCAGCCCTGCTGAAGGGCCATGCCCCAGGCAGCCCCTTCCCCTCAAATGGTAGGTTGCCATCAAGAGGCATTTTTGTCACCTCCATCCCCCACTAGGCAAACAGAGAAGTGATGGGGGGTACCCTGGGCTGTAAGCCTGTGCCTCTTCTGGGCCCTGGGCATCTCAGTGCTGCTTGTGGCTCAATAACTCCTTCTTCTTTCCTCTGTCTGCTCCGGGGACCCCCTCTCTGGGCTCTCTTGCCCTCCCTCAGGTGGTAAGTGTAGCTGGTGGTCTGCATGTCCTGTGAGCTTAGATCCCCCATCTCCATCCTCCCCTTCTGTGTCCCCCATCACCCCGTCTGGCCTCACTGATCACCGCCCCATCATTGCTCACCCTGGGATGGTCAGAGCACCTCTGCTGGATTGGGGATATTTCAGTGACTCATGGGAATAATAGGCCCATGAGAATGGTTCCAGAGGTCACCAGGTTCTGGTTCCGTCTCTTCTGGATGTAACCAGGAAAGTCCAGGACACTAAGGGTGGAAGAAGGAGCTGGGAGAGACCCAGCTTTGGATTCCACTCTTGCCTCCAGGTGGCACCTCTGTGACCCAGGGCAAAACTCCAGCACTCTGAGTCTCGGGTTCTACACCTGTGAGGTGTGAATGGTGATTTCCCCATAGTGTCCTGGGGAGGGCTGGGAGAGGTACCACCAAGTGCCAGGGTCTGGCACTTAGTAAGGATATTTATTATGAATAATATTATTACATAATCGTCACCATCATATTCATCATTAATATTAAAATTTAAATGATGGAGAGTCTGAAGGCCCAGCCTGCAGATCCCTGGAGGATCAAGAATATTAAGGACCTGCCCTGATGGCAACCTGAGCAGGCGTGGGCACACTGGGTGCCTGGCCTGGGGACAGCGAGAGCCTCGATGGCCTTGGCATGAAGAGTAGTTGTGTGACAGCTTCGGTTTTGTCTGCCAGGGCTGCCAGCCTGAGCATGGAACGGGAGAGAAGATGTGTGGACTCCATGGGAATGTCACCAGAGTTAATGCCCACTAGTGGGCTGATGCTCCCCCAAGACTGCTTACTGTTTGCAGAGAGCAGGTGTTGCTGGCGTACCCTAAAAGGAGCTTTAAGCACACATTCCTCTTCCCATCCCTACGCTCAGCAGGGCCGAGGGCCATCTCAGGACCCAGTCACTGCTGTGTTAAGCCCTGGGTGCCTCTTCCCCTGGTTGAGAGCTGCTAACAAGGGCAGCAGTCAGTAAACCCCAGGTCGAGAATATTCTTGAGCTTGGTGGGCACCACCTTCTGCCTGAAGTTGAAGAGAAACATTACTACCTTCATACATTAGATGTGGGTGCAGTAGGATTATTCATACTCGCAGCCAACAGACATTGAAGATCCATTTCTTTCTCAAGGTAGTATTGCAAAACACCCAAAGCATGATAGTGTGTGACCTGAGGTGAGTTACTGACTTCCCTGAACCTCAGCTTCCACATCAGAAAGTTCCTGTGAGATTCAAGGAGATAGCAGTTGTAGAGAGTTTAGCCCAGAACTGGGCCATTGCCATCACTGGGAGCTTTCCCAGAAGTGGCAATGCCTGCTTTGTGCTCACCCCATCCCTCTCTCTTCTCATGCTGCCCTTGTTCCACAGAGACTCAGTGCCTGGTGGAAGATGGGGATCTCAGGAGTGTGGGGCCTGCTAGGGCCCCCAGAAGTGGCTCTGGTCTGAGCGGGAGCCAGTACGGGGACTGGCAGAGGGAGTTGGTGCACAGTCCCAGATGGGCACAGCCTAGTGGGGGAATTGGGAAGGCTTCCTGTAGGAGGGGCATTTGGACTCTAGGGGCCGACACCTTCTGTGTTCCATAAATGAGAAGGAAAGAGAACCCCTGCCTGAGGGTGCCTGCTGCTGCTGCTGCTAAGTCGCTTCAGTCGTGTCCGACTCTGTGTGACCCCATAGACGGCAGCCCACCAGGCTCCCCCGTCCCTGGGATTCTCCAGGCAAGAACACTGGAGTGGGTTGCCATTTCCTTCTCCTTCTAGTTAAAGGAGATAGAAAATAAACAAGTCATCAAGTGATTGCAAATAGTGATAGGTCTAGTTAGTGGAGGGAATCAACAGGCAGGTGTGACGGTGGCTGGACTGGGGGTCAGGTAATGCCTTTCAGAGGATGCACAATTGGGGCAGAGACCTGCAGGATCAGCAGGAGCCAGTCACGGGAAGACCAGGGACCAAGTCTTCTAGGCAGAGGGACCAGTGGGACTGGTTTTCATCTTTTGGCTATTGTGAACAGTGCCTTTATCATTGGTATACAGGATTTTTAAATTTTCAAAATTATTTTTAAACTGAAAGATTGTTTAAATTCTATAGTGCTTACAATTTTCAGAAGTTTCCCATGCATGACTTCATGTAATTCCCTAATAACCCTTTTATCTTCCTACCCCTCTATTGCCCTCCCCCTTCTTGGTAACCACTAGTTTGTTCCGTGAGCCTGCTTCTTTTTTTGTTTTCTTCACTGGCTTGTTATATTTTTTAGGTTCCACGTCTAAGTGATATCGTATAGCGTTTGTCTTTCTCTTTCTGACTTGTTTTACGCAGCATAAGTTTTTGTTTGAGAACATGCTCTCAGTTCTTTTGAGTGTATACCTAGGAATGGATTGCTGGGTCCAATGGTATTTTTGCGTTTAACTTTTGGAGGACAGTAAAACTGTGTCATAGTGGCTGTTGAGTCCAGGAGGGAGGTGATGGTGGCTTGGGCTGACAGGGCAGTGAACATGGGTGGAAGGGACCGATGAGAGAGATCAGTAGAGGATGAGACGGGACTTGCTGATGGGCTGATCAGGGAGAGGAGGAAGGATGGCTTCAACATCTGGCTCGATGGGGGTGCTATTTCCTGAGATGAGAAGGGAAATTCTGTGGGTGGGTGGAAGGTGTGGTGAGTGGGAGAGCTGGGGCTCCAGTCCCATTTTTGACATATTGTGTTTGAGATGCCTATTGGACATGAACATGGGTGTTACCAAGGAGGTGGTGTTATAAATGAATCTGGGATGCCAGAGAGTGATGGGGTGACAAGGTCGCTGTCATCCTGATGGAATGAAAGCCACGGGACTGGCTGAGTGCCTCAGAGAGAGAGGCAGGTTGGTGACCTCGTTGTGGGTCATGGCATTATTTAGAGGTCAAGTACTTTTCACTTTCATGCATTGGAGAAGGGAATGGCAACCCATTTCAGTGTTCTTGCCTGGAGAATCCCTGGGACGGCAGAGCCTGGTGGGCTGCCGTCTACGGGGGTCACACAGAGTCGGACGCGACTGAAGTGACTTAGAAGTAGCAGCAGCAACAAGCAGAGCAGAAGGAGACACTTTGAAGCAGCCGTGGAGATGGGAGGAAGACCAGGAGTGTGTGGTGTCTCAGAAGCCAAGAGAAGAAAGTGTTTCAAGGAGAAAGAAGTGGCCAACTATATAAAAGGCTGTCATGAGGTCAAGAAAGACAATAACAGATAAATAGCCTTTGGGATTGGAATGGCCGTTGGTGGGTCATTGTCATTGGATGGTCAAGGTCATTGGAGCCCTTTACAAAAGTACTTTAGGTGGAGTGGGGAGGCCAAATGCCAGGATGGAGTAGGTGGAGGTGAGGATAGGAGGTGAGGAAGTGGAAGCTGTGGAGAATTATTTTGCAATATTTGGCTTTGAGTGGGATCCTGAAGTGAGCCACTGGCTGGAGGGGTCTAGCAGGGACTATTTTTTTTTTAAGTTGGAGTATAATTTCTTCACAATATTGTGTTAGTTTCTGTCGTATAATGAAGTGAATCAGCCATATGTGTATATATATCCTTTCCCTCTTGGTCCTCCCTCCTATCTCCCATCGCCTTCCTACCCATCAAGGTCATTGCAGAATACTGAGCTGATTCCCAGCAGCTATCTGTTTTACACATAGTAGTGTATGTTACTATGAGAAGGCAATGGCAAGCCACTCCAGTACTCTTGCCTAGAAAATCCCATGGACGGAGGAGCCTGGTGGGCTGCAGTCCATGGGGTCGCTACGAGTCAGACATGACTGAGCGACTTCACTTTCCCTTTTCACTTTCACACTTTAGAGAAGGAAATGGCAACCCACTCCAGTATTCTTGCCTGGAGAATCCCAGGGACGGGGGAGCCTGATGGGCTGCCGTCTATGGGGTCACACAGAGTCGGACACGACTGAAGTGACTTAGCAGCAGTGTATGTTAATACACTAGTAGTATAGGTCAATCCTAATCTCCCACTTCATCCCGCCCTTTCCTTCCCCCTCTGTGTCCACATGTCCATTCTCTATGTCTCTGTTCCTGCCCTGCAAACAGGTTCATCTGTATCATTTTTTTAGATTCTACATAATATGTGTTAAAATGCAATATTTGTTTTTAGGAGGGACTGTTTTAAATCTGACTAGGGTGTTGTGTATATGCTATTAGGATCTACTAGGCAGGCAAGGAGAAACTGATGATACAGGAGAGAGAAGGGAAAATCGAAGCTTTCCTTGAAATGAACAACAGGGCATAGATGGAGAATGGCCTCAGCTGGGAGTAGGGAAAGCTCATTCCTCATGACAGGGTGAACTGTAAGGGAAGGATGTCAGAGGAGGGTGAGCTTAGCCTCCAGACAAGAGAGGATGGGGGCTTGGGTTAGACTTGGAGATGGAGACAAGGAAAGAGATTATAAATATACTGTGCATGTGCAGTCACTAGCACTGGTTGATGGAGTCAGTGTCAAGGTGAGAGCAGGAGAAGTCTCTAGGATGAGGCCAGGAGAGGCGGGAGGAGACGGTGGGAGAAGCTGCGCTATGAACTTCCAAGCTGAAACAAAGATAAGTTGTTTTGCAAGAAAAGCTTAATTTCTCTCACACTTGGGCTGCTTGAGGTTTAGCAGTGGGAGTGCTGGGGATGTGGGTTGGGGCCGGATGGTGGAGGACTTGAGGGACAAATGCACGGGTCAGCATACTATTCTGAAGACCGGCAGCGGCGGGGAGGCCCTGCCCGTTCTCCGATGGTGAACAAGCCTCATATATTAGAGCTTGGAAGGAGCACTGAGTGCAACTCAGGTTTAGTCTAGATTTGCAAACAGTGATGAGGGTTTTCCTGCCCACGAGACTTTTGACTTGTCCCTTCCCTTGCTCTGAAGGATGACATCTACTTTCTTTCTGCCCGACCTGTTTCATTCTACTTTGAGAAGGGGGAAGACTTAAAGACAGGCTGGGATTGTTCTGACCTAAGGTAGGTCACACTGGACCTGCAGAGAAGGCCTTGGAATGGGGCTGTGGTTCGCCCAATCATAATTCTTTTCTGATTGGAGACAGAGGCTGTGGGAACAGATTTTCTGGTCAAGGACAGGCTTGGAGGCCCTTTTGATCCAAATGTTGGTGGGAGGAAGGGAGGAACTGAGAACTTGGAGGTCCCAAATCATCCACGTCAGTTTGGCTTTGGAGTGTTCTGGGCATGTCTCTCTTTCCATCTTTCTTTCTGTCCTCCCTCCCTCCCTCACTTCCTCCCTTTCTTTCCCTCTCCCCTCCCATTCCCTTCCCTTCTCTTCCATCTCTCTTTTCCCTTTCTGGTATATATCTTTTGGCCTGGTGGCTGTTTTTCATTTACCCGGTATGATTTTACTTCTTTGCAACTGATTGTCTTACTTTCCCATCCAGAGAGAGATTGATTTTAGTAGCTGTTTCATATAGACTTGAAAGTGTATTCTGCAGTTGTTTATTGTAATGTTCTATATGTGTTGATAAGGTCAAGCTTTTTAACTATGTTGTAAAAATCTTTTATATCCTTAATGATTTTTTTATCGTGGTAAAACGTGTAAGACATAAATTTACCCTTTTAACCAGTTTAAGTTGTGCGATTCAGTGGAATTAAGTACATTCACACAGTGTGCAACCATCACCGTTCTCTGGTTGCAGAACTTTTCATCACCCCAAAAGGAGACCTTGTACCCATTAGCAGTCACTTCCCATTCTCTCCTTCTTCCAGCCCCTGGCAACCACTCATTTGCTTTCTGTCTCTATGGATTTGCCTCTTCTGGGTATTTAATGTGAGTAGAATCATACAGTACATAGCCTTTCGTATCTGGCTTCTTTCACTTAGTGTAATGTTTACAAGGCTCATCCATATTATAGCATGCGCCACAATTTCATTTGTTTTTATGGCCAAATAATATTCCATTGAATGGAGATGCCACATTTCGTGTATCCATTTGTCCTTTAATGAATATTTGGATTATTTCCACCTCTTGGATATTGTGAATGTGTTACTCTGAACATTTGTGTACAAGTTTTTGTTTGAGCACCTGTTTTCAATTCCTAGGAAAAGACCAGCTGCATCATATGGTAATTCTATGTTTAACTTTTTGACGAACTGTGAAACTTCCTTAATGGCTGAACAATTTAGAAATCCCACTAGTAATGTATAAGGGTTTCAATTTCTTCACCTTGCCAACACTTCTTTTCATTCTTTTCTTTTTTAGTGATAGCTGTTCTAGTCAGTATGAAGTGGTAGCTCATTTTGGTTTTAATCTGCATCTCCCTAATGACTAATGATATTGAGCATATTTTCATGTGCTTGTGGCCATTTGTATATCTTCTCTGGTGAAATGTCTATGCAAGTACTTTGCCCACTTTGCGGGGGATATATAATTATTATTTAAAATTGTGGTAAAAATGTTAAAAATCATGGTAAAATATGCATAATATGAAATTTACCATCATTGCCATTTTTATGTATAGTTTACTTGTATTAAATCTATTTACATTGTTGTGCAACGAATCTCCAGAAATTTTTCATCTTCTTAAAAAGATTTAACTCTTTTTCTTTTTAATTTATTTTTTTATTGAAGGATAATTGCTTTACAGAATTTTGTTGTTTTCTGTCAAACCTCAGCATGAATCAGTCATAGGTATACATACATCCCCTCCCTTTTCAACCTTCCTCCATCTCCCTCCCCACCCACCCCTCTAGGTTGATACAGAGCCCCTGTTTGAGTTTCCTGAGCCATACAGCAAATTCCCATTGGCTATCTATTTTACATATGGTAATGTGAGTTTCCATGTTACTCCTTCCATACATCTCACCCTCTCCTCCCCTCTCCCTGTGTCCATAAGTCTATTCTCTATGTCTGTTTCTCTGTAAATAAGTTCTTCGGTACCATTTGTCTAGATTCTGTATATAAATACAATATTAATCTTTCTCTTTCTGACTCACTTCACTCTGTATAATAGATTCTAGGTTCATCCACCTCATCAGAACTGACTCAGATGCGTGCCTTTTTATGGCTGAGTAATATTCCATTGTGTATATGTACCACAGCTTCTTTGTCCATTCATCTGTTGATGGACACCTAGGTTGCTTCCATGTTCTAGCTATTATAAATAGTGCTGCAGTGAACAATGGGATACATGTGTCTTTTTCAATTTTGGTTTCCTCAGGGTATATGCCTAGAAGTGGGATTGCTGGATCATATGGTGGTTTTATTCCTAGTTTTTTAAGGAATCTCCAAACTGTCTTCCATAGTGGCTGTATCAATTTACATTCCCACCAACAGTGCAAGAGCATCCCGCTTTTCTCCACACTCTCTCCAGCATTTATTGTTTGTAGACTTTTTGATGATGGCCATTCTGACCGGTGTCTTTTGCTTTTCTTTAATTGGCCTGTTTGTGTTTTTGTTGTTGAGTTGTAAAGGTTATCTATTCTAGATACTATACTCTTATCAGATATACGGTTAGAAAAATTTTCCCTTTTTGCAGGGATCATGTGTTTTCTCCCTCTCTTCATTCTATTAATGTGGTGTATTATGTTGATAGATTTTTATATGTTGAATTACTCTTGTACTCCTGGGATACATTCCACTTGATCATGGTATATAATCCTTTTACTATGCTGCTATTTTGCTAGTATTTCATTGAGAGTTTTTACATTTATATTTATAGGGGATACTGTTCTATAGTTTTATTTTCTTGTGAATTCTTTGTCTGGTTTTTGTATCAGAGTAATGCTGGCTTTATAGAATGAGTGAGGAAGTATTCTCTCTTTTTCAGTTTTTGGATAAAGCTTAAGAAGTATTGTGTGCCCAGTTGCTCAATCTGTCTGACTCTTTGCGATCCTATGGACTGTAGCCTGCCAGGCTCCTCTGTTCATGGAGTCCTTCAAGCAAGAATACTGGAGTGGGTCGTCATTTCTTCCTCCAGGGAATCTTCCTGACTCAGGCACTGAACTTGCATCTCTTGTGTCTCCTGCATTGGCAGGCAGATTCTTTACCACTGCACCACCTGGGAAGCCCCAAGAAGTATTAAACATAAGTTGCCCAGTCACGTCCGACTCTATGACCACATGAACTGTAACCCGCCAGGCTCCTATGTCCATAGAATTCTCCATGCAAGAATACTGCAGTGAGTTGCCATTCCCTTTTCTAGGGGATCTTCCCAACCCAGGGATCAAACCTGGGTTTCCTGCATTGCAGACAGATTCTTTACCATCTGAGCCACCAGGGAAGTCGCAAGTATTGGTATTAATTTTTGTTTAAATGTTTGGTACGCTTCACTAGTGAAGCCATCTGTTCCTGGGCTTTTCTTTTGTGAGGTTTTTGATGGCTGAGTGTATGTCTACTTCTTTTTAGGTTTATTCAGGTTTCCTATTTATACTTGAGCCAGTTTTAGTAGTTTGTGTGTTTCTAGGAACTTGTTTATTTTATCTAGGTTATATAATTGGTTGGCATTAATTGACTGATATTAACAAACTAATTGCTTAGGATTCTTGTTCTTCTTGTTACCAAGAAAGCAGTGATAAAATTTCTAACCATGACAGTGAGTGTCTTTCTCTTTTTAGTTCAATTTTTGTCTTTTACTGTTTGAAACTATGTTATTAGGTACATACAAATTTAGAATGTTTATATCTTCTGGTAGATTGATCCTTTTATTATTATGAAATGTCTCTGTAGTAATGCTCCTTGCCTTCAAGTCTATTTGTCAGTTATTAGTGTAGTTATACTGGAGTTCTTTTGCTAGTATTTGTATGCATGTCTTTTCTATCCTTCCCCCAAGATTTCTGTCTCCTTATATTTAAGAGATGTCTATTAATCTTTGCCTTTTAATTTGATCATTTAATAAATTACTAATATATTTGAATTCAAATATATCAGGTTACTCTTCATTTTCTCTTTGACTCATCTGGGCTTTATTGCTTATTTTTTCTCCTTGCCTGCTTTTGGATTATCTAAGTATTTTTTTAGAATACCATTTTCCCGTTAGCTTGTCAGTTGTGAATTCTTTTAGAACTCATTTTGTGGTTTGCAATATATGTCTCTCACTTATTAAAGTACTTTAGCCATGGCCTAGGAAATGAAATAACCTTAAATGCCTTAATTTATTTGTTTTCTCAACTTACATACTACTATTATCATCCTTTTAACTGTTTGTATCTCTTTTTATATTTTATTCCCCAGAAAACTTTATTATTTTTATTTTTCACAGTCAGTAATCGTTTAGATTTATCTACCCTTTTTGTTGCTCTTCATTCCTTTCTGCTTCGCCAGGCTTCCATCTGGATAACTTTCCTTGTGTCTGAAGAATTTCCTTCCTTTCTTAATTTCAGGTTTTGGAGTGTGACTGGCATGTCCCCGGGGCCCCTTGTCATGGGTGGGCCCTGAGTTCCGGTTTTCACTTTCTAGTCCTTTTGACCACTCAGTTGCTCACTCTTTTGTCCACTGCTTGAGAACTGACAGATGCTTTGAAGAGGAAAGCTGCTGCTTGTCGGCCTCCCCTCTCCATGTTTCTCTTCTTTGTAGGACCTTTGCCCTTGAAGTCCTCATTGCTCTTATATTTCTCCAATGTCTTCGCCCAGATGTTTTATTAATACTTTGACCAGCAGTTGTTTCTGATGGGAAGGTTCATTTGCAACAAGAGAATCTGTTATTACTAGGATTAAAACTTTTGCCTGGTAATTTTTTGATTTTTGCACCCACCCCTTACTGATGGCTTGGGAATGTTCAGTGTGTGTGTGTAACTCAGACAGTATGATCAACATTGCCCTCATGTTCCTCAATTATGACTGTACACATAAATGACTGTATTCATATATACATACATACATGGATTTACATGTAAAATATGCACATAGACATATGAAACACATATTAAGGCATTTGTAGGATAATTTCTCCTTAACCCTTTGGAAAAGATGTAGAAAACTTTTGTTTCATCAGCTACTTATAAAACTTTCTATCATTGTTTTCTGAATTATTTCCTGTGGTGTGTGAATGTCCCACATAGTGTTAATAGAATCGTTGCTAAAATGGAGCAATTGAGAAACTACATGGAATCCTCTCCTTGGAGACTCTCAATACCACAGAAGCACACTGAAAGCTCTGAAACATATAAACTTATTTGATTATGAAATCCTTCAGGGGGAATTCCTATTCTCATCTGTAGGTGAATCTTGGGAAACACTGCCTTATAGCAAACCTAAATCCACCAAATCCTACACCAATAAATATCTAGTGTTCAAGGGACTTTGTCTTCTCAATGGTGAAGTGCTATCAGTGTTTCCTCAAACATGGACACTGCAAGGAGAATCTGAAAGTATGCACATCAGATGTTGGGTTTGGGGGGCTGGAGCCCCTCTTCTAATCATTGGTAAAAAGGCAGAAATTTGGGGTACAGTCGTTCCAGCTCTTTGTCTGTTAGTGCCTCCTAGAGTGAAACCATCTGCTCAGGTTCCCTTGGTCCCAGCGCAGCTCAGCATGGGGTACCCATGTGTGTTGGTGGAAATTGATTTTTGATTCTCTTAAGACCAAACTCTCCCTCACTTCACCTACCTCTTGGAGGTCTTGCCGCCCCTCTGTACAGGTGAGAGGGTGAGACAGTTGTGACGGAATACACAGAGCTTCTGCTCAGGAGTCAAGAGGCCTGGGTTCAAGTCCTGGTGCTGTGACCTTGGGAGAGTTAACCATGGAGTAGCGGGTGAGAGCACGGGCTTTGGTGTCAGAAACACTCAGCCCTTCTACTTCCTTGCTGTGTGATCATGGGCACGTCACTTCACCTTCATGCACCTCAATTTCCTTACCTTCGAGTGGGGATAATAATAGCACCCACCTAACCTTCTCTTTGTTGTGAGAAGGAAATAAGATAATGCATGTCGAGTATAATACCTGGAACGTGCTAGGCACCTGGCAAATGTCAGCTGTTATTTCATCTAACCTGACTCCTTCATCTGGGTTTGGGGAGAACCCCAACCTCTCATGATGCTTGAGGATCAAATAGAATCTTGAATGTGAAAAAGTTTTGTAAACTCTTGGAGAGACAAAGGGAAATTCAGGCAGTCTTTCTTCATTACTGCCCTTGATGCTGCCTCATCCCTTCTGGCCGGGCAGGGCAGGGTATGGGGATCATACCAGGCTCCATCCCTACTCTCAGGCAGAACCATTCCTCCATTACAGAACATTGGCAAGAAGATGTCCTGCCAGCAATTCATTGCCAACTTGGACCAGCTGAATGATGGCCAAGACTTTGCCAAAGACCTGCT
Organism: Moschus berezovskii; assembly: GCF_049115385.1. NCBI lineage: Eukaryota > Metazoa > Chordata > Mammalia > Artiodactyla > Moschidae > Moschus > Moschus berezovskii. The sequence goes on along the minus strand of NC_142467.1, from coordinate 61,010,689 downwards.
GAAGGTATAACTTGCTAAGGGTCCCCATGCTCCCAGCTGTGTTCAGGGTGGGTGGGGAGGAGAGAGGTTTCTGCTCCACTAAATCCTGATGGTCCAAGTTCTTCATTCTGGGGTCAGGGTAATGAGGCTTTGGGACAGAAGTAGAGACCATCCAGCTCCACACACGACTAGTATGTGCTCCCTGAGTTAGGCAGAGGATAGGCTTTGTGAGTTTTGTTTCTAGTGCTCCACTATTATTATTTCTGTCAAGATAGTGCTCAACACTGCCACCCACTGTCACAGCTGCCACTGCCATCACCTTCACCTTATCATCCTTATCACCACCACTACCTTCACCACAATCATCAGTATCATCACCACAGGGAAAAGCTCACTCATTCCTTAAACATCACAAGGAATCTAGTTTTCTTTTGAAAACTTTTGAAAAGTTTCTTTTGAAAAACTCTGACTTTTCAAGTTTGGTCAGTTCTCCACCTTGGAGGAATAGGAGTGTGTTTTGGGGGATAGATGATGAGTTCAGTTTTAGAGGATGAGTTAGAGGGAACTGATGATATCAGGTGGGCAATTGGATAGTGAGTCTGGAGGTCAGAAAATAAACATTGCCTTCATCACTCTTCTTACCGTAATTATGTTCTTCACTGTCAGGAAGAACTAGTTAAAAGTGTATTTGTAAATAAAATGATCCCAGTCCCGTCACCTCCCTACTCTCCATCTACTCATCCACCCATATACCCATCCTCCCATATATCCATCCTTCCATCCACACACACACCCTGCAACTCAGTCATTCACCTGTCCCTACACCTACCCATTCATCCATCACCCACACATACTCTCCTACACAGCCCTCTATACACACCTATTTTTCGGCCCATTTACCTACTTACCAACTCACCTACCCACTCATCCTCAAGTCTATCCAGTCATCTAAACAATGCTCACCAACCCTCATTCATTCACTCACCCAATAAATAGGTGTTAAGCAAACACTCGCTTTGCCCCACTGGCTGAAAAGGTACTCCCTCACAGCATCCACATCGCTAGAGGTAGATGGACTCTGACTCTTCTTCGAACTCCTCTCTTTCCCCCTCTCCTAGACCCTTTACAACTCCATCAAGAATGAAAAACTGGAATGGGCCATGTGAGTAGTGCCCTTGAGCACAAATATGGGGAGAGAATTACCGGGAGTGGGGCGAGGGAGTGGCTGATGGTACAGGGAAGGCATGCTGGTTACTCTCCATGGTGCTGATTTCTCCCACCCAAGGCCCTGGTGACCCCTGACCAGCTGGCCAGCTCCTGCTGTTGAGTTCCCCTTTGGATTCATTTTCTGTCTTGATAAATAGTGTGCAGTTTTGCAGCTGTGGAATAGATTAAACTGTAACTTTAGTTTCATGATGTTCACAACAGGTTTTCTGTTCAGGGGATATTGCCACTATTTTCAGTGATGATATATATCTGTTTCCCCTTGGGGAGGTAGACAGGCATGAGTTCTGAGTCCCTTTGCAACTCTAGTAATATGACCAAATTTAAGTGGTGACTGCTCTTGGCAATGGGGAGAGGTGACTGCCCCCTAACTTCTTCCCCTGGGAGGGCAGTGAGACCTGGAGGTACCCAGCCATCTGGAAAGAGGTGTGGTGATCTTGCTGATTGGGGAGACTATAAGAGGCTCCTGGGGAAAGTTGCCACCCAACTCTGCTGTACTCCCCAGGGCAGCCTGTGTCTTGGGGTCCATGTGAAGGTCCCAGTCTGGGATCATTAGGAAGCCCAACCCAACTGGGGAGAGCTGGCATTTTTCTACCAGGGCTCCAGTGGGGAACCTAGACTTTAGGGGCCTGATCTACTGACCTTCTGTCCCTCACCATGTCTCTGGGACTTGGGCAGTCTGCCCATGGGTTACTTCTCCATAGGACTGGGCTTTCAGAGAGGTGAGGGAAGAGCAGGGGGTAAGTCTGAAGGTAGTAAGGTCTCCAACTTTGTGATCAAAGGTGAAGATTGGAGCTTGGAGGCCAAAAATCAAATTTCAGAGGACGAAGGTCAGAATTGGAGACTCAGGTCAAAGGTCTGGATCTATGGTTGGAGTTGAAACCCCCTTATCTCTGTTCCTCACCTCTAACTGGCTTCCAGAGGAGTGTTTTGTGGGGAGAGGGCATGTTGACATGGGGATGAGGCCTCTGTGAAGGTGGTACTCAGGCCTAGTACTTTCTCAGTGATGAAGATGAGCTGAGGAAATCACTGTCTGAGCTGGTGGATGACAAGTTTGGGACAGGCACAAAGAAGGTGACACGGATCCTGGATGGTAGCAACCCCTTCCTGGATGTCCCGCAAGCTCTCAGTGCCACCACCTACAAGCATGGTGTGCTGACCCGGAAGACTCACGCCGACATGGATGGCAAGAGGAGTGGGTGTCAGGCGGGGAAGGGGCATGGGGAGGGATGCTAGTCCAGAGAGGGTCTGCACCCCCTTGGCTGCTTCTCTGGGAATGCACATGCCAGCATACACGTAGGGGGACACAGGGGAGGAGATACTGGGATGGGTGTTATGGCCACACTACCCATGCCCCTCCTCCCTAGCGCCCCGTGGGAGGCGTGGCTGGAAGAAATTCTACGCGGTGCTCAAAGGGACCATTCTGTACCTGCAGAAGGTGAGAGATTCCCCCAGAATCTTTACCCAGGAAGGGCCAACTCAGCCCCTGCCTTCTGGTGCCTAGAGGGTCCTGGGAAAGGCCTAGGGCTTAGGCAGATCTTGGATCCTCCTAGGGCTTAGGCAAATCAAGGACCTGACTTTGGCTCACCGAGGGCTTTGGTGGTTTCAGAGAAGGGCCTTTTAAAGGGGGTTTCAGAGGAGTAAGGCCTGTTTAAGCTTCTGGGGCCAACTGGGGTGCTGGGAGGAGTGTGTGGTGATTCTTACTGGGGTGGGCATAGTATCAGAGTGGCAGCAGCTGAAAGATGTGTAGAGACAGAGAGAAGGAGAATGACAGGGAGGGACAGTGAGGGTGGAGGTATGGGTCAGTAAACCAGAGCCTGGTGATGACAGAGGCTTGCCCACCCCTGACCTGGCCTGTCCAGGATGAGTACAGGCCTGACAAAGCCCTGTCCGAGGGTGACTTGAAGAATGCCATCCGTGTGCACCACGCTCTGGCCACCAGGGCCTCTGACTACAGCAAAAAGTCCAATGTGCTCAAGCTGAAGACAGCTGACTGGAGGGTCTTCCTCTTCCAGGCACCGTAAGTAGGAGTGGGCGCCCCCTTGCTCCCACCCTGGGTTCAGGACCTGCCCCACATCCTTGCCTCATCTTCCTCAGGAGAGGTGCCCTTAGCTTACCTGGCACAGCAGCCATAAGCACGAGTGTAATTGTTTGGCACAAACCAACAGCTCAGGTCCGTCCTGACAGCAGTATTTCTCAAGCGTGATCCCTCAGCATCTCCTGGAAAACTTGTTAGAGGGACTTCTCTGGTGGTCAAGTGGTTAAGACTCTGCTCCCAATGCAGGGGGCACAGGTTTGATCCCTTGTTGGGAAACTAAGATCCTGCATGCTGCCCAGTGTGCTCAAAACTAGCCCCAAAACTCATTAGAAATACAATTTCTACGGTCCTACCTTAGACTTCCTGAATCAGAAACACTGGAGGTGGGCCAGCAGTTGTGTTTTAATAAGACCTCAAGGTGATTCTGATGTGCACTGAAGTCTTTAAATACAAGGCAGATGGACTCTTTGTAAATCATCCTCCACTTAAAGTTGGGGTGTTGGGTGTGGAAGACTCACCCTATGATTTCTCCATAAGGTCTTCTTTCTACGCCCCTGCACCTCATCCTTCTGTGACTTGAGGTTTGGGTTTCATGTGTCAGATGAACTTAAAAGGGGGGAGACTGGCAGGTGAACTCTGAGCATAGGAGTGGACGTGCCGGACCAGGCAGCGGGGCAGGGCCAAGAGGGTGGAGTCAGGGTGACCAGTTGCCCAGCTGCCTCTGATCTCCCCTGCTGGTCTCAGACTTACTAGCTCCAGGCCGTTAGCTCTGGACCTGGCTGGGCAGCTTTGTTTTCACACGAAAATCCAGGTCTTGTCTGGGAGCTGGGACAGAAGGGAACTCCCTACGCAGACATGACCAGGCCCATCAGCCCCCATCCTGCCACCCTCCCTCATCCCTTTGCCTGCCTACATGGAGGTCTTTGTGGCCTCTCTGTGCCTGGCTGTGCTGGGTGCTGGGTGGAGGATAGGGAGTCCTATTGTGAGAAGCCGGTGCGCCCTCCCCTCCCCTCCCCTCCCCAGGAGCAAAGAGGAAATGCTGTCCTGGATCCTGAGGATCAACCTGGTGGCTGCCATCTTCTCAGCGCCCTCCTTCCCCGCTGCTGTCAGCTCCATGAAGAAGTTCTGTCGGCCTCTGCTGCCCTCCTGCACCACTCGCCTCTGCCAGGTACAAGCTCCTGGGCTCATGACACCACCTCCCCCAGCCCCTCATTCAGCAGTGCCTACCTGGTGCCTGGTCCTGGGGTGAGAGACAAGCTGAAAGAACATTCTCTTCCATCCCCCCACCCACATCCCCACTTCCACATGGGGAGACTGAGGTCATACCCCACACAGTGACGTGAGTATGCCAATGGCAGCGTGTCCAGTGGATGTGGTGTGGTCTGTGGGTGTCCTGTGTGTCTGGGCATGAATGGTTGTGAGTGTGTGTGTCGTGGGGAGCGAGTGACAGGCGAGACTTGGAGAACCCTTCATCCAGCTGCTTCCCTCATCTACCCTTACATGTTTCTTTGTAATCCTTAAAAATCTGGGCTTCCCAGGTGGCTCAGTGGTAAAGAATCTGCCTGCCTGTGCAGGAGCCGCAGGAGACATGGTTTTGATCCCTGGGTTGGGAAGATCCCCTAGAGAAGGGAATGGCAAACCACACCAGTAGTCTTGCCTGGAAAATCCCATGGGCAGAGGAACCTGGTGGGCTACAGTCCACAGGGTTACAAAGAGTTGGACACGACTGATTGCACACACACACATCAATACTCCATTTTTCAGGGATTTTTTTGAGAGGAGAGGATAAATGCTGGGCTACTACTTGCACGCTGGAGAGTGGGTCAACGCCATGCTTTCCATCCTGTCAGGGCCCTTTCTTGATGGGCCAGTGTCTGGGGTCTTCTCTGTGGAGCCCCTGGGCTGCTGCTTATGTCCACAGCTGTGCCAGCACCATTGGTGCTGCCCACACAGGCACACTTACCATTTAAGTACATGCATGTTTGTGTGTATACACACACACATATGCAGCCCAGTGCCCATAAGGCACAAAGGGGTCTGGCTGTCTTGTGGCGGGTGGGGTGTACTGTTCACTTGTCTGGTAGTGACAGTGTCTCTGTCTGTCTGTGGGTGTGATCCTGAGTCTGTGGCCTTCAGATGTGTCTGGACATGAGTATGAGAGGCTGTGTGCATCGTATGAAGCCTGGGGAGCCAGGCTGAGTCTCGGTGATTGTGTGTCTATGTCAGGGAGTGTGCACACACAGGAGTCAGGGCCTCACATCTCCTGAGCCTGCTGGGGAGGCTCCCAGGGGAGCTGATGCCGATGGTGGGAGGGGACGAAGGAAGGCGGTGGAGGTGCACTCGTTCAGGCACAGACCTGGCTCTGCCCTTATGTGTTGGATGGCCCTGGCAAGGCCTTGGTTTCCCCTAGGGGAAGAAGCTCTCCTTTGGATGAGACCCACCCCTATGACCCCCTGAGTGTGGGACCTCACCGTCCATGACTTATCTTTGCAGGAGGAGCAGCTGCGCTCTCATGAGAATAAGCTGAGGCAGGTGACTGCAGAGCTGGCTGAGCACAAGTGTCACCCGGTCGAGCGGGGCATCAAGTCCAAGGAGGCTGAGGAGAACCGGCTGAAGGAGCATTATCTCACGTTTGAGGTGGGCCCATCACAGGAGGATTTGGAAGGACAGGGCTGGGGCAGGAGGAAGAGGCCAGCTTCTTCTTCCACAGCTTTCCACAGCCATCTTTCCTGCTTTGGGAGCATCCACTTTGGGGGCTCCCCTGAGGTCATGAACTGCAGTCACCTGTGGGCCAATCTCTGCACAGCCCAGCTGCACAGGCAACTGTGCCCTCACTTGTGTTTATACCAGAGACCTCCCTGGCCCTCTGCATCTTTCTTCAAGCCCCTGCCTCACCTCCAATTTCCGCATAGGCTCAGCTTTTCAGGAAGCTTCTACAACCAAACCACAGAGCTCACAAGCCCTCTGCACGTGACTTCCCCCACCTCCGACATCTCAGGTGCCTCTCTCAGTGGGTTTATCAAGCAGAGCACCTTGGTCTCTCCTTCTGAGCTCTCCCTTTCTTCTGTTTTGTCTCTGCCCCCTACTCTGCTTCTGCCCCACAGTGCTCTGCCTTCATTGTGTGAAGGATGAGGGTAGACTGAGAGGAGGAAGGCAGGAACCACTTGTCCATTTTGGACTGACCTGCACACGGGGGTGGACAGACACCAGAGGCCGAGACCAAGCCAGGAAGTCCCTGGAGTGGAGGGGCAGGGAATCGCCCATCTCAGTCTCTAGATTTCCACACTTTCTGTTGTGGTGTAGAGGAGAGAGGATAGATAAATCTGCCTTTTGGAAAAACATGATGCTTTGTAGCTTTTGGAAGCCTTCTCAGATCCACTGTCTCTGCAAGGTAAAAAATAACCATGCTGATTGCCAGGCATGATTCTCTTTACTTCCTTTATGTTGACTGATTTAATCCTCATATCAACTGTATGATGTGCGTTTGTTATCCCCATTTTACAGATGGGGAAATTGAGGCTTGGAAAGGTTGGATCATGTGCCTGTGGTGACACAGTTAAGTGCAGGAACCAGGATCCTAACCGGGCAACTGATTGTGCCTCCAAAGCCCTGGTCTTTCTCACCCCCAGCCTGGCTTAACTGGGGGGTGAAGTGGTAGGGCAGATGGACGGTAGGGGAGGTAGAGCCCAAAATGAAGAGCTTTTCAGTTTCTGTGGCAGAGCTGGGTGAGAACAGAATCTTATTACCCTTTGTCCCTGCTTTTCCTGGGACGATGGTGAGGGCCTGAAGCTCTGAGTCAAGACCTCAAACACTGCCAAACCTCCCTCCTAATTGTTTATCAATTTACAGTCCCTTTAATAGCTCATGAACACACCTCTCTCTCCATACCCTCACCAACACTGGACATAGTCTTTGTTAATCTGATAGGTTTAGCAAATGATGTCTTATTGATGTTTTAACTTGGTTTAAATTTTTCCAAAAAATTGTGATTTAAAAAGCATAGTGTAAGATTGATCATGGGTAAGGTTAAGGAACCATTTTAAGTATTATAGTTCAGTAATGTTAAGTCTTTTCATATTCTCGGGCAACTAATCTCCAGAACTTTTTCATCTTCCAAACTGAAACCCTGTAACTATTAAACAACAAACTCCTCAGCACCTTCCTCCTGGCCCTAGTCCTCGACTACCACAGTTCTACTTTCTGTCTCTATGAATGTGATTATTCTAAGTGCTTCATACAAGTGGAAACACAGAATTCATATTTTCGTGACTGGCCTGTGTCACATGACATAAGGTCTTCAAGCTTCATCCCTACCGTAGCATGTATCAGAATTTCTTTCCTTTTGCTCTTCTGTTGTATTTGGGCACCACGTTTTGTCTGTCCTTTCATCGGCCGATGCACGTTTGGGTTGCTTTGATCTTTCAGCTACTGTTAATAATGCTGCCATGAACATGGGTGTGCAAATGTTTCTTTGAGATCCTGCTTTCACTCCTGCTTTTATGTCCAGAAGTGGAATTGCTAAACTGTATGGTAATGTTATTTTCACTTTTCAAGAAATAACCATACTGTTTTCCATAGTAGCTGTATCAATTTACATTCCCACCAATAGTGTACTTGGATTCTAATTCTTCAACATCTTTATCAACGCACTTGTTACTTTATGTTTTATTTTTTTTTTTTGGATAATGGTTATTTTAATGCATGTGATGTGATAATCTCATTGTGGTTTCAATCTGTATTTTCCTGATGGATAATGATGTTGATGGAGAAGCTCTGTATAGTCAGCAAGAACAAAACCTGGTGCTGACTGAGGCTCAGATCATGAACTCCTTATTGCAAAGTTCAGGCTTAAATTGAAGAAAGTAGTGAAAACTACCAGGACATTCAGGTATGATCTAAATCAAATCCCTTATGATTATACAATGGAGGTGACAAATAGATTCAAGGGATAAGATCTGGTACACAGAGTGCTTGAAGAACTATGGACAGAGGCTCATAACATTGTACAGGAGGTGATAACCAAAGCCAGCACCCCCCAAAAGAAATGTGAGAATGCAAAGTGATTGTCTGAAGGGGTCTTACAAAAAGCTGAGGAAAGATAAATGAAAGGCAAGGGAGAAAAGGAAAGATACACCCAACTGAATGCAGAGTTCCAGAGAGTAGCAAGGAGAGATAAGAAGGCCCTCTTAAATGAACAGTGCGAAGAAATAGAGGAAAATAATAGAATGGGAAAGACTAGAGATCTCATCAAGAAAATTAGAGATACCAAGGGAACATTTCATTCATGTTGTGACATGACATTTCATGCAAAGATAGGTACAAAAAGGACAGAAATTGTAAGGACCTAACAGCAGAGGGAGAAGGCAATGGCAACCCACTCCAGTACTCTTGCCTGGAAAATCCCATGGGCGGAGGAGCCTGGTAGGCTGCAGTCCATGGGGTTGCTAAGAGTTGGACACGACTGAGTGACTTCACTTTTCACTTTCATGCATTGGAGAAGGAAATGGCAACCTACTCCAGTGTTCTTGCCTGGAGAATCCCATGGACGGGGGAGCCTGGTGGACTGCTGTAGGAAGCATTACTGTGAAAAAAGCTAGTAGAGATGACAGAATTCCAGCTGAGCTATTTCAACTCCTAAAAGATGTTGTTGGTAAGGTGCTGCACTCAATATGTCAGCAAATTTGGAAAACTAAGAGGTAACCACAAGACTGGAAAATGTCATTTTTCATTCCAATCCCAAAGAAGGGTAATGCCAAAAAACACTCAAACTACCATACAATTGCACTCATTTCACATGCTAGCAAGGTTATGCTCCAAATCCTGTAAGCTAGGCTTCAGCAGTATGTGAACTGAAAGTTTCCAGATATGCAAGCTGGGTTTTGAAGAGGCAGAGGAACCAGAGATCAAATTGCCAACATTTGCTGGATCATGGAGAAGGCAAGGGAGTTCCAGAAAAACATCTACTTCTGCTTCATTGACCATGCTAAATCCTTAGACTGTGTTCAGTTCAATTCAGTCGCTTAGTCGTGTCCGACTCTTTGTGACCCCATGAACTGCAGCATGCTAGGCCTCCCTGTCCATCACCAACTCCTGGAGTTTACCCAAACTCATGTCCTTGTGTCGGTGATGCCATCTAACCATCCCATTCTCTGTCGTCCCCTTCTCCTTCTGCCTTCAATCTTTCCCGACATCAGGGTCTTTTCAAATGAGTCAGCTCTTTGCATCAGGTGGCCAAAATATTGGAGTTTCAGCTTCAACATCAGTCCTTCCAATGAACACCCAGGACTGATTTCCTTTAGGATGGACTGGTTGGATCTCCTTGCAGTCCAAGGGACTCTCAAGAGTCTTCTCCAACACCACAGTTCAAAAGCATCAGTTTTTGGCACTCAGTTTTCTTTATAGTCCAACTCTAACGTCCATACATGACTACTGGAAAAACCATAGCCTTGACTAGATGGACCTTTGTTAGACTGTGTGGATCACAACAAACTGTGGAAAATTCTTAAAGAGAAAATTCTTACCTATCTCCTCAGAAACTGTATTCCAGTCAAGAAGATACAGTTAGAACCGGATATGGAACTGACTGGTTCCAAATTGGGAAAGGAGTATGGCAAGGCTGTATATTGCTTGTTTATTTAACTTATATGCAGAGTACATCATGTGAAGTGCCAGGCTGGGTGAATCACAAGGTGGAATCAAGAATTCCAGGAGAAATATCAACAACCTCAGATATTGGCATATATACATATGCCTCAGATATTCTACCACTCTAATGGCCAAAAGTGAAGAGGAACTAAAGAGCTTCTTGAGGAGGATGAAAGAGAAGAGTCAAAAAGCTGGCTTGAAACTCAACATTTAAAAGACTAAGATCATGGCATTCAATTGCATCACTTCACGGCAAATAGAAGGGGAAAAAGTGGAAGCAGTGACAGATTTTTTTTCTTGGGTTCCAAAATCACTGAAGATGTTGGCTGCAGCCATGACAAACCTTGACAGCATATTAAAAAGCAGAGACATCACTCTGCTGACAAAAGTCCGTATAATCAAAGCTGTGGTTTTTCTGGTAGTCACGTATGGATGTGAGTTGGACCATAAAGAAAGCTGAGTGCTGAAGAATTGATGCTTTTGACTTGTGGTGCTGGAGAAGACTCTTGAAAGTCCCTTGGACTGCAAGGAGATCAAACCAGTCAATCTTAAAGGAAATCAACCCCATATATTCACTGGAAGGACATTGCTGAAGCTGAAGCTCCAATACTTTGACCACCATTTATGAAGGGCCAACTCATTGAAAAAGACTCTGATGTTGGGAAAGATGGAAGGCTAAAGGAGAAGGGGGTGGCAGAGGATGAGATGGTTAGATAGCATCATTGATTCAATGAACATGAATTTGGGTAAACTCCAGGAGTTAGTAGAGGACAGAGGAGCCTGGTGTGCTGCAGTCCATGGGTTTCAAAAATTGGATGTGACTTAGCAACTGAACAACAGCAGCAAAATGATGCTGATCATCCTTTTTTGTGTTTATTGGTCATTAGTGTATCTTCTGTGGTGAAATGTCTATTCAAGTCCTTTATACATCTTGAAATTGGGCTGTGTTTTGTTGTTGAGTTCTAGGAGTTTTTTCCCCCTTTTAATATTCTGGATGCTAGACCCTTAGGAGATTAATGATTTGCAAATATTTTTCCCATTCTGTAGATTGCATTTTCACTCTGTTGATTGTGTTCTTTGATATAGAGGTGTTTTAAATTTTGATAAAATCCCATTTGTCTATTCTCACTCTCACTGCCTGTGCTTTTGCTATCATATCCAATAAGTCATTGCCAATTAATTTTGATTTTTAAAATTATGAGTTAAATTTCTCTGCATGCCCTTTGCCTATTTTTAAAATTGTTTATCTCCTTTTATTGATTGGTGAGAACTCTCTAAATATCAAGGAGATAGTCTTTTGTCATATAAGGTACAAATGTGATTTTTTTGCAATTTGTTGTTTATCTTTTGACTTTGTTTTTGGCCTTTCTCTGCTGTTTTCCCAGAAAAGCCGTTATGAGACCTATATCCACCTCCTGGCTGTGAAGATCAAAGTGGGCTCTGATGACCTGGAGCGGATTGAGGCCCGGTTGGCCACCCTGGAGGGGGATGACCCTTCACTCCGCAAGACACACTCAAGCCCTGCCCTCAGCCAGGGCCATGGAACTGTGACTGGCAGCAAAGCCCCGAGGGATACCACTGGGCCTGATACTTAGCTGGCAAGGATGGGCAGGCCTCAGAGGCAGGCAATGCCCCTGGTGGGGTCAGTGAGCACAATTCCAGCTAGGGGCCACTCAGACAAGCTGCGGACAGTTGTTAGGCAGCCAGAGGGGTGTGGAGAGCCTTGCGGGCTAAGGAGATGGAGATGCTATTCATGGTGTCAATCTTGCATCCTAGGGCTGCTCTGGGCCTTAGAGCCTGTCCCCAGCCCTCACCTCCTTCTCCACCCTGGAGCCTCAGTTTGTAGGTCAGTTGTGTGCATGCTCTAGACACCATCTCACTGGAGAAGCAGGAAGGGCGGTTGGCTTCCCAGGCTCTCCTCTTCTCACAAGTTCCTCCCCTCATCTCCCTTGTTTCTGAGGGCAGGTCTCAACCCCAAGTCTCAGTTTGGACTCCCACCCCTTCTACTCCTCCTTCCTCTGAGTTGACCAGCAGCAGGTCTGCAGACCACCAGCACTGTCCTCTTCCCCCTCTACTCAGCAGCGTTGGGAACTGCACCCTGTTCTCCTGCCTTGCCCGGCAATAACCCAGCTCTCAGGCCTATCCCTCAGTGCCAAGCTGTCTCCACTCAAGTCCACCTCATCTTCCATCCATCAAGACCACTACTGCTTTCTTTTATAATGACATAAATGTATATATATAGGAAATATATACATATATAAACTACCCCTTTAGAGATGGTTTTGGAACTGATAGCAGAGGATGAAATGAGGTATGGAAAACCTATCTCAGATACACTTGTTAGTGAGGAGGGCTGCTCTTTGGCCCCTGGAGGCTCTGACTCTCTGGAAGAGAAGATAGAGATAGTGTGACTTCCTCTCTGTTTCCCCTCTTCCGGCTGACCTGTGATTTAAATTGCTCTTACAGTTAATGCTTTGGAATAAATAGTGTGTGTGTGTGTGCTGCCCCGTCTGTCCCACAGGTGTCCTGGGGTGTGAGTGGGATGGGACCGTGGCCCTGCTTATATTTTGGTCTTCATGGTGGTGCTGCCAGGTCTCTTGGGCCCAGAGGTGACCTCTTGTACAGATCTACTACAGGAATAAAAGACACTCTGCCTTGCAAATAGCCACTTGTCAACAAACCCAAAGATGTTTGGTGGGGGAAGTTTATGGAAGCCATTAATTCTTGGTCTTGGGGAAATGTGGAATGACAAGTTGTTGATTGTTAGGCTGATATTTCTTACACTATTTGAGTGACTCAGAAATGCTAGTTAAGGACATGTCTGGAAAGGATAGTTTGCCACGTGATGATCACAGACTAGCATCTTTTAAACCCTGCATTCCTCAGACTGACAAGTGGTGGGGGTGATGACACCCTCAATGCAACTGTGATGAGTAAATCCTTTCTATTTTTTAAACAGATTACTGTAGTTCGGCCAGCAGTTTGACCTCAGTTGTATTATATTTAGATAATAAGATAAGCCAACCTTGCAACTAAGTACCCATTTTAAACACTAAGCCCACTCATGTTTGATGCAAGGGACCTGTGAATCTGTGGAGAGATGTAGTGATTTAAATCCAATTATTTAATTTGGATCAGCTGAGTGTATTTTATAACCAAACCATCTGGCACCTTCATTTTGCTGAGGGAAAGTTAATGTTCATTTAAGTGAAATTGAAAGAGCAATGTGGCAACATAAAAAGCTCTCTGTACTTTTTCTCTATGCTATCTCAAAGATCCTTTGAGTTTGGGGTCTGCTTCCCACCCTCCACCACTTAAGGGTGGGTGAGTGAAAGCAGAGGAGCAGGCTCCGTCCGCTGCAGACAGGTATGCTTCCCTGAGCACTAGGTGTGTCTCCCATCAGTTAAAAAAACTTTTAGTTCAGTTTCTTAATTGTATAATTATTTATTGTAAATTATATACATGTACTACTGTACTAAAATATTATGTACATTATAAAACATACACAAAATAGAAATTTTAAAAAGATGAGATGAAAATAAATCTAAAGCAAAGTTCTAATATTTTTTTTCTGCATTCCAATGGACCACATGTTCCCTCTGCGCCTAATATGTCCATTTTCCAGGACTGTCCAAATCCAGAGCCTTGGAGGACAGCAGGTGAGATGCAATAAGTGGTTTGCGCCACCTGGTGGTCCTGGGAAGTGGCTGCAGGCTCAGGGACCCCTGAGGGCTGACCCTTGAGGACAGCTTCTCTTGAGCCTCCATACACTCATTCAGTGAGATGAACAGCGCTGCACATTGTGCTGGGTGCTGGGGATACTATCGTGAGAAAAGGATTGACCAGATCCCTGTCCACACGGGGCTCACAGTCTAATGGGGAGGGAGATGGTCAGTCACCGTTCCCATCTGGGACTCTGGAAGGGCTGGGGAGACAAGACAAAAATGGCTGAGAATTGGAGGAGTGGGGAAGACTGACTCAGGAAGCCACCTGAATGTCCTAAGTGCTCCTGGGGGACAGGATGGTAGTAGTAAGGCCCTTCTTAGGGCTATACTTCTTCCTGTATGCCATACTGAAGATGCCCCAAAGTGGAACTGGAGAGGCAGAGTGAAAATGGGGCCTCTCTGGCCACCCCTGCTCCTAGGTTCCATTTCACACCTGTGAATGAACAGGTGGCTGATGAAGAGTCAAGGAAATTGATTAGGTTCTGGCCTTAGACTCTCAGCAGGTATTTTAGAATTAAGAGCAGATAATGAAGGTACCAAGTGGGATCATGTGAAGGTCAATGAGTTTATCACAAGGTTATTCAGAATTAATTGGGGTGACATAGAGACAGATGGATTTACTGCAATCATGGAGGTGGTTTCTGACTGAAAATTTAGAAGGTAAAAACTTAGGGCCCTCAGAAGGGTCAAGTGAGTGTACTAAGCTGGGTCATGAAAAGGGCAATGGGTTCATTGAGAGGTCATTCATAATTAGTTGAGGTCACAGAGAGGTCAGTGGGTTCACCAAGAGGTTGTTCACAATTGCTTGGGGTCATAGGTCAGTGTGCTCAGAGTTAGGGAAGTGGTTTCTGAGTCAAAATTTATAAAGTAGGTAATTTGGGCCCTCAGAAAGGTCAAATGAGGACACGAAGCTGGGTCATGAACAGGGCAATGGGTTCACTGAGAGGTCATTCATAATTACTTGGGGTCATAAAGAGGTCAGTGTGCGCACTGCAGTCAGCAAAGTGGTTTCTGGGTGAAAATTTAGAAGGTAGGTAACTCAGGCCCTCAGAAGGGTCAAATAAGGACATTAAACTGGGTCATGAAAAGGGCAATGGGCTCACCAAGAGGTTCATTCAGAATTATTCTGGGTTTTCATACAAATCAAATCACACAGATATTACTGGCTCTAACAAAATTTTTAAAGCCAATAGAAAACTCAGAGCCAGCACAAGGATCTGGATGAGATCATCAGATAGGGCTGGAGAAATCAATGATTTGCAGGTTTGTGTAGCACTTGGTTCATTACTTTTCTTTGTTTCTTTGTAGCAGGTCCTTATACCCCCCCCATTCCCCCACCCCCTTCCCCCACCCCCCATTTCCCCACATAAATACATGTCTAGTTCTTTACTTTTCTGTATCACCTCCCCTTCATCCAGTTTTTGCCACTCTGTGTGTGACTCAAGAATACAAAGCACAGGATATGGTCATCACCATCATCAAATTTGCCACTAATAGGCATTTATCACATGCCAGAAGCAATCCTGGGTGCTTTATATAATCTCTACAGCAATGCTTTGAGGTAGGTATTAGCATCACCATTTCCCAGCTGAGGAAACTGCAGCCTAGAGAAGTCACACAGCAGGGCTGGAATTTGTGAATTCAGGCCCTGTTGATACCCAAGCCGTTTCAACCCTAGGCCTCTCCATCCTTCCTATTGGTAGGTCTCTGAACTGACCTCACAAGTTCTGGGCTCGTTGCGTGCACCTTCACACATCAACCACCTGAACTCTGAATAGCTGACTCTTTTGTGTCTGGCTGGAATCTAATGGTTCCTAGTGCTGGATACTGACTTAGTAACATTAATCAATGAGGGAATAAGGCTCACCCTGGACCTCCAACTGCCTTTTCCATGCCTGAGATCATGTACTCTCCATCAGAGACTGCAAGTTTAGACAGGCCCCAGCTTTGAGGGGGTATAAAAAACCCCAGCACCTCCTGGAAGCTGAGGGTACCCATTATGCCATTTTCATGTCCAGACTTAGCCTGTGACATGCCTGAGGCCTGAAGGGTCATCTTGCCTCAGCTGCTCCAGTGCCAACCTTACAACCCTTCCCTTCTCACCCACCTAGGCCCGGAAACTCTTGCCTCATTTTGTCCCCTGGAGCTCCAGGGCAGGAACTGGGCCAGCGTTCTGAAGCTGAGCTCAAAGCAGAGTAATCTGCATCAGCCCCTTGGCCAGGTTCCCCAGAAGCCATGGGGTGGTAGGGGAGAGGCGTTGGGGGACAATTGGTGAATGTTCTCAGAACAGGGAGGAGGGATGGATCCCATTCTGGGAGCTGGAGCCAGCGAGATTGAAGGGAGACTCTCTTTCCCCGCAACTGTTTCAGACAGTAAAGAATCTGCCTGCAATGCTGGAGACCAGGGTTCAATCCCTGGGTCTGGAAGATCCCCTGGAGAAGAGAATGGCTACCCACTCCAGTATTCTTGCCTGGAGAATCCCATGGACAGAGGAGCCTGGCAGGCTACAGCCCATGTGGTCGCAAAGAAGACTGAGTGACTAACATACTTCCTCCCAGGAACTGCTCTGGCTCTCTCCAACCTCCACACCAACATCCATCCATCTCTATCACAGGTCTTCATCCTCTGTCTTCCCTCCTCACCTAGGGGCTAGGCACACACAGTCAAACATGAGTTATTTCTGATTTTATTTATAATATAAAAATGTTCAAGTGTCAACAGTCAGGTGTTTGGACATTTCAAGGGGCAGGGTTCCCATTTGTTTAGGATTTTTTTTTTTTAAACAATTACCTTTTTGACAAATTAGCAGTGGACCCAGTTTTGTGGGGTGGGGAGGTCAGGGCTGGAGAGGAAGTGGAAGTCATAGTTGGGCTGGGGGATGGGAGTCCGGCTGTGAGAAGGAAATGGTGTTACTTTATTGCTAAAAGGGGAATCAAATACACTGTTGAGTGGCTCTTCTCGGTCCCAGTGTGACCATGCATCCAATCTAAAGAATCTGAAATGCAAAGGACATGCATGCGTAAAATAGAAAAGACGACCTGTAAACGAAGGTGCTGCAGAGGACGGAGGGGTCCTGGAGGCCACAGGGGAGGAGGAGCCGCGAACACTGGGGCCCTGGCAGAGCTGCCCCCTCCCCCGCAGAGGCTGTTGGGAAGACCTCTTTCTCAGAGCCCCCTTCCTTAGCAGCTGTGAGGAGCGGGGAGGCCCCCTCCCCATTCTGGTTGCTGTCGCTGGGCCTTAGTCTCCCCCTGGACTTAACCTGATCCCAACTCTAGTTCCAAGCCTAGGATCCCCACCCACAGCTAAGGGGGACCAGAACTCCAGATCTTACGAGGGGGCAAAAGCTACTCCGGACCTCATTTTCTTCCTTGGGACCCCCCCTACCCTCGCCCCCACACGAACCCAAACACGTGGCCTCTTTTCTCTGCTTCCTCTTCAGCGCCCCCCACCCCTGCCCCCCGCCAGCTTGGGATCCTACATTCCCTCAACCCCACAACCCACACTTCTCCAGGAGCTCCAGATTAGCGTACAGCAAAAGGCACCACAATATAGGTTTCTATTAAAGAGTCAAAAAATTGGCCCATCTCTCTTTTTTTTTTGTTGTTTCTTTTTTTTTCCGAAGCTGTAAATCAGGATGTTACATATAAATAGTTTCCCTATAAAAACGTCTTTGCCGTTAGCTAATATTATAAGACAATTTTTGCTAAAATGAAAATAAAACATTTTGTTATACCTTTTTCCTTTTATAGAAAATAAAAATATTTTTATTTCTTTTTTTCCTCCTTTCTCTCTCCAGTCGGCGGTCTCTGTTCTCCTTAAAGACAGTGGGGCGGGCGAGGCGGAGGGAGCGGCGGGGGCCCTACAGAGGCCCCGAGTCCTGCTTGCCCCGTGGGGGCGGCCCGCGGCTGTGTCTGCTGCTGGCCCGCGTGCTGTGGCTGTCCAGGGAGTAGTAAGTCCTGCTGTCGGCCGCGGGGCACAGCGGCGGCGAGTCCGAGCGCAGCGCGTCGTGCGCCGCACGCAGGCCGAGGAAAGGCGTGCTCTCGGCAGCCAGCGCCCCGTCCGCGTCGTCCGCGTCGTCGTCTGAGGCCGAGGCCGAGCCGCCTCCTGAGCCGCTGCTCAGCGACAGCGAGTCCCGCGCCGCGCGTGCGCGTTGCGCCGCCAGCCCGTTGAGGCGCGAGCGGCGCCAGCGCCGAGGCCCCGCCGACGTCCTTCGGGACGCGCCGCGGGCGCGCGGCCGCGGCGGCGGCGGGGGCGCGCACTCCTGCGTGGTCTCGTACTCGTCGTCCTCGGGGATGCGGAAGGGGCTGGCGGGCAGGCTTCCCAGGCTGCCGCCCAGCGCGCAGGCCCCTCGCCGCGGCCCCGGCCCCGCTGTGGGGTAATAGTAGCTGTCGTAGCTGCGCTGCATGTCCGCGCTGGGCCCAGGCCCCGGTCCCGGGCCGGGGGGCGCCGGTTGCCGCAGGAGCGGCTGTTGCTCCGCCAGGCGATAATTGATGGGCGCGGCGGGAGGCAGCGACACGGCGTGCGCCGAGTTGGGGGACGTGATCTCAAAAGTCGGCACCTGCGTGGCCAGCGAGTAATGGAAGTCCACGGGAGAGAGGCGCGCGGGCGTGGTCAGGGCAGACACGTACCTGCGGGGAGAGGCAGACATGGGCCGGTTGCCAGGGGATGGGGCAGACCTGATGCAAAGCAGTATTCTAGCCCAGGATCCCTCCCGCAAGAGCCATGCTGGTATTCCTCAGTGACCCTAAGCAATTTCCTTAGTTTCTCTGAGCCTCAGTTTACTTATCTGTGAATCAGGAATAAACACAGCGGTCATTCCATAGCATTATTGGGTGATTCCATATACATATCAGTGGTCCTTGGTTGTGGGGGTGTTCACAGTCACCAGTGTTCCTGAATGGTTACTTTGGATCAGGCTTAGGCTGGGGCATTTTAACGTCTGTAAGAGGCTTCTGTTAATGCCATACTACTTCTTAGGAAACTGAGACTCAAAACATTGAAGTGACTTACTCAAGGTTCACACAGCCAGGAAATGGTCAAGCTGGGATGTGAACCCAGGCCATTCAGGTATGACCTAAATCAAATCCCTTATGATTATACAGTAGAAGTAACAAACAGATTCAAGGGATTAGATCTGATAGAGTGCCAAAGAATATGGAAAGAGGTTTGTAACACTGTACAAGAAGTGGTGACCGTAACCATCCCCAAGAAAAAGAAATGCAAGAAGGCAAACAGGTTGTCTGAGGAGGCCTTACAAATAGCTGAGAAAAGAAGTGAAAAGGAGACAAGAAAGGGAAAGATACACCTAACTGAAGGCAGAGTTCCAAAGAATAGCATGGAGATAAAAGAAAGCCTTCTTAAGTGAACAATGCAAAGAAATAGAGGAAAAATAACAGAATGGGAAAGACTAGAGATCTCTTCAAGAAAATTAGAGGTATCAAGGGAAAAATTTCATGCAAAGATGGGCACAATAAAGAACAGAAATGGTAAGGACCTAACAGAAGTAGAAGAGATGGCAAGAATACACAGAAGAACTGTATAAAAAAGGTGACCAGTGACCTGGATGACCACGATGGTGTGATCACTCACCATCACTCAGCCAGACATCCTGGAATGTGAAGTCAAGTGGGCCTTAGGAAGCATCACTATGAACAAAGCTAGAGGAGGTGATGGAATTCCAGCTGAGCTATTTCAAATCCTAAAAGAAGATGCTATTAAAGTGCTGCACTCATTATGCCAGCAAATTTGGAAAACTCAGCAGTGGCCACAGGACTGGAAAAGATCAGTTTTCATCCTAATCTCAAAGAAAGGCAATGCCAAAGAATATTCAAACTACTTCACAGTTGTGCTCATTTCACATGCTAGCAAGGTAATACTCAAAATCCTTCAAGCTAGGCTCCAACAGTAGGCGAACCGAGAACTTCCAGATATACAAGCTGGATTTAGAAAAGGCAGAGGAACCAGAGATCAAATTGCCATTTGTTGGGTCACAGAAAAAGCAAGAGAATTCCAGAAAAACTCTAGTCCTGTTTTATTGACTCTGCTAAGGCCTTTGACTGTGGATGGCAACAAACTGTGGACAATTCTTCAAGAGATGGGAATACCAGACCATCTTACCTGCCTCCTGAGAAACCTGTATGCAGGACAAGAAGCAACAGTTAGAACCAGACATGGAACAATGGACTGGTTCTAAATTGGGAAAGGAGTACATCATGGCTGTATATTGTCACCCTGCTTATTCAACTTATATGCAGAGTACATCATGCAAAATGCTGGACTGGACGAATCACAAGCTGGAATCAAGATTGCTGGGAGAAATATCAGTAACCTCAGATATGCAGATGATACCACCCTAATGGCAGAAAGTGAAGAGGAACTAAAGAATCTCATGATGAAAGTGAAAGAGGAGAGTGAAAAAGCTGGCTTAAAAGTCAACATTTAAAGGACTGAGATCGTGTGATCTGGTCCTATCACTTCATGGCAAATAGATGGGGAAACAATGGAAACAGTGACAGACTTTATTTTCTTAGGTTCCAAAATCACTGCGAATGGTGACTGCAGTCATGAAAAATAAAAGATGCTTGCTTCTTGGAAGAAAAGCTATGACAAACCTAGACAGAGAATTAAGAAGCAGAGACATCATTTTGCTAACAAAGGTCTGTCTAGTCAAAGCTATGATTTTTCCAGTAGTCGTGTATGGATGTGAGAGTTGGACCATAAAGAAGGTTGAGCACCAAATAATTGATGCTTTCAAACTGTGGGGCTGGAGAAGACTCTTGAGAGTCCCTTGGACAGCAAGGAGATCAAACCAGGCAATCGTAAAGGAAATCAGTCTTGAATATTCATTGGAAGGACTGATGCTGAAGCTCCAGTTTACTTCAGCCATCTGATTTGAAGAGCAGACTCACTGAAAAAAACCCTGATGGTGAGAAAGATTGAGGGCAGGAAGAGAAGGAGGAGACAGAAGATGAGTTGGTTGGATGGCATCATCAACTCAATGGATGTGAGTTTGAGGAAACTTTGGGAGATAGTGAAGGACAGGGAAGCCTGGTGTGCTGCAGTTCATAGGGCTGCAAAGAGTTGGACACAGTTGAGTGACTGAACAACAACAGGCAGAAACCAGGACTCACACTGCCCAATTCCTCATTCTAGTCCCTGCATTCAGCCACCCCTGTGACTTGGACTCCCCTTCCCTCAGGGACAGTTCATCCCTTGGCTGATGGCTACAGTGGGGAAATATTCCTTTTTAAGGTGAAGCTAAAATCTGCCTCAAGGAAGTGACTGCTCCTACCTCAAGTAGGAGCTCAGCCCAGAGCACAGTTACCAAGACCACACTGAAGCATCTCTGCTTGGAGCTAAAGAGCACCAGTTCCTTCAAAAGTTTGCCTTCCTAATATCTCCTAGTCTGGGTCCCAGGCACTAGTCCCTTTTCTTTCTCCACATTTCCCTTTCTGGGTAAACCAGCCTCTTGCCCAGCCATTGTCTACCTCAGGACAGGGACCCCCACCTCCTTGCCTCTTTCAAATGGTAGAGCTGGGCACCTGACTGCTTCCTCAAATCCCTATACTATCTTTCTGAATCATCTGACTCCTGGGTCTTCCCTCTTCCACATTTTCCACATGTATATCCATCAAGTCCTACCCATTCCCTTTCTCCTGGATCATACCCTCCACCCTGCCCTACTCCATCCTGGCACTGGATATTCACTCTGATCATGCCCCCACCCCAGGATCTCTCCTTGTTCAGCCTATGCACTTCCCAGAACAATCTTTTAAAGTCACATCTCTGCTTTAGGAGGCCCTTCCTGCTTACCCACCCAGGGCCACTGGCTGTCTGTCTAGCCCCAGCCTGCCTGCTTACGCCCAGCTCCCCTCTCCCCATACCTCGAGGCGCCTCACTCACCAGCTCTGTCCTTAGTGCCTCTGCTGGAACTGCTTGTGGTGTTCCCCTCACCCAGAAGTTCCTCCCAACCTTTCTACCTCCACCCTTCAAGGAGTCCTATTGCTCTTGTTACTGTTGATAACCACAGCTTCACCTAGTGAGCACCAGCTCCATGTCAGGTCTGAGACAAAGAGCTTTGTGCTTGATCTTAGGTAGCCTTCATAAGAGCCACGAGACAGGTGTAATGTTCACTGTTCTACAGCTGAGGAAACCAAACCACAGAGGTGATCAACGTGCCCCAAGTCACACGGGTGGTGGAACTGGGCTTGGAAAGGTTAGTATCAGAAAAACCTAGTTGCTTCTCAGAGCCTGCGGTCAGACTGGCTTTCTCTGACCTAGTGGGGTGATCTATGTTTAGCACTTTTCATGGGCAGCTGGGAGCTTCAGTGGTTTGTGCCCGTGGCTGGCATGGAATAGGCTGAGCTGAGCCTTCTCCACCCTAGCCTGGAGTTCCTTGTGAAAATGGAAGTGCTAGTCACTCAGTTGTGTCCGACTCTTTGCAACCCCATGGACTGTAGCCCTCCAGGTTTCTCTGTCCATGGAATTCTCCAGGCAAGAATACTAGAGCAGGTAGCCATTCCCTTCTCCAGGGGATCTCTCCTACCCAGGGATCAAACCCAGGTTGTCTGCATTGCAGGCAGATTCTTTACCATCTGAGGAGTTCCTAGTACCATGCCCCTTTTTCTGCTCTCCTCCCAGAGATCCTACTTGCCAAGGGGCCATTTAAGGGCGAGCAAGATGCAGCCTGGCCCCTGTGACTCCTGCCTGTGAGTCAGGGAAGAAGGGGATTTCCTGGTTCTCACTGCATTCACTGCTTGGGAACCCAGTGGCATCTTGATCCATGGGGGCCCAGTCACTGCTGCTTCCAGGGCTTCAGGCATTCTTGGCTCATTCCCATCCTGCACTGATCAGTTTCCTCACAGACAGCCTCTCTTCCCACTCTCTCATCTGTTTGATCTTGGTGTCTGTTTCTCCTAGGACATGGGGCCTCTAGGTGACACCAGCGTAGGGCAACCATAT
The DNA here is from genome assembly GCF_049115385.1 of Moschus berezovskii. NCBI lineage: Eukaryota > Metazoa > Chordata > Mammalia > Artiodactyla > Moschidae > Moschus > Moschus berezovskii. The sequence goes on along the minus strand of NC_142467.1, from coordinate 60,988,117 downwards.
GTTCTGGTTTGTCCAGGACAGCCCCTGTTTGTTCCTGATGTTCCAGTGTGATTATTAATAACATTCTCTTCTATTCTGAAAAGTGTCCTAGTAGGACAATTAAATTAAATAGTCATAACACACCAGGGTCTACTGGCTGGAGTCCCAGCCTGTCATTAACATGTTAATGACCCTGAGCAGAACATTGAACTTTTCAGGGACCTTGCTTGCCCATCTGAAAAACGGGGATGAGGCTCTTTGGAGTGTTTCTGAGGTGACCACAGGATCGGCCCCAGGTCAGTGGTACCAGATGTCTGGCTGAGGTGGGCGCAGGTCACAGGGACTGACCTCTCACTGTGTGGGGAGTCACGCAGGGAGTCTATGGAGTCGTGGTAAGGTGGCACGGCAGCCCTGTGCCGCTCCTCCAGGCTGTAGGCCGCCGCCCGCCGTGCCCGGGCCTCCACACACGCTGGGCTGTTGCACTTGCTGGTGCCCACTGATGACAGCACGATGCCCGACTGGGAGTCAGAGGTCAGGCTCTCAGAACGGTCCAGGCTCCATGTGTGGCTCTCATGCCTGGAGAAGCCAGGTGCGAGTGACATGAGGGGACAGGAAGGGTCCCACGCCCACCCCTGCCCTGGTTCTTCACTCCTTCTCAGTCTCCCTTAGCTCACTGCCCTCTACTCTGGGCTGATGTGTAATGTCGAAAATGCTAAATCCCAATTTGGGGAGGAGGAGAGCTGAAAGCCTGTGGATGGGTGGGCTGCAGTTCACACAGCCGGCTGCAGTGCACACAGCCCTCTTCCTTTCCTCCCTGCAGCAACCTCCCCTTGGTCTCCTTGGCTGTGACCCCTTCCACTCCCGTGGTCCTGGGATACTTGCCGCAAGCACCCAGCCCCAGTGGCCAATATACAGGGACCCCACTCCCCAGAGGAGAAAGGGGTCAACCATATTCTTTTTAGAGCTATATGACTTTGTGCTTGTGTAGACAGGCCTCCCTACCTCTGGAGAGGAGGCTGAGGTGGATTAGGTTCACGTGGAAACCCCAGGAGAGGACATTGAATAGCTGTGGGTACTTGAGGGACCAGGCACTTTTTGCCAGAGGAAGTGGTGCTAATGACCTCCAAACAGAACTAAATGTTAGGTGGGAGCACAGTGATGCTGTTGCTTTTCTGGGGCTGGTTTAGACTAGAAAAGGGAATCCTGTTTCTTGACCTGGATGGACATTTGGTGGTGGATTCTGGTTTGAAGCCCCCCACCTCCATCCTCTGGCTCATTAGGACCCTTAATACAGAGACCAGCTTGGCTGGGAGTTGTGTGTGTCCCCAGGAAGGTGTGTGATGCGTGTGTGAGCGCCCTGTGGGTGTGAGCACAGGAGTCTGCAAGGATCTGCGGGCCTGGGGGGCGCCCACCTGTGGCTGGAGGTGGGCGTGGCTGTGGAGCAGTGGTGAGAAGGAGAGCAGGAGTGGCTCCCGGAGAAGGTGGTCTCCGTCTCCCTTCGGATGACGTGGTCTGTGGCTGGCACATTCTTGGAAATATACTGCAACGGAGAGTTTGAGGGGGGCAGTTAGCGACAGATGCCCAAGTTGGCCCTCTTCCTGGTGGGCTCGGGGAAATGAGACAGTAAGCTTCAGGTGGTGGGGATGGTCCACTGGATATGTGACTCAGTGTTAGGGCAGCAGTGGCCCCTGGAAGTCCAGCCCCTGACCTCCCTTGAGGAAGTGGGCCAAGCGAGGCTAAGTCGTCCTGGGGAGGCGAGGCCAGGCTACCAGGCAAGGCTGACCCCAGGATGGGCCGCTGCCTCCCTGGCGCATTCTTGCAGGGGGCATGAGAAGGCAGGCTCTACTGCGAGGGGTCAGAGTGCGGCCAGGGATCACCACTCACATCTGCCATCTGGATCTCCTCAGGGTCCAGTCGGGGGTGGCTGGGCCCGTTGGCCAAGCTCCGGTTCTGGTGGGCAGGGCACATGTTCTGTCGGAGGTGGTTGTGCATCTGCTTCCGCTGTTTCCTGCAGGAGAAGGTGCATTAGCCTTCTCCCCCATACCCCACGACACACACAAAGCATGAACTCCCCTAGCTGTCATTCCACGGAACTGGGCTTCCTATGCCCTGGACTGCCATGGCATCTCCTGCTACTGCTCTTCCTGGGCTCAGGCTGCCCTCAGCCAGGACCCCTACAATCAACCCCTACATCATCACTACCAGCCTGCATTCAGCAGTACCTGAGTGTAGTGGTAATGAGCTTTGGCTCTGCTGAGACAGTAGAACTCTACTTTCTAGCTGTGTAACTCTGGGCAAGTTACTTAAACTCTCTGTGCTCCACTTTCCTCATCTGTAAAATGGACTGATAATCTATCCATTTCAAAGACCACTGAGTATGAAGAGTAGATAAGATATTCAAGCACAGTGCTGACCCACTTGCTCTTTCATTCATTTATTTGGTATTGAATGGGTTTTTACTATGTGCCAGAACTCGCCTGCCAATGCAGAAGACGTGGGTTTGATCCCTGGGTTGGGAAGATCCCCTGAAGGAGGAAATGGCATTCCACTCCAGTATTCTTGCCTGGGAAATCCCAAGGACAGAGGAGCCTGGCAGGCTGCAGTCCATAGGGTCACAAGGAATCAGACGTGATTTAGTGACTGAACAAAGCAAAGAGGCAGTTTTGGAGCAGAGGAGACAGATATAGTTTCTGCCCTCATGAAGCTTGCAGGCCAGTAGGAGAGGCAGATGATAAACACATCATCTGCCTCTCCTAATAATAATAAAAATAAATAAACAAGTACTTTCAGTGAAGTGCTATAAAGAAAATAAAATAGGATGCTATGGTTAGGGAAACAAGACCTGTGGGGCCTCTTTCCTTTGGCACACGTTAAGAGCTATTGTCGGAGAAGGCAATGGCAAGCCACTCCAGTACTCTTGCCTGGAAAATCCCATGGACAGAGGAGCCTGGTAGGCTGCAGTCCATGGGGTCGACATGACTGAGCTTCACTTTCACACATTGGAGAAGGAAATGGCAGCTCACTCCAGTGTTCTTGCCTGGAGAATCCCAGGGATGGGGGAGCCTGGTGGGCTGCCGTCTATGGGGTCGCACAGAGTCGGACACGACTGAAGCGACTTAGCAGCAGCAGCAGCAGCAAGAGCTTTTGTAATCAACAAGTCTAATCATGTCACTTTCCTGCTACAAACCCTTCATGGGTCTTCAGCATCCTGTCCCTCTCCCTAGCACTGTCTCTCCACACCCCCACTCACTGCATCCTTGGAGGACTTGTTTCTGATCCGACACTGTGCCTCTCTGACCTCTGGGCCTTTGCATCTAATTGCAGCACATTCTATGCCCCTTCACCTGCTAACTTCTGCTCGACTCAGGCCCAGCTAAAATGAACCTTTTTCAGGGAAGTCCTTCCTGCCCTCCAGCTGAGGTTAGGCACCCCTGAAATATATCCCGTGATTCCGCACCTCTTGCTTAGAGCCCTGGCCATTTGCCTGGTGCAGGGCCTGGTGTCTGTTCAGCAGGCATTGAATGAAAGTTTGTTGAAATGAGTAAATGTAGTATAGGTTAGAACATGGTGCTTGTTTCCCCACCCCCGCCCCAGTTTTGGGCCTCGGTTTTCCTATGTGGGCTCAGTCTCCTCTCTGGGCTCTCTGAGCCCTAAATCTCAAGGTTGGCAAGGACTTTGATCTCATATATAGGGGCAGCAGTAACTAAGACCCCAGGGCTCAGCCTGCCAAATGATGGTCATGCCCAGATTCCTGCTTCCCAGATAAGAACAGATGTGACAATCCTCTTTCTGAACTACATCACTTTACAACCTGCAATGGCTTCCTACCATCTGTAGGATAAACCTAGGCTCCCTAGCTTGACATTCAAGGCCCTATGGTGCCATGCAGGCTCCAGCTGTTCTTTTAGACTCATGCACCTTATTTCTTGACCCCCACCCTTTGCTCCAACTAGCCTGGTCTGCACAAACTCCATGAACACAGTCAATACTCCCTGGCATTTGTCTTTTAGCTTGCTTTGTTCTGCTGGAATTGTCCAGCCCCATTCCTGCCCCTTGCTCCAAGGTTCTGATGTCACCTTTCCTCTACTCAGGGGTGCCCCAAACCCACCTTCTCTGTGTTGGAAAGTGTCTTGCCTGGACTGCTCCTAGGTGGGCCCAGGAAACTCCCTTTGAACTCTCTTTTTTCTCTGAGAAGGGGCCTCCCTCTCTGTGCTTCCCCACCCCCCACACTGCCCTAGTGTATGCCTACTTGACAGGGCAGATGCTCCCCGCAGGATGCTCTGAGGTACATATGAGGATCATGCCCATTTTACAGACGAGGACTCAGAGAGGTTTGTCAATTTCCATAGGGTTACAGGAAATGGAGAAGGAAATGGCAACCCACTCCAGTGTTCTTGCCTGGAGAATCCCAGGGATGGGGGAGCCTGGTGGGCTTCCGTCTTTGGGGTCACACAGAGTCGGACACGACTGAAGTGACTTAGAAGAAGAAGAAGAAGAAGACAGGAAATGGCAGAGTTGGATTTGAACCCAGATCTGTCTTCTTCCGATGCCTGTGCTTATGACCACTCTTGTTCAGTCCTCTGGGGTCTGTCTCTCCCACCCTCTGCTCCTGCTTCTTGGCTTGGCCCTTTGGCCCCATACCAGCTGCAGAAACCCCTAAGGGGCAGAGGGAAGAGCAAGGGGGAGGCCAGGCCAGGCATGTCGGAGTGGAGAGGAGAGCCTGTCCCCACAGAAGCAGCCCCTGGTTGGCCTGAGTGCCGACAACTCACTTGGTCTTGCAGTAGGCAACCACGCAGACGATGCCCACCACCAGCAGAGCCACGCAAATCCCAGTGATGGTCAGGACCCTCTTCTGGTACAGTTCCTCAGCTTCTGCAGGGGTAGAGGGTGTGAGGGGGCAGGCAGAGGGCAGACCCACAGAGGCAGGGGTGCAGACCCTCCCCTACCCCTCATACCTTGGGCTCCCATCCATCTCTTCCCTCCCTAGCCAGTTCCCTCCCTCCTGCTCTCCCGAACTCTACCCACCCACGGATCTGGTCACAAGTGACTACCCCTGAGTTCACTTTCCCAAACCCTGCACTCTACCCGATGAGTGGAAAATGCATGGGGGATGGAGGAGGTGGGATGAAGGTGAAGGTCCCAAGGTCATAGGGGAGGGCAACCCACTATGGCCTGGTGGCTGCCAAGAGCCTTGATTGGCTGGGGGAAACTAGTCTTCACAGCGGTGAACATGCAGGTCCTGGGCAGAGACCTGGCCACTTTGGCTTCCTGAGGAAGGTGGAAAGTGGCTTGTTCAGGGCTAGAGAACAAGCTTATTCTTGGGCTTGTTCTTGTTCTAGACACCAGGTCCAGAGCCTAGCCTTAGGAGGGGTGATGGGATCAGCGACAGAGCGGGCCAGGCCCGCAGAGGTGGGCATGGGGAAAAAGGCTTTGGTTTATCCCTTCGGCCTGGTCAGAGTTGTGGCTCTGGCCCACTCTGGCCCCCAGTCTCTGCCTGTGGGGAGCTCACAAGCGACAGCACAGCTCCCTAGGACAACCCTGTGCTCAGGAGTGACCTCTGCTCTTCTGAAGGAGCTGAGCTAGGCTGGGCCTCAGAGCCTTAAAAAAGACTCGACCAGACCCTCTACCCTCACTTTTTGGTGGGGCAGCCCCTACCCTTCTAGAACAGAGAAAGTCTGGAGGAAGAGAAGGAAAAAGGGGCTAGCACACAACATGGTCACCCTCACTCCCACTTGCATGGGCTGGCCGGCCCTTCCACATTGCTCCCTCCCAGCAGGACTGGGATAAGAGGGGACCGGACCCAACACCTTGGTGGAACCCTGGGCAATGTGCCTAGGCCGCCAGGCTTGCAGCACCTCCTGTGGCAAAGGTACACCCAGCAGCACAGACTGGGTACAGATGCCCAGACACACATACCTGGAGGACTACGCCTGGCTGACACACGGACCCTTCACAGGGATACAGGGATACACTCATGCACGTCCACCGTGCACGTGATCAGGCCCACGAACACACCATCATGCAGAGTCGTAAAACAAACAGCCCTTTACCCAAGATCCCCGCCTCTGGGCTCTGTGGTCCTCGTCCTGCCTGTGGTTCTCCTCCCCGGCCACCCCTCAGTCCTCTAGTCAGGCCTCTGTCTCCGTCACTCCTTTGAGACCACTCTGGTCATGGTCACCAACAACCCTCTGCTGCCAAACCTCTGGTCCACTCACTTCCCTCTCAGCGGACTCCGCCAGCTGGGCTCACTTCCCCAGCTGGTCTTCTCTCCTGGATTTCCTCCTCCTGCACTGGCTCATCTCTGTCTCAGTTGCTGCTCCCCACTCTTCCATGTGGGCTTCAGGGTAGAAAGGCCCAGAGCTCTCAGGCATCTTCCTCTCCCTACCTGCCCTCTCTCCCTCCATCATCTCACTCAGACTCACACTGCAAATACCACCTGTATGCGGCTAATCTCACATTTCTCTCTCTTGTACCAACTTCTCCCCTAGCTCCAGATTCCTACAGCCAAGGGCCATGGCCAAGCAGATGCACTGACCCCATCTGCCCACCCCCCCACACCTGCCCTCTGCCCTTCCCATCTCTAAGGTGGCAGCACCACTTTTCCTGCTGTACAGGCTCCAAGCCTCAGAATCATTCGTTCCTGATCTTCCCACCCACTCTGGTACCTGACCCATCAGCAGGTCTTCTCAGCTCTACCTCCCAAGTAGATCCCAGATCTGACCACTTCTTACCTCTTCTGGGGCTTCCAGCTTTGTCCAAGATGATGCCATCTCTCCCTGGACAGCTGTCCACCTTCTGACTGGTTTTTCTGATTCTATTCCTCCACATCCTGTCACCTTACCCAGTCTATTCTCTGCCCCAAAGCCACATTGATTTCCAATCATAAAGCAGATCATTTTACTCCTCATAAAGATCATAAAGCAGATCATTTTAAGGATGCTTAAAAACCCACACTGGCATCCCCCTGCAATTCAAATACAACCTAAAGCCTTACCGTGGCCCACAAGACCCAGGGTCACCCGGTCCCTTCCTTTAGATCCCATCTGTGGTCCTCCCCCGCAATATCTGCTGTGTTCCAGAGTCACTGGCAGTCCTTCCACCCACTGAACAAGGCAGGCCCGTCCACGTCTTCCCTAACTTGCTGTGTCCCCACCATAAACACTCCACCCCCACCTACTGTTTGCAGGGCTGGCTACTTTCTGTCAAGTTTTAGCCCAAACATCACCTCACTGGACAAGCCTTCTCTGATCACTTAGTTAGAGTCAGTCCCCACCCTGGCTTGCTGCTATCCCAGTCCCTTTTATTGGGCTGGTTAAAAAGTTAATTTGGGTTTTTCTATTACATCTTATGGAAAAATCCGAACAACCTTTTTGGCCAACTGGATATTTTCTGTATAGTGCTTACCACCACCTGATATCTTTCTTGTTTGCTTGTTCTGCCAGGAGGGCAGCAACTCTGCATGCTAGATCCCCAGGGTCTGGCCAACTCTGGGGCTCAGGAGATGTTTTTGAGTTGGTGAGTGAATGAATATACAGACCACCTTTACAGACAGTCACATTACAGATGCTCACACTTGCCTCCACACCCACTGCTCATGCTCAACTCTTAACAACAAAGATTGCACCCACTGCACCCCTCCGTGTGCTTACATCCTGCACTGAGAGACCCAACAAGGTGTAAACACGTCAGCTCCCCATAATAACACAGACACGCACACCTACAGATTCACTCTTGTGTCCCCTGGCAGGATCACACGGACACCAGATTTGACTCCTCTCCTCCCCACCCCATCACAGCAGACAGACAGACATACTCTTACACATAGACTTTCAGCTCCATTTTCTGAGAATAGCTGACGGTGGCTAGGTGGCAGGGGAACTAGGGCCTCCCCCAACCTGCCACAAGAACAGCTTTTTTTATAACTGCCAGCTCCACAAACATCTGAGGTCTGACTGCATCGAAGCCTCAACCCGTCTTGAGCTCCTGCTTCTCTTCAGCTATATAACATGTGTGGACCAGGGTGGAGGCTCCCAGCACAAAGCCAGAGAGTTGGAAAGATGGACCTCAGAGTCTCTTCCTGCCCAGGGCATCTTCCAGGGTCCAGAGGGCAGTCACGGGAGGGAGGTAAGGTTCTGAGCTGGGAGGCAGGAGGTACCAGCCCACCCTAGACCCTTGCTGGTGCTGCCCATAGACAAACACATGTGCCCTCGTGGAGACAGATCATGATAGGAGTAACAGCCTCAAGCAGATGGCAAAGCCTGGCAGACAAACACGAGGCAGGGGGCGGAGACAAATAGGTGTTATCAGCTGCCAGCCCGGTGCAGAATGAAAAGCAATGGAAATGGAAATGGGAAAAGGAAAGAGGATTAAAGTCAAATTGAAAGGGCTGCCTCTCTGCACAGTTCTCCAAAGCAAGATTCCGTGGCTTCTGGATACCCACTCTTCGAGGGACCTGGCTTTTTGGCCAACCCACTGGGCCACATACAGCTCACGGGGCCTGTTCCCCTGAGTACCATGGTGATCAGCCCCAGGCAAGGGGGTGCTGCTGTACACTGGGTACAGTCTGAACCCCAGGGCACCCTGCTGTGCATAGGCTTTTCTCATCTCTCCCACATCAGTGTAGTTTACTATAGGACATCCTGGCAGGGACGGGGGGATTTCTGAAATCCTCCCTTTTCCATTTTGGGGGAAAGGAAACTCAACATCCAGCACACATGGTGTCAGAGGCTGAGGAGAGGGGCTGTGTGGATGGTGCTGACCCATACATAGAGGCTCCGTACCCTTTAGTTCAAATCCAAGGTGCTCTGGCAGTGCGGGAGAGAGGAGGGTCAGAGGGGAAGGGATGGAGGGAGAGATACAGACAGAGATGGGGGAAGGGCGGGAGAGAGAGAGAGAGAGAAACGTTGGTCAGGACTCTTCAGACACCAGCAGCAGCCTGTGAGGTGAAAGCAGGTTAGTGGGGTCCCCTCCCGGCCTCCTGAGCCCCTTCCCTGGCACCCAGCCCCCAGGAGCCCTTGCTGGGGGGTAGGGAGAAGAAGGGTTAGGCTCAGCAGGCAGGGCGGGTTCTTTAGAGATGAGCTGTGGGGTTAGTACCTGGTGGGGAGGGGCAGAAGTCAGTTGGCAGATGTCCCCGGGGAGGAAAGTGAGTGGGGGGCAGGGGTCCAAGGCATCCCCATACTCCCCCTCCCAGCTCCGGCGCCAGCCCCTCCTGGAGACAGTCTGCTCTGCTTGAGCTCATTCACAGGGCCCATTTTTCTGTTCAGAATGAGTGCAGAGGGTACTCAGACTGGCCCTTTGTCCCTGTCCTGTCCCCTTAGGCCTCACTGGCCTGCCCACCTACTAGGAGCCTGGCATAGAGGCTCAGAGTCTGTGGGGAGCCGGGGTGGGGAGGGGAGCAGGTCACTTCTCCACCTGACACCCCCAACATCCTAGAAACTTGCAGGGTGAGGCCTTGGGGTGTCAGCCTACTTTCACTACTTAGGAAAGCAAACTTCAACTTGGACAAAGAAACAAGCGTGCCACCTGGAGAACACCTGTGCCCCCTGCATGGCAGCCAGTTGTGCTCTTTGAAGTGGGATCATGTTGTGAATGTGCAATTTCATGGCCCTTCAAGGTAGATGCCCAGGATATCGAAGGCTCGGATAAGAGGGCCTGACCAGGAATCAGCTCTGGCACTGACCTGTTGTGCGACCCGAGTTCCCTGCCTGTCTGGCTCTCCGTCTCTCATCTGTGGAGTGGGGATCAGGCCTGGCTACGGGATCCCTGGAAGGTCTGCAACCTGGCTGTGCTTCAGAATCATCCAGGCCAATGGAACCGGGCTCTGGGGTGGGAGCCCAGAAATCTCCCCAATGTTTTTGAAAAGTGCCTCTAGCATTCTGAGGTAGCAGCCGGCATCTGAGTGTGGGCTTCGAGTCTCTGTTTTGTCCCCAGTTTGCTGTGTGCGTGTGGGCAAGTCATAGTCTCCGTTTCCTCATGTGAGAAAGGTGCCTGTAGCCAGGGAGAGGAAGAGGCCAAGGTGGTGGGCCAGGGCCCTCTCCATCGCCTCCCCATGTGCAGAGCAAGCTTCCCCAGATCCCAGGAAGAGGTGGAGCTGTGTTCTGAGGGTCTCATCTCCTGTGGAGGGAGGGGAGCATGGGCACATGTGGATTTCTCCTTTGCTTCCTGACAGGGAGTCCAGAGGGCTCTGCCATTGGAAAAGGGCAAGCGAGCAGGATGGCTCTGACTGAAAGAGCCTTGAGGAAGATCCTGGGGCTCTGACCCCCCAATTCCATGCAGTGACCACACCCTTGAAGCATCAACCCCAGCTCTTCCAAACATGAACCTTTCTGGGCACTCCTGTTAAATTTGAGGTTGAGGGTGATCTCTTTGTGGTCTTACATGTACTGCTGGGAGGTAGGAGTCCTTAACACAGCGTGTCCTCTCCTCTCCTGGGACCTGCCTTGGCTGGCCAGCTGTGCTAAGCAAGCAGCACAAACTTGACAGACTCAAGGGGTCCTCAGGGGCAGCATTCACTAAGCGTCTAATCCTGTAGCCCCAGGGACCCTCCAGGCAGCTCGAGAGAGCTCACAGTGTTTGGATATGCACCCAGGCTCCCCAGAGAGAAGAGCCCACTTGGCCACAGCACCCCAGAGGCTGAGAGAACTATGGTTCACAGAGCTGGTTTGAGCTCTGCTTGTAATGGTGTTTGTAGTAGATGAGGCAGCTGGGGGCTGTGGTGCTAGGACACTTTCCCAAGGTCACACAGCAAATTTGGAGGCAGAAAGGAAGCTAGAGGCCAGGTCTGTGATCTCGTGGGGCTAAGCCACGGCTATTCCTGCCCATTGAGTCCCTGGGCAGGCCTGACTGGCTAGTCCTCAGGACAACATGACCACCTGAAGAAGTGAGCAGGGCTCCCAAAGTCATTTAAGAGTTTTCTCCTGCATCACTCACTCCTCTGGGAACCAAGCAGTACAGCAGCAGCTTTGAGGGCTCCTGACTGGCCTCCCCTTTGAGTCAAAGGCCAGTGCTGTATTGGATCGACAGTGGTAGCTGGCAGGACTGGTTATGTGACTGAGGGCTTGGCTGGTCACTAGAAGGAAGCCCTGCTTCCCTTGCCCCATGGGTGGATTCTGAGGGGCCTGCAGCTATGTCAGCTCCAGCAAAATAAAAACTAAACAAAAAACCAAAGTCTTCTGCTCGTCATATTCACTGATTGCCACTCAGCCAGCATAGAGTGACACCACTAAGTCACAGACAGGTCCTACTGGACAGAAACCTGCATACTGACCAGTAACCATGGTCACCTGCTGCTGAACTCCCAGCAAGGCCGGCTGATCAGACAACAGGCAAAGTCTCCATCCTGGACAGGCCCTGAGATACACGGTCTCAGGCTACTGGATGAGGAGGTCCTGATGTGGACCCTAGAGCATGTGCTCATGTGCTCGTGTGTGTGTGCCTGTGTGAGCAGGTGTCAGCACACGTCTGTGTTGGCGTGCGAGTGCAGGCATGTGCTCGTGTGTTCGTGAGTGTGTGCAGGTTTGTGCCCTTGTATGTGAGGGGTATCCAGGTGCACAAGTTTTGATTCTTGGGAAGTGGAGGGGCTGTCAGGGGAAGAAGGGGAAGTTACTGTGGCCGCAGGTCTAGAGGCTGTCTGGACAGAGGGGGAAGGTCAAACACTTTGCTCAGGATGTGCTGAGAGTCAGCCTCTGGGGGCCCTCACCCCCAGGCCAGCAGTAGCTGGGAGAAGAGCTTGGCTGTGTTCAAGCAACAACTGCAGGCCCTCGACTAAGCCTGTCGTGTGTCTCCCTTCGTTTCATCCTCACAGCAACCCTAAGGGCATAGATGCCATTATCCCCATTTTCAGATGAGAAAATCAGAGAGGTTAAATGAGGCCCCCAGAACAGTAAGCTTAGCAGCTGGCAATATTATTCAGGTCCCTGTGAATCCAAGCCTGAACACTTAAGTTAGCATTTTACACTCCCTTCTCAATAATTATCTGATAGAGCAGTGCATGGAGTGCTCTGGGCAAAGTGCTTGAAGAGTATAAATCCTCTACCAAAAGGTGCCAGCAAGAATTCCAATAACACCAGACAGAAAGGCTGCATTTCCAGAGTCTTTCCTGGGCTCCTGGGGCCTGGCTGACCCTCCCAGGAGATCTGAGCTGAAAGCTGAAGACGCCCAGCTGGCAGGGAAGCTTGGATGGCGGCCGAGTTCTGGAGGGTCCACTGCTCTGATTCAGGATGCACTGGGACTCCCTGTCCAGAACAGTCCTGTAAGCTAGGGAGGCCGAAGAGGGAGAAGGAAAAGGTCTTCTACTGTCTCTCTCCTGGTCCTCAGCCCTGCCTGGCTGCTATACCCTCCTGACTTGCAGTCCTCCAACAGGGCTGATCTGACTCTGCAGTTGGTCCTGGAGCCTGGGCTCAGGAGAATTCTGTTGGGCTGTGTGCCCACAGGTTCAGTTCCTATCCCCACGGCCTTCCTCCCTGGCCTCCAATGGGAGGAGCCTGGGGAGAGAGCTGCCCCCAACACTCTATTAAGATAGTTGACCATCTGGGCTGACCAGCCCCCACCTCCCTGGCGCCTCCACTCTCCTCTTCAAATCTTGGCTTCGAGGTTCCTGTTGGGGGGAACATCCAGGCTTTCGTGCTATGGACTGAGAATGGTGGGTAGGCTCCTTTCTCTACCCTGAGCCCCAAATCCCTTTTTTCCAAGGGCTGCCTAAGCAGCCCCCTGGGTCCTGCCCTCGGCCCCTTCATGCCAGCCACCATCAATCCAGTTCAAATTCCTCAGGGGGCCCATCTGTCCTCCCTGGAGAGGAGGAGGTGGGTAGTAGGTTGATCAGGGGCCTAGTATGCTCTGGAGGATGGGGGCCATGAACCGCTGGGCCCCAGATGGAGTCCACAGCCAGTCTGTGGCTTTCTGCTCTGCTCCACCGCCACCTGATAGCGCTTAAAGGAACTGCTCCCAGATAAAACTCGCCACAGTCATGGCCTCATCCCCCAGCTCCAGGGCTCACACTATTCTCAACACATTGTGCAAACCAGGAAGTTCCACCTTTAGAAGCAGAAGAGAGGAAGGGAATGAAGTCCTGGATGGGGACTCAGACCAGAGATGACCTGGAGAGAGAGTCGCCAGTTACCCCTCCATTCCTTATTCCATGTTTTAACAATCTTTGTTGTTTAGTTGCTATGTCATGTCCAGCTCTTTGCGACCCCATGGACTGTAGCCTGCCAGGCTCCTCTGTCCTTGAGATTTCCCAGGCAAGAATACTGGAGTTGGTTGCCCTTTCCTTCTCCAGTAGATCTTCCCAACCGAGGGATCGAACCCAAGTCTCCTGCATTACAGGTGGATTCTTTACTGCTGAGCCACTAGGGAAGCCCATGTTAAGCAACAAACAACCTCCTCCTCCTCCATCAACATTTAGCTGCATAGATATCTCTAGTCTCCATGAAAACCACTGCCCTGGGGCCTGTATTCCCTCAATCCTCCTTCCCCATTCTCCCCCATCTACCCAAATCAAGCCAAAACAAACTCTGGCCAGATCCCAGATTCAAAGGCAGGCTTGCTGAGAACTTGTTTCTCTCTCAAACACACAAGCACACACTCACTGCCTAGTCCCACGCCCCCCAACCCCCCCAACAGCCTGACATCCTCAAATAGGCTCTCAGAGGCAGGTGAGGGCTCTGCAAATGCTTCTTCCCATCCTGGCCAGGCTGCCTGACCCCTGGTGAGGAACAGACCTGAGCCTGGCTCTGCACAGCTGCAAAGAGAACCCAGTGTGACTGTGACCAAGCAGAGGAGGCAGGCACTGTATCAGTCTCCTCTGCATGAAACTGAGCAGGGCCCCAGGAATGACCCCCCAGTCACCCCTGCCTCTTGTTTGTAGAAAGGCTTTAGCCTCCCAGGCCTTTCTCATCGAGTTCCAAAGAGCACATTTAATCAGAGAAGTGAGAAAGTGCAGAAACCAAGGAAAACAATCAAACAAGACAAAATAATACGAGTTTAGCCATAAAACAAAGTCTGGGACCTCTGGTATACCCTTGAGTTGTTTTTCAGATACTAAAACCCCCAGCAGGTGATGACCACCCCTACGCAGGCCCCAGGCTGAGTGGAGCCAGAAGGTTGATGACTGAGATTCCTGAAGCATCACCCTGTTCCCTCACCAGCCAGTCAGAGACTGAGCATGAGCTGAACGCATACCTCGTGACCCCATCCGCCCACAGTCTTTCAAATCCCTTCCCTGGAGTTGCTCATGTCCTCTGCTTGTCGCCCTTGCAACAAACGCTATTCTTTCTTTCCCCTCAACCTGGTTTGGTAGGTTAGCTTTGCTGCATGTTGGGCGAGCAGACCCAAATTTGGTTCGGTAAGATGCACAGGTGTCTGATGAGGACTGGGAGAATACCCCTGGGTCCCCCTCCCCCAATCTCTGAAAGTAAGGTGGGGGGTGGGGGTGGGGAAGAACTGTCAGTTAGCAGGGAAGGAAAGAAATAGAAGAAAGAGACATACTGGAGAAGTTGACCATTGCGAACTGCTGACACCTGTCCCCGGTGTATCCCACAGGACACCTACCAAAAGAAAGAAAACCAGAAAGAGAGAGCCAGGATAGCAAGACACAGGCATTGCAACACCCCGGCACGGGCTCCTGCCAATGCCAGTTGGGTTCCTTGCCACTGTTAACCATTTGTACCGGCCTCACCACACTGCCCCTTACCTGCAGCCCTGAACTTTAAACCCAAGGATTAGGCCAAAAATGAAAAAGCAAAACAAAAGAACTAACAAACCAAAAATACAAAAAGGAAACCAAAAACAGCCAAAGATCAAACAACCAGCACCCCTGGCCCTATGTCCTACAATGGGGGGGAGTGGGGGGGACTGCACCCAGAAGCTTTCTAAGGAGCAGGGACTTGTGTTTGTATCTTCAAACATACTTTGCTTAGGATCTGGCATGTACAATCGCAAAGGCAGTTTCTCCAAACATCTCTGTCCGAAGAATCCGTTTGGACATCTGGAGAAGGAAAAGGGGAAAAATCACAGAACAAACTGGCATCATCCGCGAGGCTTAGGTTAGAAATCAAAGTGCACAGTGATGAATGAGAAAACCAAGTCGAGCGCTGGGGCACACTCGTTGCTGGAGGGGCTGGAGTCGGGGCTGGGTGGAGGGCTCAGAAGTCTCCTTTAAAATCTCTCTAATAGATGCAGCTCCAGGTGGTGGGAAAGCAGGGGTGGGGGTAGGGAAAAGATGGTTTGGGGAAGCTGGGTGGGGGAAATTGGGAACTTACTGCCTAAAGGTCCTAATGGTCCTTGAGACTTCCCTCCTGACCTGCCTGGGGACCCTTGGTGCCAGGCAGTCAGCAGGTGGGGTGTGGGTGGGGGGAGAGGGTTGGGAGGCTGGGAGCTTTCTGGAATACCAAGTTCTGGGGAGCCATTCCTTCCAGGCCCTACCAAAGGGTTCTCTCCAGGGCCCTGGGTGGGATTTCTCATCCATGTAGCAGCCTCCAGAAAGCTCAAAGGAGAATGGGGATGCTGTTCCTACATTGTGTGCCCACAACAAAAGGGGCCTTGGAAATGTCTCATCTGTTCTCTCAGAGGGGTTCTGTGGCCAAACAAGTTGAGGAAATCCATTGCCGGATTTCCTGGTAGAGGTGCGGTGCATGTTAGCAAATGAAAGGCCATGAGGAATTTTTTAGGAGGAAAGAGCTGAACTTTCCAGTTTGTTCCAAATTTATCTGACCTTGGAAGTCGTTTCTCTGAGGAATCCTTGTGAACATGCAGTTTGGGGAAGGCTGCTCTGGAGCAGTATATATGGGGAAAGCTGGGGGCGGGGGGTGGACAAGAGAGGGTGGAGAGGAGCCTGAATTACCAGCATCCCAAAGCTGGTGGGCCCAGGGTGGGTGTGGGGCATCTGGTCTCAGGTGGCAAGAATCATGATGCAGGGGGACTAAAGCAGGCTCCCTGGAGACCCCAAAGCCTCTTCCACATCAGGGGGCCAACAGGCTGCCTGGGACGCCTGCCTTCTCCCCATGACCTGCTCCTCCGTCAACCTGGCTCTGGAAGGAGTTCGTTCTCCCTGGTTGCCTCCTTCAGAGAACCACCCACTCCCATCTCCCTGACCTCGCCCTTACCCCTAAGGTCCACTTCCTTCTGCTCCCTAGCTGCCTCTCTCCCTCCTGTCTTGCAGATTTCTGGAAGACATGCCCAGCCCTGTATGCTCTTCTGAACCCCAGCAAGGCCAGGTTCTTAAGGGAAGCTTACAGACAGGGCCAGACTGACCCCCCATCCCCAGCCCCCTACTCAAAGATGAGTCTATGCTCTTCTGCCTCTTTAATTTAGGAAATTAGGTAAGCCCATCACCAGTGTCCCCTTAGTAACAGGTCAATACAGTTCATCAGTAAACTTCCCCAAGAGGTGAATGTACTATATACCTCTCAGCATTTTAGTGTATACCAACCATCAGTAGCCCCTTGAACTTACAGGGGGTGATGGCCATTGGCTGTAAGGACCCTCACAAAAACCCTGTGGCCTCCAGTCTAGCCTGGAGGATTGGAAGCGGTTGATGAGCAGACAGCTGGAGTCTCTGTGGGCCTTAGGTGAGGCAGGAGGCTGGTCCTTGTAGTAGGGGCAGTGTGTATGCAGGTATGTCTGGCCAAAGAGCGGTAGTAGAGGAGGGGCTGTCTGGAGAAGGGAGGAGGGAAGCCTGCCAGGGAAGCTGACGCATGCTCATCCTGTTGAACAGGGTGCTTTGCAAGAGGAAGCTACAACTTTGTCAGTACATCCTTTTCTGACCCCCTTCCCCTCATTCCCAATCATCCCAGCCCAGGAGAATGGAGGCAGTGGCTAAGGTTTTCCATTCAGCTTGTGTCAGGCTCAGCTTTCCTTTCTCAACTCTCAGAAACTGATTTCACTTGGGAATGGGAGGAGAGGTGTAGAAGTGATTTTTTCCCAAAGTGGAAGCACCTTTGGGGGTGGAAGATATAGACCCAGGGAGTTGCTAAAATGACTCTTGGAATCCTCAAAGGAATAAGAGAGAGGCTTGCCTGTGTCCCATGTCTGAGATTAGCCCGACTCTGGAGACAGGGGAAACCTGTGTGTGTGTGTGTGCGTGCGTGTGTATGTGCGCACATCTGTGTAAGAGAGAGAATGGGGAGTGCAGGAGCAGGAGGGGACAGAGGGGAATTTATTCCCATTGCGGAGAGCCAGCATGCTTTCCTGCGGCTCTTGGAGATGGGGGTAGTTAAGTACGTCCCTGTGTTCCTGGCCCTATACCCAGCCTGGACTACCCCAACCGTATCCTCCTCTTTTTCATGGCCACAGAGTTGCACAACTCCAGGTGGCACCGTGGACACTGTCGACAACGCAGAAAAGCCCTCTGCAGTTGTGCAATGTAGTCCTACCCTTCCTACCCTGGGAAAGCGTGTTCCCTGCTGGCTGAACAAAGGAGAAGGCGGTGGGAGGTGGGCACCTTACGGGGTAGTGCCCTGGCTCCTTTCATTAGCCTTACTTGTTGAGGATGAACCACGTCCGGGAGGCTGGGGGCATCCCTGGAGAAGGCTCTGGGGGTGGCCAACAGCCTTGCCACCCTGCTCCCAGGACCTGGTAACAGGGAACAGGCTACATTAGCCTGTCAACCTGGAGCAGGGGCTGAATTTGGTGTGGCTGGCTGGTAGTGGGTAAGTTCCCACTCAGACAGGGATTGACTCCCTGAATTTCAGGGACATGGGGTACAGGCTTCCTGGCCCTTAGCCCCACGCCATTATCCTTGACTCCGGGAAGGTTTGTGCTCAGGGCTGGAGAAGAGCAGGGGTGAGAGGGGCAGAGAGGAGAGCCCGCGGGCTGCACCATGACAGAGAGGTTGGGACGCTGCCTCCCTGGTTTCCCACCCCACCTCCCGGGCCTCAGTTTCTCCTTTTGGTAGCCTGGGGATAATGCCATGTGTGCTGCCCTCACCCAGGGGAAGGGGAGGATGAGGGATGAGGGTGTGCCCCGGGCACTGGAGGGAGTGAAGGGTCTCTGGCCTCATGAGCGGGGGGTGGGGGTGGGGGTGGTGGTGGAGAGGATGAGCAGGCAGATGGGGATGGGATGAGGGATCACCTGGACATGGGAGCGGGGGATGGGGGGACGGGCTGATGGCAAGGAGAGGCATGCCACTGGTATGTGCACAGGGCTGGAAAGAGAGTCTTGTTCTGTCATCATCCCCTGAACCAGTCCCCAAGAGTCACGCACCAACCGTGCTCTATAAAAACACGGAGAGAAGAGGAGAAAGCAGCAAGAGGAAGTGCAGAGGCCCCTGTCTGGCCCAGACAGGAGGCGGTCACTGTGATTTGGACCCCCGTTTTCAAATCCCCCTAAGTTTTCCTTTTTAAAACAAAATTCAGTATCAGTGACACTGTTTCTTTTGGCTCTGAATTCTAGAAAAACAGGAGGGATGGAGTGTGCCCACTTTCCAACACTCCCTGCAGGGCTCGGAACCAATACACAACAACAAGTGTCAGAAAACCAGGAAGGAAAACTGATTTTTGTCGAAACTGGAATGAAACTGACCAGTTTAGTTTCATTATCCAAGCTAAGCGGAAATGCAAAAAAATCAAAATAAAAAAGTAAACAAACAGCACAAATGGTACGACGTGAGTTCCGTTTCCTATGTTCTCTCCTTTTTATTCCATCCATTCCATTCAGGGTGTCATCAGGAACCCCAAAAGGCCTGCCCCCATTCCCTCCCGGCTCACCCACCCTCAGAATGGCCTCTGGGTTCTGCCCTGCCCCCCTCCCCCCTGCCCTTCTCCAGCACAGCTCTGAGGACCTGCCCTCCTGATTGCCATCCCCACCAGGGTTTCCCCTCTCCTGGGGGTCCAGGGTGTCAGGGAAGTTGGTTCCAAGAGCCCTGGCTGGGGTTAAGCTGGGGAGGTGGCAGTTCTGGGTACTGAGCTCAGGTTCTAAGCAGTGAACCCCAGCTGTCCTGGTTGGGGGTGATAGGACAGCATCTTCACAATGGCTCAGGCTCCTGTACCCTGCTCCTCTCAGATTCAGCTGGGTGGAACCCAGAGGGTCCTAGTGGTACAGCCTTGCTGGCAGGGCTCCTCAGGAACCCTACAGCTCACTGTTCTCTTTTCCACACTAAGCTCTAGCACTGGAGTCCTGGGCTCCACAGCCCTCCCCAGCCCCAGCATCTATCCTGGTTGGCTGCAACCTTTCCTGTCTGGAGCCAGGGCTGATCACTGACAATTCTGGGTCCTTTCAAGGGTCTGGGGGTCCAAGGGGCTAGAGAAGATGAGAGGCCTGGTGTGTGTGTGCTGCAGGGGATCAGAGGAGGGGGTCCAGGGCTGGGCCATCTCTGTAAGGTATTCCAGAATGCTTACACATTTCTATAGATCTATTCCTAAGTGCTCAGAGCATTTTCAAGGCTAGAATGTTCCCAGGGTCTGTGACACTGTCCTAGAGGCAGAAAGAGAGGATGAGGGGCTGAGTCTGGACCGAGACCTTCCCAGAGGACCTGCTCTTTCCTTGGGGACTGTCCCTTGAGATCCAGGATGGGGGAGGCTGGAAGGTAGATGGCAGCAGGTAGAAGGTGGACCAAGACGAATGCTGGCAGAGGAGGCCGTCCACTGAGGGGAGAGCGTGAAGGAGGCGTGGCCCCCGTTATCACGCTGTGAGGTGGGGGCGCCTTTGGCCAAGGTCATAATCAGGAGGGAGCTGGAGGCCAGAGGCAGGAGAGCTGGGAGCAGTGACTGGACCTTGTTTGTGGGGCTGGCAAATGCCTCCCCCTGAATTTTCATCAATGCCCTGCTGACCTGTGCCCAGATGCTATGGGGAACGGGGCAGCTTCGGCACCTCACTAGAGCCCAAGACTGCTTTGAAACCCAGAGTTGCTAACTAGGCCTCCCTCCCTCTGCTCCTCTGGCTCGGAGGGTAAAGAATCTGCCTGCAATGCAGGAGAGCTGGGTTCAGTCCCTAGGTTGGAAAGATCCCCTGGAGGAGGGCATGGCAACCCACTCCAGTATTCTTGTCTGGAGAATCCCCATGGATAGAGGAGCCTGGAGGGCTACAGTCCATGCGGTCACAGAGAGTCAGACATGACTGAGTGACTAAGCACCGCACCCTCTGCTCCTCAGATCAGGCCAGAACCTGTGCTGCCCTCACAAGCTCCCCTACCTGTTCCTGGCTCGCCCACCAGAGGATCTGTCAAGGGGCAGTAGGTGCCAGCTCCCAGAAGACCTGGCTGGGCCCCAACAAGCCCTCCCTGATCACTGTGCTCACACCAGCCCCATTGGCTAAGGATGGGAGCAGGGGTCCTCAGCTCCTGGGAGGTCCTACGAGGCAGCCCTTGGGGAGGCAGAGTCCCAACATGAGCTTTCTCCTCAGCCCTGACCTCGCCCACTCGGCCACACCTGAGTAATGTCCTTGCTGGTGGCCCCTCACACCCGAGAGAGGGACTAGGGACTGAAGTGGCATGGACAGAAGCCACGGCGTATCTGGGCACTGGCTTCCTGCTGGCAGGGAGAACAGAGCAGACCTCAGCTAGCATGGGCTCTGGGACGTGTGCCGGGTTCTCACTGCTGGGAAGATGCGATCCAGGCAGTGTTCATCAGAATAAAGTTTGGAAAGTTGCTGAGAGATGGGAAGGGCAAGAAAGAGAGAGAGAGAGAATCCAGTGCCCACTGCCCAGGGCAGAGACTGGTCTCGCCATCTCCCTAGAAGGTGTCGGTGAAAGCGGGGACACTGGAAGATTGGGTGGGTAGGGGCCTGGGACACTGGGACTGCAGAAGCCCTGAGCCCTTTGGAGCTTACATCTCCCTGTATTCCAGAAAAGGGCTAGGAAGTGGGGCAAACCTCCCTGACTACACCCCCTTGGAGACCCCTTATCAGTGGCTTGAAGCCCACTTTTTCCTAGAGCCCTCCACTTCCGCCCCGGCCTCTCTCCCCCTGCTCCTGCCCCCATGCCCACCCCCACTGGTCACTTACTTGCAGGAGAGCTGATTGATGCCCTCGATGTAGTAGCAGACACCTCCGTTGACACAGTAGGACTTGGCTGTCTCGTTGCACTTCCGAGCGTGCCCCGACCAGGACGATAGAGTGGTGCTCACTGGAGGTATGAGAGATACGTGCTGGTGACCCACGGAGACCACGGCTGGGCCCCAGGAATCACCTTCTTCATGGTCCTTCATGGCCCATCTCAGAGCTGGATTATTGGAGGCTTTAGGAATGGCTGGGAGTCCCTCAAGTCACCAAACAAGGCCAAGGGGAGGCCACTGTGAGCTCTGATCATCTATCCAGCACCACAGTGCACTCACGCTCTGGGCAAACCTCCAAAGGCTGGGAAGATTTTCTTTTTTGAAGGGGAGGAGAGGCTGGCGAAACTGCTCTGTTTTCTGAAATAAGGGCCCACCTCCACTGCCTCCCCGCATGTCTGCCTTTCTGGGGGCGCCCGGGCAGGTGGGATGAGGCACCATGTCTTATGTCGGGGGCAAGTCACAGGGTGCAGGGAGGAGACACGTACATCCATCTGCACCACTGGGGCTCTCATGGACCCGGGTGTGAATGGAGGAAACTGGAAACTGTGTGGAGAATGGCACCTTTTTGGACACTAATTATCTAAGATCTTGGGAGATGTAGGGAGATCCCTAGCTCCCCTCTCTTCTTCCTTTGTCCCAGGGTGGGGACAAGCCTCCCAGAAACGCCACAAAGGCCACTATATCTCCAGAAGCATCCAGGGCCTTCATGTCCACTCTTGCCAGGCAGCTCCCCCACTTCTGCTCCCTAGAGGGAGCCCCCAGGCCTTGAGTAGCCAGGGCTATAAATCAGGGCTTTAGGTTGTTGGGGATAGGGCTAGGGGACAGCTGAGATGTGGAAACTAGGTGAGAACAAGCCTGGGTTCAAGGCTGTTAACCCAGACTGCACATCTCTGATGGATCAGATTAATCTGATAAATGAAAATCCCAAAAGCTGGGCTCCTCAGTGGGATGGCAACCAGAAGCCTGGTTTCAAGTGGAAATTCCTGCCCCCAATTTCAGTTTTTATCTGCTAGCTAACCCCTCAGGCTGTGTATCCATACTGGCCATCAATGAGTTCCTGCTCTCCCCAGTCTCTGGGGCTGGGAGGGCCTCTCCTGCCCGCTCAACAGCAACCTCCTGACAGGTGGCCCATCCTACCTTGGCCAGTTCTGTCTCCTCAGGGGTACTGAGTCTGCACCATCCCCTGCAGTAAGTGGGGGGACAAGAGGAGGAGGAGGAGGGCAAGCACTTGGCGCCCTGAGTGTTTAGACGTGTGGAGAGACAGATGGAGCGCAGGAACAGGAGTGTATACACAGCTCTGCCTCTGTATATGTCTGAGGAGCTCGCTGATAAAACCCAGCGGGCAAGGCCGACTCCCACCTTCCCAGCATACCGTGCCTGCTGCTGGTCTGGCATTCTTGAGCCCCACCCCTGCTGACGTCTCCCACCTCTGTGCAACCCCACACCCGTCTGGGACCCACATGCTTCTAGGTCAGTGAGACCCAGGGAATAGAGAAAGGGACAGAGAAGAGAAACAGCTGAGATGACCACGCCTGTGAGCTGTAAAATCTCAGTGCTGGGAGAACCCTAAAGGTTGTCCTGCCCTTTGATTGCATTGCCAAGGAAGAGTGAGGAAAGAGAGCAGAGAAGAGCCTTCCGGAGTCCAGGGTGTGTTGTAACAAAGCCTCAGGGCTCCTGATGTCTGACTGCATGTTCTCACCAGGCACCTGGTCCATCCTGGAAGAACACGTCAGCACCAAGGCTTGACAGATGGATGCAAACACGATGTGGACCACAGACCTGGGTCCTCTCCGGGGCCCTGACCAAGCCAGGGAAACCTCAGGCCATCTTGATGCCCTCTGCGATCAGGGGTGGCAGAACCTGCCTAATGCTGGGCAGGAGCGTGGATGGTGGTGGGACCACAGCCGCACACTTGGGTCTGCCCCCATGCACGTCTGCACGCACTCAGGACTTGGAAGGCAGTGGATGACTCCTGAAGGAAGGAAGATGGGGCCCTGGCTGGGATCTATGGCCTGGGGCTTCCAGAACTGTGTCACAGTGGGGACTAGGCTGGGGCCCTGGAAAGGCAAAAAGGGAGGGCAGTGGGGGAGCTGGTTGCAGAAGGTGTGGGGGAAAGGCCTTTGCACCTCAGAAAGTAGTACCTGGAGGCTGGCCCTGTAATTGCAGGGTCCTCCCAAGTCACCAACTGTGTTGGTGTTCACGCCAGGAAGATTTCCACATGGAAGATGTGCAGTCATCCTCTTCCAGCACACTTGGGCTCTGAGGGCAATGTCTCACACTCCCTTCATATTTCTTCACTGTGTTCTCCCATGTTTGGGGAGGTGAAGATGACCAATGACCTCCAAGTGAGAGAATCTGGCCGCTCCCTAGACACCACCCCAGGGACAGTGCTAGGCTACCCAAACGCAGCTCCCGCTCCTGTGCCCTGCCACCTGCTCCTCTACCTTTGCTCACTTCTGTGACTAAAGAGCATGAACCAAAGGCTTAGAGGCAGTCTCTGATTTTTGGTTCCCCAGCTGTCTCTTGCTGAGGCCTGCCTCCATACCTCCTGGGGCTCTGCCACGTCTTACTACTGCCTCCCTTCCACCCCACAGGCCTCTGTGGTCTCTTTCTTGGATGGCCACAGTTGCCTCCTCGTAGGTCTTCCTGTCCTCACTCTTGCCTTCATCTCTAATCTTTCTGCTTTGTGGCTGCAGCCAGAGTGGTCTTTAAAATATGTAAATTGATCAGTCGCTTCCAGTATCAAAACCCTCCAACGGTTTTGTACTCAGCCCTCCCCAAGTCTAATCTGGGCCTCACCACCTGTCCTGCTTCTTGTCTTGTCCCCATCTTGCAGTATATTCAGACTCCACTGGCTTAGTTCAGCTCCTCTAAGAGGCCAAGTGACTCCTTGCCCAGGACTTTCAAAATATCAGTGTCTCAGAGAAGCTGCTCAGGTCTCCTCCCTTACTCTTTCTCTTAGTTTTGTACTTAAACTTATAGCATTTATTCTAACAATTAAAGGACTAGTTGTGCAATTACTAGCTGTCTAAAGCCTGAAAGTTGCTCAGTCATGTCTGACTCTTTGTAACCCCATGGCCTATACAGTCCATAGAATTCTCCAGGCCAGAATACTAGAGTGGATAGCTTTTCCCTTCTCCAGGGGATCTTCCAAACCCAGGGACCGAACCCAGGTCTTCTGCATTGCAGGCAGATTCTTTACCAGCTGAGCCACAAAGGAAGCCCAAGAATACTGGAGTGGGTAACCTATCCCTTCTCCAGCAGATCTTCCTGACCCAGGAATCACCCGGGTCTCCTGCACTGCAGGTGGATTCTTTACCAGCTGAGCTACCTCCAATAGAAGGTAAGCTCCATCTGGGCAGAGGCTGTCTGCTTCACTGGTGAACGAACTCCAGTGTCTAGCACAGCACTGGGCATGTAATGGGTGCTTAATGAATACTGACAAATATCTCTACCAAGC
This sequence comes from Moschus berezovskii, assembly GCF_049115385.1. Lineage (NCBI taxonomy): Eukaryota > Metazoa > Chordata > Mammalia > Artiodactyla > Moschidae > Moschus > Moschus berezovskii. Next base: position 60,963,694 of record NC_142467.1, on the reverse strand, counting down.
AATTAAAGACATCTGATTCTTTAGAGAAAGGTACATTCTACTACCATCCCAGAGTCTAGTCTGGTCTCCTTGGCTGCTGCTGATATCAGCATTAACGTATTAATTCAAGTATTATCTCTTAGAAAATACAAATACTCATGAAAAGTCATTAGGGAAATGAAAATAAAAACCACAGAGGTACCACTTGACACCCCCTCAGATGGCTGTATTAAAAAAGGATGGATAATAACAAGTGGTGGTGAAGATGTGTGGAAATGGGAACCCCCCTACTTTGCTGGTGGAAATGCTAAATGGTACAGCCACTTTGAAACACAGCTGGTAGTTCCTCAAAAAATTAAACATAGTTACCATATGACCAAGCAAGTCAACTCCTAGGCATATACCCAAGAGAACTGAAATATATGTCCACACAAAAACTTGGACACAAATGTTATAGCTGCATTATTCATAACAGCCCAAATGTGGAAAGGACTATAATGATGCAACAACCCCAGCTGATGCATATATAAACAAAACGTGGTAGACCCATGCACATACTGCAACATCTATGAACCTTGGAAACATTATTTTAAGTGGAAAAAGCCAGTCTTGAAAGGCCATGGACTCTGATTGTATTTCTGTGAAATGTCCAGAATAGGTGAATCCACAGAAGCAGAAAGTAGATTCTGGTTGCCAGGGGCTGGGGGGCATTTAAAGAAAACACTTAGGGAGGTAAACCTAGGAGATCTCTATTAGGCCTCAGTGTCTTGGGGTGAGTGAATGTACTGGGGTCCTGAGGAGACAAGGGCCGGAAGGGAGCTCACGCTGTGGAGATGTTTTCCCTGCCGCCAGCTACTGCAACTGCTGCCCTCTTATCCCTTGCTCATGGACAAAACTTCTCATCTTCAAGGTTGTGCCGATGCCCCTTGAGCAGCCGCTGCTCCCTGGCGGCCCTCCCATGCCCTCTTCTGGCGGCCCCACCCCTGTAGCCCTGGTTTCCCTGGGGCCCAGGCGGGCCCAGTCAACCCACCCTGGAATGAGTCAGAGAGGGGCAGGCACAGTCGCCCGCTACCCGCCCTCCACCCCCTCCTCAGGGTGGGGCTGCTGCAAGTCTTCCAGGTTGCATGGGTAAACAGGAGCCTGAGCATCTCTACCTGGGTAAACGTTCCCCACGGGACCTCCTGGTCCCCTCCAGGTGCTCTGTCCACCTCCCCACATGAAGGTAGGCTCTTGCCTGCCTGGACTGAAGGGCAGCTGAAGAGATGTGGTGTGAGGGTGTACATGTGTGGTGGTGGTGGTGGCTAGGTGTACAGGATGTCAGCCTCGACACAAAAAACCCTGAGAATCCCAGAATTTTAGGGAGAAGGGGCTTAGGGATCATCTGACTCAAACTCAGATGGGAAAACCGAAGACTCGGGAGGTGGAGCGACTCACTCAGGTTTGTACAACAGAATTGGAATGAGACCAAAGCTCTGGACTCTGTCCATAGCTCGGCTGCCCCACCATCCTGCCTGCTGGAGTGACGAGAGGCACAGACCCCTGAGGGCCCAGCCAAAAGCGCCACTGTCTGATCCCTGACTGACCAGAACCCAGGCTACTGAGGGCTCATAGAAGCCCACAGGAGGGGTGGGGCTGCAGCTTATCTGAAGGATCTCACAACAGAACCCCGCCTGAGGCCCCAAGCCCTGTGCAGGAGAGAGGACATTACTGTGGTTTCCTTCATGGCATGGCAGCCTTTCTTCTTCCTCCACATCCCACCCACCCCCCCGCCCCCCGCCTCTGATGGAGTTCTAGCAGGGATGTCACTCATGGTGCTCTGCCCCTCAGGACCCCTTCGTGCACACACACGGGCCTGCCAGGATGGCATCCCACCCTGCCAAGTGCATAACTGGGCCGAGCGGGGCACAGGACAAGAATCCATTCCTGTGACAATGTAAATGGAGACAGACAGACCAAGCTATCTCTTTTTCCTGGGTGGTGCTGTGATGATGTAAACCCGGAGCTGTCTGAGGCCATGGCCTCCTCTTCTCAATCCTTTCCCTAAACATGGGGGAAGCCCATTTTACAGGAGGAGAAAAAGAGGCCAACACATAGTGGGAGGGAGCGCCCCAACCCCTGCTCTGAGGTCCAGGACTCTGTCGGGTCTAAGGTCAGTCCTACCTCTGGACTTCTCAGTTTTAAAAACCAATAAATTCCTCAACATAGTTTTATGTTGGGTTCTTATCAGTTCTAACCAAGAAAGTCTTAAAATGTAAAACAGGAAAACTCAAATCCCCAGTGGATCTGAGAATGCCTGCCCACTCTGGCTGTAGGGGACGATGCCGGGCCCCAGCATGGTCCCCTTTCCCAGGCTTGAGACAGGCTGGGAGGGACAGGAGGGCACGGGTGCCCCCACTGCTGCCATCCGCAGGCTGGGCCTCGGGGAGTCAGGAGAGGCCCTGAAGCAGGGTCTGTGGTCCTTCTGTGTTTACCAGGTGCTGACTCAAGACTGGTGCTGTGGTGGGCCCTGGGGCTGGAGGGGTAAACAGGCTAGACATGGCCCCATGGAGCTTGGGGGCTCTGTGTTTGCCAACATCTTTTACATCATGTAGGTCTACCTGCTTGACTCTGGGCAGAATATGTAACCTCTCTCAGCTTCAATCTCCTAATCCATGAACTACACCATGGCGTTGAGTCAGGGCTCCAGAGGGAATATGGAGAGACCATTTGGGTCAGACTTGTGTAAGCTGGGCTGTGGGGCCAAGTTCTTGTTCTGTGGCTCCAAGGGCAGGGGCATGATGGGGTTAAAGCGCCTTCAGAGGTCACTGCTCTGGCCCAGGTGAGCAGGGTTGAAACCTGGGCCAGAGGTGCCCTCCAGGTGGGGCTGGAATGAAAAGAAAAGATGTGAGCGAGAGATCCAGGAAGAAGACTGACTGGGACTTGAAGACTCAGACCTATGCGATCCACTGGCAAGTGGAGGAGCAGAGAGGCTGGCAAGAGAGGGAATCCCTCAGAACACCGGGCACACCGGGTCTGAGCCGGGTTCTCCTCTGAAGGTGCAAGGCCAGGGTTGTTGTTAGACCGCACCGGGTGTGGGGAGTACCAGAAGGCTGTGTGGTGGAAACACAGGCAATGCAGGCAGATGGAGGACTGGACTCTGTGATGTGCAGGACTGGAAGCAAACCCAACAACCAGGTAACAAGTGGTACCTACAGGCCGGGTGTCAGGAGGAGGAACGAGAGCTGTGGGGCTCAGAGGAGGGGCGAGAGTGGAGAGGGCGTGACCTGAGGACAGATAGGCTTGGTGACTTCCCAGTCAAGGGCAACAACCAGAGGATGGCCCAGCAGGGAGGCTGCTTCTGTGGCGAGAGGCAGCTAAGGGTGCCATGGGCTCCTGACCTTGTACATTTCCCAGGGAGGGGATGACCTGTGGGACAGGGGCTGGTCAACCCTGAGCAGAGGCTGCCCCCAGGGGTCCAGGGCACTCAGGCCTCCCCACTGTGGCCCCGCAGAGCGGGCTGCCTCCACTCGGGCGCCCAGCAAAGCCGTGGGCCGGCGGCTCACACACACCCTGTGCCTGCCTCTCTCCGGAGCCCCGCTCCTGGCAGCCCAGCCTCCATAATTGCCTTCTAAAAATATCCTTCTCCCACCCCCTACCTCTTGATTTCAAAATATTTAGTTTTCAGGGTATTTAAAATGAGAGCTGGCGGCTCTTCCAGGTCCAGATAACAAAGCTAAACATTTATGCTTCGACTGCGTTTCCCTGAATCGGCTCAGATCTCGGGCCTTGATATGGCAGCAGTGGGAGGGAGGGGAGTCAAGTGCAAGATGGATCATGTGTGGGCCTCTTCTCCAGGGCTGGGGGCAGGGTGACAGGCTCCCACCACAGGACCCCTCTAGGACCCTTCCCTTGGTTGGGGGACCACCTACCGCTGTTGACGAAGAGCCGACCCCTGACGGTGTCCTTCCCGAGGATGTTCTCAGCCTCACAGACGTATTCCCCAGCGTCCTCCAACTTCACCTTGTTGAACTGGAGTCGTGAGTTCTTTCTGGTTAGGGAGGGGATAAGAGGGGAAGAGCATGAGCTCCCCAGCGGTCATGGCTCCCCAGCGGTCACCCAGCGGTCACCTCTCCCTGCATGGCCACAGTGTCTGCGCAGGTGGATGGGAAGTAGACTCCCGCAGACCAGCCAGTGCTGGGGTCTGGGTGGAATGCACAGTCTCTGGAGCTGGAAGGAGACCTGCATACTCAGGAGAAACATGAGTTCTAAGTCTATGGATCCTCACATCCATCCCTTTTCCAGAACTGGACCTTCTTTGTAACCACTTTTCCAGGGCAGGAAACTGGCCTCCTTTGGGAAGTCACAAGGACTTTAGTGCCCTTCTCCCCAGCCCAGTGTTTCCCCCACCCGCTTCCAGCAGAGCAGCCACTAACTCACAGCCACCTCAGCCTTCCCTGAGAAGCAGCAGCCCCACCGCTCTGGATAGATAAGGCCTGTCCCAGGGACCCAGGAAGGCCAATGAGCTATCAGGTTTCCATGGCAACTGCGCCCAGCCTCCCAGTCCTCACCTGTGGCTCTCCCCTGCCTTGATGCTAGCCCTGCCACTAAGGGGCACTCTGTGGCCTCTTCAAAAAGTTTCCCTTCATTTGCTTAACAGATGTTTACTGAGTGCCCTCCGTGTGCTGGGGGCTTAGATATCTCAGGGAACAAAAAAGGCTCATCTTCAAGGCCTGACTTGACTCTCACGGCTGATCTGGAGGGGGACCAGGCAGGACTGATGGGAAAACTGAGTCCTTGAGGGGCTTCTGGACTTGTCTAAGAATGCCTGCCAACAGGGCAAAGGCAGAGGTGACTGAGGAGCTGGAGCTGGTGAGGACATGGGCCCCAGGCAGCTCATGGACTGTCTCTTGGAGCTTGATGCTTAGGCTAACACCTCTGTGGAGGGCTTCGCACCCAGCCCTGCGTGCCCAGAGCCGTGGGGCCAGGCCTGGGCAGGGATTCCAGTGCTGTGTGTGACTCCAGGGCACCTGGCCTGGCCTGGCCTCTTCTTTCTGAAGACCATGCCAAACCTTTCCTCCTTTCCGTCGGCTTCCCTGCACTTGCCCGCAGGTGCCTGGGCTCCACAGGATCTGTTCATGCCTCTCACCCCTCCCTCTGCCCCAGTGCTCTTTGGGGCCAGCCTAAGCTCCGGATAAAACCCTGGGGACCCCAGGGGGAAACAAGAAGTAGCATGAAAATTTCTTAACATGATGTAACTTCCTCCTCTTAGTCCTGAGTTAAAAAAACTCAGATTTCCAGAACATGCCTAGTGGGTTGGGGAGTGGTGGAATGGGAGCCAGGGTAGCAGAGCTGTCACGGCCCTGAAACCAGGGCTGGAGAAACAGAGCCTTGAAGCTGATGGGGAAGGAGGGCAGTGAGCAGACAGGCTGCACCAGGGATGGAGGAAGATGGCAAAATGACCCACATCCCTCCCTGCGCTGTGCTTTGGGGACCAGTCTCCTGAGCTCCTCCTCAGCCCCTGATGCTGGGCTCTTCCCGGACCTCCTAACTCTGGGATCCCCCAAACCAGCCTCCACGAGCCTGTCTAGTCAAAAGGCCTCGTTTCTGTGATGATGTCCACACTGATGATATGGTGACAGCTGCCCGACTTCCTTCCACCCCTCCCGGCTCATGCCGCTCTCTGTCTCCTTGGCCTGTGTCTGTTTACAACCCTCTTCTGTCAATTTGAGTTTCTTCTCTTCATTAAACAGACCCCTGGAGGCCCCTCTGGCTACGACAGCATCTCCTTTCTGGCTCTTGCCTAATTAGATGCCATGGAGCCCAGCTGCTCCAGGACCAGGCTTCTCCAGCTTCCTAGCCACCAGCTCTTCCTTAACACTAGATGAGCAGGGCAGGGGCTCACCTGGGGGTCTCAGGGTCAAGAAGGCATAGGGGAGAAGACGTGCAGAAATGGCACCTTGCAAGAAGAAAGAAAAGAAGGAAAAACGGGCCATCAGCCTCGGCCCTCAGGTGGCTGAAGGAGAAAACGTGTTTGGTGTGTGCCACGTCTTTGCACCCTTCCGTGATACTTCTGTCCACATCATGGATCTTTCTGGCCAGGGTAACTGAGGGGAGGAAGGTGAAAGCTGACCGAAGTGAGCTTACTCCATAGGCTGCCATGTTGGCTGCCCCGAATGTAGCCCAGAGATGCAAGGAGCTGGGCATCACTGCCCTTCACATCAAAATCCGGGTCACAGGAGGAAACGGGACAAGAGTCCTGGACAGGGGGCCCAGTCAGCCTTCAGAGCCCTTGCCCCAGGGATGAAGATTGGGCAAACTGAGGAAGTCACCCTCACCCCTCCCAATAGCACCCACAGGAAGGGGGTTCACTATCTGTGAACAGGACTCCTCAGATTATTGTGTTAATAAATTTCCCTGATGTAAAAAAAAAAAGAAGGTATAGGGGACACAGAGATGGACCCTCCTTGTCACCCACTCACAGTGAATTCAAACGAGCGTCCCTTACACCACATCAAATGCAGGAGAATAAGATGGAGCCAGGCTCACAGTTAACCTGGAGGGATGGAATCTAAAACCAGAAGGAAAGGCTTCCCGCATGGAGGGGTGTGAGGTCTGTGGAAAGGCGGGGGTGCAGGGAGAGTCCCTCCCCTTTGAGGAACCAGAAAGGGGCTAGGGGACAGAAACCAGGGCCCCAGGTTTGCTGACTGCAGGCACCTTGGTTTACCAGCTGTGTGATGATCGCCCCAGTTCCAGGAAGGTGGCCCCAGCCTGGCACAAAAGGTTCTGGGGTCAGAGCTGAAGGGAGGGGCTCTGCAGCTAAGGAGCGGGGGCCCCCACATTCTCAAGTGTTCACTCCTAGCTCCATCAGAAGCCCCAAGCACTCAGGAACCCCCTCCCATCTCCCTGGCAGGCCTGGCGCCCCCTTGCCAGGCTGACCCAGGTCTGACCCTGTGAGGGGCACCCTCCTCGCCTTCCTCAGCCAGTTTGCTGCTGGCAGGGACCAGGGGTCTGGGCGGCCGCCTCCGCCACCCGTCCCCACGCTTTCCCCAGCGCCTACCTCCTGCTGCCTGCCCGAGGGGCCTGTTCCAGCCTGCCCCTCATAAACAGGGGAACACGCGGTTCTGCCGGGGAAGGGCTCCGTGCCCAGGGCTGGGAAAGGGGGCGGTCTTCTCTGCGCACAGGAAGGCCGGGCTCAGCAGGACTGCCCGGAGACAGGCGGCGCCCAGCGGGAGGGGCGTCTCCATAGACCCAGCGTGATATTAAGACAGTGTGGCCTGGGCAGAATGGAGCCCTGGGAGGGCTAGAGTGTGCGCTGCAGTGTGGGCAGAGGAAAGATGATTTTGCCAGAAAGGAGACTCCTGCCCCCAGCCCCCAGCCCCCATGCCAGGTGAAGTGTATGTGTAAAGGTGGCGGTGCCACAGTGAGGGAATGGGAAGTGACAGGCACTCTCCATCACGGCCTACTCCTCCAGCCTATCGACTCACTGCAGGGAGCAGCCCCGGGCCGGATGGGTGGAGCCAGGCAGTTTCTGAAATGCGGCCAATGGCCAAAGGGACAGGGTCCTGACAGAAAGGGGGCAGGGGGCACACTCAGGCTGTCAGGGAGCCTTAGTACCCAGGAGGAGACCCAGAGGATACATCCAAGCCTTGGGTGGGGACTGGGTGCCCCATCTATCTGCTGACACCAGGGCCTGACCAGGACAGTCACTTGTTTGAAGGCAAGGTCAATGCATCAGGTGTCCTGCCCAATCCTACGTCCCCTGCACCCAGGAGAGGTAAGCAGATCCTGCAAGATCCTTGTCAGTTCACGTGGAAAGCAGATGACCTCCGCCAGGCTAAACAGGAGACAGGGTGTGTCTGGGGGTGGTCTCAGAGGCTCTCACGCTGGGAGAAACAGCTCCCACCGCGCCCGCGAAGCTGTGTCTAAGGCACCAAGGGAGGAGATGTGAGAGCTTGCTGGGGAAGGTCAGGAGGGTGACCCAGAGGGTGTGACATTTAAGCTAGGCCTTGGAGATTTTTGCAAAGGACAAGGTGAGAGGAGGGGGTGCTGCCAGCACAGTGAACAGTCTGGGCCCAAGCCTAGGAGTCAGGAGCACTGGAGGGGAGAACAGCGAGACGGTGAGTTATAGGCCAGGAAGGGGAGCGTTAGACGGGCCCCACGGCCGACGCTGTCCGTGGCATACGGCAGACTCTCAAGATCCACCAAGTAAACGAATGAATGATCAGATATGTGCCCTGTTAGAAAGACCATCCCCTGTCAGAGTCACCGGGGTCAGTGAACCTGTGGACTTCTCGAACTGCAAACAAAACCAGGCATACATTTTCTGAAGAAAGGGTCTTTACTAGACCCTCCACTAAAGCTACACGAGAAACTCTGTGAAGGTGGGGACCATGTCTGCTCCAATCCTTGGTGCATTTCCGGCCTCTGGTAGAGTCCCCGGCACAAAACTGATGCTCAGCACACAAACGGATGAAACAGAAATGAATTCACAAAGGGGCCTATGGCCTAGAAAAGGTGGGGAATGGGCAAGAGTGAGACAGAGGAGGACAAGAGGCAGGGAGAGCAGAAGTGGGAGGGGAGGAGGAGGCCTCCTTTCTGAGACGCGGTGGCCACCTGGAGGGGATGGCATGAGGGCAGGCACTGGGCAGCGGGCAGTCTGGTTTTGCCACAGCCGAGAGGGAAGTGCAGTGGGGCAAGGCAGGGCCAGAGAGGACAGGCGGAGAGGCAAGACCAGGGCGTTCTGGATTAGAGATGTCTGGGGCTTTTCCAGTAAGCAGCGGAGGTGACCTCTAAAAATAGTTTGCAATTCATTTGACCCAGAAATTCCCACAAAATCATGCAAATCAAGAAGCTCCAATGTTTGTGTTCATTTTAAGAACACTCGTGAAGCCACCTAGGCTGTTAAGGGTATGCATATCCGAGAAGCCATCAAGTATCAGAAGGATGTCACTTTAAAGAAGCTTTGTGTGCCATGCCATTGTTACAGCAGTGGAGTGGGTAGGTGTGCATAGGCCAAACAGCAGGGCTGGATGCAGGGTCAGTGGCGCAAAAACAGCACTGAATTTTTACTGCACATGCTCAAAAACGCAGAGAGTAGTGCTGAACTTAAGGGCTCAGAGCACATCCAGGTGAACAAAGCCTCCAGCCTGTGTGGCAGGACTTGGATAGCTCACCGTCAGATCAACCCATACATGAACCTTCCCAGGCACACGGAGATGGTCCTCACTGGAAAAGAACAGGTTGTTCCTAAACCAGAAGAGGAGGTTGCATGGAAGAAAAAGATATCCCAGAAGAAACTGAAGAAACAAAAACATATGGCCCAGGAATACAAATTGCCAAAAAAAAAAGCAAACAAAAGTGGAAAAAAAAAAAAAGATAAGCATGGGGAACCTCAGGGGTGGCACCTAGCTGGCAGTATGGATTTGGAACTCATGAAAGGGAAAAAAAGCCATCAGACTAGAGATGGAGACTTGGGGTCATCAGATATGAGAGGGTGAATTCACCTATGGGTGGAGAGCTCTGGGTGAAGAGCGAAGCCCCAGACACAGGAAAGTTCCAGCATTCATGATGCCTGAGAGAAGGGGCTCAGAGGCACAAGAGGATGAGGAGGAGGAGCACAGGGGCAAGGAAGCAGGTGGCACACGTGCCAACAGCTGATGAGGGGCCTGGCAGCCGGGAGGCCCTGGGAGGGTTAGGGTTAGAGCTGCAGCTGAAGAGTGTTGGGGTTGTGTTTACAGGGAGGACGAGCCAGTGTGGAGTCAGTGGGCAAGAAACTTCCTCTGCGTGGTGGTGAAGGGCAGGAGCAAGATGGGCAACAGTCAGGGGAGGAGGAACAGGAGACGGCAACGTGGAGAGAGAGCTTCTAGAGGAGGCGGCGTTAGTGGTTCGTTGGGAGAGAGGGAGAATTCACCAGAGAGAGGAGTTTGTTGGTGGCCCAAGGGCTCTGAGGGTGCGTGTGCAGGAGGGTGCGGGTGAATGTGAGGGTCATGTGTGGATCAGGAATGGGGGTGAAGATTGGCCACGTTGTGGACTGTTTGAGAGTAATGTGGATGGCAAGCAGCACCCCCTCTCCTGACTTCTGCTGTCTCAGGGAAGTGGGGGTAGGCCACCTTCCAGAAAGACAGAACAGGAGGGAGACGGGCCCCAACAGCCTGGGAAGCCAGCCCACTCTTCTCTCCAGCTTGGAGCCAGGCATGGTGGGGCAGCAGGAAGGGGTGAGGGGGCCTCAGAAGGTGACTTGATGGGCAACCTGAATTTCTTGCTAACTCCATAGACTGGTGACATCCCAGAAACCCTCCTCCCAATTTCCCTCAGGAAGCAGTGCTTTTTTTTAGCTGTAAACCTTTGATCTGAACTAAAACCTTCTTAAATCACTTTCTATTTTCTGCCTGGACCACTTTCCAGGGTGACGGGTCCTGTCTTTGCTCTCTGCTCATGGAAAGAGGGTCAGAAAACAGCAAGCATCGCCCAGACCCCGACCCCTTCCCTTCACAGGTTCAGACACTAAGGCCAGAGGGCAGGATGTGTACATCCAGGGCCTCCCAGCAAATCAGGAGCAGCCTAAGCCCAGACATTTTTTCCATCACTTTTGGCTGTGGGGCAGGTTGGAGGGTCCTCTAAAATCATTTGCATTTTGGGGGGTGAAGAGGGAATGACAGCCCCTGGGGAGGAGCAGGAAATGCTGGGGTGCCCGTCAGCCAGAGAGGGAAGCCTACTGTACCCTCAGAATCCACAGAGTGGAGGTCAAGCTTGTTCTGCCTTCTGACAGCCCCTCAGGGGCCGTGAGAGGCAGGAGAGAGGTGAGGAGATGCCCTTGGATCCTTGGCTTCTCTGTGCCTGCAGCCCCCTGTCTGACCAAGATGGAAGAGAGACCACCTTCCATAGCCCAGAGACCCTAGACCTTCTGATTCTCTTCCCTGGAGCCTTGACTCAAAGACTGAAGACAATTTCCAAGTCACGGGGGAGCTGTCTGAGATTCCTCTGACACCAGTCAAAGCCATGGGCCCCTCCCCTCACCTGGCTCCCAGCCCAGTGACCGCTTGCTGAGCTGAGGAACTGGTGCATCATCACCCATGACCTCCTAGACACATAGATCAGAGTCCTTCATCAAAGACTTCCCAGTGGTGGGCTCCAGACCCTGCGAGTCCTTTGAAAAGTTTTATGGACAAGATAGGACTTCACAGTTAAATCTGACTTTGACAATCAAATGGCCTTCAACCATCCAGGGATGTTAATTAAGTGATTACCGTCTGCAAGACACTGGGGCAGCAAGCCAGAGCTGAAAGGAGAAACTGGGAGCCACAAAAAAGGGAGACGGGAACTGGTTCTGTGCAGGAAGGAGGCAGGGCGGCTGGGAGACGGAGGGAGGGATGTTGCTTACCTGCCATTGCCATACTTGATGCGGATGTCCCGGCTGCGGTTGAGCTCCTTGCCGTCCTTGAACCAGCGGTAGGAAGGCAGAGGGTTACCGGCTGCTGCCTCACACTTCAGCGATTGCTTCTCACCCAGCTGTCCCGTCTGGCTCTTCATCTTCTTCAGCTTGGGCCGAGTGGCTGTGGGGGTACAAGGCAGGAAGTGAGTGTGGAGGTGGTGAGACAGTGCCAAGCATGCACAGTGGGGAAAGGGCCACTGTTCTGGGGAGGTGGGGTTTGATCCTGGGGAACCACCCTTCCTGGTGCCGTTTCCTTGTTCAAATCAACAAGCCTTCACCAAGGGTCTGTGATGCTGTCAGGCGGGTACCACCGATGGAGAGCTTTCCTTCATGCCTGGAATGGTCTTCAGATCTTTATACATATTAACTGATGAAAACAACCCTGTGAGTTCACTGCAAGGATGAAATCCACTTACAGATGGGGGAAGGGGGAAACTTAGGCTCAGAGTGAAGTTACTTCCCCAAGGGGATGAAGCTGGAATTCAAACCCAGGTCTCCTGGACTTCGGTGCTCATGATCTAATTCTAGTCCCAGACCCGCAGGTCAATGGTGGACCCAGAGGAGACAGGTGGACCAGAATGACAGATACAACTCCTGCCCTCAGGAAGTTCAGTCTGTCAGAGAAGCTGGAACCTGGCATCATAGCAATCATGGAGGCTTTGGGGTGCTGAAGCCCAGAGGTGTGACCCCAAGGCAGGCTGGGGAACAACTAACTCAGCTAAAAACCAAAGGATGAGGGAGCTGGAAGGGAGGGAGGTGGTCCAGGCTGTGGTTTATCAGAATCGCAATGGTCGGTGAGGTGAGCTGACCTGCATGTATGAAGTGGCATGGCTGTGTGTGGGGTGGGGCCGGGGGCTACACTGGGAGGCACGGGCCCAACCAGGGCTGCAAATGTCAAACTAAAAGCCTTCTCCTATTTGTCTTGAACACCATTCTATTTCCACATGCCCCAGTCTCCCATGTTTCATCTCCTTGCTCCCCTCCCTCTAACAACCTATTAAAAAAAGAAAAGAAAAAAGTACTCTGTTCTTAGGAAGGTGATGGCAAGCCCATGTTCCCTGCTGGGGTGTGTAATAATTCCACTGGGACAGCCCTTGACAGGACACCAATGCCTTTGTGTGTGCTCTCATTTGGTCACTGAGCTCTGTAAGGCAAGTGTCATGCTGACTCAAAGGGTGATGATGACATTCAGGTTAAGAAACTTGGCTAAGGTCACAGAGCCAGGCAGCCCAGAGCTGGGACCGAAGCCCAGGTGCCTGGATGCGCAATGTATCAGGGCTGCATCTGGCTGCTGTCTGATTCTGTAGCCTCAGTATCTCTGTTTGAGGAACCTGGTTGAAGATAGGGTCTGCTAGGGCCAGAGAGCTGTCTAGTGACAGACAGACCCCATCTAGGCCATTGGTCTGTCCCCCACCACCTCAGAGCCACAGCTTGATCTGGCCCTGGATAAAGAGAGATGAGAGGGCCTGGCTATAGATGGGGGTCTCTCAGTGAACCTAACCCTGGGCTGCTGCTTTCAGTATGGAGTAGACGAGAGTGGGGGCTTTCCTGGTGGCTCAGCAGTAAGAATCTACCTGCAATGAAGGAGACACAGGAGATGTGGTTTCGATCCCTGGATTAGGAAGATTCCCTGAAGGAGGGCATGGAAACCCACTCCAGTATTTTCGCTTGGAGAATCTCATGGACAGACGAGTCTGCCAGGCTACAGTCCCTGGGGTGGCAAAAAAGCCAGACATGACTGAAGCTACTGAGCACGCACACACAGATAATGGGGTGCATGGAAAGAAAGGGATCCCAAAGCCTTAAGAAATATAGTAAGTGAAAGTGAAGTGAAGTCGCTCAGTCGTGTCTGATTCTTTGCGACCCCGTGGACTGTATCCCACCAGGCTCCTCCATCCATGGGATTCTCCAGGCAAGAATACCGGAGTGGGTTGCCATTTCCTTCTCCAGGGGATCTTCCCGACCCAGGGATCGAACCCAGGTCTCCTGTATTGCAGGCAGATGCTTTAACCTCTGAACCACCAGGAAAGCCCCCAAAAATGGTGCCTGTGAAATGATTTTGTTCATTTTTGAAAATTAAAAAATACAAACGGATAAAAGAAGAAACTAAAACCATCCATTATCCTAGAACTCATAAGCAAAACACACACATACCCACCTACAGATTGATTTTTAAACACAGTGGGACCAGTGCCAGTAACATGTTTCTTTCATTTAATGAAATACTGTAAGCCTTTCACCTTGGCATTAAGTATTAATAACAAATAATTCCCAAATAATAACAAATAATTCCCCAATTATAAGGCAGTCATCTCCAGAGAGAGGATAAGAGATATTACTTAAGAAAATGGTTCCATGAGCAACTCAGTTTGGGAAACCTCCATGTAAACATTAAAGAAGTCTCTTCATCAGCTTCAATATGATTCCAGAAGTAAGAGTTCTGGAGCTTTTTGGGGAACCCTTAATAGTATCTCAAGGAAGTAAAGTTATGTGGAATAAGTTCTATAACGTAACTTGTATGTGCGTATGTATTTATAGGTATTTAAATATTTTAATAAATATTACATTCACCTGATTTAAAATTCAAGAAGTGAAAAATGGTATATGACTTAAACAAGTCTTCTTCTGATTTCTGGCCATGGCCACACAGTTGCCTTTCTAGGAGGGAATCAATTCTATCAGCTCCTTTTATATCCTTTCAGAGATCTTTTAAGCACAAACAAAACCCCCTAGGATTCACACACAGTTTTTTCTGTAGCACCATTTTCAAGGTTACATAATATTCCCATATGGGTATACCATAATGTCAGCAGTTCCTATTGTGGGGGAATTTAACATACCGTCTCCCCTGCCTCACTACACCTCATCACAAACAAGCCCAGTGGAATATTCTTGCAGCTGTATCCAGTGAATACATTCAGTGCACATCATCCTTTGTATTGATCCATATCCAGTGTATTCTGCTGTACAGGCAGTGAGGCTCCTGACTCAGACTGCCTGGAGTCAAATCCAGGCTTTGCAACTTGTTAGTTCGATATCCTCTGTTGTTGTCGTTGTTGAGTTGCTAAGTTGGGTCCGACTCTTTTGTGACCCCATGGACTATACAGCCTGCCAGGCTCCTCTGTCCACGGGATTTCCCAGGCAAGAATACTGGAATGGGTTGCCATTTCCTTCTCCAGGGGATCTTCCGGACTGAGGGATGGAACCTGCATTTCTTGCATTAGCAGGTGAGTTCTTTGCCATCTGAGCCACTAGAAGTCCTCAGGCCATTGTCTTAATCCTTTTGGGCCTCAGTTTCCTCAGAAGTGATAAAAACAGCTCCTACCTCATGGGATGATGACTGGGAGGATTATATGAGATAAGGCATGTAAAGCCTGGCATGCACAGAGCATTTAAGAAAGGTTGGCTGTTATTGTTATTATTATCCACAATTATTTCCTAAGGCAATCTTCCTAAAAGTGGAATTGCTGCGTCAGAAAGGGGTGCGATCTTCCTCAGTTTTACATGTTGCCAAATTGTGTTCTGGAAAGGCTGCACCAGTTTGCTCTCCCACCAGTGAATGACGGTGCCTGTTTTCTCCACACCCTCACCAACACTAGGAATTATCGTGTATTTAATCTCTGCCAATTAGCTAGGCAAAAGATGATGCCTCTTTGTTGTTTGATTTGCATTTTTTGATTCCCCCTGGTGAAGCTGACCGCTTTTCCTGAGTGTACTGGCTCATTGTATTTCTTCTCTGTGAATTGCCTGTTCTTGTCCGTACTTTGTTTTTCTATCGGGTGCTCATCTTCTTACTAATCTGTGAGAGTTCTTTATAAATATTAAGGCTATTCATCTTTTGCTACAATATTTTCCTCTAATTGCCTGCTCCTTACATTTTAAAATGCTAGTTTATTGTTTTGGGTTTTGTTTTTGTTTGAGGTTTTGTGTGTTTTTTGTGTGTGTGTTTCAATCTGTGGGACTTTCTGGAACTTCATTATTCTAATGTGACTGAAGCCCTGCCTCAGCACCCATCCCCCTTGCCTACACCCCAGCATCCTCCTACTGCTTGCTCTGGGGACCCCAGTCACTCTTTATCAATAATTGTCAACCCTAGATACTAATGAGAACCAAATGGTAGTAGTAGTAGTGAAAGTCGCTCAGTCATGTTCGACTCTCTGCGACCCCATGGACTCTACAGTCCATGGGATTCTCCAGGCCAGGACACTGGAGTGGGCAGCCTTTCCCTTCTCCAGGGGATCTTCCCAACCCAGGGATCGAACCCAGGTCTCCCGCATTGCAGGTGGATTCTTTACCAGCTGAGCTCCAAGGGAAGTCCGAGAATACTGATGTGGGTAGCCTATCCCTTCTCCAGCAGATCTTCTCAACCAAGGAATCGAACCGGTGTTTCCTGCATTGCAGGCGGATTCTTTACTAACTGAGCTATCAAGAACCAAATAGGAAGCTTTAAAAAGTATGCTGGTGCCTGGGACGTTTTCCTGGACATTCTGAAGCAGGGCCTGTGAGAGGGGGTCCAGGTATGCAGGTTTAAAAGTACATAATAAATATGTAACATACTCTAAGCAAAAGCACATAAATGTGGAGCTCAGTGTCTGCCTGCAAGATGAACACATCTTTACCGGTGGCTTGACTCCAAGGTTGGTTTGGCAGCTAGTGATCTAACCTCTTGGTCACCTGGTAACCTGGTCACCTACAACTAGGCTCCACCCCCTCCTCATGAACTGAGGACACAGAGAGCTCTTCTCAGGTTCTAAGGTGCCTCCTTTCCTTGCCTGGAGAGTGTTGATATTCCCTGCAGTTCTGAGACGAGGGAACCCCCTGACCCTGCCGTCCTGACCCAGGCCCCCTTCCTCCGAGTGAGCCAGGGTGGGGATGGGGGATAATCTGGTGGGAAGAGGCGGTGCTTCCTGACAGGAGTCCTGGTGCAGTACTGTGCCCTGAGCCCGTGCCTACTGTTTCACAGTGGCAGTGATGGTGGCACAGAGACTGATCCAGAGACAGCAGGCATGACCCCAATTCAGAGGACCCAGGGATCAGGGGGCTTCAAGGTTGTTCCCTGCCACCATGGGAAACCCAGGACGGCATTTCAGATCGTAAGGAGCCACCCCATCTAGTGAAACCCTTCTGTCATTCAGCTACTTCTTGACAGTCTTCTTACTTCAGAACAACCTCATCTGGTTCGCTTGTTCCCCATTCATTCATTCACCCTATTACATGCCAGGCACTTCCTGGGTCCTGAGTGTATAGTAGTGAACAAGGCAGATAAACTTCCTGCTCTTAGGGAGCCTGCATTAGAGGGAGGAGAATATATAATAGCAAACAATCTCAGGAAACATGAGGCCAGAAGGAGCTCCCAGATACAGGCCTTGAGGGGGGAATGAGCTTAGTGAATTTAAGGGATAATAGAGGCCTAGGTGGCTAAAAGATTCTGGAAGACAGGGGAGCCTTGAGAGTAGGCCTGGTGACTGACACGAAACTGTGTGAGTGAGGATGAGAAGTCTGAGTTTGTTTTGCCTCCCCACCCCCGACTTCCTATGTGCCTACTAGAAAATTTTAAATTACCTATGTAGATCATATTATATTCCTATTAGCACTGTTCTAAAGAATGACAAAATAAAAACAAGCACACATTTGAATCATGCTGTGTTCTTTATGAAGAATCTTCTTTTATGCCTCTTAGCGATTCCCCACAAGCATCTTCTGAAATACTGAAAACTATGTCTCCTGCTCTAGCAGAGTCCAGTCCTGGTCCCTGTTCTCAGACATCTTAGTTCACGACTCTTTGAAAGTCAAGGATGGGTGTTTTGAAAGGAAGAGGACTGTAAGAACAGGCTGTACTTTTTTGCTTCAGGCAAGTCCCTTGGAGAGCCCGGCCGCACTGGAAACAATGCCCAGGGGACCCCTGCACCCTCACTCCTGGGCCTGGAGCCCTGTCAGACTTTCTGCCACGAGGAGTGTGGACAACCTGGCCAATACGGCCCTGGAGCTTTGTAGATGTGATGGAAGGTATCAGAACTTACAGGCTGAGGAACGATATGGTCTTACTTTCCTTTCTGCATTTCAAGCTTGTTCTAATCCTGAGCTCCCATTGCTTCTCCCACTGCATCCCATGGATTCAGTACCAGATGCTGGGGACACCTGGGACAAGGCTAAGAGGCTGTGGACACAGCAGATCTTTGAAGGGCTGAAGATGGAACTTACGGGGCATCAGACATGAGGGGGCCAGCTCCAGCCTTGGCCTGGGCACCCTCTCTGAGTGGGGTCTGGCATTGTTTGGATGTCTTTTATGGCCCAGAGCCCAGAGGGCAATGCTAGTTTGTGGTATGGGGACCATTGCACTGTGCCCCTACAGTGTCTTGGGGTGAGAGCGGAACCAAGCAAAGAAACAGACTTCCTGGGGTGGATTGGATCTGTCAGGACAAAAGCTGAGGCAACCCAACTGCGTTCATGGAGTGCTGTGTGCCAGACAGAATTGACCTAGCCTCTTGTGGAGTAACCACTCCTACCCATCAAGGAGTTTAGCTTTCCCTCCCTGGTACTGTTTTGTTACATAAGAAATACATTTTTGTTGTAGAAAAATTATACAATACAAGGAAAAAGAAAAGCACATTTAGATCCATTCAGTTACCATCAGAGAGAAAACCACTGACAACATTTTCAAATACCTCCTGCAAGATTTTTCTCTTGAAAACATTTTATATCCTAGTTTTCTTGGTTAGCATATTATAAATCCCCAAATCTCAAAATACAGATCTAAATTATTTTTAAGGCTCCATAATATTTCATTGTTCAGATGAATCTGTTTGTCTCCAACGTTCTGCTGATATTAACAATACTGTCATAAACTTCTCTATAAATTCAGCTTTGCGGTCAAAGGGAGGGGGTGTCACAGTCCTGAGAGTCTGAATATTTCCCCACAAAGAGAGCGGATCCTCAAAGGCCCAGCACGCAGGAAAGTGGACAGATGAGAGGCATTAGGTAGAACAAGAGGAAAATCTGTGCTCAAAAGAAGGGAATGGAGATTCCCCACACCCTGCTTCCCCAGAGCTGTGCCTTCCCCACGGGGGAGAAGCGGGCAGCATGCTGATGGTCCTTGGGTGTTGGTCAGCCTGCCCTTCATGCCCCTAATGTCTCCTCTGCAGACCAAGCCCTGAGCGCCCATCCTCCTTGAGGGTTTACTTTGTTCACTTCCTAGTCCTGCCACTTACGGACCACCTAAACAGCAGGATTTGGGCTTCCCAGGTGGCTCAGTGGTAAAGAATCTGCCTGTTAATACAGGAGACACTGGTTTGATCCCTGAGTCAAGAAGATCCCCTGCAGAAGGGCATGGCAACCCACTTCAGTATTTTTGCCTGGAGAATCCCATGGACAGAGGACCCTGGCAGGCTACAGTCAATGGGATGGAAAGAGTCAGATACAGTTGAGCTACTGAACAACAACCAAACAGCAGGACTAGGGCTCTCAGGGCGTAGGGGTACGGGGAGAGCTCCTCTGGCAGTTTTCTAACAAGAGGAAAGTCTCTCAAGAATGACCCATGGGTGTATAAGTCACTTCAGTTGTGTATGACTCTTTGCGACCCTGTGGACTGTAGCCTGCCAGTCCTTTGTCCATGGGATTCTCCAGGCAAGAATTTTGGAGTGGGTTGCCACGCCCTTCTCCAGGGGATCTTTCTGACCCAGGGATCTAACTCATGTCTCCTGCATTGGCAGGCTGGTTCTTTACCACTAGCGCCACCTGGAAAGCCTCAGGTCTCTACAAAAAGACCTCCCTTGAGGAGGGGTCCTGTAAAACCTTCAGGCACAGCTCAGTTGCCACAGTTGGGCCATAGTTATCTGGGGGCTTCTGCTTTCTCATAACCTGATGCCAAGCCAGGCATCTGGCCCACATCTGTGTGACAGGGAGTCCCCAGAAAGAATCTCCCTGAAGATAACAACATCAGTAAGGACTACCAGGGGTGCTCCTTTCCCACATCCCAGCCCCGAGGCCAGGTGGGACCGCTGCTGCCAGCAGCTTGACCTCATTCCTCTCAGCAGTGGGCGGTGGGTGCGGAGCCTGCAGAGATCTGAGAGCAAGACAGACGCCCGGGACAGGGCCAGGCAGCCCAGCCAGGAGGACCTGGCCCGGCTTTCCTCCTGACAACCAGGGGGCAGGGGCAGCAGGCTCTTAAAAGGGTTAATGATCCTCACCTCATGACTAAGGCTGAGCAGTCCCCTTTGCGGGGCAACACCTAGAGACAATGCGGCCAGCCTGCCTGGCATCAAAGTCTCCCACTGGCCTGCTGCTGGCGGACTGTGGGCCAGCCCCCTCCCCACCCCTCTCCCACCCAAAGAGTGACTGCAACCTACGGGAGGTTAATTACAGACTCCAAGTTCAAATGAGGAAGAAAGAAGAAACAACAACAACTGAAAACACAGCCGGTTTAAGGGGGCGCGGAGCGCCTGCCCTGAAACAGGCCGTCAGGTGTGTCTCCCCGGGGCTGGCGGCAGAGCCATTTGGTGCCCACAGGCCAGGCTTCACAAGGGGAATGCGACTCGCTGGGCCTCTTGGCTTTCCCTGAGCCATCTTTCCTCAGCCAACCACGCCCAGCCTGGTACCTGGGCTTGGCTTGTCCTCTTCTCACACCATTCAGCAAATGTCCACCTCAGTCCCTGTGATGTACCAGGCACCTACCAGCCATCAGGGACATGGTGCTGAGCAAGGGAACGTGGCCGCTGCTGTCGGGCACCACTGAAGCTGGAGGGGGGCAGAGCCTCCCTGGGTGCGCCCGTGAAAGCCAGACCAGACCCAATGGGCTGTTATCCAGGGGCCTGGCACCTCAGCTATAAAGCGAAGAAGAGGGGCCAGGGCTGGCTGGGGATGGCGCTAGAGCAGGGAGGCAGAGGCTGGTCCATGAGTGAGGGTAAGAAGAAGGGGAGGGCATGAGGCTTGGCAGTTCTAAGACCAGCAGGATGGTTCCTGCCTGAAAGCCTCCTCTGCCCATACAGAAGTGCCCACCCACTGATGCCCAACCTGACAGTGTGGCGGCAGGGTGAGAACAGGCCCGGCCCGACCCCCAGGGCCAACACTGTGTCCATCCCATCCGCCAGCCTCCTCTGCCAGAAGCCTGGCAGCCTCACAGGAACGCCACCTCCTGGGGACCCTCCCAAGACAGGGATGCCTAGCCCTGGGAGGCAGGAGGGTATACCCTGAGGTTCCTCACCTAGACCCAGGGCTGAGACATGGAGACACGAGCAGCAGAGATGGAGGGCTGCGGGGGACGTCCCCTGTGTCGGGGGAGACTGCACACGTTCACACAACAGAGGCACCACTTCCTGGGGCTGTATACAGCTACCCAGCGTGGATGTACAGAGTCCCTGGTTCTTACCTGTGCTTGGGGTACAGGCCAGACACCTAGAGTTGGCACAGAGAAGGCCATGCTAACAGAGGAGAGAGTGGTAACCCAAGACACCACACATCTCCCAATTTTCCAGCTGTCTGCCTGTAAGTAAGTAGTTTAGCCTTTCTGGGTCTCAGTTAACTCATCTATAAACCACACTCTGCCTGTTTTAGAGGCTGGGGTAAGAGAACGTTCTCTATGCTGCTGTTGCTAAGTCGCTTCAGTCGTGTCTGACTCTGTGCGACCCCATAGATAGCAGCCCACCAGGCTCCCCTGTCCCTGGGATTCTCCATGCAAGAATACTTGAGCGGTTTGCCATTTCCTTCTCCAGTGCACGAAAGTGAAAAGTGAAAGTGAAGTCGCTCAGTTGTGTTCGACTCTTCGCGACTGCAGCCTACCAGGCTCCTCCATCCATGAGATTTCCCAGGCAAGAGTACTGGAGTGGGTTGCCATTGCTTTCTCCGAACGCTGTCTGTGGAGGGATAGAAGAGACTACCATCTCTCTGGCTTCTGGAGGCAGAGGGAGGGACAAAGCAGAGATGACAGTCTGGGGAGGCCTTTACCAATTGCCCAACTCTGTTTAATCTCCTCACTGGAAAAGTGAGGGGCCCTGGCCTCAGAGAACCCTCTGGAGAAGGCCTGCTGCTAAGGGACTAGGCCATCCCTTGCTCGAGGAAGCCAGAGAAAGAAAGAGAGAGAGAAAGAGAGCTGAGAAAGGGATCCTGGAGCCTTGTTCCCCTCTGGGACAGGTCTGCACTTCCCACCTCATCAGCCTGGCTGGAGAAAGTTGTTCCTGAGGCTCCAAGTCAGGGGAAAATGAAGTGGGGGTGGAGAAAGGGGAGTTACTTTACACACCAGACAAGACTGGCTTCTCAAATTGGGTTGCAATGCAAAGCCGCATGATGACCTCAGGGCCTCTTTCTCAAGGGTTTGCCAAGCTCATTAGTAAGGACAAGCAGCATCTTTGTATTAAAACAAACAGACCTATGATGGAGTACAATGTCAAGTTCATGTGGAACCTTAAGATAAAATAAAAATACAGGAAATCAGAGCAATGCTGGGGTTTGGGGAAAGGTCTTAGTTAGCCTTATACAGGTAAAGCCTGTGTGTGCCCCAAATGCAGGTGCCTCAGTGGGTGTGGGGGGCCCATGTTGCCAAAGGCCTGGCCACCCTCCCCGCAAGTTATCCTTGGAGAGTCTTGGCCTCTGGAGTCTGGGAGAGCTAAGATGCAGTCCTTGTGGTCCAGATTAGTGAGACAGAGTGGGACTGGAAAGAACTTACCCTAAAACAAATGCTGCCTAGATCTTCAGTCACTAGCTTATGCACAGCGTGTGGAAAACCAGTTTCTCCATTTTTTTTTTTCTCCAGAGACTGTTCTTTATCCTAGGTTCCCTCTTTCAATCACCTTGTCCTCTGTGACAACTCTGTGTTTCTCTTGACCTTCCCCACTGGTGGAGACCAATCACCTTCCACCAAACCTCACACTCATAACCCTCCATTGTCTGGGGTTCAGGTTACGCTGCTCCTCAGCCCCCACCACCACTCCACTAGCAGTGGACACGGGGAAGATTCACCTCTGCGTGCCTCTCCAACATTCAGAAACCTTCTTTGGCTTCTTGATGTCTGTAGAAGGGAGCTGCTGGTCTGCCTTGGCTGGAAGCCAGGGCCTTCAGAGGGAGCTTGCTCAGTCAGTGAATGGACCCCTTCCCATACACCTCTGTGCTTCCCCCAACCCATCCCTGTAGGAATTGTATATTCCAGGCTGATTCCCAAAAGAACTTGCTCTGTATTCTGCCTGCCCCCACGCCCTCTGTGCATGCCCCCCGACCAAGTCCTTCCCCACAGAAGAACAGTTGAGAGTGTCAGAGGCTGGGGATCAGACTGGTCTCAGCTTACATTCTGGCCTGCCCAGTGTCCTGTATAACTAGACAAGTTACTTAACCTCTCTGAGACTTTAGTTCCTTGTCTGTAAAATAAGAGATAATTCACCCACCTCTTAAGATTGTGGTGTGAATTGAATGGGGATAATGAATGTCAAGAACTTAGCACAGTGCCTGGAAAAGAGAGACAGCTCAACAACTGGTGGTTCTTCTTAATCTAAATCCCTTGAGATCACCTCAGATGCCACCGCCTTCTCTAATCCACCCAGCCAGGCGCAGCCTCCACCTCGCACAGACTCTCTGCCCTACAGGGTGGCTTTCTGCCTTGGAGGAACCTGGGTTCTTATCTTTCTAGACTATGGGGCCCTTGGGGAGGGGACATGTGGAAACATAGCTAGATTCCTGGTGTCTGGCACCAAGCAGGCACTCGCTCACTGATCACTGGCCCAACAGATGAATTAATGATGTAAGGCTGGGCTGTGACAGATGAGGAGGCCTCACAGTGGTCCAGATCAAGACTGCTGCCAGCACTTGGGAGGGTAGAGTCCTTTGATGGCTAATCCCAGGGCCCTTTCCCACCCAATGCTCCTCCACAACTCGGTCCTTGCCTTCCCGCCCCTCGGCCAAACAGGGATCTGCCCTAGGACCACAGAGCAGATGGTGCAATCGAGGCCTCCCTGAAAGACTATGCACTCAGCCTGCCAGGCTGCTTGAGTGCTGAGGGGCTCGTGGCCATGGGGAGGGGGCTCAGTCAGGGCAGCCTCTTCCCATAAGACTGCGCCTTCTTAAATCGGAGAAGGTGCCAGAGGTGTGCATGTACAGGGGTGAAAGAGCTTGTTAACAGCCTCCTTCATGGGTTCACTCAACCATGTACCAGGTATTCACTTCAGGAGCTGAGGGTCATGTAACACAGTCTCCCTGGTGGGGATTCTGGCTGAGTGGGGGCACTGTGGTGGGAGGGGCATTGGGGGCATGGGGACACAGACATACACCTCCCTCTTCACCCTGAGGGCCAGGAAAGGCTCTGCAGAGGAAACAAAGCCTGTGCTGGGCCTGAAGGGCAACTGAGAGGAAGGAGACAGTGTTCCAGGCAAATGGTTCAAATGCTGGCCAGGGCAGCAGACCACGTGGCCCTCGGGGAACTGAGACATGAGGCATGGTGGGCGGGAGAAGGGGTTGCGTCTTAGGAGCTGTTGTTCTTTCTCTGGCCTGTCTGTGTCTGTGCTCAGTTGCTCAGTTGTGTCCAACTTGTTGTGATCCCATGGACTGTAGCCTTCTAGGATCCTTTGTCCATGGGATTCTCCAGGCAAGAATACTGGAGTGGATTGCCATGTCCTCCTCCAGGGGATCTTCCCATCCCAGAGATCGAAACCAGGTCTCCTGAATTGCAGGCAGATTCTTTACCATCTGAGCCAACAAGGAAGTTCTCTGGCCTGGTAGCTGCCAAACTTTTTATCTCATTGGTTTGTGAACTTCTCTGGGCCTCAGTTTCCCCATTTGCACAGGGAAGGGACTAGCCCACAAGCTCAGATCCAGCCTTGCCCAGCTGCACCAGAAGTCACAGACCTCTGGCTAGACCCAAACTCCAGCCAGAATCCTTCTAGAGTGCTGCCAGCTGGTGAGCTGCCCAGAGGCAAAGCCTGCATGCCCTCCACCCACCATCACCATGCCCATGTCCTGACTGATTGGCTGGGAAGTGGAAGGAGCCCTGGGTGTCCCCTCTCCTTGTCACTCCTTCCACAAACTGGTGGTGGCTGACATGCCTCAAGAGCGGCTCAGGGAGACCAGGTCGGTCTCCTGATCAGAACTCTTCGCTCTATGCGGTTTCAGAGAAGTCTGAACTCACCAGCCTGACACTCAGAAAACCTGTTTGACTCTGCAGGTTTCTCTCTCTTACACACCATGTTTAGCAGTGTATCTTTGGGATTGCACTTTATTTCCCAAATACCCTCTGTTGCCCCCTTCTTTAAAATTATTTATTGCTTTGGCTATGCCAGGTCTTAGCTGCGGCATGTGGACTCTAGTTTCCCAACCAGGGATCGAACCCCAGGCCCCTGCCTTAGGAGTTCAGAGTCCTGGACTACCAGGGAAGTCCCTACTGCTCCCTTCTCAGCCCACAAGGATTGTGACGCCATTCCCCATTCCCCTCACAGCCCCCCAGCATGGTGCCTGGCACAGGCGCTGTGGGGCTGGCTCTGGCTTGGGAGGCTGGGCCACAGCTTAACCAGCAGTTCTCATGCTTCAGCATGCATCATAGTCAACCAGAGGGCTTGCTGAAACATACATGCTGGCCCCCATCCCCATGGTTTTTTATTTAGAAGGTCAGGGGGTGGGGCCCAAGAATTTGCATTATTAGCAAGTTCTAAGTTTATGCTTTCCACCAGGTCCCCATGGACAGAGACATTCACCTTTTGCACAAGGGGTGCCAAAAAAATAAAAAGGACCTGAAAACTGCCCAGACTGATGCTAGATCCCACTGGGCTCTCCGGATCCCGAGCTTGGTTTCTGGCTGGACTACTCGACATTAATACCCTCAGGCTTCCCAGGAGCTCCTGACTATTGGTGCTGCTGCAGGGCCCTGGGCTGCCCTTTGGGTCAGTACTCCCCTGTTCCTGCTCACACCTTGCTGCCATAGTCACACTGCAAGCTTTCTGTGAAGGCAGGGACTCAACCTGCTCATCTCTGCATCCTTCAACCCCGCCCCAGAACCCAGGAAGTAAATATTTGACCAGCTGTTTGATAGGAAGGACCTGCTCCAACAAGTAGACCAACAAACAGAGCCACCTATGACCCTTACTGGTTTTTGTTGGGGGCCCAGACTGTGGAAGAGCCCGGAGTCAAGTGTACTATGCATGGCAATGCAGGGCAGGGGGCAGATCTGAGCCTACAATCCCATGCTGCCACTAGGTCATGCTGGGTCACAGGCAAGTCATGGACTCTCACTCTGCCTCAGTTTTTTCATCTGTAAAGTGGGGATGATAAAATAGTACCTAAACTTCAAAGAATCAGGACTGACATGTAGTGAGTGCTCAGTAAATGACAGCTGCCTCTTTTCTTCCTGCTCCTCTCCCACCACCCAGCTGTAAGCAAGTTGGGCATGAAATGTTCCTACCTCTTGGAAGGCCCTTTCTCACCCTGGTGAATTCCGGCTCACCATCCAGGCTCAGCTCAAACATCACTTTCTCTGTAAAGCCCTCCCTACACCCTGCCTCCCTTTCCTCATCATACACCGCATGTATCTCTGGCTTTACACTTGGTTCCAACCACAGGTATTTGTGTAAAGCTCTGTCTGAGCTTCTTGAGGGCAGGGGCTCTGGTTTACTCACACAGGAGGAACTCCGTGAATGTTTGCAGAACTGAACACACTACAGGAATGAAGGCACATGCCATTTGTATAGTTCCCGCATGGCCAGGACCTGGAGGTATTGGCGAATGGATGGGTGGCAGGGCCAGGCCTGGGCTGGAGGAAGACGGGGAGCATATGCTTCACTCGCCTCTGCAAAGTTATAAATGCTGTGCTGCAGGCTCAGACACGGTGGGAAAACATAACGGCCATGGTTCTGATGGGTCCCAGGTTTCAGGTTTTGGCAGTGCTTTGCCAGCATTAAAAAAAACAAGAACAAAACAAATCTCTTCCCAATACCAACTGTCCATCAGACCAGCCTTGTGGGCCTGAATGCAGGACCAGGCGTGGTAGCCCCACTGGAGACCCCACCCCCAAGGCCAGGGCGAAGGCCTGCCCATGCTGGGCCAGCACTTTTTCCTCCATATATCCTCACTCTGACACCACCCTAAGGTCATCCAGCCCTGAAGCACCCAGCACCAAGGGCAGAAGCGGGGATCACTTAGGGATCTTCATCAATATCCAAGTCCAAGGTCTTCTGTTCCCAAGAAGCTGCTGCTGCTTCTCCAGCAACTCACAGAGCACACAGACCAGACGGCCTGAGAGAAAGAAGGGCCCAGCTCACAGTCTCTTAAGGGGGACTCTCCCCTTTGTTTGCAGCCTGAAGCCCTCAGTCCAGTTTTACTTCTGTCCCAGACTGACTGGCCACCTGATTTCCCACCATAGATCACTCCCTGTTTGCTCCCAGCCCCATTGCTGTCCCATCTGGAAAAGCTAGGGCTCTCCATCCCATCGCCCCCATCGCTGGGTGCCTGGGACCTGGGCTGAGGACCGATGAGTCTTGGTGTGTGAACTGCTTTGAGCTCTCAGGATGAAAGCCTGCTGGGCAGTACAAAGTCACTCTCTGCTTGTTGTTCTTGTTCCTAATGAACCCCGAGGTGCCAGGGAGCCAGAGCGGAGCGTGAGGCACAGGCTGAGCCCCAGAGGGCCGGGAGGACAGCTCCAGGTGCCCGGCACAGCGGGGTCAGCCAGGGGCCAAGGCCAGAGGCGGCAGCTGCCAGAAACAACTGCCAGATGTGGCTTAGCCACGTGCACACAGGCAGGCACATGACCACCTCTGACCTGACCCTGGACAGGAGTTTATCCTAGGAGTCTGGGCGCTATCTTCACCAAAGGCAGGAGATGGAAAAGATGAAAGAGAATGATCTTGCAAGGATTTTTTTGCACCCACTCAAATGATCCGTGTCCAGAGTGCTCAGCTAGTGATGCTAATCCACCTTCATACTCCTCTGAAGACCAAAGCCTGCCCCTGCCCTGCTGTGGGCAGACACAGAGTCCAGTTCACACAGGAGCTCCAACAGAGGGATGCTTTCCATCAAACCCTGACTGGCCTTCCAGGGGGCACACGAAAAAGGCCAGTGACTTAGAATCAAATTCCAAAGTCACTCTTCAAAACAACACAGCACTTTCAGGGATTATCAGTTTCTTTGGGGCCAGCTTTCCCTCTCCTCCCATCCTAATCCACAGCTCTCCCCTTCTCGGGATTCTCAGGGACACAGGGCCTGAGGGCTGAGGCTCTGCCCTGGAGAACTTGAGAGCTGAGAGCATAACACATCTTCCGAGGCCCAGAGAGAGCAGCGCCTGGGACACACAGAGGCTGAACCCCAGAGACCGGAGTGAATTTATTATCCACCCCTCCCCACAAACACTGCTGCCATGGCTGGCAAGGCTAACCAGCCACCCCTACCCCAGTCCCTGGGGATCAGGGAAGATGGGAGGTGAGGGGAACCCAGTCCCAGATAGGGACACCAGGCATCGGCCCCACCATCTCTCAATGAGTCATGGAGCAGAGCGCATACCTGCAGTTCAGCCCCGCTCGTGCTCCTGAGTTGAGGCAGAGGAAAAGTCCATTTCCCCACGCTGACCTGGGTCTGTTGAGTACAGGGGAATCCCTTCTGTTATTTGCCAAGGAGCAGATGGGGGCTGCTGGACGTGTGGTCAGGGACAGGGGAGCCAATTAATTAATGTTCCCTCCTTTCCCCCTGCCACTCTCCAGATAGCCTCCCTTGTCTAAGCTGAAGATTTTAATGATAACTTGCTCACACTCTCCATATCTTTACCTCCCAATCTTTCAACCAGATGTGGCCCTGCCCTGCCTAAGACCCCTCTCCAGCTGCCCAGTGTCTGTTTGCTCTGGCGGAGGCGCTCTAAACATGAAAGAGGAGGACCCTGCAGCCTCAGATGAGCCTGGAGGGCAGTTGTGAGGGAGGCGGCCAGCTCTGAACACCACTGTTGACTTAAGCACTCATCCTCTGGGGTTGGAAATTAGACCCCCGCCCTACTCAGTGACATAGCAAGGATTTAAGACTGTTGCTTCTTGCCAACATGGTTTCTTCTGATATCTTGTTTCAGAGCATGACCCTCCCCCAAGATCTCCCTGTTCCAGAGTGTCCTAGGTCTCCAAAATTCCTCTAGCTCAGGCCTTGGGTCTGTTTGGTATCTGCTGACCAGCCAATTTCTTCAAAGAAGCCTTCTGAAGAATTACCACTGGGAAGCAGGAAACAAGAGAAGAAAAGACAGCAGGAGAGATTACAGTTAGACATCAAGAAAGACTTTCTCACGGGAGTAGAGGATGCTGGAAGAGATCATTGAGAGGCTTGCAACATCTCCTGTTGATAGCTCTCTGTCACCTCTGCCCCAATGCTTGGTCCATGCTTGCATGCTCCACACTCTGCAGCTGCTTGGTTTCTGGAACTACTGATTCCCACCTGCTAAAGCCCATGTGGCTTGCTACCAGCTCAGCTCCTGCAACCCTCACACTGCCCTTATGTAGCCAGCCTTCCAAGGGGCCCACACTAGGATGTGAACGGTAGGTGGGGAGAAGTGGGGTGGCTCAGTGAGTCAAATCCATGAATTCTGATCCTGAAAATAGGCACCCTGAATTCCTTCGGATCTCAGATGGGAGCTCATCCCACACAACATGCACTGAGCTTAAGCTGCCTCACATTAGTACCATTAGGGCAGACCCACAATGTCCATTACCTTACGGAGGACTCCCAGACACAGTTGTCCAGCAGAAATGGGCCAAGAGGCTTTGTTCAAGAGAACACAGACAGGGCTTTAACTTCCCTTAGTTTCTTTGTTCAAGAGAACACAGACAGGGCTTTAACTTCCCTTAGTTTCTTCTCTCTTGGAGAAGGAAATGGCAACCCACTCCAGTGTTCTTGCCTGGAGAATCCCAGGGATGGCAGAGCCTGGTGGGCTGCCGTCTATGGGGTCGCACAGAGTCGAACACGACTGTAGCGACTTAGCAGCAGCAGCAGCAGTTTCTTCTCTCTACTGGGCTGAAGGCAGTATTTAACTCCTAGACTCTTCCCAATAAGAGACCTCAGAAGGTACCTTGCTGCCCCTTCTCCTTCATTACACAGAAATTCAGAAAAGGAAAGTAATTTGGCCAAATTCTCAACCACAGTTGAAGCTTCCCATCTCCCAATCCAGCGCTCTTTTGATGACAGTTTTATGTTGTAGCTCTGGCAGGAACCCAGTGAGGGACAGAGATCCAGTAAAATGGGCATCATGGTTCAGGAATGCTGATTTGAAGCCCAAGACCTTTCTTTGGAACTTACTTTGTGACTCCAACCTCAATAAGCCTCAGTTGCTCCCTCTGTAAAATGGGGCTAGGATCACCCACCCCCAGGCTCATCATGAGGAGTCAATGGAGATGAACCATTTGAATACACCTGGCCTGCTGACTAGTACAACATAGGCATTAATAAAATGCTGGCCTGAAGAACCAAAAATGAAGCGAGAATCCGAGGTTTCCCAACAGCGCCCCAATAATGCAAGCCTAATCCTGGAGGGAAGGATGTGCACACCTTAAGCCCAGCCCTGAGAAGCCCAAGACCAGTCACTGAATGGGCCCCTCCTTCACCCTGCAGCTGCCCAGGGAGGCCACCAACATGGGTCTCAGCACAGGCTCTGCTGAGAGCACCTTCTCACCTCCCAGAAACCAAGGCAGTCACTCTCCTGAAGGCTAAAGGGGCACAACTGCCTGATGCCTGGTCCAAATCTAAAGGAAAATTCCTGTCACAGAAGCAGTGGCTCTCTATTCCCTGGGGCTCTGCCGGACAGGGCATCCCTTCTCAAGAGCTGGCAGGCGCAGCTGCCCCTGCTCCAATGGCTGAGCAGAACTCCTGGAGGTGTGGCACATGGGTGGGAGCTAGCCCTGAGCACACTTTGAGGACGGGAAGGCAGTGACAGCTCCCTGAGCGCTGCAGCCGGGCCAGCCCCGTCAGCGGCTGCCAGTCCGCGGTCTTTCGGCCATCGGCCATCGCTCCCAGCCCCACTTTGCTCGCTGCGGGCTTCTCCCCTGCAGGCCGGTCCGCGCGAGTCGTGCCTCCTTCCCGCCCCCTCCGTCAAGACCCCGCGGCCGGCGGACAGGCGCTCCCAGGCACCGACCGGTTCCGGCGCGCAGTCCCTTGCCTGCCCAGCCGCAGAGACCCGCGTGCACGCGGGCAGGGTGCCTGTCACCTCAGCGGCCGCTCGTCCAGTCCCGGACTCGCGAGTGGCGCTGCGGGCGGGTGAGCGGGCGGCAGGTTTCTCCCAGGGAAATGGGGTGTCTGGGTGCGCCGAGGTAGTGCCCTACCTTCCTCCCCGGGTAGGAGCTCCTGCTTGCGCTCCCGCTTCCTCCCCTCTCGGTGCTTAGGGTCTCGGCCTCGGCCCCTCCTCTTGGACTCCGACATTCTGTCCCGGGTCCCGGCCAGTGGGACCGCTGTGAGGCGTGCGAGGCGCGGGAGGCGGGGACTGCCAGAGCTCTCCGCAGCCGCGCTGCGCCCCCGCCGCCTGCAGCCCCAGCGCCGAGCGCGGCGCCCTTCTTATAGGCGGTCACACCCTCCCGGGGAGGGGAGCGGCGAGCCTTAACTCTTCCCCTCCCGCGCCCAACGCCCTCATCCGCCCCCTCCAACCCGCCCCGGCTGCGGGGGGCTGTAGGCAGTCGGGTCTGGCCCTGGACCCCTCCCGGGGCCCACCGCGGGAGGCAGGACCGGCGCCCAAAGGAAGCACCACGACCTCCTCGCCAGGAGAGAGGGCTGGAGCTGGGCTGGGGGCCTGAGCCAGGACTGAGGAGGGGGAGTAGAGATCCCCCAGCGAGGGCCAGGCTGAGGACAGCATGGGGGTGGGGAGACAGCGAGAGCAGGGCCCAGGAAGGGACCGAAATGAAGCCCGCTGGCCAGCCCCGCGGAGTCGGAAGAGCTCCTGCTTTTTGCAGTCTGTCTCCACTGCTTCAGTGCCCCCCACCGGCCCGCTCTCCCACCCCACCTGAAGGGCAGTTTGCCTGTGCCTCCCCATCACTGAAGGTATGGTTGTAAGCCCCTAGGACACCACCAGAGTAGGGGAAGAC
Organism: Moschus berezovskii; assembly: GCF_049115385.1. Classification (NCBI taxonomy): domain Eukaryota; kingdom Metazoa; phylum Chordata; class Mammalia; order Artiodactyla; family Moschidae; genus Moschus; species Moschus berezovskii. The sequence goes on along the minus strand of NC_142467.1, from coordinate 60,932,308 downwards.
CTTTTATGGAGCTACCATTTGTGCCTGGCTGCAGGGGTCTGTGGCCCAGGGGCAGGCTGCAGTCAGAGAAACCTGGGTGTCCCAGGTGGCTAGTAGCGTCCCCTCCCACACATACTGACAGCCCAGACTGCCGGCACCAGCTGGCTTTTTTTTTCAAGTCCAGAAACAGTGAATTCAGACACTGGAATCCCCACTCCCTGGCAGCACACCTCTCCCAAGCCAAAGTTCGAGAGCTGTCAGAAAGGACAGCGTCCTGCCTCCTGCCTGGGCGTGGTGCTGAAAGGGTTACATAGCAGAGGCTCTCCCTCTTCTGGCTCCCAGAAAGCCTGAGCCTGCGGTTTGCCTCGCTCTGCCTGAGGTGTCCCCTTACAGCCATCCCAACTGGAATCCGAGTCAAAGATCATCTCAGCCAGTCCTCTGCCTCCTCAGGAGAGGGTCCCAAGGCTTCCCTGGACAGTGTCCTCCTTAGGATAGCCTGGAGCAGGCTAGGACTCTGGGTCAAGGCCAGAGACTCTGAGGCTCCAGGGCTGCCTGGGGGCCTGACCAGACCTTGAGGCCAAATGGGGAGGGGGGGCGGCATTGGGGGAGTGGGAGGGGGTGGACATAGAAAGAGAGAAGATGCAGGCAGTGCCCACGCAGATGGCTGATGTCCTAGGGCTCTTGGGAACTCAAGCCTGTCCCATTGGGAGCCAGCTCTGGGAAGACCAAATGTATGAGATCTCCCTCCTTCCACATCCCACCTGAGGTTCAGGGAACACTCACTTCAATTCAGGGAGAACTGCTCTCTGAGACGTGGGCAGCCTGGGGTTTGGGGCAGAGCCAGAGTCCAGGTCTCACTCCTGCTCTAAACCCCGACCCATTCATTCAGCTTCCAAGGTGGCATTTACACCCATCCCTCCCCAGCCACCTGGTTACTGACTCAGTTTACTCTCTCCTCCTGTCCCACAGACTCTGGTCTCTTTTCTCGAAGTCTTGCTCTTTCAGTTCTGACCTCGTCAAGGCCATCAGAGTGAGCCTGCTAAAACACAAACCAGATCACTTCGCTTTCTATTGCCTCTGGGTTAAACCTAAGCTCGTGATTGATATACAAAGCCCAATTCCATTGGGCCACAGCTCAAAGCCTTCTAGCCTCTAATCCTGCACCCCAGCCACATTTACTTACAAGTCAAACACACCATATTGTCTCCTCTCCATATCTTTGCATGGACTAATCTCTCTTCCAAGAATGGCCTTCCCCCCTTCCTCCCTGCCTGCCCTGGCCTGGCCAACCCCTCTATTCAATCATTTAGCAAATATGTAGTAAGGCTTATTGTGTTTCAGGCCCAGGGTGATGTGCTGGAGATTGGCTGTGAGCAAACCAAACATGGGCCTACCTACATGAAGATTACAGTCTTGGTGAGGATGGACAAACAACTAATTACACAAATAATGAATTAATTAAAATTTGTGTTAAATACTGAGGAGCCACTGGGTCAACAAATATTTCTACATGTTGACCTACTGGTTGATAGAGGAAACAGATTGTAGTGAGGGAAGTCTTTCCCTAGGAAATATTTAAACTGGGATTCAAGGAATGAGTGGAGTTGGCTGGACTAAAGGGAGGTGGGAAAGAGCATTCCTGGCAGAAGCAGCAGTACATCCACTGGTTGTGGGGCAGGAAGGAGCTTTTGTACCTTTGCGAAACCAAGAGACAGTCAGTGTGCTGACAGGTGTGTATGAGCATGTGTATGGTTGTACGCGTTGGAGTGTGTGCATAGGGTGTGTGTATCTGCACGAAAGGCAAGTGTGTGTGTACACAGGGAGTGTGGGGGTGACACATGTGTAGAAGGAGCCTGGGGAGGAGGCAAGCAGGGGTCAGATCGAACAGGGTACTGCAGACCCAGTAATGGCACCAGGGTTTATTCTAAGAGCAATGGTCCGTTTCCGAAAGTTTGTAAGCACAGTTTGTGAGGGGTGGGAGAGGGCAGTCATTCGATTCTCTGCTTCCTAGTGCTTTCTGTGTATCTCTGGAAGAGCACATCACTTTGTATTGTTTTCAGTTTCTACCTGTCTCCCCAGCTAGAGTTGGGCTCCTTTAGGGCTGCAAGCCCAGGACCTAGTCCATGGGAAGAGGTGGGTGCCTCCCTGGGGGTCAGATGAGTGACCCCCTCCCATTAGTGAACAAAGGCCAAAGGCAGCAGCAAGACAATGTGCCTCCAAGTGGGAGCCTGCAGCCAGAGCTCTCATGGCTCGGTATGGATGCGTGACAGAGTCAGCAATGCCACGGCAACGGCAAGAGGCATGAGCACTCTTCACAGGCTGGGGTATCCATGTGTGCTGCTGAGGGAAGTGGGGTTTGAAGAAGGTCTTCCAAGGTGGGGAGATTTCAATGGGCTGCAGGTAAGGGGTTCCAATGGGTGAGATATGGCAAAGACTTAAGGGAAGCAGTCTCCAGGCACCGTGACCAGACCAGGTTGATGTGAGCTACGAGTCATGAATACAGCAAACACCGGGCACCTAGTGTACACCAGAGCTCACAGCGTTATGCACGTTATTTCTTGTAATCTCCACCACGCTCCCAGTGAGGTAGGTTCAGTCATTATCCCTGCTTTACAGTAGACAGAACAAAGACCAGGAATGATGAGATTACTCATTCCAAGTCATGTGACTGGGACGCTGCACAGCAAGGACTCAGAGCCCCTTTCATAGGGGCTTGTGCTCCTCCCCATTCCACTACCCTGCTTGTGCGCTCAGGCCAGAGATGCGCCCTGACTGCCGGACTGAAGTTTTTGTAAAGAAGAGAGGAATTCACTGACAAAGAAAATTTTTTTGAGATAATGTGAATTAGAGAAATTAATCTGAATGGAGTGTGCAGGATGGATGGACAGGGGAAGGGAATGGAGACAAGGGAACCTGTTAAGCAGGTCAACCATTAACTACCTTTATTATATAGAGCCAGCTAGACCAACGGAGAAGGCAATGGCAAGCCACTCCAGTACTATTGCCTAGAAAATCCCATGGATGGAGGAGCCTGGTAGGCTGCAGTCTGTGGGGTCGCTAAGGGTCGGACACGACTGAGCGACTTCACTTTCACTTTTCACTTTCACACATTGGAGAAGGAAATGGCAACCCACTCCAGTGTTCTTGCCTGGAGAATCCCAGGGACAGGGGAGCCTGGTGGGCTTCCGTCTATGGGGTCACACAGAGTCGGACACGACTGAAGTGACTTAGCAGCAGCAGCAGCAGCTAGACTAAGTGTCAGGCTCTAAATATTGTGAGGGTTAGGTAAGGGGTGGGCTTCCCTGGTGGCTCAGAGGTTAGAGCATCTGCCTCCAATGCGGGAGACCCGGGTTCGATCCCTGGGTTGGGAAGATCCCCTGGAGAAGGAAACGGTAACCCACTCCAGTATTCTTGCCTGGAGAATCCCATGGACGGAGAAGCCTGGTAGGCTACAGACCACGGGGTCGCAAAGAGTCGGACACGACTGAGCGACGGAACGGAACGGAGGTAAGGGGTGGGGGGCTTGACCCAGGGGGCAAAGGCAGTGAAAGGAGCAGTAGTAAGAATAGCTAAATTTACAGTACCAACTCACTTAATCCTTCACAACAACACTATGAAGTAAGTCTACCATTATCTCCATTTTGCAGAGGAACACCACTCCCCGCCACCTTCATCTGGACCAGGGCTCCTGCCAGGAGCCTGAACATGACCCTGGGAGCCAGACCTGTTGCCATGGGAACTCCTTCCTCTTACCACAGGTTGTGCAATGCCCAGTACAACCTCATGTGGGAGCGAGCCGAACCTGGGGATGGGCCGAGAGACCAATCACCCAGCGAAGAAGCCTTTCCCCCACCCTGGTTTCACAATGGGACACTAATAGTAACATAACAAGTTAATTCAATTCCTTTAAGGAGCAACAACACAATGTTTAACTGGCTTACAAACTTTTTTTTTCTTTTTAACATTTTCCCCTCCACTTTGAGGCTGTGCCATGGGCAAACTTTGAAGTTCAGCAAAGTTTAGACTTGTTTGAGTCATGTGCAAAAATGCCTTTGAGTGAAAAGGGGGGAAAAATACTACCCCTTCCTCCACCTGAGACTTTGGGGCTCCAAAAGGATTACCGGTAGCGTTCTCTTGAAGCGGGGTCTCAGTGGGGACTGAGACCCCTCCCCTTGGACTCAATGCTTGGCAGGTTGTCCAGTGATCTCAGGCCATGGAGAGCCTGCTGCACTTCCTTAAGGCCACCTCCAGCCCTAGAAAGGGCGCCCCTGAGCCAGCCCTGAGCTTGCATGGGAGTTAAAAGTCCTTGGAGAAGATGAAGCTACCCTTACTCTCAGCCACCCCTATGTTAGTGCCTCAAAGTCACGAGGCTCCTCTCACTCACTCCCCACCCAGTGAGGCTGCCAGAGGAGGAAACAGATCAATATGCCACTCCCTGCAGGACCGGAGAGTTTCCCAGTCACCCGGGAGGCGAGCCCGTTACCCCATGACTTTGAGAGACAGTGGGATCCTGACTGGAGCCAGGTGTGCCCTGAGGAATGCCGGGGACCCAGTCCCAGCCCACCAAGCCCAGTGAGTGCCTCTCTCAGAAGCTGCACTGGGCCTGCAGCTTCAGCATCTCTGTAAACCACAACCGATTTCTTCTCTCACATACAAGCTCACTCATGCCTCCACCTCTCTAACAGCCTGCAGAGAACTAGGCAGCCAAAGAGAAGAGCTTCATGGTCTGGACAAAAGGGCCTGGGTCAGAGGTTAGGACACCTGAACTTGGGCTCAGTTTTGCCCCGAGATTAGGTTCCTCTAAGCAGGTCAGTTTCCAGATCACCAGGGACTCAGGCTACAAAATGGGAAGAAGTGCCCCCAGATCTCACCACCATACCCCTACTCCCAGTCTGGGAAAACCACTAGAACCTGGGAGATGGAGGGATTAAGAGACCCAAGAAAAGTGCAGAAAAGCACTCCATTGCCAGGTAAGAATGCCTCTGGAGCCATACACATACAGGGTTTACAGCCCTGTAAACCCTGGCTATTCCCCTCTGAATTGTGCCTGCCCACTCAGCACACTGGGGCTTCCCTGGTGGCTCAGTGGTAAAGAATCCACCTGCCAATGCAGGAGATATGAGTTTGACCTCTGGGTTGGGAAGATCCCCTGGAGTAGGAAATGGCAACCCACTCAAGTATTCTTGTCTGGAAAAGCCCATGGGCAGAGAAGCCAGGCAGGCCAGAGTCCATGGGGTCGCAAAGAGTTGGACACAATTTAGTGACTAAACCACAACTCAGCACACACACTTAGATCTACACCGATGTACATGAGCTCTTCTGAGCCCCAGTACTGCAGAGAGATTGAAATCAGTCTTCAATCCCACCCAGGCTCCAAACCAGTCCTCTTACACTGTGATGTTCTGAACAAGAGTTGGTTTCTGCTCAGAAAAAAAAAAAAAGGCCCACAGGCCTTTCTCACAGAGATTCTACTAAGTGGATGAGGAAATTCATTTCTGACCTAGAAATGAGGACATTTGTAAAGGGCCCAGCCTTTCCACAGCTCCTGAGGCTCAAAGGCCGGCGCCAATGGTGCCAAGGTACAAGGCCACGCCTCCCATCATGCCCTTGTGACCTGTCCCCTTGCCCTCAGCCCCTGGGGGGACCACAGGTCAGCTGTTCCAGAGCCTGAGCTGGGCCTGGCTGTGGCGGCTTCTGGGTGGGTACCTCTGCTTCTACTCCCATCATTTAGAAGCCGCTTCCTGCCTCAGCCCACCCAGTCCCAAAGCCAGGAGAGAGTTCATGCTCCCTGCCCAGGAGTTCATCCTTCCTTTCAACCCCTCTTGAGAGAGGAGGCAGAAGGAAAGGGGCAAGCCCAACCCAGGAGGAGTCCCAGGACAAGCTGGGAGGGCCCAGGAGAGGGAAGAAAGCACTGGCCAAAGAGAGGGTGGGGAGACTCCCCTGGCTCCAGGGGCCGGGAGAAGAAAGACGAGGCAGCAATGGGAGAGTAAACCAGGGGAGAGGTGAGGCGACAGGCAGGCCTGGGCAGGGCTCGGAGCAGGATGGAGAGAGGAAGTAAGAAACTGGAGCAGCCCAGTGATGAGGGGGGTAGCGGGGGGAGGGTGACCAAGACGATGAAGAAGCATGGGGCTGCAGGGAGGCCAGCCAGCTGCCACTTCCAGTGTCCCCTGGGGACCTCCTGGGGTGCCCCTGGGCAGGTCTCTTTCCCTCTCTGGCCTGTCTTCCCATCTGGATGGCAGGAGATTGGACTAGATGATCTTGAGAGGTCCCCTGAGTGAGGAACCTAAGGGTTCCATGCTTGCCAGCAAGAGGGGAGTGGCTGGTAGCAGACAGGTGAGTGGCACCAGTCTGATGATAGGGAAGGGAGGTAACTGGTCACAGGCCCTTCTCCCAACTGCACACTGTCCCTCAGCCCTTTCCTTCTGTGTCCTCTTGGCCTGGCAGAAGCCCTGAGTTGTTAACTGTAGCCCCTCCATTCTGCTGTGGAGGGAGTCGTGGGCGAGCACAAAGCCTGGGGTATGGGTATCAGGCCCTACGGCGGGAGGTCGGGAGGTCCTGGATTCCTACTGTCAGCCTCTTCCAGGGCACAGCCTGGGGGCAAATTGCCTGTTTGCCTGGAAACACCTGGGAGACTCTGGTGCTTCATCTCATGTGACCCAGAGCCACACTTCTCCCAGGGGTGAAATGGGGGAGCTTGTCTACCGTTCCCAGGGTGTGTGTGTGGGGGGTGATTCAGTCCTTCCGCTTGCCTCCTTCTTCAAGCTAACTGTGTAATTACACAGCAATAATAATAACTGGCACTTACACACCGAGGCCTGTGAATGTACAAAGTTTATTTATATAATGACATAATGGTTCACCTGCTGGCCTGGGGACTGTGGAGACCATGCACAAGGGCTTAGCTGCTGTCTACACCATCTGGGGGACACGATGACTGTGTGGATCAGCAGCCAATGAGAGTAAGTACTCCCAGAAGTAATTGTCCCGACCCTGCAGATCCTGTTCTGGTGCAGCACGGGTAATGAATGAGGAGCCAGCCTTCTTAGATAGAATAGGTTCACGTGTCTCTGTCTCCTCTGGGAGGTCAGGCTGGAGGAGCCAGAGACTATTCCCAGGCCCTTGAGGACTGAGAGGGCTCATCTAGAAAGTTGCAGTCCCTTTCTAGGTTGAGGGAGACAATCTGAGCCAGGCTAGTAAATTTGGAGAGGCTCCTGGTCACCACCCAAGGAAACAAGAGGCCTTGCCCAATATAGGCATTTATGAGCCTGGAGGCAAAAAATTCTCTTCTCTCTCTTAGCCCTGCCTAACCTAGCCCTGCCCAGCCTAGCTCTGCCACCCCAAACCTAGCTGCTGTTGGGACCACAGCCCAGCCTCCCTGCTCTGGTCTGGGTGCTGTTTTGCATGTCAGATTCAGCCCTCTTGGGGATTCCCAAAGGACAGCTTCACAGATGCTAATTTCACAGTGGCTGTGGTGGGTCTCAAGGATCCTGAAGACACAACACTGGCCCTGTCCTCTTTCTTCTTCCTATCCCAAATCACCCTTTTCCTTCTCCTCAGAGCCCCTGGTCACAGCTTATGGAAGTCCTCACACTAACCATAAAAACAATGAAAACGTCTAGGCTCTTCTTGACCCTTGGAGCACCCTGTGAATACCATAATTCACTCAGAAGCAAGGTCTACAAATTCCAAGTAGATGCGATGTCAAGAGAAGGCCAGGAAACCTGAGTTCTCTTTTCAGCCTGACCAGTTTTCTTCCTGGTGGCCCCAGGAAAAGTCATATTTACCTTTTGGGCCTCAATGTCTGCTTGTCTGTGGAATGGAAGTCAAAATGCTCTCCAAGGGCCATTCTAGCAATAAACCTTCAGAGAAGAGCTAAGTCTCCAGATATGTTCCCATCCCTGGGAACTTCATTCCTTGTCCCTACAGCAGCCTCCCTCCTATCTTCAGAAGATCAACCATTGGCTGCTGGAAAATTCTACTCTTGTAAGCCCAGCCCATGGGTGTATATAGGGATCCCCATGGGAACCAGTGCGCACCTGCATGGCCTCAGGAGCTCTGAGCACCTGCCCAGGCCATTGCTTGCCGCAGAATTCCTTGCAGTCTTCCTAAGACTGCAGACCACAGCACTGACTCACCCTCATCCTCCCACCACCACGACAATGACAACCATGAGGAGGAAGGTGTGCTTCAGTAGCCCTCTTGCGCCCATCCTCACCCCCGAATCTGTTTCTGACGGCCTGTCCCAGTCACACCCAGGCTTCTGATAAATCTGACTCCTTCTCCCACCATCTCTGAGGCGGTGGCTTCTGAAAACTGTGGTCAGTGAACTGCCTACCGCAAGCCTTTGTCTAATTACCTACATTGTTCTGGGTTCTGAATGATGTCCAGCCAAGAGCTTCCTTTATGTCATTTTATACACAGTCTGCCCCCCAAATCAGCCCAACAGCACCCACTCAGCCCCTAGTCTCTGGGGTTCACCTTGTGGCCAGTGGCTTCAATAGCTCGGCCGCCTAAGGGGGTCTCCACCAGAGCCTTTGTGTCTCTGCTGCTTTGTGTCTGTCTGCTCCCTGGAGTCAGACATTGCTTGCTCAGCACCTGCTCTGTGGCAGGCACGGTACTGGTCACCACAGGACACAAAGGACCTGGCCTTATGGGTTCGCAGTCTAGAGGGAAGATAACACTTTCACAGACGGACAAAAATCACAGCGTAGGACAGCAGCATGGATAGTCTCCTACGAGAGGATCAGACAAATTCCTGGAATTTCCTTGGGGAAAGTCAGTGTGACTTGGGGTGGTCAGTCTAGGCAGGCACTTCCGATAAAGGAAGGGAAAGATTCCAATTAGTAGAAAGGATTGGAAGTGGGATGTGACCGGGGGATAGGAGGATAGATGTTGATGTATAAAGGAAGCCAGGATACTTCACACCCTCCACCCCTACCTGGGCCCTCTGGCCATTTCCCTGTCCCTACCACTTCAGGATCAGGGACCCCACACATGTGGAGTGGCCTTGAGGCCACTGTGGACCGGGAACTCCATGCCACTTAGAGCTGCCTTCTTCTAGCTGCCTTCCAGGGATCCACAGAGAATGATTCCCCCTCCCCAAAATGCACATGTCCACACGTGCACACCCACCCTAAAGACAACAGCTTGATGAGCGTTTCTGTCAGATCCCCCGGGATCCTCCTGTGGATTCATCCTCATCTCTCTCCCTCATTCACTCCAATCTGTGTATATCATGCCTCGCAGCCTCACCCCTGCTCGCACAGTCCTCCCATCATTACATAACTCTGTTTGGGATTATTTTTGCCCAGAGGTATGAGTTGCATTTCTGCATATTTAAGCTGTCCTTGATTCATTCCTGCCCGTTTCTTAGTTCTGTTTGCCCAGGTGCCCGCCCCACCCACAGGCTCTGAGGCCCCTGGGAACATGCCCACGACGGGCTCAGCTTGCTGCTCAGCGGCTGCTCCACTCCGGCCCATGAGAGCAGACCCCACGACAGAGCCATCCGGGGCAGCACTCAGGTGGGCGCTAGGCCAGGGTAGGTCTTGAAGCTGTTACACCAGTCACAAAGACTCTGATGCCTTTCATTGCTCTCCCTGTCTCCCTCCCAGCGAGCCTTGGTCCTTGTATCTCCTAATGTTTTCCACCCCCATGGGTAGCACTCCCAGTCTCTGGTCCCAGGGCGAGGCCCCAATAACTCAAGGGGAAAGGGACAGTGGGAGGAAAGACAAAATGCTAATTAATGGTTTGTTTCCTATTAGCTTCTCACAAATAGAATGGCTTAATGTAATTACTGAAATGGTTACAAGGGGGCTCTTGTTGCACTGTAAAATAATTATCTGACAATCATTTTATTTTTAAGAGCTCATTACCAAATCGACTGGAACCCGCTCTCCAGCCTTCTCTCTCTTGCTGCGGGATGAGGTGACTGGGTGGGCAATAGGGTGGGGGGACTTTTTGCTCAAGGTCACCAGTTGAGATGAGGATTCAACCCAGCAGTTTCCAGACATTGGGAGCAGCTGATGCCAGCTGAGCTGCCAAGGCTTGTTGGGCTTGGTGATGGCCAGGACCCCCCCAGGTCCTATCCATATGACAGTGACTCCTGCATGCCCCTGATGGCTGGGTCACCAGGGAGGACACTGAACTCCTCAGGAGAGTCTGTCACCTGGAGTTTGCTCCTCACAGGCAAACTTGCCTCCAGACCTGTATCCTATGCTTGGGGGCTCTGCTCCAACGCTCCCTGCATAGTGGCTTTGCTCCTCCCAAATGCCAGGCTGTGCCAATGGATCTGCACATGTCCCTTATAACACTTTGAGTGTCGTTATCTGATTGACAGGCAGCAGAATGACAGCCTAAAAGTTTGTGAAAGGTTATGTGGTGAATTTCAGATGACTGGCCAGTTAAAATGAAAGACTCATAGTAATGTGTGTACTGCAAAGATGTGATGGAAGTATAGGAAAGGCTTTTCTGGAACATGGGACAGCCTGGACAGAGGCACTGAGCAGGAACTGGAAGAATGGGTTCAGAGAATGATGACCATCCCAATGTGGCTGACATCAAAGACACACTTGGGGAATCAGGAGAGAGAAGGCTGGGAAAAGTGGGTGGGGACCAGGCAGCCCAGAGCTATTGGAGAACATGCCAAGGGAATGGGAAAACATAGAGGGTTTCTGGGCAAGGAGGTGACCCAACCTCAGTGCTCCTTTTGGAGGCTCATCTGGTAGCAATGTGCAGGGCAGAATGGAGCAGGAGGAGTCTGGAGGCAGCAGGATGGATCACAGCAGCACTTTTCCAGGATGGATCACAGCAGCACTTTTCCACAATGGGCTGTGGCCACCTGCTACAGCCTCCCTGGGGTGCTTCCTACAAACTGGAGTACTGATCCCATCCAATACATTCTGAATTACAGTCTCGGGGGTGGAGCCAGGCTTGGTATTTGTAGCTATTCTGATGCAGATGGCATATGAAACACACTTGGAGAAAATTGGCCCTAGAGAATCCAGTCACCACTCCACAGTTTGGCATTTAGAGTTTTCTGCAACCTGTCCCCACCACTAATTTTTCTTCCTTACAACTATATTTTTTAAAAGTTAATTGAGGGATTTCCCCATTGGCTCAGTGGTAAAGAATTCACTTGCTAATGCAGGAGACATAGGTTCAAACGCTAGTCTGGGAAGAGTCCACATGCTGAGGAGCAGCTAAGCCCACATGCCACAATGACTAGGCCTGTGCTCCGAGCCTGTGAACTGTAACTACTGAGGCCCGCGTGCTCTGGAGCCCAGGCACTGTGACTGGAGACGGGCCTGTGCAGCAATGAAGATATAGCACAGCCCAAAATAAGGAAATAAACAAATTTTTTAAAAAAGTTAATTGGGACAATTCACATACCATACAAATGACCCATTTAAAGTACAAATTTCACTGTTTGCGGTCGGGGGTGTATATTCACAGAATTCTGTAACCATCAGTACAATTAGTATCAGAGCACTTTCATCACCCCCAAAGAAACCCTGTACTCTTTAGCACCCCTCTTCCCCATCCTCTGAAACCCTCTGAAGCCCAGGCAATCACTGATCAACCTTCTATTCTAGACATTTCATATAAATGGAATAATACAACATGTGGTCTTTTGTAACTGGCTTCTTTCACCTAGTATATTGTTTTTCAAGGCTCATACGTGTTATAGCATGTATCCGTACTTCATTCTTTTTATGATTGAATAATATTCCACTGTATAAATATACTACACTTTTTAATGTATTCATTGATGAAGGAATGATGGTCATTTGGGGTTTTTTCTACTTTCTGGCTATTGTGAATAGTATTTCTATGAACATTTGTGTATATGCTTTTGTGTGAATGTATGTTTTAATTTCTCTTGGGTATATACGTATCTGGGAGTGGGACTGCTGGGACATGTGGTAGCTCTGTCTAACCTTTTGAGTAAATACCAGACTGTTTTCCAAAGCATCTTTACCATTATACATGCTCACCAGCATTTATGAAATTTCCAATTTCTCTATCTTTGTCAACACTTGCTATTATCTGACTTTTTGATGTTAGCTGTCCTAGTAGGTGTGAAGCTCTATTATTTTTTTTAAAGTAGCTTCATTGAGATATAATTCATATATCTTACAACTCACCTACTTATACATTTCAATGGGAACATTACATTATTTCATTGCGGTTTTTATTTGCATTTCCCTGATGCATAACGGGGGCTTCCCTGGTGGCTCAGAAGGTAAAGCGTCTGCCTACAATGTGGGAGACCTGGTACTGAGCATCTTTTCTGGTGCTTATTGGCCATTTGTTTAACTTCTTTGGAGAAATGTCTATTCAGATTCTGTGCTCATTTTTAATTGGGTCATTTATCTTTTTATAATTGAGTTGTAAGAGTTCTTTATATATTACAGATATGCATCCCTTATCAGATACATGACTTGCAAAAATTTTCTCCTAACAGTGGGTTGTCTTTCACTTTCTTGATGGTGTCTTTGAAGTACAAAGTTGTAATTTTGATGAATTCCAATGTATCATTTTTTTCTTTGGTTGCTTGTGCTTTAGGTACCCCCCCTTTAAAAAAAAAAAACAACCATTACCTAATTCAAGGTTACAAAGATTTATGCCTATTTTTTCTTGTAAGAGTTTTGTATTTTTAGCTCTTACATTTTTATCTTTGATCCATGCTAATTTTTGTATATAGTATAACGTATTCTCTCCAATTGGAGAAGAAAATGGCAACCTACTCCAGTATTCTTGCCTAGTAAATCCCATGGAGAGAGGAGTTTGGTGGGTCACAGTCCATGGGGTCGCCAAGAGTTGGACATGACCGAGTGACTAAGCACATACATTCTTTCCCATGTGGATAGCCAGTTGTCCCAGTGCCCTTGTTAGAGTGACTATAATTGCATTTTTCATCATTTCCTCTCAGTGATTCTTATGTGGGCTGCATGCAGTCTGAGAACCACTGAATTAAACAATACAGAACTAGGCTAGGCAATGGGTGACAGGGTTTAAACTTTGGTGGTCATATTAAGAACTGAGATAAAAGGATGGATGAGAGATACAAAGATGAAGGAAATGGTAATACAAGGTGACAGAGTGATTGTAGTGACCCACAACAAGCTGAAGATGACAATACTATGATTACACCTTTTCTCTGTACTCTTTTACAGCTTGAAACATGTTCCCACAAACCTTGTTTTATACTGTCCTCTAAGTGAGGTAGAGAGGGCATTACCACCTCCAGAAAACAGGTGAGGAAACTGAGGGTCCAAGATGGGGTTAGTGAGCAGCGAAGACAAACCCCGAGATTATGAACATCAGAGACTATCATGCTGATGGAAGTGGGGAAACAGGGCAAGAGTTGCTTGATCTGCTTCGACAGGCTGGATTTAGTCTGCCAGCAGGACGTGCCTAGCAGACATCCGAAAACGCAGCACCAGAATGGGCTCAAGAGGTCAGCGCTGAAGATAGAGTTTGAGGAGTCACTGTTGAAAAGTCTCGTTTAGCCACTATGGAGAACAGTGTGGAGATTCCTCAAAAAACTGGAAATAGAACTGCCATATGATCCAGCAATCACACTCCTGGGCATACACACCGAGGAAACCAGAATTGAAAGAGACACATGTACTCCAATGTTCATTGCAGCACTGTTTATAATAGCCAGGACATGGAAGCAACCTAGATGTTCATCTGCAGATGAATGGATAAGAAAGCTTTGGTACATATACACAATGGAGTATTTTTCAGCCATCAAAAAGAATGCATTTGAATCAGTTCTAATGAGGTGGATGAAATTGGAGCCTATTATACAGAGTGAAGTAAGCCAGAAAGAAAAACACCAATACAGTATACTAACACATATATATGGAATTTAGAAAGATGGTAACCTTAACCCTGTATACGAGACTGCAAAAGAGACATAGGTATATAGAACAGTCTTTGGGACTCTGCGGGAGAGGGTGAAGGTGGGATGATTTGGGAGAATGGCATTGTAGCATGTATATTATCACATGTGAAATGAATCACCAGTCCAGGTTCGACGTATGATACAGGATGCTTGGGGCTGGTGCACAGGGATGACCTGGAGAGAGGATATGGGGAAGAGGGAGGTGGGAGGGGGGTTCAAGAAAGGGAACACATGTACACCCGGGGTGGATTCATGTCAATGTATGGCAAAACCAACCAATATATTAATGTAAGGTAATTTGCCTCCAATAAAATAAGAAAATAAAAAAAAGAAAAGTATCATTTAAAGAAATAGGGGCAGGCAAGCCTTCTAGGGAAAAAGTGTAGACAGAAAAGAGGAAGCCTGAAGCAGGCACTTGTGAGAAGAGACCTATATTTAGAGGCTGGAAAGAAATCACCAAGGTAAGAGCCCATGAAGGATCAAAACAGTAGATGGGAAAAGAGCGAGGAGAAAGATTTCCTGCGAATAAGAGGATAGCAGGGTGGGTCAACCAGTAGCAAACACTGAATAAATAGCTAGAAGGGAAAAAAGAAAACTTACAAAAGGCAAGTTGGGGAAAGGCTGGAGGGGACTGGAGGAAGTGTCACAGATCATTGTTTTAAAGAGTTGGCCAATGAATCACATACTTCAGTGCTTGATGGGACTGTGTTACTGGAAGGAAATGCTTTGTGAATAATTTTGTAAAGCAAATAATCAGTGTAACCAACCAGTGTCTGTCAGCTTATCTATCTCAGAAAATTTTCACATAAAAGTTTTGCTTAAAGTTAGCTATTTCTGCCTGTGGAAGGGATCACAATGTGTTTCTGAAATGATTACTTTCAGGGGCAGAGGAGCCAGGCCAGGTTTCTACAGGATGAGTACAGATTAAGCAAGCAGTTCTGTATTTCGAGCTTGTATTCAAAGTCATGTACAGGGAAGAGAAATGGCAGGCATGGGGCCACTAACCCTCCCTTCCCCAAACCCCGCTGATCAACGACATGGCCCTGTGTTACTAAGAGCAAGAAGCACTTGCCAGGACCTGGTCCTTATGTTTAGCTTGTATGCATTAGCTAGCTGCCTGAGAAAACAGTCCTCAAGGTTCCCTGAATCTCTGTAACTAAATAATACTCTGGAGAGAGGAGGGACCATGGGAGGAGACAAGATGAGAGATACAATGTTAGCGACATCAAGCATCTGGAGAAGGGTACTGCTGCTGCTGCTGCTGCTAAGTCACTTCAGTCGTGTCCGACTCTGTGTGACCCCACAGATGGAAGCCCACCAGGCTCCCCCGTCCCTGGGATTCTCCAGGCAAGAACACTGGAGTGGGTTGCCATTTCCTTCTCCAATGTGTGAAAGTGAAAAGTATACTCTCTTATTCCACGTCTTAGACCTTATGGGTTTAGTTCGTATCAGGGTAGAGGTGGGGGGTGTTACATGGCTAAATGCCTGGCTTTGTGATAGTTGGATTCAACTGAGCAGGGCATCTAGTACAAGCAAGCTAAGCACAGTGGGGAAGACAGTGATTCTGAAGACAAGCTGGTCTCAGGAGTTCACAGTTACCACAATAACAGACAAGAGACGTGATCTCTTGCACATATTTGACAGCAAATATTTGTGAAAACAAAACTGAATTAAAGTATACAGTGAAAGTGAAAGTGAAGTTGCTCAGTTGTGTTCAACTTTTTGTGATCTCATGGACTGTAGCCCACCAGGCTCCTCCATCCATGGGATTCTCCAGGCAAGAGTACTGGAGTGGGTTGCCATTTCCTTCTCCAGGGGATCTTCCCAACCCAGGGATCGAACCCAGGTTTCCCAAATTGTAGGCAGACGCTTTACCATCTGAGCCACCAGGGAAGTCCCAAAATATACAATACAGGGCTCTAAAAGAGAAGCAATGAATGTATACCATAGAATACTTGGTAACCACTTCAATGACAAATATGTTGGCTATGTCAATGTACGAAGATTGTAAATAAAATATAGCAATTGAACAGGGCAGAGACATCAGAGACATCTATGCAAGGCTCTCAACCAAAATCAGAGAGACTACAGAGGGCAGTAAGGATTTACCTGTCTAGTGTTCCATAAGTTTTCTTCCTATAAACTGTCTTCAGTTCATAATAAAAATGAGTGGTCTGGAAAACAAGTGCTATAGAACCGTGGAGGATGGAGTGGTCATGGAAGAATGAGACTACAGCTGGGCTTGATGGATGGATAAAGTTCTCCCAAGTCAAAGAGGGTAGGGAACGTTCTGAACAAGAAGAACAACATTCACAAGGGTTCAGAGGCAAGAACGTGCAGACTGTAACAAGGCATAGTGAGCAAACCAGCTTAGCTTGGAAAAGCAGATGTAGACCCCAGTGTCGAAAGCTTACATGCCAACCTAAGGTGTCTGGAGTCTATTTTATAAGCTGAGGAGAGTTCCTGAGGGTATTGGGCACTAATTCTCAATCTTCACATTTGTGAGGATTAAACGAGTTAGTCTAGGTAAACTCCTTATATCAGAGCTAAATGCTTGTTTATTATTACTATAATTTTTGTGGTTTGTCTTTCAAGCAAATTGTAAGTCTCTTGAGGGCAGGGATTCTATCTTCCACAGAAGGAGGGAGGTGGGGGGAAGGGTGATGAGCTAACCCAGGTTCGTAGCGTCAGAGAAGGCTTCCCAGCATAAAACATGACTTCTCTGGGACCTTAAAGACATTAATCAGGTATGAAGGAAGGTATACCTGGAGTGGAGATTGAAGGGAAAGAAAGGAGATTGTTTTGGACGAGGAAACAGCATACAGGAAACTCCAAAGGAGAGAAAGTACATGAAACTAAAAAAGTTTAGCTACCAAACTCTGAGAAGGTTTCTGCTTTAAAAGCAAATGACAAAGAAGTTATAGCATAGTTGTAGGATTCAAGGTTAATGTACAAAAGTCAGTCACTTTCTTATGTATCAGCAATGAACAAGTGGAATTTGGAATTAAAAATTCATTACAATTTACATAAGCATCCCCCTTAAATGAAATACATCGATATAAATCTAACAAAATGTATACAAAATGTATAAAACTCTGATGAAAGCTATCAAAGAACTAAGTAAATGGAGAGACACTCCATGTTCATGATTAGGAAGGACTCAATGTTGTCAGGATGTCAGTTCTTCCCAACTTGATCTACGTGTTTAACACAACCCAATCAGGATCCTAGCAATTTATTTTGTGGATACTGACAGACTGATTCTAAAGTTTATATGGAGAGGCAAAAGACCCAGAATAGCTAATTCAACATTAAAAAAAAAGAACAAAGTTAGAGGATCAAGATTACTCAACTTCAAGATTTATTGTAAAGCTACAGTAATCAAGACAGTGTGGTATTGCAAAAGAATAGACAAACAGATCAATGAAAGAGAGCCCACATAAACATTGTCAACTGGTCTGAAAAAAAGAACAAAGACAATACAATGGAGCAGAGATGGCTTTCTCAATAAACGGTGCCGGAAAAACTGAACATCCACATGCAAAACAATCAATTACATCCTTCACAACAATTAACTCAAAATAAATTAGAGATCTAAATGTAAAATGCAAAACTATAGAATTCCTAGAAGATAACGTAGGAGAAAATCCAGACAACCTTGGGTTTGGCAATGACTTTCAAGATACATACCAAAGCCACAAGCCTTAAAATAAATAACTGATAAACCAGACTTCCATTAAAATTGAAAATCTCTGAATGTTCCCACCACAAAAAAGAAATGATAATTATATGATATGATAGAGGTGTGAGTTAAAACTATGATGGTAATTATATCATAAATGTGTCAAAGCAACACTGCTGAATTTCTTAAACTGACACAATCTTGTATGTCAATTGTATCTTAATTTAAAAAACAACAACTAAAAACTTTTGCTCTGTGAAAGACAATGTCAAGAGAATGAGAAGACAAGCCACAGACTGGGAGAAAATATTTGTGAAAGACACATCTGGTAAAGTACTATCATCCAAAATAAACACAGAACTATTAAAACTCAACAGTTTGAAAATGATCACCTTGATTTAAAAATAGGCAAAAGGCATGAACAGATACTTTACCCAAGAAGTTATACAGATGGCAAGCAAGTATATGAAGATATTCAATATCATATATCATTCAGTTCAGTTCAGTTGCTCAGTCGTGTCCAACTCTTTGAGACCCCATGAATCACAGCACACCAGGCCGCCCTGTCCATCACCAGCTCCCGGAGTTCACTCAAACTCACCTCCATCGAGTCGGTGATGCCATCCAGCCATCTCATCCACTGTCGTCCCCTTCTCCTCCTTCCCCCAATCCCTCCCAGCATCAGGGTCTTTTCCAATGAATCAATTCTTTACATGAGGTGGCCAGTATATTGGAGTTTCAGCCTCAGCATCAGTCCTTCCAATGAACACCCAGGACTGGTCTCCTTTAGGATGGACTGGTTGGATCTCCTTGCAGTCCAAGGGACTCTCAAGAGTCTTCTCGAACACCACAGTTCAAAAGCATCAATTCTCTGGGGCTCAGTTTTCTCCACAGTCCAACTCTCACATCCATACATATATCATTAAGGAATTACAAATTAAAACAATGAGGTACCACTCCACACCTATGGCCAAAATGGCTAAAATCTAGAACTTGACAACACCAAATGCTAGTAAGGATATGGAGCAATAGGAACTCTCTTATTCATTGCTGATGGAAATATAAAGTGGTATAGCCACTTTGGAAGACAGTTCAGCAGTTTCTTATAAAACAAAGCATACTCGCGGAGAGTCGGACACGACTGAGTGACTGAACTGAACTCTTTCCATATGACCCAGAATTTATGCTCCTTAGCCAAGTAAACTGAATACCTGTGTCCACAAAAAAGTCTGCACAAGGATATTTATAGCAGCTTTATTCATAATAGCCAAAACTTGGAAGCATCCAAGAAGTCCTTCAGTAGATGAATGGATAAATAAACCGTGGGACATCCAGATAATGGAATATTATTCAGTGTTAAATAGAAATGACCTACCAAACCATGAAAAAACATGGAGGAACCTTAAATTCATTATTACCAAGTGAAAGAAGTCAATCTGAAAAGGCTACTTACTGTATTATTCCAACCATATGACATTCTGAAAAGGCAAAACTACAGAGACAATAAAAAAGATCAGTGGTTGTCAGGGGATATGGGGAAGGAAGAGATGAATAGACAGACTACATAGGATTTTGGGGCAGAGAAACTACTCTTTATGATGCCACAATGAGGGATACATGTCATTACACACTTGTCAAAACCCGCTAAGTGAACAACAATAATGAAACCTTATGTAAACTATGGACTTTGGGGGACAGTAGTGTGTCAGTGTAGGTTCACTGATTGCAACAAGTAGACCATTGTGGTGGGACATGTCTGTCGATAGGCTGTGGATGTGTGAATGAGGGTATGAGGGAATTCTATACTTCCTGCTTAATTTTGCTGTGCACCTAAAACTGCTCTAAAAAAATAAAATTTATTAACAACAACAAAGCAAAAGACAATTATGAAACAATTTGTGCCACATGATCTCCCAGTAAAATGAATCTTGTGTTCTTCAGAGGTCTCCTAGATGTGTCTGTGGTAGACAGCCATGAAATAGAAAGAGCGCAGGGAGTATAGTGCGGAAGTGAGCTCCCAGGACTTGCTAAGAAACCTTGGTCTCTGTCCTGCTCAGTGACTAATTAGCTCTGTGGCCTCAGATGGGTCTCAGGCTCTCCCTCCCTCTGGGGTCCAGTCTCCTCCTCTCCAACAAAGAGTTTAGGTGGACTACCCCCTTGGTGAGGTCTCTTCCAGCTCTAGTGTCCTGTGTCTGTGCCAAAGAACTTGGGAGCTCTGGTTCTCTGGTTCTAAACTAAAGAAAAAGCCCTTAGGAATCAACCTCCAAGGGCTCAGCCAAACCCAGAGCCCCAGTTGTAATTCATAAACTCTGAGGGTTGATGGGATTAATTTGGCCTCCCAGGGACAGCCATGCGTGGGACCTCTAAGCTCCATGAAAGGGGACAGCGGCTCAGATATGTGAGCTACACACAAACTAGTGGTTCTCAGGCCACTATGACCAGGTCTGTGTGCTCCAGCGGCAGTCCTGTTGATCATTTCCCTCTCATGCAGGCTGCCCACAGGGCTCGCCAAAAAGATGGGCACCGACAGGTTCAGGGAGCATATCTTGGGTCCAATACTCCCAACTTCAGGATGGCCAGGGGAAGCAGAGAAGAGAAAGATGGTGAGCACCCCGGGTCTGGTCCAGCCCTGCCCAGAATCACTGGGATGGATGTGTGAGCCTTGTCCCATCTCTGCTGCCACCTTCCAAAGCTCTGCAGGTTAGACACTGAAAGCATCTTTGAGGGGCCTCTCGTCTTGGATGGGGGAATGGCCCTGGCTGCCTGGGCTCCAGCATTCCCATCGCTGTGGATCTCCATGTCTCCTGATCGCCCTCGTGCTAAATCAATTAGGTTTTGACAAGAATACATCTTTTTGGTTTGCAAGACAATATCAAAAGTGCAGAATTTCTGGTAAACGAGAAGAAGAAAAAAACCCTGAATATTTTTTCTTGAGGGCGATGAATTATGCCTTCCTTGTTGTGTCCTACAGAAGGAATTACTCAACCAGCTTGTTCTGTTTTAATTAACCCAGCTAATAACTTCCCTGCTGGATTCCCTTGTTCATAACTTCTTGGTTTCACATAATAACGTGTTTGTTTCTTCCTTTGTGTTCTAATGAAATGATAATAACCTTCCCTGGCATTCATTTCATCCTTAATATCCGGAGATTTCATTAATATAAACCCTCTTTCCATCTGCTCCTGCTCCCTTTTAAAGGAAATATTTCTGTGTTCTCTTTACTTGTCTTCTTTGGGGAGGCTCAGCTAATCTCCTCTTTCCTCCAGAAAGAATCTTTCCGTAAGGCTTCCCTGGGCCGATGGGGCTTGGCACAGACTCCATCGGCCACCTCCCTTTCCAGGGCCTCACTGATGTCTCTTTATTGCTGCTTCTGGGACAGAGACAGTGGCTCACTTGGAGTCAGTGCTTGGAGGAAGGCAATGGCACTGAGTTGCTAACACCTTTGGGGGCAGGGCAGAGGTAAAAGAGTAAAAATGACCTGAGAAGAGGTGGTGACCACTGCCCCAGGGCTTGCCTGAATCTTGGGTCCATGGACAGTAGGAGATGTCAGGACTAGGAGCAGCCCATAGGGAGGACACAGGGAGGCAAGAGACAAGAGGAGAGCCCAAGGTCAAGGAAGGTGTGAGTTTAACCAAGGTACTGGGATAAAGTAGGGATGGCATAATCTGTTGGTTTATCATCAATGACTTCCGCTGTCTGATTGTCCATCTCCTTTCTTGTTTTCTTGCTTAGGAGCTAAATCCTGACTACAAACTAGTGTCAAGGTAGAAAAATCCCTATAGAGTGAAAGTCCTGCGTTTGTGATGCCACACTGAAGAACCTGCTGGGTGACCACCTGCACTGCGCAGACTCGGCTCTTTGTATGAGGGCTTCTCCTGCTGTTGCCACTGTGCTGGGCTGGGGGAACCCACCTCTGTCCTCAGTAGTTTCTATGCTGATGGGAAACTGAGTTGAAGCTCCCCAAAGCACTAGCAATTCCAGGGGCTGGGTGTGGGGCCTGTGCCCACCCTGAAGGTTACTGGAAGGGAAACCTGAAGCCAATCAGCTGGGCAAGGCCTCCTCTCTTTCTTGGTGACTTTTTCTTGATTGCTGCTCCAATGCAGACTAGCTGCCTCTCCAGAGGTCCTCCTACTCTGTAGGTCATTGGGACCCCTGGAGTGGGGGGTGCCACTGGGAGTTGAGGCCTGTGAGCCAACCTATGAGGGGAAAGGCCCAGGCCCTGCAGCTAATCCAAGCCATGGAGACAGCGCGCTGGCAGAGACTGCGGGCAGACGCCTGCAGTAAAGCTCCTGAGGCCTGGAGAGGGCTCTGCGGTGGCCAAGAGCTTGAGGGATGAGGAAGGGCATGGTTCTGGTACCATCTTTCGTCAGCTGTCTGGCCCCCACAGCCCAGCAGGCCCCACCACTGCATCCACTCCACGGGGTCCTCTAAGCAGCCACCCATGGATACAGGAGGCTGCACCCGCCTGCTGGCAGGGCCCAGCCTTTCTGCCCCAGGTGCCTTCACCTTGTTTCCTTTCACCTCAGCCCCTGTCACACACACCCAGCAGGCACAGCAAATGTGGCATTGTGGCCCCTGAGTCATCCCATCACCCCTAACCTAACATGGCTGCAGGGGGTGGGGACAGCCAGAATTTTCTTCCTTCTGAAGAGTTTAGAGAAGAACCTCGACCATCCACAAGAGAGTGACTTCTCCAGGGCCCAGGTGACAATATGCCATGTCACACATGCTCTGGCTGCCATGCTGGGATCAGTATGCACTGGTGTGGGCATGTTGGCTTTCTGCATTTAACAGTTGCCTCTGCTCAGATGGTAAAGAATCTGCCTGCAACACAGGAGGCTCAGGTTCAATCTCTGGATCAGGAAGATTCCCTGGGGAAGGGAATGGCTACCCACGCCAGGATTCTTGCCTGGGAAATCCCATGGACAGAGGAGCCTGGCGGGCTAC
Source organism: Moschus berezovskii (assembly GCF_049115385.1). Taxonomy (NCBI): domain Eukaryota; kingdom Metazoa; phylum Chordata; class Mammalia; order Artiodactyla; family Moschidae; genus Moschus; species Moschus berezovskii. The sequence continues at coordinate 60,909,788 of NC_142467.1, read as the reverse complement.
AAGGTCACAAAAGAGTCGGGCACAACTGAGAGACTATTTTATTTTCCTGCACTTTCTGAGCTGGGCATAGGTGCCCACCAGGGATGACACTACAGAGGCAGCACTAGGGCATGAGTGCTCTGCAGGGAGCAGTGCACACAGGACAGGTGTGGTCATGCTGAGTCACATATGATTGTACAAGCCTGGCTCTCAATGAGCTTCCGAAGTAGCTTCCCCTGTCTGATTTCCTCCTGCTTCCCAGACCCCAGGTTGGTTGTGACAAGTGATGGTGCTGGGCTTTCGGCCTTAGCAGCCTGCCCCCTGCCTGTGCAGTCTGTCCAGAGGACAGGGACATGGCCTCCATCAAGTGTACCACTGAGCAGGAATGAGCATGGCTCCTGTGCAGAGGTATGTCTGGGGAGGAAAACCATCTAACTGTGCTTTCTTCCTTATTGCATTAGCCTAGAAGTGGTCAGCCTCCAGGTTCTGGGCTCAAGCAAGGCTGCCTTCAGCCCAAAGGTAAGAAGTGAATGCTCAGTAAGTCCCTCCAGGGTTGGAACTCCCTCTCCATCTTCCTTGGGAGGTCTGATCAAAGTGGAAGCAGTGGGCCCCATCCATGACATCACCTGAGCTCACCTGCCAAGCATGTTCCTTCCAGAACTTTCTCCAGGCAGTTGGACACAGCATCTTCTGTGACCATGGAAGGAAAAAAAGCTTCCTGGCTCCTGAGGGGATGGAGCTCAGGGTCCGGGCTGGCCCCCTCTACCATGACTCCATGTTAGGATGTCCCCAACCTTTGTGTCTTGCACAGAGTCAAGCTTCTCATACAGCCCTGTTGTAAGAAGCCAAGGAGAGCCTAATAAAAAGAAGTGGTACCTGGCAAGGGTCACAGCTGCCTATCCAGGAGACCATACTGGGAGAGTTTGCAGTGAGGGTAGTGGCCTGTCCACCTCTCCCCTCCCCGCCCTGGTTATTCTTGGTTCACTCTGGGCCCAGGCGCTTCACCCCTGCCCTGTAGTCCCATCCTATTTGGGGCCTTCACTGCAGGGAGTTGGTAGCTACTCTCTCCCTCCCTCCCCTCATCCCACTTTTACTCTCCCTTCTGTACCTGAAGCCCTCAAGATTCCTGCTTAGAGGCTGTGGGTTTGTTCCTTAAAGAAAACAGCAGACAGGAAAATAAAAGTTATAGAAAAGAAATCTGGCAAAACCTACAGGACAAGTTTTGAATATTCTCTGGCCTCACTCTCCCCTTATCTCACATCCAAAGAAAACCATCCCTAGAATTACTCCCCTGACCTCTGAAGGGATGGACACCAGCTCACAGCTTTGTCTACCCTCTCTCTGGGAGGTCAAGAAGTGGTCTTCACAAAGATGGGTTGCTATGTCCCTATTCTGCCCCTTGCCCTAGGAAAAGCCATCTCAATCCTCATATTGTCACCCCACTGCATGCTCTGTAGTCTCCACCACTGGGCAAAGGCAAGAGACAAAGAGGAACTCCCTCACCATCACTCACCGCCCCCCCCCCCAATATTCCTGTGACTGGAGCAGGCATCATGACAAAACAGGGAAGATAACAAGATGAGCATGAGTGTCTGGGCCCTGAGTCCTGTCACCAGCATGAGCTATGGGACTTGCCCAGTTCATACCAATGTAGCCAGCTGTCTTGACAGCTTCCCGGGATCTCCATTTTTTGCAACAATGAGCACTGTGGGTCATCTCCTTCCCGAAAGTCTCCCTTTCTTCCTTTCTCAGGGCTCCTCTCTCTCCTGGTTCTCCCAGGTCTCTAAGGCTGCTCCTCTCTCTCCTTCAATGATAAGCCATTCTTTTTTCTCTCACTCAGTACACGTGAGGACGTCTCAGGATTCTGTCCTTGACTCATTCAACTATTCATTATTTCTCTCTTCCACAAAGATATGAGAGCTGCTCTGGGCCAGGTATCAGACTGCACATTGGCCATTTACTTCTCACTCGCCTCCCAAGGACTTCCACAACCCTCACAGCAATAACTGTGGCTTCTCCGAGGACAACCCAAGTGTGTTTTCAATGCTGGCTCTTCTGATGGTCAATCCTGTGTTCTTAACTTCAGCTGCGAACTGGAAGATAAAGTCCAGACACTGCAAATAGGACTTAATATCTCCTCCCTCAGCCTGCTCCTCCTTCCTCTGACTCTGACTTCTATTACCTGACTCCAAATTTTCTTGGCTACTGGCGCTGACCTCCGGGAGTGGTCTCTAACTCGCATTCAGTCACCGGCTGTATCTGGATAATTCTGCCAGCACAATGTTTGTCTAACCCCTCTGCCCCTTCCTCTCTACCCTTTCTCATCACTACCACCACAGTCAAGCCTTTCAGAGTCCCCCAGCCTCTCTTCTTCATCCTGACTCTTCAGTCCACTCCCTCCCTCCAAAAAAGTCCCACATAAAGTTGCTGGATGAATCCTTCCAAATAGCTTTTATCTTGTCACCCCTCTGTTCAAAGCCCTTTGAGTTCTCCATCAAGTCTTCAGTTCAGTTCAGTTCAGTCGCTCAGTCGTGTCCGACTCTTTGCGACCCCATGAATCACAGCACGCCAGGCCTCCCTATCACCAACTCCCGGAGTTCACTCAAACTCACCTCCATCGAGTCGGTGATGCCATCCAGCCATCTCGTTCTCTGTCATCCCCTTCTCCTCCCACCCCCAGTCCCTCCCAGCATCAGAGTCTTTTCCAGTGAGTCAACTCGTCGCATGAAGTAGCCAAAGTATTGGAGTTTCAGCTTTAGCATCAGTCCTTCCAATGAACACCCAGGACTGATCTCCTTTAGAATGGACTGGTTGGATCTCCTTGCAGTCCAAGGGACTCTCAAGAGTCTTCTCCAGCACCACAGTTCAAAAGAATCAATCAAGTCTTGCTGCTGCTGCTGCTAAGTCACTCCAGTTGTGTCTGATTCTGTGCGACCCCATAGATGGAAGCCCACCAGGCTCCCCCGTCCCTGGGATTCTCCAGGCAAGAACACTGGAGTGGGTTGCCATTTCCTTCTCCAATGTGTGAAAGTGAAAAGGGAAAGTGAAGGCCCTTAGTCGTGTCCGACTCTTAGCGACCCCATGGACTGCAGCCTACCAGGCTCCCCCGTCCATGGGATTTTCCAGGCAATTGTACTGGAGTGGGTTGCCATTGCCTTCTCCACAATCAAGTATCAGTAGTGTCCAAATCCTCCATCCATATCGTGTCTTTTCTCATTGCTCTGGTCACCTGGTTCTCAAACACACCCTGCTCCTTCCCAAGAATGCTTACTCTGGCTCCTAGACGCTTTATGCCAACTCTTATTTCTAAACCCACCATCCCTAAAGAACCGGATCAAATATTGCTTCTCTCCAATGAAACATGCCATGCCTTCTACCGCAATGATTCCTGTAGCCTCACTGGCCTCACTTGACCATCATCTTCAGCTCACAGGGACCTTTTCTCCTTCTTCACTGCCATCCCAGTCCCTAACACAGTGTGTGTTCCTAGTGTTTGTCAGATGAATGAAAATTTAATTCTTGCTTCCTGGGGAAGGCAGGAGAATAAATGGAGATCAGGTTGGGCTAGGAGTTCCTCAGAAGGAAGGTGTGAATTATGGTCACATCTTCCAGTAGATGTGCCAAGCAGAGAAGCCACACTTCCATCTGAGTACCAAGGAAATGGCACCCTCCAGGAAGCTACTTGTAGATTTTTCTTGAAATACTTTTAACTGCAGGATTGCTTCTCCTCTTTACCAAAACATTGGATATTATTACTTCTCAAGGACACTTCCAGCGCTCAGACTGCTTCTTCTGATAGGGCTTGGCATCTCATAAGTCCCTCATACAACAACCCTCCCTCCCGTTAGCTGCTGGGTAATTCTGTTAGTGAAAGAATTGCCTCCATATTCCAGATAATTATAATTCTACCTTGAGGACAAAGGCAAAAAACCACCAACAGGGACACATTCATTTGTTTGAATACATGACGGCACTCACTATGAGCCATTTCAACATAGTTCTTAACCCAAGACACCCCCTTCAGCTTCAGAGAGGGTTTCTGTACCAACACGTTAACATGGTTATTTGTGGGACAAACCAGGATTAGAGTATTTTCCCATAGCATCCTCCCCCTCTTTCCAAAAATTTTCCCACTCCAAGTCAGAACTGAATTTATTCCCTCTCAGACCTAATCAAAGAACCAGCTTAAAGCAAAATTGGATTCTTTCTATAAATCTACTGTTTCATGCCTTCCCTGGGGAAAGGGAAGTAAATGAATCTTAAAAAAAGTTTTCATTTCCAGTTTGTGGATCCTGGGGTAAACCAAAGGACTTGACTGGGTAGTGCAGAGGTGACCATGTCTATAAGGCACTGAAAGCAAGATGTTTCATAAAGAATCCCTGCAAAGAGATGGCTTGTGTTTGATCTGTTTTTGCCATGTGTATGGGTATGTTTGAAAAAGGTTTCAACAAAGAGAACCAAACCGCTCCAGGTCTCAGAGACAGAAAAGGAGCAAGAGTTAAGTTCAAACTTTTACACAGGTTCCCTTTGGTTTGTGTTTCTTCTCCTGGCAGGAGGTCTGCTTTCCATCTCTGCAGAACACACTCCTGCTTCTGATGATGAAGTGCATGCCTCACTGGCTTCCATATACTCACTGTCTGTGCTGGCCTTGTTCAGGGCCCCACCTGGCAAAGATGGCTAGAGTAAACCCATTAGGGGACAACAAAGGCCATGTGGGCTACCAAGTAGAGATTCCGGGAGTGGCAGCCCATGGGTGGATCCTGATAAAAAGTGTAGTCTATGCTACAGCAGACAAGCAGGCCATGGGCTTCTATCTACAGTGACAAGAGGTTTAAAGAGAATGATGAGCCACTAGATACCATCCAAAGAACAAACAGATTTATCTGAGTCTGTTTCACATGGTGACAGTTGGACTGCTGCTGCTAAGTCACTTCAGTAGTGTCCGACTCTGTGTGACCCCGTAGACGGAAGCCCACCAGGCTCCCCCGTCCCTGGGATTCTCCAGGCAAGAACACTGGAGTGGGTTGCCATTTCCTTCTCCAATGTGTGAAAGTGAAAAGTGAAAGTGAAGTCACTCAGTCACGTCCGACCCATAGCGACCCCACGGACTGCAGCCTACCAGGCTCCTCCATCCATGGGATTTTCTAGGCAAGAGTACTGGAGTGGCTTGCCATTGCCTTCTCCGACAGTTGGACTAGTGGCCAGCAAAAAGAAAGAGATTACAAGTTCAACTAGAATTAAAAAGCTGAGGGTACACGGGCTTTGAGTCAGATGGATTTAAGTTTGAATGCCAGCCCAGTGATTCAGTCTCATTAGCTGATACCTTTGGATTCACCATCTAACCATGCTGAGCCTTGTTTCCTCATAGGTAAAATGAGGAAAATAATACCTACCCTTCTAAGGCTGCTGTAAAGATGAGATGAAATGATAATATAAAATGCCCAAGATAAGACTTGACATGCAGAAGGAACTCAACTTGCTGATACTATAGACAGGGAAAGATAATCCTAATCCTGAAGGAGTTTATAATCTAGTTAGTAATACAAATTATATGAACATTAGCAAACAAACAGGATATGATCAATCATTAGATTGTGGGGTATAACTATGTAATGTTATATATGTTAATGTAGCTGTTCAGAGATTAATAAGATCAACAGGGAAGTCAATCTGGAGAAGGAGGGATGAGAGTAGGTCCTTGAGAACAGGGTATGAAGGCAAGAAGTAGAGAAGTGGCCTTCCCCTACTCCCATGCCATAGGGGAAATACTAGAGCCAAGTTTAAAGAATGAAGTCCAAAGGGCCAAGTATGAGTAAGTCATTTTGAAGATTGCCAAGGTAGGGGAAGACAATGTTTGTGGCCTTATGTCAGGTGCTGGGAGTATAGTGATGAATGATGATTCTTATGCAGGAAGCAAGCCATGTAATAGGTGCTATGATAGCTTTCATAAACTGCTGGTGAAATGTAAATTGTTGTTGTTGCTTGATTGCTAAGCCATGTCTGACTCTCGTGACCCCATGGATTCTAGCCCACCAGGCTCCTCTGTCCCTGGGATTTTCCAGGCAAGAATACTGGAGTAGGTTGCCATTCCCTTCTCCAGGGGATCTTCCTGACCCAGGGATCAAACCCAGGCCTCCTGTATTGCAGGCATTGGCAAAGCAGATTCTTTACTGCTGAGCCACCAGGGAAGCAACCCATATAGAGGGACATTGGGTTAAACCAAAAATTTAAATACACATAACCTTTGATGAGCTAGTGGTAAAGAACCTTTTTGCCAATGCAGGAGACACAGGAGATGTGGGTTCGATCCCTGGGTCAGGAAGATACCCTGGAAGAGGGCATGGCAACTCACTCCAGTATTCTTGCCTGGAGAATCCCATGGACAAAGCAGCTTGGTGGGCTACAGCCCATAGGGTCACAAAGAATTGGACACAACTGAAGCAACTTAGCACACACACTCAAACTTTGATGAACCAATTTTCATTTATAGGAATTAATAATATTTTAACAGCAAAAAACTGGAAATAACTATCCACTAGAACAAAACCAAAATAATCCTAATTAACATTCATGGAACACTCCAGTGAACAACAACAGATCACATGCTAGGCCACAAAACAAGTCTAAATAAATTTAAGAATACTGAAATTATATCAAGCATCTTTTCTGACCACAACAGTATCAGACTAGAAGTCAATTATAGGAAAAAGATCCCTGAAGTAAAAGAAAGCAAATCAGTGATTACCCAGGGCATGAGGAAACTTTTTGAGGTAATGGAAATATTCTATGAGAGTGTCAGTGTTTTACATGGCTATATACATTTGTCAAAACTCATAGACTTGTACCCTTAAAATTAGGAATTTTATTAGTATGTAAATTCTATCCCAAGTTTTAAAAAAGCATGAGGCAACTCTACCTGATACATATGGAATAAACTCTAAAGTTTCCACTTCAATGAAAGTGGGGAAAACAAAACAAAACTAGGTGCAGAACTATGTATATAGTATGCTATCATTTGTAGGAAGGGGAAATATATATGTATATCTCATATAGGCAGAAAATAACTCTAGAAGATACCCAAGAAAATGTAATAGCAATAGCCTCTAAAAAGAAGAATTGGCAGATGTCATTATCTATTATGCATTCCTGGACTTTCTGTAATGTACAGTTTTAAAAAGATTACTGATACAGGAAAGGTATAGGATGCTGTGGAATTTCACAGAAGGGATAGCTAACTTACATTGGTGAGGGGTGTTGGAAAATACTTTCTTTAAAAAGTTATACCTAAGCTTAGACTGAAGTACAATGAGGAGTCAGTCAATGGAAGTGGGGAAGAAGAGGAAAAGCATTCCACGCAGAAGGAATAGCATGTGCAAAAGTCCCAAGAAAAGAAAGAATGTGAATTAGGTAAACAGATAGCAGCCAGGTTTTTATCATATAACTTAGAGGTCAGGAAACTTTTTCCATAGAAAGCCAGATAGTAAATATTTTAGACTTTGTGAACCAAGAGGCAAAATCCAGGATATATGGTAGGTACTTATATGAGAAGGGAAAAAAATAATATCCACAATTTTATCGATAAAATTAAAAATATAATAATTGAGGACAACATTTTGTAAAACAGGTCTACTAATGAAAGTAATGGAAATTTTTCAGCAGGGGGAGGAATAACATTTCACTTAACTGGATGCAAAGTTAGTGTTTCCTATCATAGAAATTGATTGCAAATGTTCACCTATTAATACTGATCTGTAATGAGATTATATGTATTTCATCTTTGAAAATATCTTTTCACAAGCATAAGTACTAACAAATACTGCTAGCAGTTCATGAGCACGTGATTTTAATTGAGTATATTCATCACTTGGAAAGTATTTATAGAATTCTATCAGATTCTTCTCTTGATATTTGCCTTTTAGACTGTCATTACATTGCAGATTAATCACTTTCAATTGAAAGTTAGGTGGAAGCTCCTCAACTGCACATTTAAATTAATTTTGAAATATGGAAATTTACTTTGCACTTGCATCAATGTTGGAAAAAACATGATGGAACTACAGTTTGAGCTCAAAAAATACTTCACTGCAAATATCTGTGGGAATGGAGATGCTGCTTCTTGTTTCAACTTCTGACAGAGTGGGAAGTTTATATATAAAGCAGATTGACATTACTTGTGATTCAAACAACATAAGTTGTAGTTGAGATTATTTTACTACAATATAAATTTCAAAAATAAGCATTATTTTTGCCTTGTAATCTTAAGTTTAATTCATTAATAAATATCAAGTCTGCAGCAAAAGTTAAATTCTAAAGCTATCCAGGGTTTGAGTAGTAGAGAACAGTTTTTGTTATTCAGAAAAATTTCTGTCTCAGCTCTGAGCTCAAAAAATCACAATAAAACTTTACTACTATTAAGCTATCAAAGTGCTATATAGTAGGAGAAGTTAATATATTCAGCTCTTATATCTGACAAAAAGTTACAGAAATATCAATAAAGTTTCCAAGAATGCATGTATCATATCTGGATCTATATCTAAATAAATAGAGATATAAAGTTTACTGCTGTCACTACACAGCAGTGTTGAACAACACATGATAGATTAAAATAGTTTTCTCAAAGTATCTGCCAACAAATAATGCAAAGAAAAATGATATGCTTTAAACACCTTATACATTTTTAAAAGTTTTGTAAGTTTGTCCAAGTAAGGTTTTTTCTGTTTTACATGTGTTTTTGCCATCATTAGTTATCTTCATAACACATTTTAGCAGATTCCACTTTCAGTTCAGTTCAGTTCAGTCGCTCAGTCGTGTCCGACTCCCCGCGACCCCATGAATCACAACACGCCAGGCCTCCCTGTCCATCACCAACTCCCAGAGTTCACTCAAACTCATGTCCACAGAGTCGGTGATGCCATCCAGCCATCTCATTCTCTGTCGTCCCCTTCTCCTCCCACCCCCAATCCCTCCTAGCATCAGACTCTTTTCCAGTGAGTCAATTCGTCGCATGAGGTGGCCAAAGTATTGCAGTTTCAGCTTTAGCATCAGTCCTTCCAATGAACACCCAGGATTGGTGGTTCATGGATAAAGCAAGAGAGTTCCAGAAAAACATCTATTTCTGCTTCATTGACTATGCCAAAGCCTTTGACTGTGTGGATCACAATAAACTGTGGAACATTCTGAAAGAGATGGGAATACCAGAGCACCTGACCTGCCTCTTGAGAAACCTGTATGCAGGTCAGGAAGCAACAGTCAGAACTGTACATGGAACAACAGACTGGTTCCAAATAGGAAAAGGAGTACGTCAAGGTTGTATATTGTCACCTTGCTTATTTAACTTCTATGCAGAGTACATCATGAGGAACGCTGGGCTGGAAGAAGCACAAGCTAGAATCAAGATTGCTGGGAGAAATATCAATAACCTCAGATATGCAGATGACACTACCCTTATGGCAGAAAGTGAAGAGAAACTCAAAAGCCTCTTGATGAAAGTGAAAGAGGAGAGTGAAAAGGTTGGCTTGAAGCTCAACATTCAGAAAACAAAGATCATGGCATCTGGTCCCATCACTTCATGGGAAATAGATGGAAAAACAGTGGAAACAGTGTCAGACTTTATTTTTTTGGGCTCCGAAATCACTGCAGATGCTGACTGCAGCCATGAAATTAAAAGACGCTTACTCCTTGGAAGGAAAGTTATGACCAACCTTGAAAGTATATTAAAAAGCAGAGACATTACTTTGCCAACCAAGGTCCGTCTAGTCAAGGCTATGGTTTTTCCCATGGTCATGTATGGATGTGAGAGTTGGACTGTGAAGAAAGCTGATTGCCAAAGAATTGATGCTTTTGAACTGTGGTGTTGGAGAAGATTCTTGAGAGTCCCTTGGACTGCAAGGAGATCCAACCAGTCCATTCTAAAGGAGATTCCACTTTAGGTTGTACTAAATTAGTGTTTTCTCACCTATTCTCACCTATAGTTGCTTTATGTAGACTATAGTTAGAGGCTAATTTTCAGTCACTTCAAACTTGGCATCCATTCCTTGAATAAACAATAACTGGCCAGTATCATTAACATCTGTCAACTCATCCAGAGCCAAGGAAAACCACTTGAAATCATTTGCCTTGTCTTTTAGTTTATGATTTACATTGCTCCTAATGTCCTCAGCTCTCTGAATGACTGTTTTTGCCTAAAGGCTAATAGTCTTTGAGTGAGTTTATTTTCTCTGGACACATTCTTCAGTTGCTACAATCAAATCCAATTTAATTAACTCACCATTTGTAAACAGCTTTCTTTGCTTTGCTAACAAATGAACCACTTGGAAACTTACTTTGGTTGATTTTCATTTTTTATTTTTGTGAAGAATTCTGTAATGAGATATTCCATTTTAAATTTTTTAATTTTTCTAACCATTGCTCTCCTGTGAATTGAAAACACTGAGATGAAAAGTTGTTTGGTAATATTGATGTATATTGTATTTTTTAGCCTGGCTATAATGTTACACAATAAATAATTTGTTATTTAATCTGATAACAAAATAATCCACAGTATACTGTGGCCTCAGAAGTATGACATTCAAAGTTCACTTTTCTGTTCTTTTCTCTTTTTTGACCCCAAAATTATTTGCACTGGTAATAAAAAATAACATGTCGCAGGACAGTGATACACATGTCACTTGAAACACTGACAAGTTATAAGTGAATCATGGTTTATAATGGAGCAAAGTGATGGCAGCATCATATATGGTCTTTACTGCAGTTACTCACCTCTGCCATTGAAGTGTAATAACAGCTATATGTAAACAAGTGGGCATGGCCGTATATTCCAAAGAAACTTTATGGGCATTAAAATTTGAATTTCATAAAATTTTCACATGTCACAGATACTGTTTTTTTATTTTTTTTTATTTTTTTCAGCAAATATGTAGATAAGAAAATTAAATGAAAGCCATCCAGATTGGAAAGGAAGTAGTCAACTATATTTATAGATGACATTATCCTATATGTAGAAAATCCTAAGGAATCCACTAAAAAAATCCAAAACTATTAGAATAAACAAGTTTAGCAAAGTTACATTATACAAGAAACATATACTTTATAATTGCAAGAATAATGAAATATATATCATATTGTAATCAACATTCTATGTTATATATTATAAAATATATAGTATTTCTAGACATTTGAATGAATGATCAAAAATGAAATTAAGAAAACAATTTCATTTATAATAACATCAAAAAAAATGCAAGGAAAATTTAACAAATGAAGTGCAAAACTTAAACTCTCAAAATTACAAAATACTTTGTTGAAATAAAGTAAGGAAGATCTAAATAAAACAAAATACATCTTACGCTCATAAATCAGAAGGCTTAATATTGTCAAGATGACAATACTCCCCAAATACCTAAAGAATGCTTACAATTCAATAATTAAAAAAAAAACCAACTATTTTTAAATGGGCAAAGGACAACTCAACAACAACAAAAAACAATCTAATTAAAAAATAGGCAAAACCAATTAAAATTTGTTTAAATGGGCAAAAGATTTGAATAGCCATTTTGCCAAAGAAGATATACAAATTGCCAGCAAGCAAGTGAAGAGACGGTCAACATCATTAGCCATTGCTAATTGCTCAGTTGTGTATGACTCTTTGCAACCCTATGTACTGTATGTAGCCCATCAGGCTGCTCTGTCAAGGGATTATTCTGGCAAGAATACTGGAGTGGGTTGCCATTTCTTCCTCCAGGAGATCTTCCCAACCCAGGGATCAAACCTGGGCTTCCTGCATTGCAGGCGGATTCTTTACTATCCAAGCCACCAGGGAAGCCCTTAAGGATATGCAAATCCTTAGCCAGTAAGGCAATGCAAATCAGAATCATGAGATGCCTGGAACGACATAGGCAACAGAAGCAAAAACAGACAAACAGGACTACACCAAACTTTAAAACTTCTGAGCATCTAAGGACATAGTTATTAATAAAATAAAAAGGCAAACTATGGAATGGGAGAAAATACTTGCAAATCATATACTGATAAAAAATTAATACCCAGAGTATTCGAAGAGCTCTTACAACCCAACAGCAAAAAAAAAAAAAAAAAAAAAAAATCAAATAACCTGATTAAAAAATGGACAAAGAAATTGAATGAGCATTTATCCAAAGATGATACACATGTTGGCCAACAAGCATATGAAAAGATGCCCAGCATCACTAATAATCAGAGAAAGGCAAATCAAAATCACAATGACATATTACCTCACACCATTACAATGACTACGATTCAAGAAAACAACACAGAAAATAACAAGTGTTGGTAAAATGGTGCAACCACCGTGGAAAACAGTATGATGGTTCCTCAAAAAATTGAAACTAGAACTACCATTTGATCCAACAGTCTTACTTCTGGTAGTATTTGCATACCCGTGTTCACAGCAGAACTTTTCACAATAACCAAGAGGTGGAAGCAGCCCAAATATCCATCAATGGGTTAATGGATAAATAAAAATGTGGTATACACATACAATGGAATATTATTTGGCCTTAAAAAGGAAGGAAATTCTGACACATGCTATGACATAGATACCTTGAGGACATTCTGCTAAGCAAAATGAGCCAGTCACAACAAAACCACTACTGTATGATTCTACTTGTTGGGTACCTGCTGCTGCTGCTGCTGCTAAGTCACTTCAGTCGTGTCCGACTCTGTGTGACCCCACAGACGGAAGCCCACCAGGCTCCCCCGTCCCTGGGATTCTCCAGGCAAGAACACTGGAGTGGGTTGCCATTTCCTTCTCCAATGTGTGAAAGTGAAAAGTGAAAGTGAAGTCGCTCAGTCGTGTCCGACCCATAGCGACCCCACGGACTGCAGCCTACCAGGCTCCTCCATCCATGGGATTTTCTAGGCAATAATACTGGAGTGGCTTGCCATTGCCTTCTCCGTGTTGGGTACCTAGAGTAGTCTAATTCATAGAAACAAAGTGGAACAGTGGTTACCAGGGGCTGGGGGTTAGAGTTAGGGTTAGGGGTTAGGGTTAGGGTTTGGGGGGAGGTGGGGAATGAAACTTGTTTAATGTGTATAGACTTTCAGATCTGAAAGATGAAAATGTTCTGTTTCACAACAGATCTGTGTAAATCTATTTATAGTTAAACCATACACTTAAAAATGATTAAGATGGTAAATTTTGTTGTATGTTTTTAGTCACAATTTTTTTAGAAAAAGTCATCACTGACAAGTGACAAGACAGCTTAAAATGGGGAAGGATGAATGTGAATTTGAGTTTCAAAGAAGCAGAATCCAACTACAGCTACATCAGGGAAGTTAAGGAGACTTTTTGAATATCAATCAGTTCAGTTCAGTTCAGTTCAGTTGCTCAGTCGTGTCCGACTCTCCGCGACCCCATGAATCACAGCACGCCAGGCCTCCCTGTCCATCACCAACTCCCGGAGTACACTCAAACTCATGTCCACAGAGTCAGATACCAATCCTTTATTTACATGTGACAACCTCTGCTGTCCTTGTGGACTTCTGAGGCCTAAGACTAAAGTCCTGAAGTAACAAAGTCCATGTGTATGTTCTAGGGAGGAGTTTTGTTGCTGAGAGGCTCAATGTTAAAGTTTAAATTTAGCAGCGATTGATACCAGTCAAGAATTAATGCCGTGTATCCAAGTGTTTATTTCTTAAAATCTTGCATTATTACAGATCACACATTTAAATGTAATGAGTTATAATTTATGTTAATACTTGTGTCAAGTTAATCTAATAAAGAGCTCTACATTAAAAAAAAAAACATAAGACACTACTTCACATCCACTAGGATGGTTAGAATAGAAGACAGGTAATAACGAATATTGGTGAAGATACAGAGAAACTGGAATTCTCATACTGCTGCTGGGAAAGTAAAATCGTACAACTGCTTTAGAAAACAGTACGGCAGTTCCTCAAAAGGTTAAACTCAGAGTTACCATATGGCCTAGCAATGCCTCTCCCAGGTGTATAAATGTACACTCAAGAGAAATGAAAACATCTGTCCATACAAAACTGATACACAAATGTTCATTGAAGTATTGCTCATAACAACCAAAAGTAGAAATAACCCAAATATCCTTCAACTGGTTAATGGATAAATAAAATGTAGTATATATACATATGGGCTTCCCTGGTGGCTCAGATGGTAAAGAATCTGCCTGCAACGCAGGAGACCTGAGTTCAATCCCTGGGTTGGGAAGATCCCCTGGAGAAGGGAATAGCTGCCCACTCCAGTATTCTTGCCTGGATAATTCCATAGAGAGAGGAACCTGGCAGGCTACTACAGTCCATGGGGTCGCAAAGAATTTACACACAATGGACTATTATTAGGTAATAAAATGTAATGAACTACTGATATAGTTACAACATGGATAAACTTTGAAAACATTAAGCTAAGTGAAAAAAAGTTTATAAAAGACCACATAATGTGTACCTCCATATATACCATGTGTATGAAATGTCCAGAAAAGGCAAATCTATAGTGACAGAAGGCTGATTTGTAATTGACTATGGCTAGGGGGTGGTAGAAAATCACATGGACAGAGAAGCCTGGTGGGCTGCAGTCCATGGGGTCGCTACTAATCGGACACGACTGAGCGACTTCACTTTCACTTTTCACTTTCACACACTGGAGAAAGAAATGGCAACCCACTCCAGTGTTCTTGCCTGGAGAATCCCAGGGACGGCGGAGCCTGGTGGGCTTCCGTCTACGGGGTCACACAGAGTCGGACACGACTGAAGCGACTTAGCAGCAGCAGCAGCAGTAGCAGCAGCAGGGGGTGGTAAGTGGCTAGAGTATAGGGACTTTTTTTGGTGTGATAAAAATGCTCTAAAATTGACAGCAGTGATGGTTGTACAACTCCATGAATATATTAAAAACCATTGGTCTAGTGGTTAAGAATCTTGCAATGCAGGGGTCACAGGTTTGATCCCTGATCAGGGATCTAAGATCCCACATGCTGAGGAACACCTAAGCCAGCACCACGCCTAGAGTTCATGTACCACAATAGAAGATCCTGTGTACTGCAACTAAGACTCGACACAGCCAAATACATTTTTTTTAATTAAACAAACAAACATAGAACTGTATACTTTACATGAGTGAATTGTGTGGTATGTAAATTACATCTCAATAAAACTGTTAGCCACCCTCTCACTCCACCCAATGGACAAAATCTAGCTTACTGGACCATACGAAAACAGGCAGCAGGCTCCTTTCCTGGGGGAATTGAACAACCTGAATTGAACCAGGGCCCACACAATCTCATTTCACATGACAGCTGCTCACACCCAACCACAGGGCTCCCACCTACAGAGCCCTTTCATTCCAGTGGTGGGAGAGAGTTTTAGCTGTGGACTTCCTAAGAGAACTAACCTAAATGTACCATCAGTTCAGTTCAGTTCAGTCGCTCAGTCGTGTCCGACTTTTTACTTGTCTCAAAAACAGGTCCACTTCACAAATCATTGTTACCATCACTTTGATTTTCACTGCCACCATTATGATCCATCATCTCAGCCCCTATGCAGCCAGTATCACAGTTGCATTCCAGCTACTAGCATAGCCAGTATCCTGTCCATTGCTGCCAGTAGGAGCTCCCATTTATTGGGTACCTCGTATGTTGCACCTAATCATCATTGCAAACCTGCATACCAAGAAGATTCTGGACTTTATCCTGAGTGCTGTGGGAAGCTACTGGATGGTTTTCGACAGTATAATAATAAGATCATATTTGCATGTTAAACGGCCATTTACTCTGGCCAAAGCCTGAAGAATAGATGAAAGACTGGATGTTAGACCAGGTAGCAGGCTGTTGTAGTAATTCCAGGTGAGAAAGGATAGTGACTGTGAGGATGAAGAGAACTGGTAGGATTGAGAGATTCTTAGGAGAGAGAATTTCTAGAATGTAATTGCAGATTGGACAAGAAGAATAAGACAGAGGCTAGAGTCAAGATTCCCTGAGCACAGGTAAGCTCAGCAATCAAGGGGAGCCATTTCCCATTAACTATCAAAGTCTTTGAGACTCAACGACCCTGAGGCTCCTAAGACCAGTCAAGTCTCTATCAACAGGGTTCCCCAAAGAGTTGGACATGACTCAGCAACTGAACAACACAACAACAAAGATATTACAAACATGTTAGCCTATGTCTTACTAGGCTCTTATGGTATCTTTTTTTTCTCTGTTTTATCTTAACTAGGGAATTGACATTTTACATAAGAAGGATGTCTTAGGCTAAGGATTGACCCCAGTAAAGCTGCTATATGGGACAAAGAACTTTCCTCAAGTCCTTAAACATCACATCTCTCAGGTTTTCACATAGGTGGTTGCTTCCGTGTGAGACCCTGCTGGGTGGGTATCTTGCCGGAGTCAGTTCAGTTCAGTCGCTCAGTCATGTCTGACTCTTTGCGACCCCATGGACTGCAGCATGCCAGGTTTCCCCATCCATCACCAACTTCCAAAGCTTGCTCAAACTCATGTCCATTGAGTTGGTGATGCCATCCAACCATCTCATCCTCCGTTGTTCCCTTCCCCTCTGGCCTTCAATCTTTCCCAGCATCAGGGGCTTTTCAAATGAGTCAGTTTTTCATATCAGGTGGCCAAAGTATTGGAGCTTCAGCTTTAGCATCAGTCCTTCCAATGAATATTCAGGACTGATTTCTTTTAGGATTGACTGGTTTGATGTCCTTGTAGTCCCAGGGACTCTCAAGAGTCTTCTCCAACATCACAGTTCAAAATATCAGTTCTTTGGTGCTCAGCTTTCTTTATGGTCCAACTCTCACATCCATATATGACTACTGGAAAAACCATAACTTTGACTATACGGACCTTTGTCAGTAATGTCTCTGCTTTTTAATATGTTGTCTTGGTTTGTCATAGCTTTTCTCCCAAGGAGCAAGCATCTTCTAATTTCATGGCTGCAGTCACCATCTGCAGTGATTTTGGAGCGCAAGAAATTAAAGTCTGTCACTGTTTCCATTGTTTCTCCATCTATTTGCCATGAAGTGATGGGACCAGATGCCATAATCTTAGTTTTTTGAATGTTGAGTTTTAAGCCAGCTTTTTCATTCTCCTCTTTCACTTTCATCAAGAGGCTCTTTAGTTTCTCTTCACTTTCTGCCATAAGGGTGATGTCATCTGTATATCTGAGTTTACAGATATTTTTCCTTGCAATCTTGATTCCAGCTTGTGCTTCATCTAGTCTGGCATTTTGCACGATGCACTCTGCATATAAGTTTTTTTTTCTCTAAAAATTTTTACTAGAGAACTGAAATTTACAATGTGTTTATATCACTCACTGAGTACATAGCATTTAAAAACAACATCATTAAAGAAAGATAACAAAAATACAAAGTCTTAAAACCTACGGGATATGGAAAACATTATCCACTGAGGCCTTAAATGTAGTAGACTTTACATAAAAAGGAAAAGCAATGAGTATACAAGTATACAGCCAGTTTAAGAAGTTAGCAAGATAAGCAGAATAAAAGCACCTAATACATACCAGGTATTAATGCAATAAAAAAAAAATAAAATTGAGAAGCTCAACAGAGTCAAAGCTGCCTTAAAAAGCTTCTCTAAAAAGGGAAACATCAGGTAACAATAATCAACAAGAAAAATCTTGCAAATGCACAATATTCAAAATGGGAATTATTCATAGAAGCATTAAGAATATAAATAATAGAAACAACTTTATGCCTATACATTTGAAAATTAGTTGTCTCATATACAGGGTTATCATTACCGTCTTTCTAAATTCCATATATATGTGTTAGTATACCGTATTGGAGTTTTTCTTTCTGGCTTATTTCACTCTGTATAATGGGCTCCAGTTTCATCCACCTCATTAGAACTAATTCAAATGTGTTCTTTTTAATTGCTGAGTAATACTCCATTGTGTATATGTACCACAGCTTATAAGTTAAATAAGCAAGGTGGCAATATATAGCCTTGACATACTCCTTTCTCAATTTGGAACCAGTCCACTGTTCCATGTCTGGTTCTAACTGTTGCTTCTTGACCTGCATACAGATTTCTCAGGAGGCAAGTAAGGTGGTCTGGTATTTCCATCTCTTGAAGAATTTTCCACGGTTTGTTGTGATCCACACAGTCAAAGGCTTTAGCCAAGTCAATGAAATAGAAGTAGATGTTTTTCTGAAATGTCTTTGTTGTATGATCCAGTGAATGTTGGCAATTTGATCTCTGGTCCCTCTGCCTTTTCTAAATCCAGCTTGAACATCTGGAAGTGCTCAGTTCATGTACTGTTGAAGCCTGCTGCTGCTGCTGCTAAGTCACTTCAGTCGTGTCCGACTCTGTGCGACCCCATAGACGACAGCCCAGCAGGCTCCCCCATCTCTGGGATTTTCCAGGCAAGAACACTGGAGTGGGTTGTTGAAGCCTAGCTTGGAGAATTTTGAGCATTACTTTGCTAGCATGTGAGATGAGTGCAATTGTGCGGTAGTCTGAACATTCTTTGGCATTGCCTTTCTTTGGGATTGGAATGAAAACTACATTTTCCAGTCCTGTGGTCACTGCTGAGTTTTCCAAATTTGCTGGCATAGTGAATGCAACCCTTTAACAGCATCATCTTTTAGGATTTTAAATAGCTCAATGGGAATTCCATCACCTTCATTAGCTTTGTTTGTAGTGATGCTTCCTAAGGCCCACTTGACTTTGCACTCCAGGAGTCTGGCTCTAGGTGAGTGATCACACCATCGTGGTTATCTGGATCATTAAGATCTTTCTTGTACAGTTCTTCTGTGTATTCTTGCCAGGGTAGGTATCCATATTCACCAGCTCCCTCTATACAAGCCCTGTCCACCATGGTTTAGGAGACTAAGGAAAGGGAAGTAAGAGATACCTTCAAAGGCAGGTTAGGGGGTGAGGTCTCCCAGAGGGCAGCTAGAATTGCTACATTCTCTGCATGGCTCCTGTCCCTGTCTAAGTGGCAAATTGCTGCTAGAACAGGCCTGTCTATAACAAAGAGACCAGTGAAAATGTGTTAAGAGAGTGGTGTCGCAGACTCTTCCTAGAGGAAACCTGATTAAAAGGATTATTTCAAAGGCTTATTAGTAGAAAAAGAATTTCTGGCTCCCCAGGGTAAAGCTACTTTGAGTCAGGCTGTTTCAACACTTCTAACTTGCCCCTCAAAAGGTCAGCTGGAGTGAGCCACACAGCAGAGAAAAGACTCCCAATGCCAGGGACACAGATGGTCCACACCAGCTCATCCCCAACTGGTTGGACCTTCCTGACACACCCCAGGGGAGAGCTGAAGGGTCTGCCCATCCCCAGGGAACTGCAATGCAGCATTATAAGTTCTAAGACTTGCCCCACACCCTGGGGTATAATGTGCCATCTGGAGAACATTTAGCTTCTTCCAAAGTAAACCTCTCCTGATGCTGAGAGAGCTGAAGTCTGTCCTTGCACTGAAACCTAAGAGCACCTTCCCAGTCCCACCTCTTTGAAAAGGTGCTAGTCCTAAGGCTGTGTGATGACCTGCTTTTTCCCAGGGATGTAGGGAAGAGGTGGTTTAGGCCATCCCCAGGCCGACATTCTTTCTGCAGAGGCCTAGACTCACAGCAGACTCCTTCCCTGGGGAAAAGCTCTCACAGCCAGAACTAAACCAGGGTCTACACAGCCTCACTGCACCTGACATCTTATCATATCACATCCAACCCCAGGGCTCTCACATATAGAGTCCTTTTTTCCAACGCAGGTAAAGAAGTTCCTCTCTGGACTTCCTGAGAGACTTAAGCTGAATGGACCACTTTGCCCCCCAAACAGAGGTTCCCTTCACCAATCATTGTTGTCATCACTTGATGATCATTGCCACCACTCCAGCCCAGCATCTCAGCCCCTGTGCCAGCCAGCATCCTAGCTGCATCCCACCTACTAGCATAGACAGTATCCCAGCCACTGATGCTGGTTGTTTTTCTTGTATAGTTACTCAATTGTGTCTGACTCTTTTGTGATGTTATGGACTGTAGCCTGTCAGTCTCTTCTGTCCATGGGATTTCTGAGGCAAGAATACCAGCGTGCATTGCCATTTCTTATTCCAGCGGATCTTCCTGACCCAGGGGTTGAACCCGCGTCTCCTGCATTGGCAGGTGGATTCTTTATCACTGAGCCATGAAGGAAGCCCTTGGCTGCCAGTAGCAGCTCCCATTTGTTGAACGCCTGCTACATTGTCTTTAATCCTCACTGTGAGCTTAGAAGTTCACTGAAGAGGAAACTGTGGCTTCAAGAGGTTGAGTCACAGCACAGAGAAGAGGCATTGCTGGATTTTCAATCTAGTCTGGATGATTCCCCCAACTGGTACTGTTCCCACTGCCCCGTGCTGCCTCACTATGGTGGGCCGAGCTCTGGATGCACACTGAGAAGGAAAACATACCCGCGTGCCAGCTGTGATTTTGGACAGGCCACTTACCCTCTTGGTGCTTTAGTTTCGTATCCACAGTGACAGGATTGTATGCGGGCATAGATACGGAACAGTGTTTGTGAGTGTCTGTGGGCAGGAAAGGAGCTGGTTGTGTGTGTCTGTGGCTATGTACTGGGATCAGGTGAGGTGAGGTTGGGGCCATTGTTCCTGCTCTTTAGGCCCAGGGAGGCCAAATAAGTACTAGAACTGCCATGGGGACCTAGTTGGTCATGACCAAGCTGGAGGGTGCCTGTTCACCCCCCTGCTGCCTCTCAAGGATGCCACACCCTGTGGTCAGGAAGAGGGGTTCCAGGAGTGCCACTGGAATGTGCCATCTGCTGGGAGTCCTTGGAGAGCTGATGGATAAGGTGACAATAGCATCCTGGGTTCTACAGCTCCCTTCTCTCCCTCTTATGAGGTTCCTTCTGTCCTGTAGCCATGGAAAGCTCCCAAGTTCCCCCAGATGCCTCCTTGGCCCATCTGCCTACCTTTCATCCTATGCCACCCAGTTTTCCCAACTTCTAATTCTGTTTCTGAGGCCTTAATGGCTGTGCCCTTGACCAACCATGCAGAAAAGCCACTGGTTACAACACTGCAACTTCAGCCCAGCAACCCCCTCTCTGTGCCCCCTACCCCTCCCTGGCTTAACCCAACAGTCCTGTCTGGCCTGGCAAGGAGGCCAAAGCTCACAGCCTCTGGGTCTCAGCTCTGGAAGATACAGAGAATACAGTGGCCAGGAAGGAGGACCTGCGGATGCGTACAGGCGCTCACCAGCTAAGTTGCCAAGGAGACAGCACGGCATAAAGGCATACAATTTGTAGTCAAACAGACAAGGTTTAGAGTTCTGGCTCTGCCTCTTCCAGGGCATGTGACCTTGGGCAAGAGATTTAACCTTTCTGAGCCATGCTTTCCTCATGTGTAAAACAAAGATAATAATAGCTACCTTGCAGGGTGGTTGCAAGGATTAACCAAGATAATATATTCAAAGCACCTAGCTCAGTGCCTGACACATATTTGGCACCCAATAAATACCAGTTTCCTTTCCCTCCCCGATCCCCCTGCTTGGTCTCTGCCAACACCAATGGGCAAACAAAGTTGGCAGGTCACCTCTCAATTATTTGAGGGTCCAGAGCTCAGCCTCAGCACCTTTCACACTCCACAAGCTGTGGATTACCAAAGGCAGGAAAGAGGAAGACGAGACAAGGTGGGAAGGAGGTGGGTGGGTGGGTGGCCGAAGAGTGGGTGCAGAGGGAAGTCTCTGCGTGAGACGGGAGAGCTTAAGACCTGGAGCATCTCAAAATAAGTGCACAAGAAACTTGTTAAGAGCAGCTGGCCCCTGGGGAGGGTGGGGGTCGGCTCCAAACTCAGAGCCTGGTTTCTAGCGGGTCCTTCCCACCAGCCTGTCTGGGCTGGAAGCAGGGAACCTGATATTTACATACCTCTGCAGATGTGTCCCAACAGCCTGCCTGCCCTACCACGGAGCAGCAGGAATGATCCACCAAGGCCGAGAGCTCCAAGCTCCCCACAGAGAGCCGGATGACCTCAGTGCTTCGGAGATCCAAACAGAGGGGGTGGGCTGGGGTGTGCATGCGTGTGTCTGTGTGTGTGCATGCGGCTCTAGCCCCTAGCAGACAAGGCTGCAGGCCGGGGTTCACGGGGATGCAACATCTGGCCAGCTGTGAGCCTGAGCCAGATGCACGCCGGCCAGATGTAGGGCAAGCTCCCCTGGGTGGGGGCTGCACAGGAGGGAGTCATAACCTCATTGTGCGGCCTAATCCCGAACATATTACTCTGGAATATGTGCACCATCAACGGTATCGCCATAAAAAAAAAAAAAAGGCCTCAATAAAGAGAGAAGAAGAAAGAGCAAGGCCTCAAGAGTCCCAGCGGCCTCTGACACACTTTCTGGGGGAGGGGACAAGTGCAGAGAGAGTCTGGACAGCACTTACCCTGGGCCCCAGCAGTGCAGGAGCTGGGGAGGAGTGGAGGGTTGAGCCAGGAGGTGTATCTCCCACCCTGTGGTGAGAGCTACTGAAAGCTCAAGGCCACAAAGAGCCTTTGCAACTGAGGTTTAAGGGTTAATGGATCTGGGGGAAGGGGGCGCCTGAGTCTGGGAAGTGCTGGAAGAAGTGAGCCAGAGAACAGCTCTGGGCCTCTTTCCCTGGCCTTCCTGAAACTAGGTATTCTGGATGCTTCCAGCAGGGAAAGCACTAGAATGAATGTGCTCCTCCCCTCTCCACGGTCCCCACTCCCATCTGTACTCCACCCCCTCACCCCCCACCCCCCAACCTGAGTGAACCAGCCAGACAAGCCACAAAAGACACAAAGCCAGGATATCAGGGCTGGGCTGCCTTGCCACCTGGGGGCATTGGGCCTGGGCCCAGCCAGCTTGTTCTGGAACAATGACAAGGTGGGGTGGTCACAGCAGGCTTCCTGGAGGATGCAGGGTCTCAAAAGATAAGAAGGATTTGGCTAGATGATGAGATGAGGACAGAACGTGTCCTGTGCAGCTAAGGAGGGCCTCAGGGCCCTGAAAAGCCGAGGTGGAGACGGAAACAACCGAGAAAGGAACAGTGTAAGAGAAAAATCATGTGAGAACCAGGAGGAACTTAGTGCTCCTGGGCTCCAGCCCTTTACCTGACAACAGGGAGAAAAAGAAGGCAGAGGCATGGAGAGTAGGAGTAGGCTATCAGAGGGGTCTTAAGCCATAGGCTTGCAGGCACTTGGTGAACTTTCACCCTAGGAGCTTTCCTGCCCTGGCAACCCCAAGAGAGCCAGAAAGAATTGACAGAGTTTAGGGCAGGTAAGTCTACCTGGACAGTGGTCCAACAGGCTGTTAGGGGAGGTGGTGGCTGGAAGCTGATGAGGAAAAAGACCCAGGGAGGGTGGGAGTCATGCAAGAGCTAGTGAAGGACTGCCCTGGGTTTTCTCTCTCTACCTCCTACGTGTTTGAGGCAAGCACAACTGCTTCTCATTAGCAAAAGTGACCGTGGAGGAGAAGTCCAGCCCACCCCAGGTCATGGTCACAGCCCTGAGCAGCCAGCTTCAGTCAAGCCAGAGTGGAACAGGCAGGGGCCCAGGGGACCTGCAGCTGCTGTCCAGCCCTGGGGTCCCCAGGCCACCATGTCAGTGCTGTTGTGGGCAGCGCTGAGAGGGAAGAATGAAAACGGCTGGAGGAGCAGGGAGGGAGGGAGAGTTATGCCAACACCCTCCTTCTGGCTGTCTTGCTTGTTTTCTTCCTCCTAATTCATTCATCAACATCAAGGCCAAATCTGACCCCACCAATCTCCCACTGAGAAAGCGGCAATGGCTTCCCAACGCCTAAATCAAGACAAACTTCTGAGCCCAGATATAAAAATTCTCAGATTTGGCTCCCCTGGACCTCATCAATCCTCACTGCCGTGCTCCTGAACCAAGCTCTCCACTCCGGCTACTCTTCGAAAAGGTCCCTTCGTGTCTCCTGCCAAGTCCTTCTGTATCTTTACTCTCGCAGTTTTCTTGCAGCAAATGCCTTTTTGTTTGTACCAACTCATTATTATTCTCCTTTTACATTCCACTCATCTGTAAAATTGGGAGAGTAATAATGCCCACCTCACAGGGTTTTTGTAAGGATAAAATTAGAAAGTGCTTGGAACTGAGCCTGGCGCAAAGTAAACGTTTGCTACTCAGATTGTTCTGTTCATTCTCCTTCCAGTCCAGACTTCAAGTTCAACCTTCTCTGCTGAGCACCATCTCCCTGACCTGCCCACTTGTGATTGTTATCACCCTCCTTCTTGCATTTACAAGCTCAACTCACTTGTGCTCAAAGAATGTGTTGGGCACCCTACCCCATGGTAGGCAGCAGGGAAGAAACGCAGACAAAGATAGTTATCATCCTGCCCTCAAAGAGCTTACAGCCTGGAGGGAACCAAATAAGCAAAAGATTGTTAAAAGAGGCATGCATTTGCGAGTGGTGGACTACCTACTCACACAGTACTATGGGAGGCCAGAGGTAAGACTAGCACTGAAGATCAGGGAAGGCTTCTCAGAGGA
The DNA here is from genome assembly GCF_049115385.1 of Moschus berezovskii. Classification (NCBI taxonomy): domain Eukaryota; kingdom Metazoa; phylum Chordata; class Mammalia; order Artiodactyla; family Moschidae; genus Moschus; species Moschus berezovskii. Next base: position 60,885,344 of record NC_142467.1, on the reverse strand, counting down.
GGTGACAAATGGGCATCTGTAAGCCGAACAGGAGTTAGCAGGGGAGAGGGAGGAAGAGGTGTTGCAAACAGTAGGAACAGCATGAGAGGAGGAAGAGGGTGACGAGTTTGGAAAGTGCAGTGAGCTCAGTAGGGTTAAGCATGGGCCGTGAGGAGGAACGGTGAAAGCTGAGGCTAGAGAAGTTTGGCAGGAGCGAGATCTGGAAAGGCTGTGCAAGCTGAACTAGGACGCTGGGGCTGAGGTCTGTGGGCAACGGGGAATCATGGGAGGGGCTGTGCTGCTCACTTTGGCCCTTACCATATGTGTCTGAAACTATTTTAACTGTTTCATGTCTGTTAGAATTGTCTCCCAGGAAGTTACAACCTGGCACCTTTGCACATGCCTTTTTTTGGAATTCTCCAGGGAAGAATATTGGAGTGGGTAGCCATTCCCTTCTCCAGGGGATCTTCCCGACCCAGGGATCGAACCCATGTCTCCTGAATTGCAGAAACAAATGTGTCCCTCTCAGCAACTTTCCCAACCCATCCATGGTGTTCTCTCTGTCCACTTCTCTCTCTCTCCAGCTTGTGGGAATCACTGTTGACCTAGAAGCTGCCTAATTGCCCTTTCCCCAATACATCATGCAGTACCTGGGGACCTGAAACAGGTTAGCCACTTCTGGGCTGTCCCTGTCCTGACCAGTTAGCACCTCCTCCAGGAAGCCTTCCCTGACTCCCAACTCACAGTACTCCCTCCCTTCTCTGACTTTCTGCACTTCCAGACAGCACCATTCATGAAGTCCATGACTGAGAATTCCTTCTAAGGGTTATCAGATCTCACAGGCTCCTCCCACCCTCAAGATTCTAAGCTCCTTGAGGGCAGGATCTGGCTGCTGCCTCTCCAGCAACTCCATGGTCCTCAGCATAGGCCTCCCAAAGATGTTGGGTTGCTGGTTCCTGCTCCTTCCTTTCTGAAGCAGAGGAAAAGGATCTGAGGGTCCAGATGGACCAGAGCTGGGTCCCAGGGATGGAGAAGGGGAGAAAAGTGGCCTCTCCTGACGTACATCCCCTCCGCTTTCACCAGGCGAGGGTCATCAGCAGGGAGCAACAGTCATGTAACTGTCTGATGGAAAAGCTCAAGCAGCTGGGCAATAACTGTCGAAATCCCAATCGGCAGGACATGAAAGTTCCAGAAGACATGGTGATGGGGCAAGGTGGGGAGGCCAACAGCTTCCCAGCAAGAAATTTAAATGCACTGTGAGCTCCAGTGGGGGACCATGGGTCTAAGGCAAGGCCCTCCAGGTAGCTGCTCCCAACCCCTCCCCAGTTTCATAGTACACTGGGTATGTCCAGGAAAGCACAGCTGAAAAGTGGGCTGCCATCTGGAGAAGATGACAGGGTCTGGAAGACAGTGTCACCAAAAGGCCTTCTCCCTGAGGCAGTTGGGGCAGGCCTCATCAGCTTTTTGCAATGAGCATCTGGCTGGTTCCAGATGTGGAACCAGATGGCAGAAAATGACATCCTGGCACTGACTGGTAGAGAAGTTCAGGGTCCATCCTCCATCCTCTCAGCTGGCAGAGCCTTCTCAAGCTCTTTCTGCCCATGCCCCTGCCTGCATACCTTCCTTGGTCTCATATCGCCTGGGCTGCAAGAGTCTCATGGTTGTTCAAGTGGCTCCTCATGTCTGGCTTTGGTCTGCCTCATAATCAGTTTATTGCCTTGTTCCATGGAGATGAGAACTAGCTGGTCACCGTCCCCCAGTCAAAAACATGGTGTGTGTGTGTGCACATGTAAATACATATGTGTGTGCACATTCACATAAAGAATCCTGAGAACACAAGGTCAAGTCAGATCCCTGGCCATGAAAGGGGCATAGGAGAAGATGTAGCCTGTGCCCTTGTTATTCAGGTAAGGAAGCCAAAAAGAAGGGAGGATTGCCACGTAGGAAGAGGGAGTGGATCTAGTAGACTTAGAGCTCAGGCATCGGTTTCCACAAGTCTCCTCGCACTGACACCTCCCCCCGTCCACCCCCCCCTGCAATCCACCCCCTAAACAGGTTCAGCTCCAATCACTGTCTTGATCTGCAGAGTGAAGAGGGCCTGTTTCCTGGGGTTGAGTCTCTCACTGCCAACAGTTGCCAGTGTTGATGTGCAAATGTCAGAGGGAGAAGGAGCAATCGAAGGATGAAATGTCCTCTGCCAAGGGTGAAACAAGTGGGATTAAGAAGAGCTTAAAAGAAGCCAAGATGGATTTGGGAGAGGGGGCAGATGATAGAAGAGAGCCCCTGGACAACGGTTTCTGAGGGATGAAGCTCAGGGAGTGTAGCCTCAGAGGGGACGGCTCCCTTGTTCAGCCAAGGGAGAGCCCCTCATCTCTTCTGGATGCTTTACCACGTCTATGCAGACCCCTGGTGGGTCCTGGGACTCCAGCGTCAATGATTGCTGTAGACTAAAAAGTGTCTCCTGGAAGTTTCCTGGGACAAGGACCTCAAACATAAGCTTTCCAAAGACAGGCCTGACTCCAACTTTGCTCAGGCTCAGCCTCTTAGGCTGCAAACTAGGCAAAGACCACCCAGAGTGGGAAAGGAAACAGCATCTTTAGGTTGAAGACATGGTCACCTCACTCCTGAATCACCTGACGTGAGCTACAGTTTGAGACTGGGGGTCTACCCTGGCTTTATTGAGAGGGGGCTGCTGTGGAGGGGTGAGGGGCCAGCAATCAGGAAAAGAATGCAGAGCTTTTTCAAGCATCAATGACTTTCTGAATTTGAAACTTTTTCCCAAAGTTTGCAGAGCACATACTGTACAGTCCCCTTCATTAAGGATTAATTACTAGCCAAGGTCTGAAGTCTTTGGAGTTGTTTGGAGTTATTTGAGCTGAAAAAGAAAACATAACTATGTTGTTGTTTCTTCTAAATGGAAAACGAATATTTTTTTGTGGGTGTTTGCAATGCTTACAAACAGCTGAAGGGGTTTTTACTCTATCTTTCCAAAAATCCTTGCTCCAGGCCATGACCAAATATGGAAAAATGACAAAAAAAAAAATCCACAAACCATGAACTTTTCAGAAAGTTACAAATAGCTGAGTAGAAGCATGTAACAGAAAAGGCCAATGGCTTTGCCTAGCACAATTTCCCAGTATTTCCTGGCCACCCTCTTATCCTCATCCACTCACCTGCCTTTTTAAGTCTGAGAAGTACCCAGGCACCTCTCAAGAGACTTTCCCTTCTAGGCATCCAAGAACCAAGAAGCCAGGCGCACAACTGAGTGCTGGGGAAAACCTCAGCACTGGATTAACATTCCCATTTCACAGGTGAGGAAACTGAAGCCCATCAAAGGACAGAAGTGACTTGGCTTAGGCCCCACAGCAAGCTACAGCAGAACCAGATTGCCAAGGTGACTTTTCCCTGGCTGTCACCCCAGCCATGTTGCAGGGCAGACCAGGGAAGGGTCTCCAGTCCTTGGGGAAGCCAGGACAAGGAGCCATCTGTGGTTGCACTTAGGCCCTGCACGTCTCTGAGAGTAAGGTGGGCATTGTAGAGGAGAGCGTGGGGACAGAGACTTCTTTCCTGTCTTAGAAATGGGGATGGTGGGCTCTCAAGAAGAATACACTGATTGTGTTAGCCACTGTCCCAGGTAGCTCCAGATCCCCAACCCGACCCCCTCCCAAGCTCCTGGAGACACCTGGCATAAAGGAAACAGTGAGGAGGGGTTGGTGATGCCGCACCCCTTTCCCTGGAACCCAGGCTCTGATTCACTAGAAATTATTCCAAATCAGAAATCTCTCCACAGCACCCCTCTAACCAAGGCCCAGGCCAAGGCTCTGTCATTCCCCAGACTTATTTCCTCCACGGAGGAAGAGAGGGGCCAGGGCTTCTCCTTTCCTCAGGACTGAGGTTGGAGTTCTGACTTGGCACAAAGGGTCTGTCCTAGGTACAATCCAGAATGGCAATCAAATTTTGAGGTTGAAACTCTGGCACCAGACTGCTGGGGTTTAAATCCTGACACTGTCACTTCCCCACTGCCTGAACCTGAAAGCTGCCCGTCTCCATGATTCCGTTTCCTCATCTGTAAAGGAAAATAATTCTAGCACCTCCATCCTCTGGTTCCCAGTACAGGCAAGTTGTAGCTAGTATTAGTGTTGTTCTCTGCTCAGTATCAGCCACTTAGGGGAGCGAGAATAAACAAGTGGATCCTTAAGAACCCAGAACCCATTTCCTAGAGGGACAGAACCTGCCCCTTCCCAGCTCCTCCACAAACCCGGAAAAAGTTGCTAGGCTCGTCTGGGCCTTGGTTTCTCCATTAGTAATTTGGGGATAATAGAGCCCTTTGCTGTTCTCTCAAGTTCTTTGAGAGGCTTGGATAAAAGGCATCTGCATCGGGGTGAGATGCTGCTATTACAGCTAATGACAGAACCAACACGCTCATAAGCTGCTGCCCAGCTCTGACTCAGGCTGTTTACGGTTCTGGGTCTTGCTTGTCGGGGAGCCAAGTGGGTCTGTGGTTGGGGGTGATAGGGTGGGGGGGCCCTGGCTGGTGCCCTCACCTACCCTACTGTATTCGTGCATCTGCTGTGATCTAGCTTCCTGCAGGCTTCCTCTCCCTGGGTTGAACCCCTCCTGCCTGGTCTCCCTGAGAATTCCAGCAGTCCTCACCCCATCGCCCATCCTCTCCCTTCCTGCCAGGACTCAGGCTCCTGCCCTGCGTGTGACACATCGCTCCAAAGGACAATCAAGCCTGTTTAGAAACATGTGGAAGCCATGGTCTTAGGCTGCTGGAGCCAGAAGAATGAGACATTCCCCAAGGCCAGGCCCTCCCTCTCCCACCAGCCCAGGGACAGTGAGTGACCCAGAAGGGGATGCTCAGCATAGAGTTGGACTCCCTCTGTGACCTCCACATCTGGTCAGATTCTGCAGGTCCCTCCCTCCCCCAGGAAGCTTCTAATGGGAGGCTGACCAGGGAAGGGAGGTTTTTGTAAATAAGACCCCCTCCAGAAGGCCCTGCCGAGCACTCCTGTTACACATCACCAGTTCAGTTTCTAGAATGGCAGATGGCCCCCTGATGCCTTCTGAGAACTGAAACTGAAAGGGGGCTTGGTAAAGCCATAGATAGCAGATATTAGGCCATTTCCAGCCCCTAAAGGAAGAGCAGCAGCCAAGCACAGTCCAGGAGACCTACACAATAGCCTCTGTCCTAAACTAAGCACTGCTCTGAGGACATGCCAACTCAGCTCACAGGGACCCCAGGGTAACGGGGGGTCAAGGCAGCCCTGAACAAACATCCCTTGGCTGTCCAAAGTGTGTGCTCCTCACCAAAACTCTTGCTTTCCTGACAAATCCAAAAAAGCAACATGTCACTGGACAGACAGATGGCCAAATGGCAGGAAGCACAAAGTAGCAAGGGTCACCAGCATGCCTCTTCCAATCGAGCTATCTCTCTGGCCCCAAGAACTAGTCCTTGAACCCCTAGCATCCTTTCCCCTTCACCACGCTCCCTCAGGCTCCCGTTACTCCCAAGACTAGCCCCTGATAGTCCTCCCTTCCACCGATGCTGCTAAGCCCCAGTGGCAGACCATGTGTGGCAGACACGGAGTTGGGCTCTGCCAAAGCCAGCATTGAAAAAGGAACGTCATACCGGAGGCAAGCTCTGGAGGATGGTGAACGGAGGAAACTGAACTTCCAATGGGAGAAGGGCTGATTAGAAACCAGCAGGCTTGAAACAGTCAGGACAGAATGGGATCCACTGGGAGAAAACTGGCGAGAGGATTCTAGGCAGGGGTAATGGCACCAGCAAGAAATTGGGTGGGGGGGGTGTCACTTGGGATCTCCAGGAGAATCAGCTCCTACAGGGTACACAGTTTTGGGGGAAATGGAGAGTGACCCCCGGATTATGCTTTCGGGATCCTGGGCAGTGAAGGAAGTGTATAGACTGGGGGGTAGGGTGGGGGTGTAGCCAGGGAAGTCAGCTCAGACTATCTCCACAGAAACTCCCTGGAATTAAAAGATAGGGATCTCTTCTTCGGAAATCAAAGCGATGTTACGGAAGTGGGCTCCTCTCCCTGCCCAAGCCTTGGAAGGCAGGGAGGAGCCATAAAGAAACACTCCTGTCACAGTTTAACAGAGAGGGAAACTGAGGTTCATTAGTACTGAGTCATCTGCCCAAGGTCTTAGAGTAAGTCAGCATCCAAGCGAGTGGAATATTCTAGACGCCTGGGCGTGGATGGGTCCTCAAGAGGTCACCTACTCCACCACTTGCCCCAGGCAGGCCGGATCCCAACAAATGGGGCTTCTGACCATGCTTAACCATGTCAGGAAGCCTTTTTAACTTTTTTGTTTTTTAATATCAGTGCCAAGTATTTGTTGAATTCAAATCTAGCCTGAATCCTTCCTGCTGAGGTTTTCAATGTACACCTTCTCTGGTTCAGGCAAGACGGAGCTCTCTCTGGACTTGAAGGTTATATTTGGGCTTCACCTCAGTTTTCTCTTGTCCAGAGTCAATCTCAATGGTTTTTTTTCTCTCTGGGCCCAAGCCTCCCATAAGTGACGTGACATACATGCTACATGCTCAGTTCAGTTCAGTCTCAGTCATGTCCGGCTCTTTGCGACCCCATGAATCACAGCACGCCAGGCCTCCCTGTCCATCACCAACCCCCGGAGTTCACTCAAACTCATGTCCATCAAGTCGGTGATGCCATCCAGCCATCTCATTCTCTGTCGTCCCCTTCTCCTCCCGCCCTCAATCCCTCCCAGCATCAGAGTCTTTTCCAGTGAGTCACCTCGTCGCATGAGGTGGCCAAAGTATTGGAGTTTCAGCTTTAGCATCAGTCCTTCCAATGAACACCCAGGATTGATCTCCTTTAGAATGGACTGGTTGTAACTATCAAATAATTGGATGGTGAGTAAATGAACAAACGAACCAATAATTTCCAGACAAGCACAAGGACCTCCATGAAATAGATCTCCTAACACCCCTAAATTCGCTTAACAACCTGACACAGTACACGTACAGTCACTCCCAGGGTAGTCTGGAGATATTCTTAGGCCATATTCTTACCTTAAAAACATAGCAGGGGGGATAAATCAGGAATTTGGGATCAACAGATACACACTACTATATATAACATAGGTAAAAAACAAGAACCTACTGTATCACACAGGGAATTCTACCCAATATCTTGTATAACCTGTACAACTTGTATTACTGTATATATATATATATATATATATGCTTATATGTATGTATATATATAACTGAATCACTTTGCTCTACACCAGAAACTAACACAATATTGTACATTAATTACAGTTTGATTAAAAATTTTTTAAACTAAGTTAAATAAAACCATGGGTCCCTTCCCTCCTTATCTACCAAAGTGCTTTTCCACTTTCAGAGCCTTTGCTGGGCTGGGGCAACACATTTTCTCATTGTCTTCTAAGCTCCACAACACACGCACACGCACAACACACATGCACATACATACACAAGTGCTTATGTGTATGAATAAAGCATAGACACTGTCCCTGTGGGCAAATCCATCCCCATTTTAACTAGGCTGGCATCTCTACTGGGGTCTTTTGATACAGAAGGTTACCTCTGCAGACAGCTAAGACCTATGTGGGCTTCCAAGGTGACTCAGTGGTAAAGAACCTACCTGCCAATGCAGGAGATGTGGGTTCAATCCCTGGGCTGGGAAGATCCTCTAGAGGAGGAAATGACAGTCCAGTGCTGTTGCCTAGAAAACTCCACAGACAGAAGAGCCTGGCAGACCGCAGTCCACGGGGTCACACAGAGTTGGACACCACCGAGCACAGATGCTAGACCCGTATCCCTACAAATCCCCCTTATCTTCACCCTCAGGATGCTGATACATGGAAAAAGCCAAGTCCTATGCCTGTGTCATTTATGCTCATCATTGCCAGGCACTGTGCCCAGCACTGTGTATATATTTTCTCACTTGGTTCCCAAACCACCATATAGATTGTAGAAGAGGAAATGGAGGCCCAGAGAGGTGAAGTTTGAATAGTAAATAACAGAGGCAGGCTTGGACTCCGGTCTGCCTGACTCCAGAGCCCTCTCATACCTCATTTGCTGTCCTGCCCCCACCCAGGCCTGGTGGTGAAGGGGAACTTGGATGTCCCCCGTTGCACCCTGCCCTACCCCCACCCCAGCACACAGAACCACATCTAAGTAAGAACACTGCATCGCAACAGGGACGGGGGAGGTAGGGGGAGTTGTTCACGTCCAGTCACTTGTCTTTGTTCAAACTGGTTCCTTTTCTGGTTGTTTCCTTTTCTCCTAATCTCAGATTGAAGACTTATTATTTCCAAGCCAGGAAAAAAGAACAAGGGGAAAAAAAAGGGACCTCTGTTCCAGGAACTGTAACATCTCTGTCTGCGCTCTGCCCAGTTTCTCACTTCTCTGACTCTCGGACAAGCCCAGCCATGCCTGGCCCCCAAGTCTGGCAGGACCATTGGTCACAAAGCCTTTTTAGGGTCTTCTCTTCCCCCAGAAACCTCCAGGATAGGACTAGGATGAAAGAACAGGAAGGAGAGCAAGGAAAGGGACTGGAAAGTAAGACGTTCTAGCTCCCAGCTGGGCCTTCTGACGTGTATCCTACTCTCTTGGAACTCTACTCTGTACCCCCTTTCTGGCCTAGAGAAGTAGCTCTAGAGAAGATGTGTGGTTAGTCACACACACACATGCACGCACGCACGTGGATGCCCACACCAGAATGGCAGACTATTATAAACACGCATCCCAGCCTGGTCTTATTCACAGAGGCACTCAGAGCCTCAAGAGACCCAAGTCCCCCTGAGGCTAAGACACATAATCGTGAGCACATGCGCTCCAAGTCACATGTTTCCAGCACTGCCATAAACATGGCCTTTCTCTTAAGCACAAACATTGTCACATGCACGCTCAGGGTGTGCAGACCAGGTCTTTCGGCACAGGCCTTTGTGGACAGGCCCAAAGAACACAGGAGGCTGGAGCTAGACCCTTGAATCAGAGGGGTTCCCAAAGTTCATGGGCCTCTCTTTCTCGGCCCAACTCCATTCATCTCTGAAGTTCATGGATTGGCTGGGTCTCATCCAACCCAGGGAAGGGGGAGGATCTTTTCCAACTCTCCCCGTGGCTCCCACCCCAAAGCATGGCCCGTCTACCCTGAGCTAATAGAAGCCAGGCTTCTACTGGGAGGGACTGCTTGTGGCTGAATGTCAAGAGACGCCACTGTGTCTCCCTGGGAGAGCAGAGCTTCTGGCCTCGGGCCACCAGGAGCCTCTAACCTGCAGCTGGAATCCACACTCCCAGCTGAAGAAGAAACAAAGGTGCCTTGATGCAAGGGTGCTATGACACTAGACGCCACAAGTCAGCACCGCCTGGAGCAGGAACTGCCAGCACCCTGTTAACCCTGCAGAGTCAGGTGGGCTCTCCAGCCTCCCCACCCAGCTCCACAAAGCCACCCCCTCTTGCTCTGGATACCAGTTGGCAACATTCCCCTCCTCCTCCAAGAGTCAATATGAGTGACCCAGAGCGGAGATGGGCGGGGGAGACGGGAACATCTAGACAGCTTCCTATGTTCCAGGTTGGGTCAGGGGAGGGTACCCCAGAGGGACACACCAACTCTTTCAACGCGAGGTCACCCAGAACATAGCCTTTCAAGATGGCAAACAGCTATTCAGAGGAGAAAGCAGCGCAGGCCAGCGCAGCTGCCAAGAGAGCTGGAGGCAGTGCATTGTCCAGACCAGGTCAAGGAGCAGAGTGATACAGTCTTCATGCGCAGCACGGGCGCCTGCCACGGGAAGAGATGGCTTCCACGCCACCCACGCAAGTCCCACTGATGAGCCAGTGCATCACCAGGAAGTGAACATTGCCTGCCACCAGACCTCAGATAGAAGAAGTCTGTCACTCCTGTTGAGGAATCTGGGCCCTCCTGAAGGCCTCCCCAGCTGCAGAAAGCCAGGGGCTTCCCTTTCTGGCCAGACACATCTCTTTCCCACCCTAGAGATCCCTTCATTCCAGATGTAGTCAGCGCTAGAATGGAAAGTTCCCAGGGGCGCTTATCAGGATGACTTTCACTGAGAATGTGACTCTGAAGTAAATCCAGCAGAGGTGGGAATGTGGGGCTTAAGGTCTCTGCAGAGAAAACACATGCCACCCCAGCGGGAGAGAGGATGGTGTGGGCACAGCCGCTTCTTTCATTCTGTCACAGCACCCACATCAACCCATTCGCTTCCTTTCCAGGACAGATCACACAATGGAATGGTGTTATTTTCATATTTGCTTCCTTACTGTTGGTTTCCTCCTCTAGGATATAAGCTCCATGAGGTTAGGGACCATGTTGTCTGTCTTATTCACTGCTGCATTCCAGTGTCAGCCCAGTGCTGGGCACACAGGAGGGGCTCAGGAATATTTATTGAATGAATAAGTGGTCTCTGCCCACAGAATCTCTGCCCACTGAGTTCCATCACCCAGAAACACAGGAGTGAAGTATGTAAAAACTCAGAGAATCCAGATCAGAAATGGCAGGAAGTGCTTCAAGGAAGGCCCTTCTGCTCCCCCCATCCAAATTTGGCAGGACCCAATCTATTCCAAGCACCTTATTATATGACATGGGAGCTGAGGATACTCCATGGGATTAAAAAATAGAAACAACACCTCAAGAAACCTGGCCCCTTCCCTTAAGGAGACAATGCCACCTTGGTAAGGACGGCTGATCAGGAAAAAACAACTCAGTCTGACAGGGGCCATCAGAGAGGTAAGAAGAGAGGTCCTAGCCCAGTCTTTGGGAGCTGGAGGGTTTCCTGGAGGAGAGACATCTAAGATGAGCTCTAAGGAGTGGTATGAATTAATCAGCAACACTTGGGGTTGGGGAGGAAAAGGAATTCATAAAAAGTGATTAGTATGTGCAAGAGTCCAGAAGGGATAGAGAGTGTGGTTTAAACAGAGAGAGAAGGGAGTTCCGTGTGGCCAGTGATGGTGAGGAAATGAAAAGAGAGGGGGCTGACATGATCCTGGAGGGTCTGAAAAACAGTGGGGAAGCTGCTGAAGGACTGTAAGCAGGAAAGGAAAAGAGTCTAAGCTTGCAATGTAGATAATTGCCTAAGTCCTCAGAAAGGGAAGTACAGAGCATGTTGGCCAGGCAAATAGTGGGTGGTCCTCCCTCCAACTCTAATGGATGGTCAGGAAAGTGTGAGAGCTGCTCAAAAAGAGGCCTTGGAGGAGACAAGGTCGCGCAGGGTGCCCAGCCTTCCCCAGCAGCTCAGTCAATAGATCCTCCCTTGCACCTTGCTTCGAGAGGTAACCCCTGGGGGACAGCAGGAGACCTGAAATGCCAGTCATGTGGGAATCATGTGTGAGGGGGCCCTGCTATATGGCCCATGGGAGCAGGGTGAAAGGAAGAGCCTGGAGAGGAAGAAGGGTCACAGAGTCATGCTGGGGCCACGGACCATGGCAGTCACACGAGCTACTGAGAGTCAGACTCCTCCCTAGGTCCCATGTACCTTCAGAGACCAGTGCCACCAATCTCACAATCTGCTCAGCCCAAGGCTCGAAGCCGAGGCCTGCGAAGTGCTTCTTGTGGGCAGAGGAAGAAAAAACCCACTCAGGCATTCTCAGGATACATCACTCCCCTTCCCTGAGAGTCCTGCTCCTGAAAAACCAGCCCCTGCCCTTCCTTCCACCTCCCACAGCCCACAAAGGCCACAGGTGGTCAAATGTGCCCTCCCACAGGTCAGAGCAAAAGCTGATGAAGATCCCACTGCCATGTATGAGGTGGGCCTGGAAGAAGAGAGTTGGTCACCCAGTATGGAGAGAAGTAGAAACACATATAACCAGAGGCTGAGAACTCAAGGCCTCATCAGAGACGTAGAAGGCCTGACTCTAGTCAGAGATCCATCACCAACCTGTCGTGTAACTCTGGAAATTTTTTCAACCTTGAGTCTCAATTTTCTTACTGATAAAAGGAGAGCTGGACCATGTGATCCTTCAAGTCCTTCCAGTACCATGATCAAGGGGAGAAAAGGCTGTGTGGATCCCCAAGGCTGAGGGAAATGCCTTGTGGCTTCCTAATGGGCAGGGGCAGCCTCCTGTCAGACCTTTCTATCTTGACAAAATATCAAGGCGGGGCCCCCAGTCATCATGTCTACTGTGTGAGAAGGGGTTAGAACAGAGGATATGAAAGCAAGCAGCAGCTGTTGACAGAATACAAAAAGAAAGAGACTGTATCAGCTTGGGCCCTCAGCTGAGAGGGGCTGGGTGAGTGGGAGCTGGGGTCTGGAGCCTCAGTAGTTGAGGAGCAGGCCCAGGATTTGAACGGGGTTTCCCAAGTGGTTCAGTGGTAAAAGAATCTGCCTGCCAATGCAGGAGACACAGAAGAGGTGGATTCCATCCCTGGGTGGGGAAGATCTCTTGGAGGGGGAAATGGTAACCCACTCCAGTATTCTTGCCTGTAAAACCCCATGGACAGAGAAACCTGGCAGGCTACAGTCCATAGGGTCGCAAAGAGTTGGACACAACTGAGTATGCAGGCATCAGGATTTGAACAACCTACCCACAAAGAGGCCATAGAACACATACCTTAGCCAGTTCTGCAAGCCATCCCCAGGCCTGGCAGTTCTCCTAGTTGTGTGAAAGGAGGAACATAGTAGATCATCAGAGGAGGGGGGAGGAGGGGCAGTGAGACAACAACAGCTTTGCCCCAAGAACTGCAGGGACTTGGATGGGAAGAAGGCAGGCTGGAAAGGGCAGGAGAGGGGCTCCTGAGCTGGTGCATCCATCAGCCTTCTACCTGGGAATCACCATCCCAGTAAGTGCGCTGAGGGCCTGATCCTGGCAGGCTGCATCCTAGACACCACTCCGGTGAGCCACAAGGTCACTTCCCTACTGGGGAAGTCCCTGCAGGACTCAGACAGCAGGGCCACCAAGAGCCGGGTTCCACCACCCCCAAGTGACAGCAGAGGCATCACCAGCCCTAAACAGGGAGGGAAGCTGGAGATCTCCAGAAGCACCTACAGCCAGGTTAGGCTCTCCAGGTAGCCTTGGCCCAGGAGGAGGCCCCCCCTCCAGAGGGCAGTGCGGCATCTGAGACACAGCCTGCCCCGCCACCTGGTGGAGAGAAGAGGAAGGTGCTGGAGACGGTGCTCAGACAGGTAGTGCCCTGCCACCTGGTGGAAAGCTGGGAGGGTTCTGGGGCTCCCAAAATGGGCCAGCGGCTGACCACCTCGAATCACTCAGCCCTGCAGAAACCTGTGGTGCCAGGCTAGAGGAGTAAGGACGCAGCCTTCTGGGGCGTGACCCTGGCCCTTACGTCATTTGAGAAGAGGCAGAGCTCATTTACCTGAAAGATTAGACAGTACAATTATATACGCTCAGTCTTTCAGTTCAGCTCATTCGCCCGTCTAACTGCCCATTCATCTATCTAGACAGTCAAATACTTTAGAATCTCTTACTAGATGTAAGGTACTGTGGTGATTATGCAGGGGAATAAATTACCAGACTTGATTCCGGCCCTCAGGGAGCTTAAGCTCTATTATCCTTATCCAAACAAGGCTTTTTTTTTTTTTTCTCTCTCTCTAGGACTTTTTCCCCAAAGACTTTCACATATATCATCTCTCTTAATCTTTGCAAAACCCAGAGAGATATATATTTTTATTCCCATCTTTCACATGAAAACACTCAAGTTCCAAGGAATTAAATGATATGTTCAGAGTTTCACAACTGTTAGGTGGCAGATCCTAAATAGAAACTCAGGGTTTTTCATTTTTTTAAACAAACATTCCTCCAGTGCCTGACATATGGCAGGCACTGTGACAACAAAAATGATTGAGGAATGACCCTTCCACAAGGGGTACTCACAGTCTGGTGAATGACAACAAGACACTAAGAAATACAGACAGAGTTTGGGCAGAGCTAAAACAGAATTTAATACAGAATTCTCTCTACAGCATGAGCAAGAAAAGTTAACAGTTTTAATGAGGATAATAACAGCTAACATTTATTTAGTATATTCAGTATATGTGAGGCACTGTGGTGAGTGGTTTATATGCAGTAACTCATTTAAGCCCTTATGAGTTGGGACAAGGGGTATTAATCCTACTTTGCAAGTAAGGAAACTGACAGAGAGAAAGGTTAAATAACTAACTGACAGAGGCCAAGGTGCAAACCTAGGCATTCTGGCTGCAGAGCCTGCAGCCTTGACCACTGTGCTATACAGCCCCAAGGTGATGGCTGCAAATGATCAGCACACGCTGCTGGACTGATCCGGGGGAAGAGGAGGGGAACTCGCCAGAGCTCAGAGGCTGTGTCACAGGCTTCTGACCCTGGCAGCAGACTCTGGCTCTGAGGCAGTGCTGGGAAAGGATCATTCTGATTTAACCCTCCAAGATCAGGACTAACATGTTTGACTTTTAATGACCTGTGAAGACTCTGACACAGCCTCCTACAGCTGTTCTGAAGTGAGTTCTGGATCTGGCAGAGGAAGTAAGGAATGAGAGCTATCTTCAAAGGGACAGACATAAGACTAGAGGGTGGAAGTTAAGGGGAACAGGCACAGCAGGATCACTATCTGGTGGAGATGCTAGAAGGGGATGTTAGTGTCACTTCCAATGCTGAGATGTCATGCTGGCTTCTCCCTCTCTCTTTCTCCCTTTCTTTATAAACATGCATTGATTCAACCCTATGCTAGACAACGGAGATTTCAGAGGTGACACAACACTTGCCTTCAAAGACTTTAGAGTTTAGTCTAATGAGCCTCTAGACCCATCCCAAATGACATATGACGACCTTTAGCTTCCCACATTTACCTCTCTAACAGGAAGGGAGAGGGACATATGTGCCCTTTCTATCCTTCTTGGGACAACTGTATACCTTCGGTTAACATGTGAAATTAAATAATACTGAAAATCAGGTATGCTATCATGACCTAAGAATAGTGATATAAATAATAACATTAAAAACACTGACATCATTTTACTGTGAACAAGGCCGTGCACACCTCCCATAAGAAGTATCATTTTTACTTAGATGTGCTGGCTAAAGTTCAAAGGAAAACTTAATAATCCTCCAATATCCTAAAGGGCTCTACCAAAAAAGAGTGTCTGTCTGCATTCCACATTCTTTAAGTTATTTGATGGGAAAATGGTTTTATATTGCAAGGCTGTAAAATAGAACATTCTGGGAACAAGATAGCCCAAAACACTGGAATAAAATACCAAACAAGGTGGTGGTGTTTCCTTCTTTGGAAGACTTGTAAAAGTACATGGATTTCCATCTAGCTCTAGTGGTAAAAGGATAGGAATAGAGGGAATGATCTGGTTTGGATAAGGTCTGAGCACATGGCCAAATCTTTAAGACCTGGTTGATAAAAGTCTACATAATAAGGAGGTGGCCTTCATAGGACCACCAAGTCTAGAGCAATGTCCCCACCTTGACTGGAAGGACACTCAGAGTGAGGCACCAGACAATGCAGGCAAGGTTTATTTGGGTCCTGCCCTGAATAAGACCGACCACCGAGCCCTAAACTCCAAGTCCCATTCCAGCCTGCCACGTTCATATCCATGCCCACGGGCCCCCTGCTTCCCCTCCATCCGTGTCTCTCCCTGACTGTTACAATCCTGTTTCCCTCTGCTAGGATAATCTTTTCTGGCATACTTCCGGGGCCACCTTCTCCTCCAGCTTTCAACTCCAGCAGGGAGCAAGGAAAAGTGGGGATGCTGTGGCAGGGAATGGTGGAAAGGTGGAAGGGTTGGGAGGTTGTGCATCACTGGGAAGCAACCCTAAGTGCTAAAATGCAAAGAGAAACTGCAGAGTGAATCTGTTCATTCAACCAAAGTAGATGGAGCAAAACCTGATGTGACTCCTTAGTCTCCATGGGACTCCTACTTTCCATGACATCTTTTCAAATGTGTTTGCTTCAGACTTAACAGTCAGCCCAGTTTCCATAACCAGTTTTCATTTTTTGGCCCTGGAGTTTTGAAGGTTAATGCATCTTTCTCCTCCTTAGAAGGAGCATACAGCCACAACATCACCATCCTGAGATTTGTTTGACCCTAGTTTCTCTAACATGGGGAGAAAAGAAGTTGATCCAGACCTGTCTTGGGGCCACAGTAAGGTCAACCCCAGATGCCTTCAGCCACCCCAGACACCAAGCGTATGGCACATATACAGCTTCCTGAGAGGTCCCAGGGGTGGCACCAAATTTAATCTAAACACGCTACATCCCCCATGATCTCTCCACCTGCCTCCCTGGATGGTAAGTTTCCCAGCATCCAGATCGCTGGGCCTGGAGTAGGAAAAGAGCTAGGCAAGCATCTGTTCCACAACACGTCCATCCTTGGGAGGCAGCTGACAGGGAGCAGACTGTGCCTGCCATTCTTTCCCCAATCCGCATGCCACCGCCACCAGGGATGGCAGGGAGGAGCTATGGCCCCAATCCAGAAGGAAATTAAATAGCCTCAAATTAGGTCAAACATGCTTTTGGCACCAAAGGAAAAACTGAAAGATAGCATGTTTCCCTTCTAGTTATAAAACCAATGTATAAAAATCAAGTTCTTTCCTGTATATGAACAAAACACAACTAGAAAATACAGCAACAAAAAAATCCCATTAACAATGTCTATGAAAACATAAAACGATAGGAATAAAGTCAGTAAAAACATACAAGATCTACCAATAGAAAGCTGTACTCTAATTATATTAAAAGAAAGAAAGAAACCAAAAGATACAAATTTATAGAAAAGTGCAGTACTTTACAATATAAATCTTCCCAAGTTAATCTCTAAATTTAACACTATTCCAATCAAAATCCTGAGCATAGCTGATTCTCAAATTCATCTGAAAGAATAAACATACAAGCATAGACAAGAAAAATATCAACACAGAAAAAAGAACAAAAAAGGAACTTGTATTGTCAGATATTAAAATGTACTATAAAGCTACAATAATTTAAAATCTGTGGATCAGGCATCAGAATAGATTGATCCATAGAACACATTATAAAGGTGAGAAACAATTGCAATGTCTAACAAAAGCTTCATGAAGGGTGCCAGTGCTTACATAAAATGTAATATTATAAATACATGAAGGATGAAAGTGACATTTCATATTGTCTAGTAACTCTTCCGGGGTAGTAAGTTAACTAAAATTTTAAAATACCATGCTTATAATACATAAAAATAAGCTGTGGATGGTTAAAAGATTTAAATGTTAAATAAAACACTAGAACATTTACGTGGATGTTTATGTAACATAAGAGTAGAAAAGTCTTTCAAAGCTTCATCAAAAGGCAGTCCAAAAATAAATACTGATATGCTTACTACATTAAAAAATGTAAATCTTCTGTATCAAAGATGTCACAAAACTAAAAGCAAATAACAAAGTGGAAAACTTTGATAAAACAATGTTTATCAAATAAAATAAAGGTAATATTCTTGATATAAAAAGAACTTTGTAAAAAGATAAATACCTCAACAGAAGACTGGGCAAAGACATCATTGAAACACAAAATGCTAATAAGCATATTAAAGTGTTCAGCCTTTAGGAAGCAAAGTAAAATAACATTCTTCCATTGCATGACATCCCTTATCAGTTCAGTTCAGTCGCTTAGTCGTGTCCGACTCTTTGCGACCCCATGAACCACAGCACGCCAGGCATCCCTTATACCTGGAGCCTAAAAAGAAATGATACAAAAGAACTTACTTACAAAACAGAAAGACTCACAGACTTGGAAGAAGAGTTTGTGCTTACCAGGGGAAAGGAATAGTTAGGGACTTTGGGATCAAGTGTGCACACTGATATTTATTTAAAGTGGATAACCAACAGGGAACTCTGCATATGTGGCAACCCGGATGGGAGGGGAGTTCAGAGGAGAATGGATACATGTATATGGATGGCTGAATCACCCTGCTGTACACCTGAAACTATCACAACATTGCTAATTGGCTGTACTCCAATATAAAATAAAAAGTTAAAACAAAAATTCTAAGTATCAATATGGAAAAAGCACATTGGTGAGGGCATGCAGAAATGGGCTGGTAAATACTGGTGGTAAAGGTAAACGGATATCATCTTTTTGAATTATAATTTAGTAAGAGGTATCAAAAGCCTTAAAATGTACATAACTTTAGTCCCTACAGTTTCATCCTAAAACTTTAAAGTTCAAGCTTTATCAAGAAGCATAAATATAAAATAAAAAACTGAAAGCAAAGTTAATTTCTAATTATAAATAACTGATAAAATAAATCACAGTTGTATTTATAAAATGAAAAATGATGTGACCTTTTAAAATAGCACAAAAATACAACTATTTGCCATGGAAAGATGTGTCTAATATACTTTTAACTTAAAAAAAAAAGGAAAATTACGAAACAACAGGTAGAATATGATCCCATTTTTAGAACAATTTTTTACACATAGCATAAGGTCTGGAGAAATTTACTCCAAAATGTTTAGTTTTGTTGGTATTGGTGAGATTTTGAGTATTTGTTTTTATTTTCTTCTTTTTGGCACTTTATGTGTAATTTTTAAATTAAAAAAAAAAAGAAAAATTAGGAGCCCCTGGCAATTCCTAGATATCCAGCACTCTGAGAGATAAAAAGGCTTCATTAAGGAGAAAGATGCCATGGCTCAGAAATATATACCCCCCACCCCGAATCATTTCATACCAATTCCTCACTTGGGTTCCTTCACATCAAAAGAACTGCCGCAAAGGTTATAACACAAGGACTCAGCCTTTCCCCTTTACCTCTGCCCCTCCCCCGAATTCCCACAGTAGGGACACACTCATCTTTGGGTCCTCTGCAAGGCATGAACCACACAGGTCATTCCACACCAGAGGAAGGGGAGGAGATCCTGGGCCAGCAAAGAAGGGCTCTGGGTTCGATTGGCAGCACACAAATCTGAGGGTTATGAGCGGCCACCTTGACCATAAAACAGCAAGTGGGGAGGCAGCAGAGATCAGGGCTCCCTAAGGGCTGGGGACAGAAGCAAGGCAATCCCACACTCAGCTGGGTCATAATTATATACTTTTCATAGAGTAATTTACCAATAACTTTTTGCTATCAGTAAGAGCCTAAATTAAACATTTCACAATCCAGCCTCCTCCTCTTCCCCAGCTGTCACCACCCCCGACTTCTCTTCTGCACACCAGTCTCAGAAATGGCCTAATCCTTGTTCCGGACCTCAGGACCAGCCATTCTCAGCACCACGGCTGGGGACAGCGGCTCTCTGAATGAGCCCTCACTGAGGGCTCCTCCCCTTAGAGGGCCTGGGCTGCCAGGCCACAAGTCCAGGCCTCTTCCTCCCTAAAGCCAGAGGAGGCAGGCCCACAGAACGACTCCTCAGATGCGGTTAGTGTTCCCTGGATGTGGAAAACCCATTTCCTGGTCTACATGTGGGCTAAGGGCCTCCTAAGTGGGCTGGCAGCCAACTCACCTCTGGAAAAAAGGTTTCTTGATTGCAGATACACCAGCGCCTCACACGCGTGTCACACATGTCTATCAATCATGTGCACCACCGAGGTACGGACATCCTGGCCACCCTGTATGTCAGGAATGTCCGCGAACCTCCCCATTCTTAAATCTCTTGGCATCATTCAGCCAGTTCTAACTCCAGGCAACAGTGGACTTGGAATCCAAATTAAGTCCAGCTTCTCTGATGCTATGCCTTCCAGTAAGGATGGCGGGGAGCAGGAAGTAAGGGGAAAAAAAAGAACCTGGTTTAAACACCTTCCCCAGCACTGCAAGAACTCACAGTGAGCTCCCTGTCTCTATTCTGCTAGGGAGAGGCCCCGATGGGAGCCCCCTGCCAGAGGAGTTGACCCATCTGTGTGGCACAGCTAGGCCTCTCCTTCCACCCTGCTCCTCTCTCGTGGAGGGCCTGCTCTCAATCACCCTGGTAAGCCTGGGATCCAGGACCCCAAGCTGGTACTCAGCACTCAAGTCTGTCTGTGGAGAGCCAAAGAGGCCCACACAGAGCCAGGTGCCAGGTCTAGGAGGTGCCCTGCAGGGGAGCCCTGGAGGTGGTCCTCCTTCTCTCACTACACAGTGGAGGGCCCCTCCAGAGCCCAAGGGCCATCTGCAGGTGGAAAAGTGAGGGCTGGGCTAGGTTTGTCCTGCCAATGCTACAGGATTCCTTTGCAGCTGGTGGAGAAGGAACTAGAGGGAGAAGCTCAACACACTCCTCCCTCAACCTCAACACGTTAGAGCGAAGTCCTTCATCTCCTAGGGCTGCCCTGCTTCTCAGTAACGGGTACCTTCTGGCTACTTGGAACTCCAATAGGGCAACACACCTCAGAGTCAAAGAAAGAATCATTGTTCGAGCTGGAATTAAAGTTGGTCTACTATTCAAACAAATCCTAAAAATAACTACCGTTTGCTAAGTATTTATTTTGGGTTTAATGTTTACATAAATTATTACATTTCATCCTCAGAACAACTCCATGAGGTAGCTATCCTTCTATTTTCCCCATGTTACAAACGTGGAAATGGAGACACAGAGAGATTGAGAGCCCTGTCCAAGGTCACCAGCTCATAAGAGGCAGGTCAGATCTATGTGACAGTCAAGCCCATGTTCTTCCCCACTTGGAGACACTGCCTCTGGGGCCCTGACAAGCCACCCTGTCGATGAACAAATTCTTGGTGCAGTGTTTGTCCTCCTCAAAGAGCAGATGACTTTTATGTTTCAGAAAAAAAAAAATTACTCAGAGTAACTTCCCTAGAGGCCTTATTCCTGAAGGTCCTGGACCAGTTAAGGGCAATGGCCTCAAACACAAAGCTTTGGGCTCTTCACTTCATGGACAGCCAGGTGGCTGGGTCTTATACAGTGATAGATCTATCACACCCACTGATGCCAGTGGCACTCCATGCTTGGGAAGTAGAACCCACCTCCTTCCCAACTTTCCCACCAGCAGCCCTCAGATCTTCTGGACAAGAGCTCTGGGATAGATCCACAGGGTCATTAATCTAACCCCTATCAGCCCACAGATGAGAAAGCTGAGACTAAAGGAAGAGTTCCTGAAACACAGTCTCCTGGTATCCTCTTATCTTCCCCATAAACTTAAGCCCTACAAACAGGGCCAGATGTTCATGCTTACGTGTATAATTCCCTTCATAGAAGCCGGAGTCGGAGGATGAGAGAGAGGAAGAGATACATAAATAGTTGAGGGCATGACATCGGGGTGAGGGAGACCACAGTTCAAATGTTTACTTGGCTTCTGTACAGCTCTGTGATCTTGTCAAGTTACTTAATCTCTGTGACTCACTTTCCTCTTTTGTCAAAAAAAAAAAAAAAAGAGAGAGAGAATAATAGTGCCAACCTCATAGCATTGGTCTGAGAATTAATTAATGTATAGTCCAGTGCCTGACTCAGTTAAATAGGAGTATTAAGGAATTCTGAATAAAAGATAGACTTCAGTTAATGATAATGTGTCAATATTGGTTCATTAATTGTAACAAATGTACCATACTAATATAAGAACTTCAGTTCAGTCGCTCAGTCGTGTCCGACTCTTTGCGACCCCATGAATCACAGCATGCCAGGCCTCCCTATCCATCACCAACTCCCGGAGTTCACTCAAACTCATGTCCTTAGTAATAAGGAAAACTGGGTTAGGATATATGGAAACTCTCTGGCCTATCTTAGGGCTTCCCTCCTAACTAAGTTGGTAAAGAATTTGCCTGCAATGCAGGAGACCTGGGTTTGATGCCTGGATCGGGAAGATTCCCTGGAGAAGGAAATGGCAACCCACTCCAGTATTCTGGCCTGGAGAATCTCCATGGACAGAGATGCCTGGTGGACTACAGTCCATGGGGTCACAAAGAGTCGGACACAACTGAGCGACTAAGCACATTGGCCTATCTTCACAACTTTTCTGTAAACCTAAAACTTCTGAAGATTTACTTAAAAAAATAAAAAGGAGTACAGTAGAAGTTGTGATTGTTATAGAAGAGAATGATGGTGAGCTATTTCCCTGAGAATCTGCAAATGACCAGAAAGAATCAAGCAGGAAATCTACCAGCATCAAAGTCCCTAATAGCCAGTCAACTCAAGTCTGCTCCAGCTCGTAACTGTGGGCAGTGGGTATGACAGGCATCTAGGCAACAGAGAAACATACTAGATCTGAAGTCAGACAAACACCAAGATTCAAATTCTAATCTACCACTTGGTACCTCTGTGATCCTGGGCAGATGCCCTCCCTCTCTGGAGCTCCTTTTCCTGCTCACTTGTGGCCTATTTCTCCTTGTTGAGAGCATGGAGTGGTTGTAAGGCTGAAATGAGAGACGCAGCAGCCAGCTTCTACTAATCCCGACCTCCTGCTATTCATGCCCTTGTGTATTATTCTATCCTTGGGTGTGGGCTGAATTTACTGACCCGCCTCTAACAAACAGGCATTGGTAAATGACAGGATGTTGTATCTGAGACGAGGGTATGAAAACACTATGGCTTCCCTCTTGGATCATGTGTCCTGGGGAAAGCAGGCTGCCATGCTGTAAGGGAGCCCCGTGAAGAGGCTCCTATGAGGGAGCTAGGAAGCAGGTCTTCTGAAACCTGCCAGTAATACGTGAATGAGCTGAGAAGAAGATCCTTCGGCCCCAGTTGGACCTCGAGATGAAAGCAGTCCTGGATGACAGCTGCGCTGCAATCTCAGGAGTGCCTTGAGCCAGAAGCATGCAGCTTAGTCACACCTGGATTCTCAAAACACAGAAACTGAGAGATAACAAATGTTTGTTGTTTTAAACCACTGAGTTTTAAGGCCATTTTCTAAAAAATGGAGGTATAGATAACTAACAGAGGGACTATCTGTGAAAATACTTTGTTGGAAACTAAGAAATTTGGTAAAGCCAGAAACAAAACAAAACCCTAAGGCTCATCAGATTCTGAGGATATGGTCACATTCACGGCATTTCTGAGGATCACTGTCTCTTTGTTCCCCTCCCTCCCTGAACATCTGGAGGCAGATGAATTTGGAGATGACAGCCCATGAGATTCTCTCAGCCATTCTGTAGGCCAGAACCTCAGGTGAGGCAGCCCAGCTTTCCCCTGACTCCAGGCAGGTGCTCCACCTCAGATCAAGACAAACGATTGTCCCAAAGTTATTCAGCCCCACTCTTCCAGGGGATTCCTCTTGTTAATTCACAGGATATTCAATGCATCACCAAAATACCCAAATTCTCCCTTCCTTCTACCTCGTTTTTAACCCTTTGAGGCTGTCCTTAGGATAAAGAGCCCAACCCTTAGAAGTGCAAGAATGTCTAGGCGAAGGAGCTCAAATCCGCTCCCAGTGCACATCTGTTTCAGAGTGTCTTCTCTGGGACAGACACCCTACTTCTATGCCCAGGCAGATGTCCTTAAAAGATGAGGAACAGGCAGATCATCTGCCTTCCAAGGAGAGTCCAAGCCCTCCAGAGGCTCTTTAGCGCCCCAATTCCACTGAGCTCTGGGGAAGGAATAGCCTGGAAAGGATGGCCGCCTCTCTGGAGAGACCCATTTGTTCAGATGTGATGGATTCTGCCTGACACCAACCCAATCTCCATAATCATTTGGCTCCAGTACAGAATCCACCCCCAGTCTCTTTCTCTGTCCTTTCCCTCTACCACTCCAAATCCAGCCCCAATCCCAAACCAGGCATCTCTTTTTCCCTAGGGAATCTCCCTCCTATTTTTCTTTCCCAAGTGGCTGAAATCTATGCATTTCTTACTTGATTACCCCCTATGAGGAGCCTGGTTGTGCAAAGAGGTTTCTGCAGAGGCTTCTCTGTGGGTGCAGGAGTGGCATGGAGACTAAGTCGCAGCTCCCCGGGTGCAGCTGTGGCTGCAAAGAGCTGGCAAGAGCATCAACAGTGGCAGCAGCTCCCCACCATGGGGCACAGAAGGGCTTCCTGTGGTGTGACTGATCTGGAAATGAGAGCCCGGAATATAAGCAGCAGGATTCAGGCGGGGCTCCCCGCGGGTGCTGTGGCCTGAGAGAGCGTGCTGCCCATGGGGCCAGTCTGAACTTGGCCCCCGCCTGAGAGGGCAGCTTATCTCAGCCTGGGCCCCACCCCCAACTGTCCTGTTCCTCCAACAGCCCCTTTCCCAGAAGGGGGCCTGAGTCATTTTTCCCACATCAAAAGCTAGAGTTCAAGGCAGGTAAATGGAGCCTACCCACCTACAGAGCCACTAGGGAGGGGGCCAGCATTTCCAGCAGCTGCTTCCCTCCCTGCTCAGCCTCTCCCTTGTGTGAGCACACCATGCTGGCCAAGGTCAGCATGCCTGTGGCCATGCCTCTGTAGCCTTCCCCCTTCTCTGAACACAGGGGGACCAATCCAGAGAGTCCGGGAGCTGGTAGAACCTGGCTGAAGCTCTGCTTCTAAACCACGTCCCTCAAGAGTAAGGAGGTTAAGAATTGAAAAAGATCCGTGTACCCCAATGTCCATCGCAGTGCTGTTTACAATAGCCAGGACGTGGAAGCAA
This sequence comes from Moschus berezovskii, assembly GCF_049115385.1. Lineage (NCBI taxonomy): Eukaryota > Metazoa > Chordata > Mammalia > Artiodactyla > Moschidae > Moschus > Moschus berezovskii. Next base: position 60,860,921 of record NC_142467.1, on the reverse strand, counting down.
CCTAGACGTCCATCAGCAGACGAATGGATAAGAAAGCTGTGGTACATATACACAATGGAGTATTATTCAGGTCTTAAAAAGAATACATTTGAATCAGTTCTAATGAGGTGGATGAAACTGGAGCCTATTAAACAGAGTGAAGTAAGTCAGAAAGAAAAACACCAATGCAGTATACTAATGCATATATATGGAATTTAGAAAGATGGTAACGATGACCCTATATGTGAAACAACAAAAGAGACACAGATGTATAGAACAGACTTTTGGACTCTCTGGGAGAAGGCGAGGGTGGGATTATTTGCGAGAATAGCATTGAAACGTGTATTATCATATGTGAAACAGATCGCCAGTCCAGGTTTGATGCATGAGACAGGGTGCTCAGGGCTGGTGCACTGGGATGACCCTGAGGGATGGGATGGGGAAGGAGGTGGGAGGGGGGTTCAGGATGGGGAACACATGTACACCCATGGCTGTCAATGTATGGTAAAACCACTACAATATTGTAAAGTAATTAGCCTCCAATTAAAATAAATTAATTAATTTAAAAAAATAATAAGGAGGTTAAAAATATAAAAAAGAATAAGGAAGTAGTGGAATGTCCCTAGTTGTCCACTACTTCTCTGTTTCCATTGCAGGGGGCACAGGTTCAATCCCTGGTCAGAAAACTAAGATCTCACATTTGGCACGGTGGGGCCAAAAAGTTTAAAAACAAAATAAGGAAGTAGTAAAGGAGCAGGTCCCAGAACTTCCAGAACGTCACCTAGGATGCCCTGGTTCCAGGATGCTGCCTTCCTTACAGCTCCGAAGGCTTCAGGAAGCCTAAAGGGAACCACTCGTCAAGCTCTGCATGAGGCTGGGTCCTGTTCATGTCTGCTCAGCATAGAGTTGAGCTCCAAGCAAGCACCCAGTACGTCTGCCCTCCCTTCTGCCCCCGATGCTGACAAACCTTAGCCTGCCAACCTCGAGCCAGGAGTGCAGGAAAGAGTTCAGGGAGCCATCTATAGAGGTGCTGCTAGAGAAGGAGGGGCTTGTGCCCACCCCCAAGGTCATGCAGGCCCAGTACAGCTTGGCTCTCAGAGGATGCTTCCATGGCTTGGGGGAGCTGGGAAGCGTCGATGAGGGCAAAACGAATTACTTCCGTGGGAGTAATCAGCAAGGCATGGCTTTCTACACTTCCTCACAATCGGGATACTTCCTACTCTCTATTTGCTATAAAGCGAAGACTAAACTCCTCTGCCTAAAATTCAAAGCAGTCTACAATCTGGCTGCCTCCCCCGCCCTCCCACTGCTCCCCAACCCCAAGCTTCCCCACACAAGCCTGGGTACCAGGCGGACCGGCCTCATCAGCTTCCTTACTATCCGGGGATGCTCCCATCTTCACTAACACCGCTCCCTTCTTCCTCCCTCCCTCTTTACAACAGATCTCAACCTTCAAGCATTGGGCCTTGGCCCTGCTCTCTCTGAAGCCTGTTCTGATCCCTTCAGCCCACGCAGATCTTTGCCTTTTCTGAACTCCTACAGCACTCCTAGCCTGCACCACATGACTGAGTGCATTTATAGTGTCTCCAGTTGCTCATTAGATGCTTTTCTAGAAATTGTAGTCAGCCAGCACAGAGAAGTGGCACAATGAGCAGCAGATGACCGCCAAGACTGGAGAGCCAGGTTAAAGCGCTTTGAGGGTTGGGACATGTGCTTCTGTGTCTTTCCCAGCTCAGGATGGGCTCAGTGAATGCTGGTAATTCTTTCCAGTTCATAGGTTCTACCTTCCTCCCACCTCCCTACAAGGTGCCTGCTTTCCCTCAGGACAGAGAGCTGGGAGGACAGCCTTTGAAGACCAGCCCTTCTGTCTACAGATTCTCAGCTGGCTAAGAAGCAGCCACACCCAGGGGTGACTTTTATGAGCTGCCTTAACAGGGGTACATACCATCCACTCTGCATCCATGTCCTCCCATGGCTCCCCTTCATCAGGCTTTATCAGCCCCATTCCCATCTTTGCCAGGCCAGGCCTTGACGTCTGGGGGATTAACTGGCCCAACTGCTCAGTACCACCACCTCTGTTTATGACACTCGGTATCTGGCCGATGAGGGTGAGGAGTGTTGCACATTCCTGCGGACAGGGAGGAACCATCTTACCCAAGATATTCTGGGATGATTCTCCCAGATTCTGTGCTTGAGGTAAGCAGATGGATCAGAGTGGCCTCCCTGCCCCATTCCCACAGCCTACGACCCAGCCTATCTTAAGATTTGAAAGAGAAGGTGGCTGTGAGTTTGACCAGACAAGCCACTAAAACTGCCTTCCAGAGGGTGGAACCCCAAGGCACCGAGGGACAAATGAGGAGGGTCCCTGTTTCTTGCGATGCATCAGTGCTTTCAGCTGGGAGTGGTTCCCCAGGGCAGAGCTGACCCAGGGCAAGGCCCAGCCTAAAGGGGCCCTGGCCCATCCTAGTGCTGCTCCTTCTCAGGGAGATCCTACGCCGGGCCTCGAGCACGCTCCCTGTGAGGCTTTCCAGCCTCGCTTCCCCCTGAGTCCCTCAGAAACTGGCCTTCTTTGCCTCTGTTTCTCCTCCTCTCACCAGCCGGTCATCTCATTATAAAAGATGGTGAAATAACCTTTCCTACACTGTTACACCTTCAGTGAGCGCACACAATTTCATGATATCTTCACAACATTCCTTCATATCAGATAGGTTCTGTCTCCCCAAGCCCCAGAAATAATGTGACCTGCTTGTGTTATTAACAATTTATGTAGGGTGTGGACTGGAACCCACAGTTTCAAACACTTAGGCGAGAGTTTGTTTGTTCGTTCCTTTTTTAATGATGCTTTGCCTGAACTCCCTGCCTTCTCATACTGAAAAGTTTCTTACCATAAATGATTTGTTTTTCTGGCATAAGACAATTCTAAAAAAGAGAAAAATAGGCACTAGCTCTATTGCAAAATTCTACCCCTACCCCTATCTCCCCACCAGGATCATGGACATATTCACCTCATATATACAGAAATGCCTATTGCAATGGGTGTATAAGGATATACATTCACGATGAATGTATTCATCCATTCTCATCAATGCCTTGCAGTTGTATCATTACATATATAAATATATATATAATATTTAACAATTTACTATAAAGAAAGAGAGATGAATCTATGATTTAACTATAAGATTGTTCAACACAGCATTTTGTTGTTGTTGTTTGTTTTCTTTTTTTTTTTTTTTTTCGCTACACCATGCATCTTGTAGGGTCTCAGTTCCCTGACCAGGAATTGAACCCAAACCACAGCAGCAAAAGCCCAGAATCAATCATAACCACTAGGCCACCAGGGAACTCCCAACATGGCATTCTTTATAATAATGAAATATTTAGAAGCTGTTTATAAGTGGCCTATACTTGGGGATTTGTTAAATAAAGTTTGGCTGTTTCAGATGATGAAACATCAGCCTTTAAAAAATCAGGTTTCTGAAGAATAATTAATGACTTGGGTAAATAAGCACATTGTGATAATGAGGGAGAAAAGCAGTATATAAAAGTATATGAACGTTAAGATCTAATGAGGAAGAAAAATATATATACATGAAAAAATGACTTGGAAGGAAAATTACTAAGGCTTCATAAGAGGACGTATTTCAGCATGGTGAAACTGTGAATGATTTTTTCTTTTTTTCATGACATGTTTCTGAGCTTTCCATATTTCCTACCATGAGCATATATTAGCTTTAAAATGAGAAAGCACAACAAATGCTAATTTATATTAAATTCATTTTCATTTTTCAAAACAGCCACTGTCAGTATCAGGGAAGAGGAAGTTAGCCTTTCTTTTTTCTGGCTATGTGGCATGTGGGATCTTAATCCCCTGACCAGGGATTGAACCCGCGCCCCACTGGAGATATAGCATCTTAACCGCTGGACTGCCAGGGAAGTCCCCAAGTTAGCCCATTTTATAGACGGCATAATAAGCACAGAGAAGCTAAGTGACAACCAATGTCACGAAGTGACTGATTTAAGGTCAATATCAGAATTATGACCCAGGTGCCCTCAGACAGCCTAACAGCCTTTCTGCTTCCCCAAATGGCTTCCTCAGATGACTGTTTTCACTGGTGCGTGCACTCCTGCCTTGTCTTCTGGGGTGTGCACACATAGATAAAATCCTAATTGGGGGCCAAATATCTGGAAGGATCAGACCTTAGGGGTAGGAGATGAGAGATAAAAATGAGCCAAAAAGCATCTCAATTCCACCCCAGGGGCCTGACGGTCCTGGGTCATTGGTACAGACTCATTAAATACTTGCTGGCCCTTCTGCATGGGTTGTTCTAAGAGCTTCACTCAGCAGAGCTGCTCCCTGAGCTCTGGGGAAGCCTGGTCCTCACTGTTCCTCCCCAGGCAGGAAGGGCAGCTCCTTCCCTCAGCACCCAGTAGGGCCAAGCAGTCAGACCTCCGAAGGCTGTGATTTAGAACCTCTTGACGGTTAACTTAACCCTCTGAGAATATGATGAAAATATGGACCCTCCATAGAAAAATGCATGCACACTTGTACCCACATACTCTCGTTTATAATTCAAGGAAGTGTACAGATCTTCTGAAGCTAACAGATCCCAGGCTTCCAGATCTCAGCAGAGAGCTCTCCTGGGCAGTGTGAACACTGGACCCCTCCTCTGAACCCTCGCTAGTTTCGCTCCTTCTGTCATCCTTTTGGCCTGCCACCTCTCTGCCTCAGTGAGCCCTAATTATCTCTTCTCTGGGAGGTGACTCAGGGCCATGATCCTCCCCTCACTCCTGATGACCCATTAAGAGGAGAGGGGAAGTGACTTACATAGAGTCATATCATGAGTCAGTGCACAAGCCAAGACTTGAATGTGGCATCTGGTGCTCCCAGGCCTATATTTAGGCCATTGGGAAGGGCTGCTTCTTATAGCGGAGTTTGAATATATGCAGAGTATGGACATGGTCAGAGGTTGTGCACAGCTCTAGGGCTGTAAAAGGATAGAACCTGGAGCTTCATCACCCCTAAGCACTCCTTTCTTGCATCTTAGGATGCAGCTTCATCCCCACCCTGCACAGGAAGAAACTGAGGAAACAGAAAGGAAGGAATTTCTGGCTCCAGTCCAACATTCTTCCTTAGGACCAGTGCAAACCTTGGAGAAACCTCAGGCTGTTTGCACATCAGGCACAGCCCCCATGGGATTTCCCTTCTAGGACCTTGCCCTGAAGGAAAAGGGCTTTGGCTTGGTTTGGTCAATGTCATGAACTGGTCATCAAGGTTTTTCTTATAAAATACGCATAACCACAGGTCTTAAGACATAACGGTAGTAGAACTGGAGTCCCTTGTTCAGGGCCAGTGCGGGAAAGGTAAAAAGAACCTAGATGTGATAAGAACCTATTTCTGGATCTGCAAAGAGAAACCTAGCAAGTCATATTGGTTTATACCAATAACTTTCACCCACTCTCACTGACCATCCCAACCCTGCACCTAAAAGGACCACTGGGAATATTTCCTGAGTAACCCAACTTCAGCAGTGCCAGCCAATAGAACTTACTGTGGCTATGGAAATGTTCCATGTTTGTGTTGTCCAGTATGGTGGTCATAGCCACATGTGGCTACTGAGCACTTGAAATGTGATTAGTGTAACTGAGACTCTGAATGGTAAAATTTTATTTACTTTTGAGTATTTAAAATTCCAATTTAAATTGTGTCTAATGGCTACTGCATTGGACAGCACAACTCCAGAGGCTCTGTGGGGACGTGAATTTTAGTCATTGATTGATTACTTATTTTGCATGCCTGCTTAAGCTTTACCTGAGTGAGTCAGAAAAACTCCCAGATTTGTTAGAAATCCTCAAGGGTCTTGAAGGGATGGGGACGGGCAGAGTCTGAATGGAAGACTTTTGCAGAAAAGAAGGGAAGGGATCTCTCTGAGCCACATGTTATGAGCCTTTCCCAAGGAGAGGGAGATGAAGTCATCTCACATCCTGGACTGCATGCTCCAAAGAAGGACCCCTTGCAGGAGTCCAAAGCTCTAAGAATGTCCACTGCAGGAAGCAGGGAATGCTCTCTGAATGTTAAGGATCCTGGCCAAAGGGAGAACAAACAAACACACAAAAATTATCTCTGGGGAAATTACTAGGAAGATACACATGCCTTTAGCTGCAGTGAGACCATTCTGAACACAGAGCTTTTGAAGGAAAAAAGGATGGAACAACCCTCCCCAGTGGGTAGCGCTTCATACTGCTAGTAGGAGCTACAACAGCATAACCTTTCAGGAAGGTAATTTGGCAACAGGTATCAAAAGCCTTATTAAATGCACATATCCTTTGGTATAACAATTTCACTTCTGGAAGTTGAATTTAAGAAATTAATTCAAGACAAAAAAAGAGAAATCAATTCAAGATGTATGAAGATTAAGTTACAAGGATATTAATTTTAGACATGTCTGGGGGCAAAAAAAAATTGTAAACAATCTAGACTACATGAGCAGCTTGTTAAATAAATGATGGAGCTTCATGGAATAGATTATGCCTTACTTCCCACATCTAAGTCGGTAGAGCAAGTCCTCCCTTACCTCCCAAATCTGTTCTGATTTTGTCCATTATTTTCAAACTATCTGGGTTCAAAGCACCCCCTTCCCCCAGACTACTCTGTAGCCTCCTAACTGGTTACCTTGCTTCTACTTTTACCCGCTTCAACCATACAGCAGCCAGGGCTGGCTAGCTTGATGATTGGCTACCTAGGTAACTGTTTTTGTTTTAACATAACAAGCACTCATAAACCCACCACCTAATGTAAAAGCTAGGACCTTGACAACCACCTGCATCTAATCATTACCAGACAGCTGTCATCCTGAATCCTCATTCCCTTTTTAAATTTTGTATATATTGTTATTGCATCTATAAAATTCCTAAACATGTATATTTTATTATTTTTTATTTAACAAAAAAAACATGTGACATGCATTATCTTTTGAACGTCACTATAGTTCATTCATTTAAACTGCTGCCTAATATTCCATTGTGTTTATAGACCTAGTCTCTCACTAATGGGCATTTAGGGGTGGGAACACTGGGCTGGAAGAAGCACCAGCTGGAATCAAGATTGCCAGGAGAAATATCAATAACCTCAGCTATGCAGATGACACCACCCTTATGGCAGAAAGTGAAGAAGAACTAAAGAGCCTCTTGATGAAACTGAAAGAGGAGAGTGAAAAGGTTGGCTTGAAGATCAACATTCAGAAAACTAAGATCATGGCATCTGGTCCCATCACTTCATGGGAAATAGATGGGGAAACAGTGGAAACAATGTCAGACTTTATTTTTTTGGGGCTCCAAAATCACTGCAGATGCTGATTGCAGCCAGGAAATTAAAAGACGCTTACTCCTTGGAAGGAAAGTTATGACCAACCTTGATAGCATATTAAAAAGCAGAGACATTACTTTGCCAACCAAGGTCTGTCTAGTCAAGGCTATGGTTTTTCCAGTGGTCATGTATGGATGTGAGAGTTGGACTGTGAAGAAAGCTGATCGCCGAAGGATTGATGCTTTTGAACGGTGGTGTTGGAGAAGACTCTTGAGAGTCCCTTGTACCGCAAGGAGATCCAACCAGTCCATTCTAAAGGAGATCAGTCCTGGGTGTTCATTGGAAGGACTGATGCTAAAGCTAAAATTCCAATACTTTGGCCACCTCATGCGATGAGTAGACTCACTGGAAAAGACTCTGATGCTGGGAGGGATTGGGGGCAGGAGGAGAAGGGGAAGACAGAGAATGAGATGGTTGGATGGCATCACTGACTCAATGGACATGAGTCTGAGTGAACTCCAGGAGTTGGTGATGGACAGGGAGGCCTGGCGTGCTGTGATTCACGGGGTCGCAAAGAGTCGGACATGACTGAGAGATTGAACTGAACTGAGGGGTTTTTCCTAAATTATTATTATAGTAAATAATGCTTCCATGAACATTCTGGTCCACTTATTGGATACATGCAAGAGATTGGCATTTTAGGGTATGTGAATGTTAAACTTTAATTGTTTTCCAAATTGTTCACTAATTTACACTCCCATCAGCAGTTTTGAAGAGACTGTGGATCTGCCTCCTTTCTGACACTTAATATCACAAAACTTAAAAAATTTTACCAATCAAACGGGTGCTAAAATTTATCTAATTGCAGTCTTAATTTGCACTTCTCTGATTACAGATGACGTTGAACATCTCTTCATATTTTTATGGATCTTAAGTGTTTCCTGTTCTGTGAAATGCTTTACATCATTCATCCATTTTTTTCTCTTTTTTTCATTTGGGTTGCTTTTTGTACTTTCTAGGAGTTGTTTTTATGTATTTCTTATTCATTTATTTGGCTGTGCCGGGTCTTAGTTGCAGCATGTGGGATCTAGTTCCCTGATCAGAGATCAAACCTGGGTCCCCTGCGTTGGGAGTATGGAGTCTTAGCCACTGGCCCACCATGGAAGTCCCTGTTTTTATGTATTTCTAACACTAACCCTTTGCTGATTGTGTGTGTTGCAAAAACCTATTCCCAGTCTGTAAATTATCTTTTCACGTTCTTTAAAATGTTTTTTGATATATAAAAATTCTTAATAGTAATATGGTTACATGTATCTATTTTTCTTTTGTAGTTGACATTTTTGTGTTTTATTTAAAAATATTTCCCTACTCAAATTCTAAAAGACAATCACCCATATTTTCTACTAATAGTTTTAAAGTTGTAGGTTTTTTTTTTCACATTTCAATCCTTAAACCATCTGGAGTTAATGGTTTTTATATGGTGTGAGGAAGGGATCCAATTTTACCTTTTAGCACATGAGTATTTTCAACCTCCATTTATTTATATTTCCTTATTTCCCTGCTGATTTGGCACTCTACTTCTATCATATACCAAAGTTCCATATCTATTTGAGCCTGTTTCTGAACTCTTGTTTTGGTCAGTTTGTGTACCCTTGTGCCAATACCACATACTATCTTAGTTATCTTAGTTTCATAATAAGCCCTGATATCTGGCAGGGCAAGTCTTCCCTCCCACTTCTCTTTTTTGGGGATTTCAGAAACCCTATCAAGTAACATGAAAAACCCTGTTGGGGTTTTAATTTGAATCTGCAGATCAAATAGGGAAGAACTGGCGGATTGACATCTTTATGATATTAAAATTTCCTATCTATAAGTATGATATCTCCCTCTACTTATTTAGTTCTCCTTTTAATCCCTCTTAATGAAACTGCAACTTTTTTTTTTCCTGTAGAAGACTTGTACACCTTTTGTTATATTAATTCTTACATATTTCATTTTGTCTAATCACACTTTTAATTCTTCTCTCTTTTGTAGCTTGTTTTTAGTGTATGAAACAAATTAGTTTTCCAGATTAATCTTATATCAAGCTAACTGGCTAAATTCTATTATTTCTAGTAATTTGTATACTGTTTGGGATTTTCTGTACAAATAACACATAATGCACATAAGGACTATTTCATTTCTCCCTTTCTAATTTGTATGCTTCTCACTTCTTTTTCTTGTATTTTTGCACTACTGATAAAGGGAACCTTTGTTTCTTTCCTGATTTTAAAGTGAATACTTCTAACATTTCCCCACTTAAATTGTTAAGGCTTTCCTGGTGGCTCAGTGGTAAAGACTCTGCCTGCCAATGCAGGAGACACAGGTTCAATCCCTGATTCAGGAAGATCCCACATCCCTTGGGACAACTAAGCCTGTGTATCACAACTACGGAGCCTGTGCTCTAGAGCCCATGTGCTACAACTACTGAAGCTCTCGAGCCCTAGAGTTCATGCTCCACAGCAAAAGAAGCCACAACGAGAAACCTGCTCACAAAAAAGAGTAGCCCCTGTGTGTCACATCTAGAGAAGAGCCCATGCAGCAGTGAAGACCCAGCACAGCCACAACTAACTAAAACTGCAAACCCTACCATTAAAAGAAAAAAGAAACTGTTTGCACTAGTATTTTTATAGTCACTCTTATCTGGTGAGGAAATTCCCCTTCATTCTATTTTATCAAGAATGGTTATTGACTTTTTAGAACTTTTTTTAACAGCTAAAATAACACAAATGTAGAAAACAGTACAAAACAAATATATAGTTTAATTATTATAAGACTAGCATTTCAGCAAAGTCTTTCCTTGGTTCTGAAACAAAGAGAGTGAGCAAGACACTAACAGCTCTGTAAACAACATCCATGAAAGAAGGCAAAGCCAGCCACCCCAGAAGCCTCACTTGGGTCCATTCCCTTATAAGCCCCTTCCTCCTCCTACCTAAGAGTAACTGCTCTGTTGACTTTTTGGTAATCACCTCCTTATTTGGGGAGGTAGTTTTATCACCCAAAAATGAATCTCTAAACCCTATGGTTTGCTGCTGCTAAGTCACTTCAGTCGTGTCCGACTCTGTGTGACCCCATAGACGGCAGCCCACCAGGCTCCGCCATCCTTGGGATTCTCCAGGCAAGAACACTGGAGTGGGTTGCCATTTCCTTCTCCAATATGTGAAAGTGAAAAGTGAAAGTGAAGTCGCTCAGTCGTGTCCGACCCTTAGCATTGCCTAATTTGTCTTTTTTAAAAAAAATAATTAAGACTCCTTTTAAAAAATTATACAAATGAACTCATTTACAGAACAGACTCAGGGACTTAGAAAACAAACTTGTGGTTGTCAGTGGGGAAGGGTGGGGAGGAGGGATAGTTTGGGAGTTTGGCATTGACATGTACACACTGCTGTATTTAAAATAGATAACCAGCAGAGACCTACTGTAGAGCACAGGAAACTGCTCAATATTTTTATAACACCTAAATGGGAAAAGGGTTTGAAAAAGAATAGATACATGTATATGTATAACTGAATCACTTTGCTGTGTCTAAAACTAACACAACATTGTTCATCAACTATACTCCAATATAAAATAAATTTTTTTTAAGTTTAAAGTAATAGAAGTACTTTTTTAAAAAAACCTTTTTTTTAAGAGCTTTTTAGGTTCACAGCAAAATTGAGGGGAAGCTACAGAGATTTCTCATATACCCTGCCCCCATACATGTATGACATCCCCCAATATTATCAACCCCCACAAGAGCGGTACATTTGTTACAACTGATGGATATGTTGCCATATCATAATATTTTTGACACATCATAATCACCCAAAGTCCACAGTTTACATTATAGCTGACTCTTGGTGTTGTACATTCTATGAATTTGAACAAATATACCAAAATGATGACAGTATCCATTGCTGTGGTGTCATACAGAGAATTTTAATTGCCCTAGAAATCCTCCATGCTCTCCCTATTCAGTCTTCTCTCTGCTCCAACCCCTAGCAAACAATGATCTTTCTACTGTCTCCATTGTTTCGCCTTTTGTAGAATGTCATATAGTTGGATTCATGCAATATGGAGACTTTTCAGATCGACTTCTTTCACTTAGTGATAAGCATTTATCTAATTCTTAAATCTCCTTTTTTCCCCTCTTGTAATCTACTTGGTGAAGACACCAGATTGTTGTGTGGTGTTTTCCTCTTTTGGGTGTTGATTTTTATCAAAGTTTTCTCTGAATCTAATGAGATAATGAGGTAGGGATTTCGTCTCTCTTTAATCTGTTAATGAGATGAATTGCATTTATGGAGGTCAATCTTCCTGAAACAAATCTAATCATCCCAGTTTCCTCCAACAGTTTCTCACTGACCTTAGAATAAAATCCAATCTTGACCAGGTCTTACAAGGCCCAATAGGACCCTATAAAAAGTCTCATCTACACCCACCTCTGACTTAATACACAATTTTCCCCTCTTCCTCGCTCTCTTAGCCACAGTGACCTTCTCATAGTTCCTCAAACATGCCAAGCTTATTCCCAAGCTTTGGTCCTTTATTAGCTGCTCTTTTTTTCTGAAATGTTCTTTCCCCTGATCTCTACATGGTAGCTTCTCAGCATCATTAAGATCTCAGTCCAATATTTCCTTCTTCAAAGAGACTTTCCTGGACCATCTGATCTAAAGTAGTGCCCCAGACAGCCTCACATCACTTGTTCTTAATAACCCTTGTCAGCATCTGGAATTATTCTGTTCATTCATTCATTTTATTAGCATCTCCTCTAACCCCAACCCATAATGTAAACTTCAAGAAAGCTTTCTTCACTGTTTTATTCCTAACATCTAAATTGGTGCCTGCCACAGTGTTGTTGTTGTTTAGTTGCTATGTTGTGTTCAACTCTATTAAGATTCCATGGACTGTAGCCCACCAGGCTCCTTTGTCCATGGGATTTCCCAGGCAAGAATACTGGAGTAGGATGCACTTCCTTCTCTAGGGAATCTTTCTGACCTAGGGATTGAATCCACATCTCCTGCATTGGAAGGCAGATTCTTTACCACTGAGCCACCAGCGGAGCCCCTACCACACACAGTGTAGGTCTTTAATAAACATTTGCTGTATCAAAATTATACTATAGAAATTTGCCTATTGACAGGTAAAAATATTTAAACCATACTACACAAAGAGTCGGACACGACTGAGCGACTGAACTGAACTGAACTGACTGACACTAATAAAAGGAGTATGTATCCACGGTAGGATTTTACTTTTGTTTAAAAATGCATCTGCATATGTGTCCGAGTCTGAAGAGTCAAGTATCTGGAAGGACAGAGCACAGAGTGAAGAGCAGTTACCTCTGGGTGCGTGAGACTGCATCAGCTACTGGTATTCATGTTCCTTTGCTTGTCTGTATTTTCTGCTCTGCTTTCTTATTTCTCGGACAAGCACACACTGTGTTTATTATAAAACAAAATAATAAGAGTAACCTTGTTATGAAGAAAGAACAGACAAGGTTCTTTCTTTTAAAATAATTCACAGTCCAGTTAGGAGCACATAAAGAGCCCTCAAATAGCGCAAGGACACATTCACATCAGCACATGCAGTTACCGAATAACACATGGTAAGTGGATGCCTAGCTTTATCCTGAGTGTCATAGGGAGGCCAGGGACTAAATTTATTTAGTATTTATTTAGTATTCCGCCTTGCTCCAAACAGAAATTGTTGTGGTTCATAGGAAGAGGCCTCCCAGATCATCTATTTAAGGAGATGAGATATACAAAAATGACACAGCAAATTCTTCTTTCACAACAACTGTGAATGCTTCGTGTTTGATGGCTGTGTCTCCTCTAGCTTCGGATTCCCCTGGACCCTACTGAGGACTTACCTGGAACACTGGAGCTCACTGAATACTACTTGAAATAAATGGTTCAGCATTTATGATATCACAACAGGATCCCTGATAAAATGCCAAGTAAAGCAAAATGGGGTATAGAGTTTCAGTTTTGCAAGATGAAAAACTCTAGAGATCTGTAACACAACAATGTGAGTGAACTTAACACTCCTGAGCTGCACACTTAAAAATGGTTAAGACGGTGGGACTTCTCTGGTGGTCCAGTGATTAAGACTTCACCTTCTAACACAGGAGGTGGGGAGCTAAGATCCCACATGTCTCGTGGCCAAAAAAACAAAACATAAGATAGAAGCAACACTGTACCAAGTTCAACACAGACTTTAAAAATGAAGCACACCAAAAAAAAAAAAAAAAAACTTTTAAAAATGGTTAAGGTGGTAATTTTTCTGTTATATGGTTTTTACCCCAGTTTTTAAAAATGCTAAATAGAGTGGTACAGACAGTAAAGCATTTAGCCCAGGAGGGATCACTGTAGGAAAAAGCTGAGCTGGCCTAGGAAAGAAGAGTAAAACTGACAAGGAGAAGGGGGACACACAGAAGTCTGCATGCAAATGTATTGGGGGCCAGAAATAAACGGAAGGGCTCTGATGAACTACAGAGGGTTAAAGGAGGCCAGCAGTGAGAATAAGGGTGTGGAGCAAGGGTAGGTTAGGATGTGGAAGGCCTGAGATGCCAGGCTGGGGAATCTGGACTCAAGCCTAGAGGCAACGAGGAGAGACGGAAGGTTTTAGATTTGGGAAATGATGTGATAAAAGGGGTATTTTAAAAATACTAATTAGCATTCAAATTAGGATACTGTACACATTAATCTCGAACCTGTTGGAAGGGAAGAAAATGCAAGCACCCAAATCTCCGAACGTGACATTCACATGACAGCCACTGCAGACACAGCATCCAGACCAAACAGGTTATCAGAATGAGCTTTTCAGGAACAGAGACGCTATCTCCCACCTCTACTGCCGAAAGGTGGATTCTATCCCCCCTGGTCTTGTAAACTCAGAGTTTGGAATCTCAAAAGCACCTTTTTCTTCCCAGCACTGTAATTAGCTAGACAGTGGGCAGCACTGATGCCCTGACTAGAATACAAAGTATGAAGAAGGCTGGATTGAAAACACAGGGCTCCCACATACGCCAACAGGAGCCACTCAGCTCCAGCTGCCACACACTGAGGGAAGATGCAGGTTCCCACAACTAGAAGGAGCACTTAGAGGCTTTCTCTCAGGCACTGCTCTCTGGCCCAGAAATGAGCAGACTACCCAGCACCTCCCATCTCTGTCAGGAACCAAAGTCCAGAGTGAACTAAGGGCAATCATCCCCACAGAATAAGGGATAGGTGACTCCACTGGACCAGTCCACCCAAAATTGTTACAGAACATTACAACTCTTTTATTGAAACAGAGGGAAAACATCAGAAATTATTTACTGAATAGTCAATGGACATGCAGCAAAAACAGAAAATGGATAAGCCAAAAAATTAACAAAACCATCATGTTCTAGCATGTTACTATGTTAACAAATACAAATTTGTATTTGTCCTACTGGACATAGTATTTTGAAACCTGATATATTTTTTGTCACTGACCAATCTATTGCGAATATTTTTTAATGTCAATTAGTGAATTTCTGCAAAAATGATGTGTGATGGTTGCATGGTTGTTCTACAATATGGTTACTATGGGAGGCCATAGGCTAGTGAACTCATGTCTCATTGATGGATATTTAGGTTGTCTTTGGCATTATAAACAATGCTCTGATGAACATCTAGAAACTAAATAACCTCATCCCTAGGATTCTGACATTGGTGATGATGAACGTGTTAAAAAATGTGCAATAAAGACCTATTCCGAAGGGAGACTGCTATAACACCTACTGCAAGAAAATCTCATGCCCTTCAGGGACCTGACTCAAATCTCATTTCTCCCACGAAGGCTTCTCTTGACTAGATCTATCCATAGTGCTTTCTTTCCCTCCTGAGAACTCTGATCTGCTTAGCAGGCGTGCCCTTCCTTTGGCACTAAAAACCTGCCTGGTCTGGCCTCTACCACATGTCCCCTGTCTCTCCAATTATACCGGAAGCTGCCTGATGACAGAGATCACTTTGAGACTGCTTTGAAGTCCCAAAATAATGGCACATGTGATTAGCACCCAATAAATATTTGCTCAATTATCTCATTTAAAAGCCCGAGGGGAAACTGTAGGAAAACCCTCAAATTTTAATTTGAGGAATGAAGAACTAAAACATAAAAACGACCCCCCCGCCGCCTTTCCTTTGCCCCTCCAAAGGCACTGCTAGAGCTCAGTCCCTGCCTTTGACTTCTTTCAACTTTCGAGTCCTAAACATTCAAATTTCTGACAACTCAAAGAACAGAGGGAATAAATGGAATGATCTTCTAAAGATCATCAGACACATAGTCGAGCAACACTGCTCTGAGGGGTTATGCAGTGAGCTGACTCAGTCTCCAAACAGCATTTCCCAGGCTCTTTGGTGAGGGAGATGGGAGAGCAAAGGTCAACAAAACAGACCTGCTGCAGAAGTTAAGGGAAGGTACCACTCACTCCCTAATCCCTGGTGAAGGACAGACACAACAGAGCTACTCGGCCATATGGGGTGGCGTCTGCCACAGAGCAGAAATAGATGAAGGTATCCCCTGGAGCACAGGCTTAGTGGTCCTAAAGAAGATGCCCCCCCCTCCCCCCGCCCAGCCAGAAACCAGCCCTAGGATGGAGAAAATTTCCAGGAAAAGTAAGCAGATAATCTTTGTTTATGAAGAACTGCCAAGCCTGCTGTCTGCAGGCCAAGGTCTGCCACACAGAAACACAGGTCCGCTCTGAAGGGGTCAGGGTCCCACCTGGGGAGGGGCCGAAGTTAATCCTTCCTGGCACTCAGCTACTCTGAGCATTGTCCTTCCAGGGAAACCAGGACACTTTCGCTGAACATCTTCTCTGCCTAGACCTGAGCTGAGAGTGGTGAGGGATGTGGGGAAGAAAGCCTGGGCCCGCTCTGTATAGTGCTACGACCTGGCTAGAGGTCTGAAGTTAGAGATAGAACAAGACAGGTGTGGGGGCAGGGTGAGGGGCGGATATTGTTTCTGTGTCCTTGGCTGATGGGTGGGGATGGGAGGTGGAAAGTCAGGAACTGAAAGTCAGAAGTCAGGAGGCCTGGCTTCAGCGCCCTCTGCCACCAGTGACAAGCGACACAGTTATGAGTGAGTCACTTAACCTCTCTAGGCTTCTAATTTCTACTCTAGAAAAATGAGACCAATCCTAATACAGTCCCCAAAAACTTACACGTCAGAATACTGTTCTGAAAAAAACCACAAAGGTCGCAGAAAGGCCTTTAGCATGGTCAATACTTACATATTTAGACCAAACCAGAAGCTCAGAAAGCCCTGGCGGACCACCTATGGCTCCATCTCAGGCACACACAGGTAAGCCTGTGCTGGGGTCTCCTGGCAGAACAAGCCCAGACCAGCGCCACAGCAGATTACCTCTATACCCGAATCAGAACCCTACCCAGTCAGGGGGCTGCAGCTCAAGAGAACCTGCCTCTCCTCTTCTCAACCCTGTCACATTTGAGTCTATCTCGACCGGTGATGTGGCAAGAAGTGCAGAACTCAAAATCATGTGAGGTAGACAATCTGGCTTCTCAAGAGGCCCAGTGCTTGCTCCTGAGCAGGCTGAAATCACAATCTTGAGCTAAAGATTTCAGAATTGGGGAGTTGGCTGAAAACAAACAACACCTACCATTCAGAGTCAGAGAAACATTCTGTCACTCGAAATAGGGGATAAGAGCAGAGAATTGTAGGAATAAGGGAAGAGAGGAGGAGGAGTTAAGACAGGGGAAAGAGTTTGCTCAAATCAGCAACACCAAGAAGGGTTCTGAAGGGTGCGAGTCCTAGCAGAGCCTCTGTCTGATGCCCCATGTCACTTTCCCTGGCCCACCTGACGTCACTGCACAGCTGTTCTGTGTGAGCTCAGGCCCATCCCTGCAGACAGGGTCATACCTCAAGCACACAGCCCCATGGGGCCATTTCTGACACGTGAGGATGCTGCTTAGTCAATGGGGAGTGGGAGCAAGTGGATAAAAGCTCCAGGCTCGCATCTTGCCAGCAGACAATTCCGCAGGGCACTCTGTGCAATTCTCAGGAATTCCTGGCAGAAAGGAGTCCCCACTGTCCACAGTAGGCACCTTAATGCTACCCATCTTGTATTAGCTCCCCCTCCTCCCCTGCCTCATTCCCATGCACGCTGTTTCCTCATTCCTGCCTCCTGGGATTTCTTCCCAAATAAACTGTACCCATGTCCTCATAGCAGATTCTGCTTTCAGGTGAACCCAAACTAAAAACATCAGCAGAGAACCTGCAGCTTACAAGCTGGTTAGAAAAGCCTATGGTGACTTGGTATCTTTCTTCAAGAGATGCCCCATTACTCTGAAAAGCTTTCTTGGTAATGCCCATGGCTCTCTGCTCATCCACCATGGCTGGGTACTCAGCTCGAGGGCAAGTCTAGCTTGTCATTTTCCCATCCAGCAAGGCTCACGGAAAAAGGAAAGGTACTGAAAGTTCTCTCCTGGTACCCTGTGGCTCTCTGGAATCGAAATGTTCAGGGGGAAAGATTATCATAGCACTGCAATTTCTCCTTCCCCACTGCACACTGTCCCATGCTGAGTGTTTCCGAACATCACCCCGTCCTAAAAAAAAAAAAATTAGCAGTCTTTTACAAGAAGCATGATTTCATTTTTGAAAAAGGAGGAGAGTCGTAGGAGGGAAACCACCCAAACTACATGGGAAATACACTCTGAGTGAGAACACTTTGAAGTGGAGGGAGTATGCAGCGATGTTCTAAACCCACCCAGAGGGAGTGAGCCTAGGCAAAGATGACATGCACGCACACACACACAAGTCTATGCACACCCTGAAAAATATACACATACATGAGCAGAAAAAAAAAATCAATGTATTGGCCAGAGTTCCCTTTGAATAATGGGATTATTTTATTCTTTTCATTATACTCTTGTGTATTTCTACCATGAATGTATAATACTCAGGTTTTTCATTTTAAAAGAACGACACTTGTCCCTTCCACATGATGTCTGTAGGGCCTTAAACATGACCTATAAATGCCCAAAGATTTAGCTAGGACAACAGCAGATCTTGTGTCTGAAGGTTCTTAGATGAGCTGTGGAAACACAAAACATTATCATTAGCAGGCATTTTCTCCCTCAGTAATTTGGTCTTTCAGAGGAAGTGAAGCAGAGAAACACAAGTCAATTGCCTACACACCTCTGTGCCTGAACTCTGACACTTCCCATTACCACCTCTCTTAGGTTCCAGGTTCTGTACCACCCTTTTGGCTTCCTCTGTTGAAGAGCCATGCAGGGAGCCAGTCTAGCAACCTGGCCACTCTGCTGAACATTGAGGGGACCGAAAGGCAGCACTCAGTGAGCTCGGGAGCCCCTGAACCCAGCCAGTTGTTAAGTAGGCGTGAGAATCCATCAGCTGGAAACACTGAAGGCGGGCAGGCAGGCGGAATGATTCTGGGTGAAGGAACATTGTAAATGTTGTCACCCAAAATAGAGCTGAGCTGAACTTGGCTCCCAGGCACTGCAAGCCTCCTTTCTGCTTCCTGTTGGCTCCCCTCTGGGCCCTTGGAGATGCTCCTCAGGCACCACACCTCCTCCTCCCTACTGTCGGAATTGGCCTGGTCTGCACTGCTCCTTGATGCTGCAGGTAGTGGGCAGAGGAGCGGCTGTGACTTGAAGCTCCAGGAGTCAGCCCTGGGGACAGGCTCAACCCCTCCTGGCCCTGCCACTATTCATATTCTAAAGGTGGACATCAGGGAACTCAATGAGGTCAAAGGCAGACCTACCAGGACAATTTCCAGGCAAGGATAAATGCCATGGACAGAGGAGCCTGGTGGGCTACAGTCCACGGGGTAGCAAAGAGTTGGACACGACTGAGTGACTTCACTTTCACCAGGGTAATAACAGGGACCGCCTATCTCTGCCATCACCTCTACCCTCCCTACTCCTGCCACTCAACTCAGGCCACGCTCTCCTTTCTCTGTTCTATGAACCGTCCAGTCACCCAGGTCAGAAACCACAGCATTATCTTCAGCAAACCCTCCTCCCCGACCCTCCGAGTAATCACTCGCCTTGATGCGCTGACTCTCCCTGCACACTCTCTCCAGTCCATCACCTTCCTGCCCTTTCCATGGCTCCTGTTGTACTTCAGGCCTTTGTCATGTTTCACCTGAATTAGCATAGGAACTTCCTAACCACTCTGGGACTTCAGTCCTTCCTGACGTACCGTCAGGTCTAAGCTAACATCACACATGATCACTTCAATCCACTCTTCAGAAGTTTTTCAGGGGGCTCCTCCCCACCCACAGAACATAGTGCAAACTCTTCAGTAGGACTGAAGGTCCTTCACCAGCTCTGTGATCCACTTTGCCAGCCTCATCTTCCCTCTTCCCTACCCTCACACCCCATGTTCTAGCCACACCAGACCTCTCAGAGTTCCCTGGGTTTTCCAGACCCCAGGTGTTAAGGTGAATCCTGCCGCCTCTGGCCCCTCTGATGAACCCCTCCCACCTGATCTCCCATCAGCATCTGTACCAATTATTGGGCACTTGCTCATCCAGTTGGTATAACTTACTTTCCTTTGTGTGATCACAATTAGCCTAGAAGAGCTTGAAAGAAGGAACTGTACTTTCATATTCATTTGTCCCTAGTACCTGCCACTGTGCCCTCTATGTGACAAATTTTAATATACCTTGCAGCTTATAGTGATGGAACCATTAGTTATCTTCTCACATGGGTGTCTTTTACCAACCAAATTATAAGCAACTTAAAGATACAGGCCACATCTTAAATTTCTTTTTATCTGTCTAAACATGGTGCCTTGTATACCTCATCAAGAAATTGATAAATACACAGCTCAATGATAAAAGCACATACTCATTCATTTCACAAATATTTCTGGAGCATCTGCTATTTCCAGGCACTATTTTAAATACAAGATATATGACAGAGAGCAAAAAAGACAAAAATCCTTGTCTTCTTGGAATCCATAATTCTAGTGGAAGAAGACAGACAACATTTATAAGTCAGTCAAATATATTGTTAGGTAATAATAAGCAGTGAGGTGAAAAATAAAATGGCAAGAGGAATAAGAAGTAATGGGAGTTGCAATTTTAGGTAGGATGGCCCAAGAAGTCCTCCTTGAGGTCACACCAAGGAGGGAACATTGATGAGGTGAAGGCACCAAGGGAACAAGCTGTGCAGAGTTACAGGTGACGCATATTCCAAATATTAAACAGAACAAACTATACCTACAAAGGTCCAAAGGCAGGAACACAGCTGGCAGTTTCAGAAGATGGCAAGGACTAGGAGGGGTAAAATGGGGGGATATGGTAGGAGCTGGGGTCAGAGAAGTAGCAGAAGAGAACATACAAGGAGGCCTTTAGTCATCTAAAGTGAGGAAGAAGGCCAGATGCGGCTTTGTGCAGAAGAACCATGGGCTAACTTAGCTTTCACTTTGGGTTAATCTGGCTGCTGTGTTCACAATGGATTGAAGAGGGGCGAGTGTGGAAGCAGAGAGACCAATCTGAAGGCTATTAAAACAAGAGATAATGGTGGCTTGGATCAAGTGGATAATTGTGAAGGTGATGAGAAAAGGAGTTTCTCAGTTAATGGATAAAACTGCCTGGCTAGCTCTAGTAATCATTGTCAGCCTCCACAATGGCAAGGCCAGTTGTTCAGGTCAAAAATCGTGGAGCCATCCTGCACTCCCCATCTCCTCTCTCAATCCACATCCAATCCTTTTGCAAATTCAGTACATGCTACTTTCAAAATGTATCCAAAACCCAACCACTTCTCATCACCTCCCCAATTATCCACTTGACCCAAGCTACCATTATCTCTTGCCTAGTTATTTTTATAGCCTTCATATAAACTAGGTAATTTCCTACTTTTGATAATAATACCATGGTTATGTAACATGTTACTATTAGGGGAGGCTGGGGAAAGGGTGTATGGAAATCCTTTGTACTATTTTTGCAAGTTTTCTGTGAGCACAAACAGGACTAATAGAGGCCTAAGGAGATAAATATATTTTTAAAAGAGTTATTGCTCTCAAATAAAAAGAGAATAATAGAAAATAAGGAATAATATATTTCATCAAGATTATGTCTCTACACAGACGAAGAGAACAGACATATGGACACTAAGGGGATGGGAAATTGGGAGACCGGGACTGACACATATAACACTGCTATGTGAAAACAGGCAACTAATGAGAATCTCCGGAATAGCACAAGGGAAAAAAGATGGTACAATGTTTGTAGGACATATATTAACATTAAAAATGCATTCCAATATATAGTTGTTGTTTAGTCACTAAGTTGTGTCCAATCTTTGTGATCCCATGGACTATAGACCACCAAGCTCCTCTGTCCATGAGATTTCCCTAGCAACAATAGTGGATTGGGTTGCCATTTCCTCCTCCAGATGATCTTTCCAACCAAGGGATAAAACCCGTGTCACCTGCTTGGCAGGCAGATTTTTCACCCCTGAGCCACCTGGAAAGCCCCCAAATATATACAGTAGGTGCAGATACTATTTGACTCCACTTATTCCAGGTACCTAGAATAGTCAAATTCCAGAGTCAGAAAGTACATTGGTATTAATAGATGCCTGGGGCTGGGGTATGGGGAAGGGGAATAGAGACATAGTCTTTAATGAGGTCAGAGTTTCAGTTTAGGAAAGTGAAAAACTTGAAAAATGGATGACGGTGAGAGTTTCACAACAATGTGAATGTACTTAGTGCCACTGAACTGTACAGTTAAATATGGTTAAAATAGTATGCTTTATATTATGTGACTTTTAAACAATAAAAAAGCACATTAAAAAAGATTATGTCTGTAACTCTACCTTAGATACAAAATAATACTCTACAATTAGTAAATGTAGAAAGAACAGAGGAAATAGAAACCATCAGGCATACATGGCAAACAATTGTTGCAAATAGAATCCACCAATGGATGCTAGGACTAGTGGTCAAAAGTCAGAAGAGAAAAAGTTTACATAGTTTCAAAGTATATATTCCAAGATATTTGTTAATTACAAAGAGAGAGATAGCAACTTTACAATGGAGCAGTTGGGCAGACACCCAGGGGATCAAGGTTATCACCAGAAAGATGTAGTTGGAAGGAGACAACCTCATTTCTGTGGAAATTTTGTCAAAAAGGCATAATCGCATTTCAATAATGATAAAACATTAGATAAATCCAAACTGTGGTTCATTCTTCAAAACAACTGATCAACACTCTTCAGAAGTGTCAAGATCTGAAAGACAAGGAAAGACTGAAAAAATTTTACAGATTATAGAGGGAATGGAAGAGGAATAACAACAAAATACAATGTGGGATCCTAGGTAAGCTGGTGGATCAGAAATGGGACATGAGTAGGAAACTGCTGAAATTCAAATAAGGTCAATAGTTTAGTTAATAGTACTGCACTGGTGTTAATTTCCTAGTCTTGATGATTTTACTATGGTTATGCAAGATGTTAATATTAGAGGAAGTTGGGTGAGGGGGATGCAGGAACTCTGTCCTATTTTTGTAGATTTTCCGAGTCTAAAATTACTTCAAAATTAAAAATTGAAAAAGAAAGATTATGTCTCTAGATTAAACATCACCCCACAATTCCAGTCACCTTTTCCTCAATTCTACCTGAAAAATAAGATGAACCTGCTATCCTCTAGGAAATGGATCACTGAGTGGGTCTCTCTGAAAAAGTATCTATCAGGCCTTGAGCTCTCTAGGGTCAAAATCAAGGATTTGAAAGGAAAGATCCCCAAAGCTTTAAATACCTCTCTTTGATGTATAAGAACTCCTCCTGTGAACATCAAAGGACCTGACAACATATCTGAAATTGCCATTAATGAGCACCAGTTAGCAGTTCACCAGAGATCTCTACCCTCAGTTCCACTGGCCAGAGAAAGGTGGTCAGGGACTAGAAGCTGGTGCTCCCCTAGACACAGTCACCACAGTAGCACAGCAGGGCCAACACTGCCCCCATTTGGTTGTCTCATACACTGCTGACATGAAATGGCACAACCATTCTGAAAGATAACTAAATAACATGTATCCAAAGTCTTAAAAATGTTCCCACCCTTTGACCTAGCAATTCCACTTCTAGAAATTATCCCAAAGAAATCAAAGTTGCACACAAAGGTTGCCATCCCAGTATAAACTCCAGCAGTAAGAAACTGGCTACAGTAAACACTACACAACCCAAAGTTGATTAAATAAAATACAGGACATCCATAAGATGGTCTTCTGTGTCCATTTTTTTAAAAAATCACATTTTTCAAGAACAGTTTGCTGTATATGGGCTTCCCTGGTGGCTCAAAGGGTAAAGATTCTGCCTGCAATGTGGGAGACCCAGGTTCGATCCCTGGGTCAGGAAGATACCCTAGAGAAGGAAATGGCAACCCACTCCAGTATTCTTGCCTGGAGAATCCCCATGGACAGAGGAGCCTGGTGGGCTACAGTACATAGGGTCGCAAAGAGTTGAACACAACTGAGCGACTTCACTTTTTCAAGAACAGTTTGCTGTATGTATATTATGACATGATCCTGACCTGGTGTGTATGTGGTATGGGAGAGGACAGATATGCAAATTTAAAATGCAGGGGGAAAAATATGCCTTAATTAACAGCAATTATCTCTAGGTGAGGCGAAATGCTGACAAACCTTTAAATTTTCTTCTTTATACTTTTCTGTTGCTTCTAAATTTTATCCAACAAACATATATTACTATTCTAATAAGGAAAACAGCCCCTCCCCATCTTGCAGGTGAACAAACAGAGTTACAGAGAACCTCATTAACTTGCCCTGGGTTCTTCAGTGAGTCAGAAGTGAAACCAAAAATAAAGACTCTGGTTCTCAAAAGCCTCGCTCATCTCACAAGCTGTCAGCATGTGTGCAGCGGTAGTTCAGGGACAGTGGTTCTTAACTGGGACGACTTTGCCCCCTAGGGGACAGTTGGCATGTCTAGAGACATTTTTGTTTGTTGTAACTCAGGGAGGGGGCACTACCACTGCTAAGCATCTTCCGTCACACAAGGATAACAGGGTAACATTTGGCTCAAAATGCCAAGAGAGCTACTGATAGAAGCCCTGTTCTAGGAGAAGGCAGCCACAAATGTATATCTTCCCGCCCCCCTCCTCCCCACACTGGCCTTTGGAAGAGCTCAGGTGGCTCAAAAGTACATCAGGAACCTCCACCTGCTTTACATCCTGTGCGAGCTGTGGTACCTTCTGTTTCAAAGAGGATCTGACTTGGCAGTTAACATGTCCCACGGTGTAAGCACCAAGGACTTTATTACTCACATTAAGCAACCTTCCTCTTCCAACTGGAGAAAAATAAATTGCTCATTTCACACAAGAGTAACAGACACAAAGAGAACACAGCTTCAGATGGAGTTCAACTACCAGAGTTAGGCCAATGCAAGGAGGAGAGTCATCCTGATGTCACGATGCCAGTCAGACTGAGGGGCAGGAGGCCTGTCTGCATGTGTTTCCCCTGCATTTTCACTTCTGAGACCTCAGGAGTCCTGGGCGACCATGCCAGGCTTACCTTCCTTCCAAGTATTTTTAGAGAAGGGGAAAAGGAAAGAGCCCCAACCAAACCCTGAGAGGGATTCTTTCCCCTCTCAGGAAACTCTCTCCTCTATGAAAGGGGCCACCCGCTTAGACTTCTCCATGGGTTTCAAGGGGACAGAGACATCATGCCAGCGTTTCCTGTGCCCTTGGGTCCAACTTACAATTCCCGTACTCGAGAGCCGGCAAGACTGCAGATATTAAGAACATAAACTTATGGCTGTTAGGGGTGTCAAGGGGTGGAGGGATAAATTGGGAAACTGGGGTTTACATATGCACACTGCTATATATAACACAGACCACCAATGAGCACAGGGAACTCTATTATACTCTGTAAATACTCTTCCCTTACAGGAAAAGAATCTTTAAAAGAGTGGATATATGTATGTGTGTCACTGATTCACTTTGCTGTACACCTGAAACTGATACAACTTTGTAAATCTACTCTAATAAAAATTCTTTAAAAAAAAAAAAGAGCTGGAAAAAATGTTGGCCAATGCACCCCCTCCCTTTACAGATCAGGCAACAAGTCCCAGAGGATCTAAGGATCAAGCCCAAGTCACACAGCTATGACAGAGTCAACTCCTGATCCCAGACCTCCCATTCTCTCTCCTTTAATAGCATCTCAGCCACCAAGAGGTCCAGGGCTGTAGGACCACAGACACCAGCCCTGTCGGAGGAAGCATCAGTCACACATGAGCGGTCCCGTAACAGGCATGAATCTCCAGTGTTGCTACTGCCATATCATTCAAATATCCTGATTTTAGCCAAAACAATAGGGTTCTGTTCCCACTGGGGCTGTCGCTGGCTGCTTTCCCTTGATAGTTGACTATACAACTGTTGGCTTTGTCTATTCAACAAATATTTATTGAGCACCTATTTTATGCTGGAAACCAAGCCATTTGGATCTGATCTAGTCTCTCTAAGGTCCAGTCCAGGTCAGGCCCCATTCATGGATTGCTTTGCAATCCCAAACTCCTCCCAGGGTAAGCTCATCTTTACCGGAACTAGCTTCGGAGAATCTAACTCTGGCTTGTGACCAAAGAGCACTACTAAAATCAAGTGAAATGTACATATACTCAAGGATCCCATCTGGGTCAGCACTTAGACGCCAACTTCAAACCCAGCAGGAAAAAGAAAAGCCTATTCACCCCAGCGGTGGAGGGAAAACAATCTTCTGACAAATGAATATGTTCAGAGACAAGAGTAATGGGCTCAAAAAATAAATAAATAAAGCATGAAGACAGGGGAGGGGGGCTAATATGGTAACACAGGCTCTGAAGTCAGACAGGTCTGCCTCTACTTCTAACCAACCGTGTGTGTGTGTGTTAGTCGCTCAGTCATATCTGACTCTTTGCAACCCCATGGACTGTAGCCCACCAGGCTCCTCTGTCCATGGAATTCTCCAGGCAAGGATACTGGAGTGGGTTGCAACTTCCCTCTCCTTCAGCATATTACTTAACCTCTCTGAGTCTCACTTTCCCATATGAAAATGGGATAATATGGCAACAGCACCACCTTCCTAGGGTTATTGTGAGGACTAAGTGAGAACAACAGGAACAACAGACTGGTTCCAAATAGGAAAAGGTGTACGTCAAGGTTGTATATTGTCACCTTGCTTATTTAACTTCTATGCAGAGTACATCATGAGGAACGCTGGGCTGGAAGAAGCACAAGCTGGAATCAAGATTGCTGGGAGAAATATCAATAACCTCAGATATGCAGATGACACTACCCTTATGGCAGAAAGTGAAGAGGAACTCAAAAGCCTCTTGATGAAAGTGAAAGAGGAGAGTGAAAAGGTTGGCTTGAAGCTCAACATTCAGAAAACAAAGATCATGGCATCTGGTCACATCACTTCATGGGAAATAGATGGGGAAACAGTGGAAACAGTGTCAGACTTTATTTTTTTGGGCTCCAAAATCACTTCGGATGCTGATTGCAGCCACGAAATTAAAAGACGCTTGCTCCTTGGAAGGAAAGTTATGACCAACCTTGATAGTATATTAAAAAGCAGAGACATTACTTTGCCAACCAAGGTCCGTCTAGTCAAGGCAATGGTTTTTCCCGTGGTCATGTATGGATGTGAGAGTTGGACTGTGAAGAAAGCTGATCGCCGAAGAATCGATGCTTTTGAACTGTGGTGTTGGAGAAGACTCTTGAGAGTCCCTTATACTGCAAGGAGATCCAACCAGTCCATTCTAAAGGAGATCAATCCTGGATGTTCATTGGAGGGACTGATGCTAAAGCTGAAACTGCAATACTTTGGCTACCTCATGCGACGAGTTGACTCACTGGAAAAGACTCTGATGCTGGGAAAGGTTGGGGCGGGAGGAGAAGGGGACGACGGAGAATGAGATGGCTGGATGGCATCACCGACTCTGTGGACATGAGTTTGAGTGTACTCCGGGAGTTGGTGATGGACAGGGAGGCCTGGCGTGCTGTAATTCATGGGGTCACAGAGAGTCGGACACGACTGAGCGACTGAACTGAACTGAAGTGAGAACAATGTGCCAAACTATAACACGACACTGGTACCTATTCAGTAGCCATTATTTCTGGTTCTTAGGAGCAACTTAGCTCTCACATCAAACAGTAACTTAGATGGCACCACAAATCTCCCTGGGGCATGTGGTTCACTGCCCTATGGATTAGTGCCACCGTATCTCTCCGCCCTTTCAGGAGCCAAATGTCAACTTGCAGCCCAGAACCCTCTCGGGGTAAACCAGACTGACCCACAAGTCCCGGGAGGCTGGTCTGGAAAGTGGTAAGGAGAGGAGGAAAACCTTTGCCTCACCAACACGAGCGGAAGCTCAGCGGCCTGGCTACACTGTAAGGATTCACCACTCGTCAAAGACCCATGGAGAAATCAACATCTCAGAGCACTGCTGCTGTGGCAGGAAAGGGGACACTGAAGCACCGCACCTGCCCTGCCTCACAGTGCCAATGTCCTCAGAGTGCCAGTGGCCTAAATCGAAACCAGATTTCTTTCCCAGAACTAGGCTGAAGGTTCTTCAAGAGTAGAGTCTTGTACTCTGAATTTCCCATAACACTCTAAATAGGATTCTATGCACAGGAGGCACTTTTTAAAACGCTCTGAACTAAAAACTCCTTTACTGTTATCAAACAGAACCAGGGATGTGTTCCTAAGTTCCCAAGTGAAGGCCAAGTATGCCAGGGCTGTTTCCCTCTCCCATTTACAAGGAGCAGTGTCTTAGTTGCAGCCAGAACCCTCAGTGTTCTAGGAGGAGAACTCCTAAAGCATCCGATAGATGGGTGCTCTTCCAGGAGGTTCTCTGCTGCTGCTGCTGCTGCTGCTGCTGAGTCACTTCAGTCATGTCCGACTCTGTGTGACCCCACAGACGGAAGCCCACCAGGCTCCCCCGTCCCTGGGATTCTCCAGGCAAGAACACTGGAGTGGGTTGCCATTTCCTTCTCCAATGTGTGAAAGTGAAAAGTGAAAGTGAAGTCGCTCAGTCGTGTCCGACCCTTAGCGACCCCAAGGACTGCAGCCTACCAGGCTCCTCCATCCATGGGATTTTCTAGGCAATAGTACTGGAGTGGCTTGCCATTGCCTTCTCCAAGGAGGTTCTCTAAGACTTGTTAATTATTGTCTCAATATCCTTGGAATCTGGCCCCACTTCACAAAGTCCACTGCCTTGGTTCAGGCCCTTCTGTCCACTGGAGGGTGCTGTCACCCACTCCCCCTCCCCCTACTCCCATTTGTCCCACACACAGCCATCAGAGACCAAAAACTAATCAGGTCACTTTCCTATACAAAAGCCTTCAAGGGACTTTTTCCCTGGGACAAAGAGCAAAGACCAAACTTCTCAGAGTAGCACATAAGACCCTTTCCAGCGGACCACTGTCTATAACTTGGCAGCAGTATCCTCCACCACTCTGGACATAGTGCACTGCAGGCCTTCACATCATTGCCCATGTTACTTCCTTTTCCTTAAAGATCTTCTGTACCATCTTCTCCTAGTCAGTCATTCCTCATTTCTTCTGGCAAACTCCTTAGTCTCCTTCAGGACTGTGGGAAGCAAGCAGCATCTGAGTTGGTTCCTAAAGATCTTGCCTCCTAATTTCCCTGCTCCTAAGCAGTATCTTCCCTTGGAGGATGGACTGGGCCTAAAGACTCACTTCTGATAAATATAATCCAGCAAAAGAGATGAGATGTCACTTCTGTAGCTGAGTTATAGAAAGACTGTGTCTTCAATCTTGTTTGCTCCCTCTTACTCTCTTCCTTGCTTGCTTGAGGGTAAGTCAGCTGCCATGTCATGAACCACCCTATGGTGAGATCCATGTGGTCAGGAATGGATGTCTCTGGCCAATAGCCAGTGAGGACCTGAAGCCTGTCAATGACCATGTGAGTGAGCTTGAAAGACCCTTGTTGAGTCTTGAGAGGACTGCAGCCCTGGCTGACTCTTAGTTGTAACCTGATGAAAGTCTGTAGGCCTGAGGACTCCATCAAATCCCATCTGGATTCCTGACCCACAAAAATAGAAAGCTTGTTGTGAGAAAATAGAAGTCTTGTCTTAAGCCACTAACTTTTGGAGTAATTTGTTACATAGTCATAGACAGCTGATATAAGGGCCAACTCAAATGTCACTCATTTATTAAGCACTTCTAACACACTCTTCCAGGTGAATCACTCACCTGGAACCAGACATCTTGGAATGTGAAGTCAAGTGGGCCTTAGAGAGCATCACGATGAACAAAGCTAGTGGAGGTGATGGAATTCCAATTGAGCTATTTCAAATCCTGAAAGATGATTCTGTGAAAGTGCTGCACTCAATATGCCAGCAAATTTGGAAAACTCAGCAATGGCCACAGGACTGGAAAAAGTCAGTCTTCATTCCAATCCCAAAGAAAGGGAATGCCAAAGAATGCTCAAACTACCGCACAATTGCACTCATCTCACACGCTAGTAAAGTCATGCTCAAAATTCTCCAAGCTAGGCTTTAGCAATATCCGAATCGTGAACTTCCAGATGTTCAAGCAGGTTTCAGAAAAGGCAGAGGCACCAGAGATCAAATTGCCAACATCTGTTGGATCATGGAGAAAGCAAGAGAGTTCCAGAAAAACATCTATTTCTGCTTCATTGACTATGCCAAAGCCTTTGACTGTGTGGATCACAATAAACTGTGGAACATTTTGAAAGAGATGGGAATCCCAGACCACCTGACCTGCCTCTTGAGAAACCTGTATGCAGGTCAGGAAGCAACAGTTAGAACTGGACATGGAACAACAGACTGGTTCCAAATAGGAAAAGGAGTACGTCAAGGTTGTATATTGTCACCCTGCTTATTTAACTTCTATGCAGGGTACATCATGAGGAACGCTGGGCTGGAAGAAGCACAAGCTGGAATCAAGATTGCCGGGAGAAATATCAATAACCTCAGATATGCAGATGACACCACCCGTATGGCAGAAAGTGAAGAGGAACTCAAAAGCCTCTTGATGAAAGTGAAAGAGGAGAGTGAAAAGGTTGGCTTGAAGCTCAACATTCAGAAAACAAAGATCATGGCATCTGGTCACATCACTTCATGGGAAATAGATGGGGAAACAGTGGAAACAGTGTCAAACTTTATTTTTTTGGGCTCCAAAATTACTTCGGATGCTGATTGCAGCCATGAAATTAAAAGACGCTTGCTCCTTGGAAGGAAAGTTATGACCAGCCTAGATAGCATATTAAAAAGCAGAGACATTACTTTGCCAACAAAGGTCCATCTAGTCAAGGCTCTGGTTTTTCCCGTGATCATGTATGGATGTGAGAGTTGGACTGTGAAGAAAGCTGGTCTCCGAGAATTGATGCTTTTGAACTGTGGTGCTGGAGAAGACTCTTGAGAGTCCCTTGGACTGCAAGGAGATCCAACCAGTCCATTCTAAAAGAGATCAATCCGGGGTGTTCATTGGAAGGACTGATGCTAAAGCTGAAACTGCAATACTTTGGCCACCTCATGCGACGAGTTGACTCACTGGAAAAGACTCTGATGCTAGGAGGGATTGGGGGTAGGAGGAGACGGGGACGGCAGAGAATGAGATGGCTGGATGGCATCACCGACTCGATGGACATGAGTTTGAGTGTACTCCGGGAGTTGGTGATGGACAGGGAGGCCTGGCGTGCTGTGGTTCATGGGGTCGCAAAGAGTCGGACACGACTAAGCGACTGAACTGAACTGAACACACTCTTCTATCCCCTAGTTCATCTTCACCTCTCCCGTTCCTCATGGGATTGATCCAAACTTCTTAATATAGCCCTCAAGGCCCTACATAATGATTCAATTCAACCCACCTTGCCAAACTCATCTATCACCACTACACATGGCACGTGGGGTAAATGATCTTCTTTAAACCACTCCAACATACCCCAATCTCACCTTTATCCCTTTGCACATACTATTCCCACTTTCTGAAATACTTCTTCCCTCTTTCTTTACCTAGTTCATTTGCATTTGTTCTTCGAAATCCCAGCTCATATCTTTTTCCTCCAGGAAGAAACAACTTTCAAGGCTGGGTTTAGGTATCTTCCATTTGTGCCAATGCCTTTCCCTGTACTTTTCTACTTAGACCAGTTATCACTTCGTGCTGTCAGGGCCTTTGACTCAATCTTCTGGCCTGGACTGCAAGCTCTTTGAGGGCAAGACACCTCTCTGTCATTCATTCATGTGTGTATGCTGCTGCTGCTGCTGCTGCTAAGTCACTTCAGTCGTGTCTGACTCTGTGTGACCCCATAGACGGCAGCCCACCAGGCTCCCCTGTCCCTGGGATTCTCCAGGCAAGAACACTGGAGTGGGTTGCCATTTCCTTCTCCAATGCGTGAAAGTGAAGTCGCTCAGTCATGTCTGACTTGTAGCGACCCCATGGACTGCAGCCTACCAGGCTCCTCCATCCATGGGATTTTCTAGACAAGAGTACTGGAGTGGCTTGCCATTGCTTTCTCCGGTGTGTGTGCTAGTCCTGTCTTAACTTGTAGTTAGTTAAATACACTTGCACCCATGCAATTGAATGTAGCTGGAGAAAAGCACACAGCCACATACTCTGATCTCACTTTAATTCATGACCATGAACCAAAGATAGGCCCTTAAAGATCCATGATAATACTGTCCCTCCCTAGCTTATTCTATTCACTCACCTACTCTCCTTGATGACTGCTTCACACCTTTCTTCTTAAACTTCTCACACTCCACCCTCACACTCTCAGCTGATGACTTTGTTTTCTACTTCACCGAGAAAACTAAAATCAGAAGAGGATTTCCAGACTCCCACCACATTTATGTACCTATCATCATCCATCCACACTAACTTTGCCTTTCCTGCTATTACTAAAGATGAACTATCCATGGTCCCAGAGCCAAAACTTCTATTTGTGAACCAGACCTCACCCCTCCCCTACTCTAGAATATCATTCCAACAATCTCCCCTCACACTCCAACAGCATTCCTTTCCCTCTCTCACCCAGACTGTTCCCACCAGCATGTAAACATACTGTTACTTCTCTCATATTAAAGAACAACAATAGAGTTTCAGTTTGAGAAGATGAAGAAGTCCTTGAGATGGATGGTGGTGATGGTTACATGTGAATATAATTTACGCCACTAAGTGTACTCTGAAAAATGGTTAAAATGATCATTTTTATGTGGCTTTTAGCACAATAAAATAAGAAAATAAAAACCCTCCTGATTCCACTCCCCCTACCAGCTATCTCCCTGTTACAGTTTCCCTCTGCACTGAACTTGCAATAAATTCCTTCTCTTTCATTTTCTGTTAAAGCCACTCAAATAAAGCTCTAACCTCCATTACTACACTGAAACTGCTGGTCAAGATCCTCGTTGACATGCACATTGCCAAACCCCATGGTGAATTCTCATTCCTCATCTTCCTTGACTGATCAGTAGCATTGGAACCAATCCATCTCTCCCCACCAACATGGTGCATTTTCCTCTCTTGGCTTCAGGATCACCACACTCACTTGGCTTTCTTCCTGTCTCACTGGTCACTTCTTCTCAGTCTTCTTTGCTGACTCCTTCCTTCCCTATCGCTTCTTTTTTTTTTTTTTTTACCACACCACATGGTATGTGGGGTCTTAGTTCCCAACCAGGGATCAAACCCACATCCTCTGCAGTGGAAGCACACAGTCTGAACCACCAGACCGCCAGGGAAGCCCCTCCTCCTAACCTCTTACCACTGCAGTGTTCAGGACTCACTTTGGTCCTTGCTCTTCTTTTCTGCTCTACCCATATTCAGTCCTCTGTGATCTCATTGGGAAAGACTAGAGATCTCTTCAAAATAATTAGAGATACTAAGGGAACATTTCATGTAAAGATGGGCACAATAAAGGACAGAAGTGGTAAAACAGAAGCAGAAGATATTAAGAAGAAGTGGCGAGAATCCATAGAAGAACTATACAAAAAGCATCTTAATGACCCAGATAACCATGATGGTGTGATCATTCACCTAGAGCCAGACATCCTGGAATGTGAAGTCAAGTGGGCCTTAGGAAGTATCTCTACAAACTAAGCTAGTGGAGGTGATGGAATTCCAGCTGAGCTATTTCAGATCCTAAAAGATGATGCTATGAAAGTGCTGCACTCAATATGTCAGCAAATTGGAAAACTCAGCAGTGGCTACAGGACTGGAAAAGGTCAATTTTCATTCCAATCCCAAAGAAAGACAATGCACAATTGCACTCATCTCACATGCTAGCAAAGTAATGCTCCAAGTTAGGCTTCAACAGTACGTGAACTGAGAACTTCCAAATGTCCAAGCTGGGTTTAGAAAAGGCAGAGGAACCAGAGATCAAATTGCCAACATCCGTTGGATCACAGAAAAAGCAAGAGAATTCCAGAAAAACATTTACTTCTGCTTTATTGACTCAGCTAAAGCATTTGACTGCATGGATTACAACAAACTGTGGAAAATTCTTAAAGTGATGGGAATACCAAACCACTTTACCTGACTCTTGAGAAATCTGTATGCAGGACAAGAAGCAAAAGTTAGAACCGGACATGGAACAACAGACTGGTTCTAAATTGGGAAAGAAGTACATCAAGGCTACATATTGTCACCTTGCTTACTTAACTTATATGCAGAGTACATTATGCAAAATGCTGGACTGGAAGAAGCACAAGCTGGAATCAAGATTTCTAGGAGAAATAACAGTAACCTCAGATATACAGATGACAACATCTTTATGGCAGTAAGTGAACAGGTATTAAAGAGCCTCTTGATAAAAGTGAAAGAGGAGAGTGAAAAAGCTGACTTAAAACTCAACTTTCAAAAAACTAAAATCATGGCATCCGGCCCCATCACTTCATGCCAAATAGATGGGGAAACTATGGAAACAGTGACAAACTATCTTTTCTTGGGCTCCAAAATCACTGCAGATGGTGACTGCAGCCATGAAATTCAAAGATGCGTATTCCTTGGAAGAAAAGCTATGACCAACCTAGACAACATATTAAAAAACAGAGACATTACTTTGCCAACAAAGGTCTGTCTAGTCAAAGCTATGATTTTTCCAGTAGTCATGTATGGATGTGACAGTTGGACCATAAAGAAAGCTGAGTGCTGAAGAATTGATGCTTTTGAACTGTGGTGTTGGAGAAGACTCTTGAGAGTCCCTTGGACTGTAAGGAGATCAAACCAGTCGATTCTAAAGGAAATCAGTTCTGAATATTCTTTGGAAGGATTGATGCTGAAGCTGAAGCTCCAATACTTTGGCCACCTGATGTGAAGAACTGCTTCATTGGAAAGACCCTAATGCTGGGAAAGATTGAAGGCAGGAGAAGAAGGGGACAACAGAGGATGAGATGGCTGGATGGCATCACCGACTCAATGGACATGACTTTGAGTAAGCTCCGGGAGTTGGTGATCGACAGGGGAGCCTGGCGTGCTGCAGTCCATGGGGTCGCAAAGAGTTGGACACGACTGAGTGACTGAACTGAACCAAAGTAATACTACCTGTATAATTAGATGATTCCCATAGTTATATCTCCTGCCCAAATTTGACTCTCCACTTAACACATGAAGAAGATCTAAAACCTTATCTCCTCCTAAAGGCTGATCCACTCACAGTCTTCTCCAACTCAATAGCAATATCACATTTCCAATTGCTCAGGATAAAAGCTTAGAATCACTTTTCACTCTTCTTTTTCTCTCCCACCCTATATGCTATCCATCAGGAAATCCTTTGGGCTCTATCTTTTAAAAAATATCCAGAATCCAGCCTTTTCTCACTCCCTCCTTTACCTCTGCAATACTTCAAGCCACCATCTCTTACCTAGTCTATAATGGCCTCCTTATTCATTTCTCTCGTCACCCTTGCTCCTGCAAGTCTATTCCTGACACAACAGACTTTGTGATCCCTTTCAAATATAAGTCAGATAATAAGATCCCTCTACTCAAAACCCTTAAGTAGATCCTTTTTTTTCACAGAAAGAAAAAGCCAGTTCTTCACAATGGCCTACAAGGCCCTACATGATCTGACGCCCATTGCTTCTCTTACCTCAGTTCATTCCATTTCAGACATATGGGCCTTTTTGCTGTTCCCCAAACACGCCAGGCATGCATCCACTTGAGGTGGAATTCCCTCTGTGTGAAATTCCTCTCCCCAGGCTATCCATATGTTTAACTTCCTCACCTCCTTCAAGTCTCTGCTCTTACATCACTTTGTAAATTAGGTCTGTCAAAACCACCCTGTATAAATTGCAAACCACATCCCCCTGTATCCCTTTCACCCCTTTCCATCCTTTTTCTTTCCCTTTTCATAGTATTTACCACTTCTAAACATTACTTAATCTACTTATTTTTTATGTACATTCCATATTATTAGTCTCAACCAATAGAGAGCTAATTCCACAAGGGCAGAGACTTTTGTTTGCTCAAATAATTCCAAGTACCTAGAAGTCTTGATATATAGGGGGAATTCTGATATTGTTGAAGGACTAAATGAATAAGCCCAGCACAATACCTAGAGCATAATAGATGACTTCCAAATACTCAGTAAATGAGTGACTGAATAAATGAATGGTCCATCTATCACTAAGCTGTGAGCTTTTCATGGGCACAGAAACGACTTATTTATCTTTGTTTCCTCATTACCCAGGACAGTAATAGAGATTCAATAAATGATGGCTAAATAAAAGAGAAAAAAAAACAACCTGAACATGGGTGAGGTGAGACTGGAAATGTGAGGTGCCAGCATGCTGAGGTTATATGCTAAATATCCTGTTTCTTCCATGGCCACTCCCAGGTTGGTGTGTTCCACTTCTGGATCTTTCAGGACATAATTCTCAATGACTAGGATGAAGAGATCAAGTAAGTGTGGTAGAGGAAGGCAACCTTACTGAAGAAGGGCTTTCCTGTAGGTCCAAACTAAGGCATCACCATTGGACCACTCATGCAGGTTGGGTGCACTGTGAGTCCAAAAGTAATGGATGCAAACCAGGCTCCTTCAATGTCAGGCTTCCAGGTCCCAAATTCTGATAATCTGGAAACTGGAAAATCAAGTTACTTCAACAAACACATGCCTTGTATTCCTCCTTTCAGGGCTCACATCTCAATGGTGAAGGCTGGCATCAGTTCAGATACCTTTGCAACACATCATTCATTTCTAACAAGGGGAGGAGGGGGGTGAAATGACTCCTTATATACCATCATAGGGTCGGCTGATCCTACCTGCCACACCCTCCAGTCAAGAAGGAAGCAATCGACCTTCCAGAGCCCTGCTTGCTCTGGAGAACACAGAGGCAGAGGACGCAGGAAGGGGGTGGTGCTGAAGGAGAACTGGTGCCAACCTGGAAGTCAGGTGGGAGGAGTGAGGATTCTGTTCCTGCCCCATTCTATGACCTTGGGTGAGTGAGTTCACTCTCTAGGCCTTAGTCTCCTCATATGTAAAACTAAAAATTTAAGCCAGGTAATCTAACTATTTGCTTGTTATAAAAATTTGAACTATTATTAACCACTCTAATTTGACCATTTGACAGGACAACATTGTCTGCATATACCTCCCAGCAAATTCATCTTAATCTCCTCATCCTCAGCTCAGCTGTCATTTACTCATAAAACTAAACAATCCTGGTGCCAACTATCTGCCAGGCATTGTGCTAGGCCTGGGTGTACAGCTGTGAATATGACAGACACAGTCTCTGCCCTTAAGAGTCTTGGGTCTAGCAGGGAGTAGATATTTGACCTCCAACGATGTTTCAGTCACTGCCATGAATAAATTTGAGAGAGAGTGGAAGTGACTGTGGTGGTGCTAGAGATGGAGCAGAGTTATGTCTAGTCTGGGGTACAGAAAATCTTCCTGAAGGAAGTAACTTCTGAGCTGAGCTCAAGACAGGCAGGAATGAACTAGAGGAAAAGAAAGGGCATTTGAGAGACAGAAAAGAGCCCATACAGGTGCCCTGAGGAAGGAGTCATATCTTGTCAAGGCCAGTGTGGCCCAACTGCAGAGTGAGGACCAGATGGGCAGAGAAATGGACTAGAAGAAGTCTTGATATACAGGAGGAGCTCCAATATTGTTGAAGGAATGAGTCAGCCCAGCACAATGGGCCACATAGGCAAAAGTGAGCCCACATGAGGCCTTACAAGAGAAATGTGGCTTTTAACAACTTTTTAAAACACTCATTATTATCATTGATTTTTTTGCCTTATGGTACAGCCTGCAGGATCTTAGTTCCCTGACCAGGGATCAAATCCACATCCCTTGCATTGAAAGTGTGGAATCTTAACCACTGAATCAGCAGGAAAGTTCTAGATGTTGTCTTAAAATGTGTTAAAGTTAGTGAAAGAGGCTGAAGCAGAGTAGGGGCAGTGGAGTGAAATGTGATCAGACAAATGGAGAGAGCAGCACGGAAACATACACCACCATGTGTAAAATAGATAGCCAGTGGGAATTCGCTCTGTGACTTAGGGAGCTCAAACCAGTGCTCTGTGATAACCTGGAGGGGTGGGATAGGGTGGAAGGTGGGAGGGAGGGCCACGAGGGAGGGGACATATGTATACCTATGGCTGATTCATGTTGATGTATAGCGGAAACCAACACGTTACTATAAAGCAATTATCCTTCAATTAAAAATTATTGAATTTTTTTTAAAAAAAGCTCGCTATGTGGAGAATAAACTCAAAGGGGCACAAGTTAACACAAAAAAGCCAGTAATGAAGCAACTGCAGTGAAACAGATAGAAAATGATCAGTGTTTGATATGGGTGATATCAGTGGAAAAACAGATAAATTCAGGAGAGATTTAGGAGGAAAAAGTGATAAGATGAGAGGAGCTGTGAGGGGCAGGTGATAAAGAAGAAAGTACCAAAATGCAACCTAAGTGGTTAAGTTAGGAAACACTATCAGAGGACCAAGTTTGGAAAGGGGGTGATACTATTAGTTCAATTTGGGACATCCTGAGTTTAGGCCTGCTGTGAGATACCATGTAGAGAAGATGAGTAAGAAGGTAAATACATACATCTGGAGCTCAAAGGTCTCCAACTACAAAATTAAAGGTGTGAATTTGAGAGTCCTCATAGACACAATAAGTGAAGGCATAAAAACAGCATATGGAGACAGTGTAAGAGACATAAAGAAATAAGGGCTTCCCTGGTGGTCCAGTGGTTAAGAATCTGCCTTGACAGCGGTTCAATCCCTGGTCCAGGAGGATCCCACATGCTGCAAGGCAACTAAGCCTGCATGCCACAACTATTGAGCCCATGCTCTAAAGCCCATGAGTGGCAAGCCTTTATCCCCTAGAGCCTGTGCTCCACAACCAGAGAATAGCCCCTGTTCATCCCGATTAGAGAAAGCCAGCACATAGCAACAAAGACCAGCACAGCACCCAACCCCAAAAAAGGAAAGAAAGAGAACCAAGGATGGAGACTTGAGAAAACCTCACATTTAAAACCTGAATAGAGAAGAAAGAGCTAAAACATAAAAAATAAAAATAAAAAAGAGAGAGAGAATACGAAGGAAGGGCCAGAGACAGGAGGAAAACTAAGATTTGACATCACAGTAGCCAAGGGAACAACATATTTCAAGAAGCCAGGATTAGTTAATCCTATGAAAGTGCTGAGAGATGAACTTAGAAGGGGAATTGGTGAAGAAGCCAAAGTGGTGTGAGAGGAGAGGTCATGAAATAGAGACAAGATATTAAATATAGACTGTTCTTGCCTCTGTGAAAGAGGAGAGAATGATAGGCTGTAGTTGAAGAGGGGAGATATTTGAATATATTGAGAAATGGATAGAAATTATTCAGCAAAGAAGAAGACAGAGGAGTGACAGTGGAGAGAAAGAAAAGTCAACAGTATCAGGAGCCTGAGAAGGTGACAAGGGCTAGACTATAGGGCAGGGCTGGAGGACTGGCCTCAGATGACAAGACAGCTCCTCTGTGCATCAGAAGGGAGGGGGACAATGTTCATAGCTGCATTGCTTACAATTGGCAAGGTATGAAGCAACATAAGTGTCCACCAGCAGATAAATGGATAAAGAATATGTGGTATGTATGTGTGTATATATCTATCTATATAGATAGATAGATATATAATGGAATACTAGATATATAGACATATAGAGATATATAATAGAATACTACTCGAGCATAAAAAAAGAATAAAATTTTGCCATTTGTAGCAACATGGATGGACCTGAAGGGCATTTTGCTAAGTGAAATAAGTCAGATAGAGAAAGACAAATATTCCATTCTATCACTTATATGTGGAATCTAAAAAATAAAACAAAAAAGAATCATACTCACAGAGAACAAACTGTTGGTTACTAGTGGGGAGAAGGAAGGGGAGGAGGGGCAACACAAGGACAGGGAGGAAAGGGTTATTATAGGATTAAATGAAATCACGTGTGTGAAACTTTTGAAAATTGTAAAGAACTACAGAATTCAAAGAATCATTCAATTAACAAAAGAAGAAGGGATGGGGAAAGGAAAAGAGAGTATGAAGGTCAGTGTATACTCATCCCTCCAAACACACAGTTATAAAGCCAGCTCTGCTAATGTTTTCCAGAGAAAACCTCAAAGTCTACAGGCCCTCATACTCTCGGTGAGCGCTGTAGATCACAGGAAGCAAATAACCCCTGTGGGCCCTGTCTTGACACCTCATACAAATCACACTGCCTCCTCTGCCCTGCTCATGAGTCAGAACAAGGCCAAATGGGAGCTGCTATCAGCCCTGAGGTCCACGGATGATGTGATAGGATCTCTGCAAGAAGGCCCAGGTGTAACCAGATCAAACCTGGGGACATGACTGAAAACATCAGTGAAGAAGAGACGTTGCAAAGTGCCAGCCATGTTGACAAGGAATCAGGTGGGTGTGTTAAGAGGGAAAAACAGCCCCGTTCTTTCATGCAGTGACTTTGGAAGGGGCAGAGGCTGCCCAGCTGCCTAGCAGACTAAGCTCTTGTTTTGCACCCTGTGGTCCTTAGGGAGCTGCCTCCCATGTCACTGCCCAGGCACCTAACCTACCACTCCCCCAAGCCTGGAATCTAGAGGAGTTTCTCCAGCTCACTGTCCCATAACCATAACTGTGACTCTAGGACAAGAATTCAATCAGCATCTTTTAGCCCAAAGTGCAGAAACAGCACTAGGACACAAAGGTTTAAGAGGACCAGCACTTACCAAGGTCACGGGAAGGAGAAATCCAACACACAGAGGCTGCCAGATCCCTGGCCAGCACTTGACCCCTGCAGACCAAAACCAACACTCCCCACCCTCTGCCATCCAGGCCCTGCTCCCCCAATCTGCTGTCTTTCCAACCCTTTGGACACTCCTTCCATGAACTGTAGAGAGAATACTTGTTTACAGCGCCAGTGCTTCTAACAAAAGCTCATTGCTCAGGGAAAATCAACACAAAAGCTTAATTCCACACGAAGAACTGTAGCAGGAACCTACTTAAGAATGCTGCCTCTTAAGTCCCTGTCACCCAGAGTCTCCAAAGCACTGGGGGGAAAGACAGAAGGAGAAG
The DNA here is from genome assembly GCF_049115385.1 of Moschus berezovskii. Lineage (NCBI taxonomy): Eukaryota > Metazoa > Chordata > Mammalia > Artiodactyla > Moschidae > Moschus > Moschus berezovskii. Next base: position 60,820,085 of record NC_142467.1, on the reverse strand, counting down.
AAAAGGCAGGGAATCACGGGGAGATGATAACTGACACTTAGCCGACTGTCTATAATAAGCAAATGACATAATAGAAATAAACACAGCTTTGGGGAGAGATGCTGCAAACATGGCCCTAGCAGGTCCAGGGGCTCCGGGGAGTCACGCTGGGCTAGAAACCCGGTTATTTCTAGGGCACCAAGCAGCATCTGACCTGAATCAGGAGCCTCTGGAAGCAGGGCCAGAGGGCCAATCAGAGGCTGAGAAATACAGCACAGCTCCAGCCAGGGGCCTTGGTCACCGGCCTACATCCAAGGTTGTGCATGCGTGCTCAATTGTGTCTGACTCTTTGTGACCCCATGGACTGTAGCCCACTAGGCTCTTCTGTCCATGGAATTTTCCAGGCAAGAATACTGGAGTGGGTTGCCATTTCCTTCTTCAGGGGATCTTCCCAACCCAAGGATCAAACCTGAGTTTCCTGCATTGGCACTTGGATTCTTTACCACTGTGCCACCTGGGCAGCCCTTTTCCCAACCCAGGGATCAAACCCACGTCTTCCGCATTGCAGGTGGATTCTTTACCAGCTGAGCTACAAGGGAAGCCCAAGAATATTGGAGTGGGTAGCCTATCCCTTCCCAGAGGATCTTCCCAACCCAGGAATCAAACTGGGGTCTCCTGCATTGCAGGCAGATTCTTTACCAACTGAGCTATCAGGGAAGCCCCAAGTTTGGGCAGGGGGGAAAAAAAAAGAATTCCTCAAATAACTCCATTCAGTGATGTCTTGAGTCTCCTCATCAGCCAGGAAGAAATGCCCAGATAATCAGTAAGAGCAAGTAAATCCCCTTATCGTTCCTCTTTGTTTCCAGACTGGCTCTGCCTAGAAAGCATGGTTCAGACAAGCATCATCACTTAGAACCAGTGCGGCCAGCTTGGAACACAAGTCAGTGTTTCATTCCTAGACATAGGGTAGGGAAGGGAAAGTCCACTTTTGTAGGTTGTTGTGAGAGTCAGATGAAATCATGTCTGCTTGGAAAATGTTAATGCCTCTTCCTTACCCCTCTTTACCTGAGGATTTACATTCACAACCACACATTCTCAGTCTACATTCCCTGAACCTACAGCAGAGGACAAGGCAGAAGGGGGTTGGGGGTGGGGGAAGTGGCTCAGAAGGCTCTTTGCCATTCAACTTAAAAGATGGAAAGTCCAGGAACTTCCCTGGTGGTCTAGTGGTTAAGACTCAAGCTTCCACTGCAGGGGGTGCAGATTCGATCCCTGGTTGGGGAACTAAGATCACACATGCTGCACCGCGTAGCCAAGAAAAAAAAAGGGTGGAAAAGTCCACACTCAGATGCTCAAGAAGATATTGAAGTAAGAACTGGTATTAATAAAGAAGCTCAGAATTTGCAGTTGAGTCCAAAGAGCTTTCAAAAGGAAAAAGAAAACAAGAATAGAATTTATTTTATTTTATTTTTTTATTTTTTATTTTTTTCTTATGTAATTAATTTATTTTTTATTGGAGGCAAATTATTTTACAATATTATATTGGTTGGTTTTGCCATACATTGATATGAATTTGCCCCGGGTTTACATAAGTTCCCCCTCCTGAACCCCCCTCCCACCTCCCTCCTCCCTTTATCCTCCCTCTGGATCATCCCCGCATGCCAGCCCCGAGCATCCTATAACATGCATTGACCCTGAACTAGTGATTCGTTTCACATATGACAACATACGTGTTTCAATGCCATTCTCCCAAATCATCCCACCCTCACCCTCTCCCATAGAGAATTTATTTTAAAGAGAAGCTTCACAGACAGTGTATTGGTGGTCCTGTCACTTAGAGGGTTTATGTTAGAGGTTTACAAGACAGGGATAGGAGACCCAGCTCCCCACCTTCTAACACCCCAGGGTCCAAAACAGTCAAATCCAGGGTAATATAAAGTATCCATGAACCAAAATGCATCTCACCTTCCACTTCTAGGTAGAAGCAGAAAATGACAACAAAATTGTCACTAGAGATTTTTTCTTTAATCAACAGGCAGGAAAGGTCCTAAGATCAGGACATATATATTCAAACCAAACTTTTGCTTGCAGAGATCTGTGCAATGAGAAAAGATGATGACATATGACAAGATATTCAAGGACAGACAGCATTCTATAATCACTGAGACAGCAAAGTGTCCCAGTGTATTTTAGCAAGATCTTCTCTAGTAAAGGTTGAGAGAAAAGTTTTTCATGTAGAAAAAAAATTTGTATTAGTGGCCCACCTAGTTCCCAGAAAAGAATTAGCTGGTTTCATCACATCTGCTATGCTGTCAGTTGCAAGACATGGCCAAATTTCAGGGATGTTAATGTATGGAATGGGGGGAAGTACGTCAGAGAGGCAATGAAACAGGATATACCTGCCGGAGGAAACAGTCTATGTTGCGAATCATACTTCCACTCTGTGGCCTTGCCCTGTAAGTCCTTGGCAGAGGGACCATGAAGAGGTTATGCAAAAGGCACTCTCAGAGCATTAATCTTTAAGAGTTAGCAAACTGGTTAGTCATTGTAATAATAACAGCACACTCTGATACAGCACCTTGCAACCTCAAAGCACTTTCACAGACATTATTTCCTCTAAGCCTCACAATATCCCTGCTAGGAAAGAAAAGCAAATATCACTAACTTTCTTTTTCAGTTAAAAATAAAACAGATGCCCAAAGTTCAGATCTCGTAAGTGGCAAACTGAAGTTTAAAGCACCATCTGTCTCCTAGGACTGTGCTCTGCGTTATGAGATGAAGTCTGAGGTTAGGACCATTTCTGCATGTCCACTGAAAAAGTCAAAGAGTAACATCTGACCTCTGCACTTTGAAGTTCCATCTCTACTCAACACTTGCCCTAAGAATGATGCTTAAAGGCCTAAGGGGGCCTTCCCTGGTGGTCCAGTGGTTAAGAATCCACCTTGCAATGCAGGGGACACTGGTTCAATCCCTGCTCCAGGAAGACCCCATATGCTGCAGAGCAACTAAGGCCATGTGCCAAAACTACCGGGCTGTAGAGCCTGGGAGCTGCAACTACTCAGCCCACATGCCTCGAACCCATGCTTTGCAATGAAAAGTCGCCTCAATGAGAAGTCTGAGCACCACAGCAAAGAGTAGTCCCTGTTCACCTCAACTAGAGAAAGCCTGCACCAAGCAATGAAGACCCAGTGCAGTCAAAAATACATTAAAAAATTATTTAAAGGCCTAAGGGGTATGGAATACTAGAGTGGACCATGCTTTGACTCTCCACTGGGGGTCACCATCCATGATGCCTTGGTCTAAGAGAGCAATCTCCACGACTCAGGTATCCCATCACACAGGGAATCCCCGAGATAATCATCTCTGCACCCATAACATGAATGTGGTCTCGTGTCTTGTCAATTTCTCCTTTAGTCCAGGCAGAAGGGTCTCAGGACTCCTGTCTTTATCTACTTAGGGAACAAAGACCATAAGAACTTTATTTACCCCTGCCCAGGGAATGGTCGGAGAAGGCAATGGCAAGCCACTCCAGTACTCTTGCCTAGAAAATCACATGGACAGAGGAGCCTGGTAGGCTGCAGTCCATGGGGTCGCTACTAGTTGGACACGACTGAGTGACTTCACTTTCACTTTTCACTTTCACACATTGGAGAAGGAAATGGCAACCCACTCCAGTGTTCCTGCCTGGAGAATCCCAGGGACGGGGGAGCCTGGTGGGCTGCCGTCTATGGGGTCGCACAGAGTCAGACACGACTGAAGCGACTTAGCAGCAGCAGCAGCAGCAGGGAATGGTAGCAGGGGGGCATGGGGCTGGGAGACCCTTGAGCAAAGTCAGAATGGTCTCCCCATCTAGGAGAGGAACAACCACAGCCCACAAGCCAACAGGCCTTATTTTAGGAATTATTTAGGTTCATCCCCAAGTAGCCTAGATGTATGTACACACGAAACAAACGGGCTCTCTCCTCTGCCCTCCACCCCTCCCTTCCCATAGTCTTCCACCCAAGAGTCCTCTACTCTTCCAGCATCAGCTATGCATCCCTCAGCCACGGACCTGGGATTCAACCTCTCCAGTCCGATCTTCTCACTTGGGCTCCAGACCTCCACCACGGAAATGTCAGCCTTCTCTGCTACTGTTTCTCCAACTCATGCTTTATGTTGCAACCTAACAAACTACTTCCCATCCTAGTTCAGGTCAAACAATTACTGAGTTACATCCTATGCCATGTGCTGATCCCAAAAGATGTTTTGAATTTTCTTTCTTCCACGACTTTATCCAAGCTTTTGTCTCTACCAGGAATGACCTTCCTTCCCCTACCACCAACAACCAAAGTCCAACCCATCTCCCAAGCTCCTTCTCCTTTGAGTCTTTTCTCAGGTCTCTAACCAGACATGTCTCTAATAAATATGGATTTATGATACATGTATTTATCTCCCCTATTATTTATGTGCTGCCCTGTCCTGTAGCACAGAATCTAGTATTCTTAACAACAATTTGACCATATGCCATTCCCTCACTAGAACTTCATAAGCTCTTTGATGGTATATCCATGTCACACACATTTTTACATTTCCTGCAAAGACTTCTGCCCTAAGAAAGCACCCAATAAATGTTTGGCTTTCTATTGTCTATTGTATTTTCTAGTTGGGTCTCCCATAAACTGGAGGAAGCCCAGAATAATGGTCTGGATTCAAAATCCTGGCTCTGCCATTTATTTATAGCTTCATGACCTTGGGCAAGTTAGTTCAGCTCTCTTTATGCTTGTGTTTTCCCCTTTGTAATAAAGAGGATAATAACAGTATTTATTTCACACTGTTATGATGAGAACTAAATGAGTTAACATTTATAAAATGGTTAGCACAGTGCCAAGTACATCGTAAGTGTCAAATAAGTGTTCATTAAGTAAATAAAATCACTACCAGACTCATCATTTTCCTCCATAAAATTACTTTTCCTCACAAGTTCTCCATTTTTGCTAATGGCACTATGATTTTCCCCAGTTTTCCAAGATTAAACCTTGACCCCTTTCATGCCTGCTACCCAGTCCCTCACCACATCTCACAGAGTCTGGGAGGAAATAGGATAATTCACCTGCCTCTTCTCCCAGGTTCCATGCTTCAGAGACTCTATAATTCTCTCCTTGATCTCTCAAGCATCTGTCTCTCCCAAGACCCAGTCCACTCTGAATTGTGTAGACAAAGTATTTGCAAACATTCCTCTCATATCATATCTCTGCACCAGTACCTACAATGGCGCCATATCACCTCCAGACCCAAGTCCAAACTCCTCAGCCAGTCTCTGGAGACCCTCCTTAATCCAGTCCTGCCCTCCTGTCCTAATCTTATCTCTCCTATGTCTCTACCCCATTAATCTCTTCATGGTTCTGGAAAGACTTTTTGCTTCTCTCTGCCTCTGCTCATATTGTTCTTTTGGCCTAAAAACATTTCCCTTATCCTCCTAAATCCCCTAAACCTATTCATTCTTCAAAACTAACTTTTAACCCTGGACTTCCCTGATGGCACAGAGGATAAGAGTCTGCTTGCCAATGCAGGGGACACGGGTTTGATTCCTGGTCTGGAAAGATTCCACATGCCATGGAACAACTAAGCCTGTGCACCGCAAATACTGATCTCACGTGCAGCAACTACTGAAGCCCACGCCTAGAGCCTGTGCTCTTCAACAAGAGAAGTCACCACAATGAGAAGCCTGGGTCCCACAACAAAGAGTAGCCCCCCACTCACTACAGCTAAAGAAAGCCTGCACAAAGCAAGGAAGACCTAGTGGCCAAAAATAAATAAAATAAAACGCTGATTAAAAAAAATTAACCTTCAGATCGAACACCATCCTAGAAAATTTCAGCCCTCATCAATCTGATTGAATCATCTTTGAATTCTACAATCTATTTTCCCTTTTGCAATTATTATATACTTTTGCTTTATATCACTTTTTATTGATTCATGTAAATCTGATATCCCCAAGTAGACTGTAACCTCTCCAGAACAAGATACATGACTACTAGACGTCCCCAGCATCCTTCAAAGAAAAGAACAATGGAGGAGCTAAAAATACAGATCTATTAGCCAACATTTGATGATGAACTTGCCTCTCCCTTTTCTTTGGGAGGCAGGGAGAGGAAAAGAATGGGACCGCTTACCCATCCAGCTGATCCTATATGCTGTATTCACAGATGGTGTGGGCAACCCTACCTGGGGAATTTGCTATAGCCAAAAAGCCTTCTCTCTCTGTTGACAAACGCCAACAATCACTGTAATCTAGGCTGCCATATGGTTCACCCAGCTCTGTAGCAAAATCAGTTTCTTGGGGATATGAAGAGACCAAGCAGGCTAGCTCTCTGATCTATGGCATGGAGGGAGGTCACCTTGAGCCAGCCCCACCACAAACAGGAAGGCATAGAGTGTCCAGGGCAAGTCAAAGCTCAAGAAGATGCAAAACCCGCATTCCTGAGACCCCTGTCAACTGCACCTATTCCTGGCCTGGAATCCTGCAACCTGAGCCCAACAATTCCCCTCTCACAAGACTCTTGAGACTCCCCAAGAGAAATCCACATGTGGGCAAGGGCAGACAGAAGATGTGGCCCTGCTCCCACTGTCTAGAGAGAGTGGCCCAAAGTTGTAGTTTAATTTCTGTCTTCCTAGCATCTGGTCCTGAGGGCCATTAACAGAGTAAGATAATTTCATCCCTGAGCCAGCTGTCTTAATTTAGGAGGGACACTCCCCATTTTTTGATCAACTATTCATCATTTTCCCCATTTTCCCTCCTTTGTGGATTTCAAAGGCAGGAAGAGGTCAGGCCTCATCATCTTCCTAAATTGCCCTTACCCCTCCCATCTAATTATCACAATCATAGACTTGGGGAGACTGTTTGCATTTGATACTCAGAATGGAATATAGGGCAAGTCCAGCTTTAAGAAAGCAATTTCGCACTCCAGGCATCCATACGGTCCCTCAGCCCAGGATTTGCTAGAATTTTCAAAGTAAAACTATAAACCCAGACAGGCTCTATTTTGAGGGCATGACTTACCCAGTTGGCTTGAAACAACACTCTCTCCACCCCACTTCTCACAGCTGAAGAAGAAAGCCCCATTTGTCAGCTCAAAACAAAGCCCAGGGTAAAAGAACAGCCGGCACAAGGTCATACAGAAAGCTGTGGGCTGAGACTGAACCGGGGAGGCTGATTTCAAGGAAGGACGCTCATCATTTGAAAACAAAACAACAAAAACACCTGACAAAGCCTGAATAGTCTCCTCTTCTTTAACTAGGGACACCGCCCAGATTCTCCTCCTGGCCACCTAAAAGAAGCTCCTGTCACTTTTGACTGCTTGATTCAGATTGCAATTTTGCCACCCACTTGTCCCGAGTCACCCTGTCTACATCCTAAAGTCTTAAGCTCCTACTCTTCTGTGGCAAAGCAGAAAGCTCTAGGTACAAAGAGGACCCTGGATAAATGACTTGCCTTCTCTTAACTTGAGCTAATTTTGAACCAGCTCTCCTAGCCATGCTCCTTGGGTATAGCACATGTAGGTAGCTAGAATCACATAGGAGTAGAAATCATTTCTTCACTCATTTCCCCCTCAATTAATATTTATTGAGCTCCTATAGCATGCCAAGAACCATGAAAGCAATAAGGATACAGTGATACACAAAACAGTGAAATTCTTCTATCCCTGGATAATCTTCCTAAGATACTTCCCATAGAGGGTAACAAAACCCAGACTCCAATCCATACATCAGGAATGTGGTATTTTTTGTTATAAACAGCAGCAACGATGATGGTGTAAGAATCCAGTGTAGCACTTTGTAACTAAACCTGCCCTCCCAATGTCATCTGAAGTGGCTGCCTCAGTTTACCATGTTCATACCTCTACCAACATATTACATACTTAGACCAATCTCCTTCCATGCACCAGAGGTTTATTCCCAATTGCCAGTTCTAATCCCAAGGTAAGATCCATTCTCTTAAGTCACCAAGCAGTTATTAGTCAGTAACTTATATCAGTTCATAAGTCACCAAAAAATAAGTGAGATATAGCCTTTGCTAAGTTCCATATTGTACTCAAGAAGCTCACCATCCAGAGGACCTTACACACATACTCTTTCCCCAACCAATTGCGCTAAGCAGTAGGATAGACCATTATGATCACAGAAGGAGTATGAACTGCTGCAGAAACATGCCACAGTCCATTTGGACTGAGGGGATCAGAAAAATTGTTGAGGAGAAGTGAGACCTGAGCTCAACCTTGAAGAAGCAGGAGGTTAGCAACTGACAGAGAAGGAAAGGAAGAGCATACCACACCAGAAAACATAATGTGCAAAAGCACCAAGGAAGAAAAATATAAGAGGTGTTCAAAATTTTTAAAATAGTACATTTTGGCTATAGCAAAGAGTAAGTGTGGAATAGTGGGCTAAAGGCTTAATGGCAGGTAGAGGTTAATTGTGGAAGGAGTTTTCTCTTTATTCTATTTATTGAAGATTTCTGGGTTGGACAGTGAGAATTACTTTGTTTTAGAAAGCAAATTTCATCAATAGATGGAAGAGAGCAGAGATTCTGAAAATTGGAAATTCCATTTAGCAGCCACTGTGGCAGCCTAAGTGAGATTTAAGTACCCAACTAGAGCCTACTGAATGAAAAGAATTAGATTGAAGATACCTGCAATAGTAAAAATTGTCACCACTTGACAGTGTATTATATACAGAGGATGGAAAGGAACCAAAGATGATTTTGCAGATTCATTTTTTTTTTAAGATTTTTTTTATGATGATAATTTTTAAAGTCCTTACTGAATATGTTATAATAGTGCTTCTGTTTTATATTTTGGTTTTTTGGTCGTGGGGCATATGGGATATCAGTTTCCTGACCAGGGACCAAACCCACACCCTCTGCATTGAAAGGTGAAGTATTAACCACTGGACCGCCAGGGAAGTCCTAAGTTTGCAGTTTCTAATGACTTGGAAGAGTAGATGGATTGTTGTTATCTAAGACAGGAGTGTCCTAGACAGAACAGGATATAGTAAGGAGACTATAATGAGCTTAATTTGAGATGTGAATTGTATCCTTTGTTAAGACCTCAGAAAGGTCAAAGACAATGCCTCAAATAATCTCTGGGACTTGTTTCTGAGACCAGTCCCTTTCCATTAAAGAACTCCTTTAGCCTGAAGAAGAGTGTCCTGCAGCAGCCTACAGGAAGCTCACAGTAGAGAAGTGCTTCTCTTGATAAGATTTGTTGGTATGGCTTTTGTCTAATGTAAGGAACCTTGATAAGATTCACAAGCAAACCACAGATTTTTAAAAAGACGTATACTATAGGAGTACCACCATAAGCTTAGACTAAAAGGGACCAAACAGAACAAAATGAAAAGCTTTTGGGCCCCAAAATATCTACAAGTAGGAATCAAGCTGAGTGTACTGTTCAAATTTTTATTTTCTATGTATTATGATGTTTTGACATCTTAAAAAACCATTTCCAGCTGGAGAGGGATTGCCCCTTCTAGGGCTACCCAATTCTTAGAAACAGCAAAGCACTCAGCCAGGAGCACGCCTTTGATGTATAAACTAACCAGTCCAGAGCCCTGCCTCCTCCATCTGCCCTGTAATCATTTCAGGGCCAGGTACCAGGAAACCAGGGACCACCCCTATAACTTAGAGCCCACCAAAATCATTCAAACTAGCCAGTGCTAATCTGTTCACCCTGCCCTGACTTCCACTCTCCAAGGAAACTCCAATAAATTTCACCCTAATGTTTTGCTCTCTTTCCAGTCTTCTGCCACCTGACCAAAACTTGGTAATTCCCCTGTGACCCTGTGTGGCATGCAGTGACCCCCATCTCTAGGAGCAATGAGTACAGTAAACTTGTTTTTCTGTGTGCCTCTCCTAAGTCTCCTCCTCTTGTGGACACATTTGACTAGATACCACCTAAAAGAATACAGAACTGAGAAAACTGCTTAGCTGCAAACACAGACTACATTTTATGGAAAAGGAATGATAATTAGAGGGCAACACCATGAGCCCATTGGGTAAATCCAAAAGCAGTGGACACTCATCCCCAGGCAACAGGACTGAGCCCTACTTGTGTGCCAGGTTGGATTTCAGAACTGCTATGGACCACAACTGCTGGTCCTTCTCTTTCTAAATGAGAACATCTACCCAGATAGAAGACTAAGGAGATATAACAACTAAATGTGATGTGGGATCCTAGACTGGATCCTGTATCAAGTAAAAGCCATTAATAAGACAACTGGCAAATTTTCAACAAGATCTAGAGATGAGTTAATAACATTACATCAATAGTATTAATTTCCTGGGTTTGATCATTTTATAGCTGTCTAATTTGGGGAAGCTGAAGAAAGAGGATCCTTTATAATTTTGTAACTTTCTTATAGATTAATTTACTTAAAATTTCAAAATTTTAAGTAAAAAATAAAGTCATTTAAAAACATTCAAGTATTCAGTTCAGTTCAGTTCAGTCGCTCAGTCGTGTCCGACTCTCCACGACCCCATGAATCACAGCACGCCAGGCCTCCCTGTCCATCACCAACTCCCGGAGTTCACTCAAACTCATGTCCACGGAGTCGGTGATGCCATCCAGCCATCGCATTCTCCGTCGTCCCCTTCTCCTCCCGCCCCCAACCTTTCCCAGCATCAGAGTCTTTTCCAGTGAGTCAACTCGTCGCATGAGGTGGCCAAAGTATTGCAGTTTCAGCTTTAGCATCAGTCCCTCCAATGAACATCCAGGATTGATCTCCTTTAGAATGGACTGGTTGGATCTCCTTGCAGTCCAAGGGACTCGCAAGAGTCTTCTCCAACACCACAGTTCAAAAGCATCGATTCTTCGGCGATCAGCTTTCTTCACAGTCCAACTCTCACATCCATACAGGACCACGGGAAAAACCATTGCCTTGACTAGATGGACCTTGGTTGGCAAAGTAATGTCTCTGCTTTTTAATATACTTTCAAGGTTGGTCATAACTTTCCTTCCAAGGAGCAAGCGTCTTTTAATTTCAAGGCTGCAATCAGCATCTGCAGTGATTTTGGAGCCCAAAAAAATTAAGTCTGACACTGTTTCCACTGTTTCCCCATCTATTTCCCATGAAGTGATGGGACCAGATGCCATGATCTTTGTTTTCTGAATGTTGAGCTTCAAGCCAACCTTTTCACTCTCCTCTTTCACTTTCATCAAGAGGCTTTTGAGTTCCTCTTCACTTTCTGCCATAAGGGTAGTGTCATCTGCATATCTGAGCTTATTGATATTTCTCCCAGCAATCTTGATTCCAGCTTGTGCTTCTTCCAGCCCAGCGTTCCTCATGATGTACTCTGCATAGAAGTTAAATAAGCAAGGTGACAATATACAACCTTGATGTACTCCTTTTCCTATTTGGAACCAGTCTGTTGTTCCATGTCCAGTTCTAACTGTTGCTTCCTGACCTGCATACAGGTTTCTCAAGAGGCAGGTCAGGTGGTCTGGGATTCCCATCTCTTTCAGAATGTTCCACAGTTTATGGTGATCGACACAGTCAAAGGCTTTGGTATAGTCAATGAAGCACAAATAGATGTTTTTCTGAAACTCTCTTGCTTTCTCCATGATCCAGCGGTATTACTAGTTTTTAAAAGGAAGCATCTGTAGCAGTTATCCTGTGTCTATACCAGCATTGTATTGGAGGGCAGATGATTTATCTCTTTAATTGACAGTCTTCAGGTCAAGAGGAACAGCATTTGAATTGCTGTCCCCAAAGAACCTCATGAAAGGAGTCTCATCTGCACCCAGATCTAATCTGGATGATGGGACCCTGGCTCTTGAGCCTGAACTTGATGCCATATAGATGAGACTTTTTTAGGGAGGAGGGTCTCAGTGAGGATGAGTTTTGTTTTGTTTTAATAAGTAAATATGCTACTACAATGGACTGTGAATGCAGTGGCCAGGATGAGCATATTTTTCATGTGCAAGGAATAGAAATAATTTGTGACCAGAGGGCAGACTGTAATGGTTTGAAAACATGTCCACAAATTCTTTGACAATCCTTCCATCAAGATGTAAAGTCTAATTCTCCTCCCTTTGTATCTGGTCAAGCCTTGATAAACTCCCTTCCAAGAAACAGAATGTGGTAGAAGTGATACTAGTCACCTCTGAGGCTAGATCATAAAAGACAGTACAGCTTTTGCCTGGCAATCTCATGGGATGCTCACTTATGGACTTTGCCACTGTGTTGTGAGGAAACCCAGGCAAGGTTGGTCCCTAGCCTTCATTCCCAACTAAGCTCCCAGAAGAGAACCAACCAGCATCAGTTGCTAGACACGTTAGAGAGGAAAACGGGAAATGACCCAGTCTCACCTACTGTTTGACTGCTCAGCTACCATCTGACCAAAAAATACATGAAAGACACTAAACCTCCTAGCTGAGCCCAGTCAATTCCCAGAACTCTGAATAACAATAACGAATAAAGATTGCTATTTGAAGCCACTGTATTTTAGGTTGGTTTGTTATGCTGCAATGGATAACTGAAACAACATGCCATTGGCAGTTGGAAACTGGAACTCAGCAAAATTAAGGGACTTTTTTCAAGTTCACATTGCTGGAAAGGAAGAGTCAGGATTTTAAGAAAATATCAGTCTGAATCCAAAGCCATTCTTTTCAACTAACAATAAATATGACAATAATAGTAATTGTAGCTTGTCTGCATTGAATGTTTTCAATCTAAGCAGCCACCAATCTAAGCACTTTACATAAAGTAAATTTAAAGTAAAAGTAACTCACTTAATCTTTATCACAATTCTATGAGATAGGTATTAAAATTAGCCCCACTTTACAGTTGAGGAACCTGAGACACAAAATGGTCAATCAACTTGCCTAAGGTTATATAGGGCTTCCCTTGCAGGTCAGATGGTAAAGAATCCACCTGCAATGTGGGAGACCGGGGTTCGATCCCTGGGTTGGGAAGATCCCCTGGATGAGGGCATGGCAACCCACTGCAGTTTTCTTGCCTGGAGAATCCTCATGGACAGAGGAGACTGGCAGGGCTCCATAGGTGACAGTCCATGGGGTCACAAAGAGTCGGTCACGATTGAACGACTAAGCACACACATATATATAGCTAATAAGTCATAGAGACAAGATTCACTCTTCACAGTTGGCTCCAGAACATTCAGCCTTAACCACTACACTATATGGAGCTGAAACTTCAAAATGGATTATGTAAATTGAGAAGAGAACCAAGGACGATCTGTTAGGAAACATAACAAAGTGCTGAAAAGAAAGAGAGTCAGTGATGGAAGGATCTGAGAAGGAAGCGGAAGAGGAAAGAACCAAACATTATATCTCCAAAATACTGGAGGAACCACAGCAGGATCCACAAACCAGTTCAGTCTTTACGGCTGGACAGTCAGACACGAATGAGCACACACGCATGCAGGCAGAGCAGCACTACCAGCCCTTTCTACTCTTCCTCTCACAGAAGCGATGCTCACCCCTACTCTGGAATTATGAGGCTGTTTTTTAACTTCAGAGATGAGAAAAGTAAACTCTTATACGTTCTTTAAAAAACATGGTTCATGACCTTAGCCCGCTGAAGACCATCAAACCCACTGGACATGTGTGCATGTGTGCTAAGTCACTAAGTTGTGTCTGACTCTTTGCGATCCCATGGACTGTACCCTGCCAGGCTCCTCTATCCATGGAATTTTCCAGGGAAGAAACTAGAGTGGGTTGCCATTTCCTACTCCAGGGAATCTTCCCAACCCGGGTATTTTACCCCATCTCCTACAATGGCAGGTTGATCCATCAACAGGGAAGTCCAAACCCACTAGGAACCTTTATCAGCTTGATGTTTTCTTCCAGATACAGCACAAAGTTTCAAGTGATCCCTTCATAGAACTAATGTAAAACCAAATGCTTTAATTCTTACTTCTGTACAACAAGCTCTGGGCCTGGTACAGACCCTTCACCAGAGGCCCTGAGGCTGTGACACCGCACAAAAGAAGCACAAAGTCCATCTTCTGTGTGGGCAAAGGCAGAAGTTGGGGTAAAACTGGCCAAGGTGAAAACAGTATTCCCAAGGGAAACAGACTCAGCTCCAGCTCCCATATGCCCTCTCAGTTAGCTGAGTGCAAACCACGAACAGTGGAAACCTACTAAGAAACAAAGACAGCAAACTCCCAATCTGAGGGCCACCCATGTGCCTCCCTTCATCCTACAAATTACATTCTTTCCCAGCAGCAAGGAGTGTCTCTCAGAGGTGGTTAAATCTTGCTCTGTCTAAAGTATTTTACGAGGCTCCATATCCTAGGATTTTCCCAGTATTGACCAGAATCACTTGGGCCGAGCCCCAGAGGTGCCATCTGAAAGGGTTTATTGTCAGTACTTGGCCAAGACAATTTAATCTAAATGTTACTAAGAGGCCAGTGAACGCTACTAGCCTTTTTGGAGAGAGCATTTTCTTTTGAAAATGAGACCTAAAAATATGGGAGTTTTTCTTTGAAAAGCCCCACATTTTGTCTAAAAGAACTGGACCTAAGAGAAATTTAGACCAAGTTGTTAGGTATAGTTCCACCTGCATAGGTACCTATCTCTTGCCTTGTTCCTATTTTCTCACTAGGTCCATCAGACATAAAGTCCAAGGAAAGACTGGGAACTTTGTACTAGAAATTTCTGGAAACTTCTCTGCTTCTTGGCTGAGGGATGGCTGTTACATTTATGACATAGCAAGTATGACAGCAGTCCTAAGTAGAAAGGCTGGAGCAAGATGGGATATGGTGGGAGGGGTAGAACACCAGGTAAGAGGGTCTCAGAAGTGAAACCCATCTAACAGAATGAAAAGGAAACCCTTTATGAGGGAGCAGTCATATAGACAGCCTTTGGAAGCCCCAGTGTCCTTTGAAAGAAACTCTTCCTTTGTGATTCTTGGTTTCACTCTGTAATAAATAAATCATGTCATGGTGTGAGACTCCATTCTTCCTTTTAAAAACATTCTTCTCCTTCAAATTTTTATTATTTTTCTCTGAAAAACAATCAACCAATGACAATGTTGGGAAAGCTGCCCTGGACATGGCCCTACTGTTACTTTATTTCTCACTCAGAAACAGGAATTCAGACACGGCAGATCATCTACTTAATCCACCTGTTCTGTCCTGACTGCTAAATAAACTCTCTTCTCTAAAGTCATATAAAATTATTCCAGAGAAGAGCCATCAACTGGGTAGTGCTTGTGAAATTCATTAGCGGCTTAAGCAATATGGTGAGGAGCTATACTGAGATTATATATACGGCCACAGGTACTAGTGAAAAGGACTCTGTCTTGAGGAAGCTGAGGGCCACAGCCTTCGACAAAGTGATGACTGAGAGCCCTTAGGAACCCTGAACTGGAAAAGAACTCGCTCTAGAGAGGACCCTCCCACCCCCACTCAGTAATTTAGCAAAGCAGATGTGGCAGAAAATGCCTCGTTTTAAGGAAAAGGCCAAAGAATGAACATGCTAAAAGAGAGATGTGAAGAAACACTGGGCTTCTACTCCATACACTTTCAGAAAAAAAGAGTGATCCAAGAACCTGTACTGGCCTCCAGAAGTCCCCAAGCTGCCTAAAGGCAAAGAGGTACAACCACTCCCAATTTTCCATCTCAGTTTACTACAGCCTGAAGCATGAACTGGCCAGAGTAACAGAATCCAATTGGCCATTCCAGTGAGAGACCAGGAGACGGAATATCCAAAAAGCTCATATGGCAAGTAAAACTGAAGAATTTTGCAGAATGCAAACTAACTAAAAGACAGGAATGAAACACAAGCAAAAATATTGACATGTATGAGGAAAACCATCTAGAGATAATTCTAAAGCTCAAGAACAGAAAATTACTCACGAGAAGAAACTATGGACTATCAAGGGAAAAAACAAAACAAAACCCTGAAACATAACAGAGCAGCAAAATTCTGCCTTTTATCCAAATGTCTGAAGACATTTCCCATAGCTAGTCTAGTCCCTTAGCCTGAACTGACATTTGAGGACTCTCAAAATCTGTCTAGGACAAAGTTATCTTACTTTGTGATCTAAAGCAAAGGTCTAACTGCTCCCTTACTTAGCAATAGCCAATAATCAAATATTTACAAAACCAAGTCTTAAGTTTCAGGCCCCAAAGATCTTATAATCAGGAGAAGGAGCTAAGACACCGACCCGTAGCAAGATAATTAGCAGTTCATGGCATTAAATGATGTGTCATACAAGTGGTAGAGGCCATAAACACTCAAAGTCCAAGAATAAGAAAAAACAGTACTTCTTGAGGTCAAGAATGTGTGGCCAGTCTAGGATCTGAGGGGTAATAATACCCAACAGATATTTAGAGGAAGAATCCAAAGCAGAGTCTTTGTTCTAAAACATTTAAAGAGCAAAGCTTCATATTTGCACTGGGTTCCAACGGGTGCCACACATCAATTAATTAATTAAACCCCACAAGCTCCCCAAATGCCACCTGTTACATGCCACCACCTGTACCCTCTCTGACCCAAGAGAGCCATCAGACCCAGCCCAGCCCAGTGCAGAAACAAGGAAAGAAAGAGTATGAATGATTCAGTGTAAACCCATCCCCAACTCTGGAAACCCCCAAATCAAAGCAGGATGAATCAGGGACCTGCTTTCTTTGAAAGAAAAAAGGACGCTTTCAGCCATTTTCCAGGGACTTTCAGCAACTCCTCCTAACAACAATACAATGTAAGATAAGACCTGCAGAAGTAAAAGAGCAGCCTGGCAGGACTCTTGAATGTGAACCCTTGGGTGACCCCACAAGCATGATGAAGTTTTGAAAGGGTCAATTTGGAGTCTGAGTCTTAGTCCTCCCATTGGTGAAACAGAGAAAAGCAGTTTCTATCCATGGGCTTCTCAAAAGATTGACCACATAGACCCATGGACACACTAAAATTTGTAGCTTACTTGGGACCTCCATAGGACCAGCATTCATATCCTGGACTCTCAAGGGCTTCCCTACAATGAGACCACAGATATAATACAGTTGTCACTAAAAATTTCTCCCCTTGTCTGCCTCCAGTCCTCCAGAACTTAGTATTTTCACTTACTAGTTGCTCACGTTGGTCTAAGTTAAGAAGATTTTGTTAATAACACTTATTGAGCAAATGCTGTATTATTTTACATGCATTATCTCATTTAATACTCATAGCAATCCTATTATGAGCAATCACTATCACCATTTATAGAAAACTAAGATACAGAATGTAATATGCCCAACATCACCTAGTCACAAAATGTAGAGGATGGTTTCTGAACTCAGGTTCACTTGGATGTAGAGCACAAACTCTCAGTCATTACACTATATTTAGCAGACTTTTTTTTAAAGATGGGCATCTATGAAAAACCTTCAGTTAACATCATACTTAATAGTGAAAGTCTATAAATGTTTTCCCCCAAAGAACAGGACAAGGATGTTCATTTTCATTACACTTATTCAACATTATACTTGGCAGTTCCAGCCAGTGGAATAAGGCAAGAAAAAGAAATAAAGGCAAACAGATTAGAAAGGAAAAAGCAAAGCTGTCTCTTTTTTTCACTGACAATATAGTCATGTACATAGAAAAAAATCCTTAGTAAATCTACCTCCCCAAAAAGGGTTATTCAAATGAATAAGTGAATTTATTAAGGTCACAGGATACAAAGTCAATATTTTAAAAATTGTTTTTCTATATGCTAGCAATGAATAAGTGGAAAACAAAATTAAACAAAAATGCCATTTACAAAAGCATCCAGAAAACATGAAGTACTAAGGAAAAATATGTAAAAGACTCATTTACTGAAAACTACAACACATTACTGAGCTGCTTTTAACCTAAGCCTTCAAGTACTACTTCCATAATTACAAATAAACTCATCAGTCTAGCACTCAAGGTGGGTGGAAATATCATCCTAATTTACCTCTCTAGATCCTTTGCCCATTTGTCCCTTTCTTCCTGGTTACTTTGTATACTACAAACATGCCCCTCTGCTACTGAGAATGCTATTCTGTTTATAGGAAGTGATTTAATCAATTAGTTCATCTCTATCCATAAACCACCTCCACCTCATCTGTCTGACTCTTAAAATCCCATCTCAAATTACTTATCAAGGAAACTTTAATCCTCTAACCAGATCTTTCTTTTATGACTCTTGCCCTCCTTCCAAAAGCACTACATTGGTATATCTTATAGCATTTATCATATGCTAGATTGAATTACTGTTACATCTTTATACTTTTAGATTATAAACTCCTTGGTGACAGGGACTGTGTCTGATGCAGCTCCCCCAAAGTACCTAGTTCTTTACACAGAGCACACATTCCAATACTTGTTGAAGCAAACACTTCAAAGATGGAAATGAAAGGAAGTTCTTTTAGTAATAATACAACTTCTAGGATACCAAATTGCATCACTGTCACAAATTAATGATGTCCTGACTTTCCCATGGGCTGGACCAGGTATTTAGCCATGTGGTAACCTTACTTTCTTTCGATCCTGCTGCTGCTGCTGCTGCTGCTAAGTCACTTCAGTCGTGTCCGACTCTGTGTGACCCCATAGACGGACGCCCACCAGGCTCCCCGTCCCTGGGATTCTCCAGGCAAGAACACTGGAGTGTCTTTCGATCCTAAGTAATGTTAATTCAGCTTTGCTTCTGTTAGTTGGACCAACATCAAGATCAAGACCAAGTAAAACATCCTAGCCTAAAGGACAGATCCTCAATCTGTACAAACAGACGAGGGAGGGAAGGAGGTGGGGAAGCCAAAGTCCTAAGTACAAGGCAGGAAACAAAGGAAAAAGAGAACCATTAAAGATTCTGTTTCAGAAGAGAGAATAAAAAGAAACCTGAACATCACATCTTGGGGGTCTGTGTTGCTAGTGGAATAAGGAAACTCTCTAGGATACCTGTGCCTCGGCTACTCTGGAAACATCTTCAAGGGCAAATGGAATGTTAACCATCTCCAGCCCCACCCCAGGAGGCAAGCAGCACAATCAGGTTCTGAGCTGAGGCGCAGAGAAGAGCTACAGGCTCTGTCCCAGAGACAGTCCCTGGAGAGGCTGTTTGGATCTCACTGCATGTACAAAGCAGGAAGGGAATGTTACTTTAGAATGGAGCTTGCATGCCACAATCTGCCAGCAGCAACTAGCCAGAGCAAGAAGGCTCCTTGACTCAATCTCATTTCATAATTACCAAAAACATCACAGCTGATTAGCAGCAAAAGCTCTCAGTCAGAGTGACTGTCTTTTGACCCCAGGTTGGCAAAAGCTTCCCAGCTCTTGATCTGGGTACAGCACATCCTCTTTCATGTCATACTAAAGCCTTTTAATCATCCTCCAGGTTTGCTTCAGTTCCTACAGCTTGCTTGAAACGCTGCTCACCAAGATCATCCGTGTGTACTGTTGTTTTTAAAGGAATCTACTTAAATTTCACATGACAGTCATTTTTTCAAACTTTTCATAATGCCCAATGTTCATTTACTGTCCCAATTTTCTAAAGTTTCCTATATCATCTCTTGAAATTCAATGTACATATTCCAATAAGTAAGTGGGAAGGATTAATTCACAGGAAACAAGTAAGACAAAAATCCCCATTTCACACACATTCATCCAAACTCAAAATTTGGAGGGAAATTCCCTCCTTTACTTTTAGTGTAACTTACACTAACACCACCTCAGATCCTGAAAAGAAAGTCCCAAGAACAAGTGTCAAAGACTACACAGGGGAAAATTCATTGATACTGAGATCATCACTCCTTTGTTGATCACAAGTCAATGACATCACAAGTCAATGTTCAAAACTGCCACATGCCACTAAGCCAATAGGCTTCAGAGGGTTAAGAATGCCCACTGTTTAGGTTTGCATATTTGCTTTAACCCTACTTATCCAAATGGCAATTCTTTGATCCTCTGAAAATTTAATACTACATTCACGTCAGTTACCTTAATGTACTTCAAAATTGTGTTCAAGTGGCCAATTCCCTGTGGATTCCTACCAGCTGTACACGAATATGATCAAAATCAAATTCTTTGTCAGCAACTGGGGTCTTTGGCTTCTAAGTGAGAATTAAAGCAATCAGGCACTGAGGAGTTTTCTCTTCCCATATATGGGATCATATCATGTGATTTCCCACATGGACACTATTGTGAGATGACCTACCAAGAGTGTAAACAGCAGCAACTGCTGTGTGAGTAGAGCTGCTGCCCTAAAGCTCAGAGACAAACCTTTGCATCTTCTTTCGAGCATCTCAATTAAGACTCACTCATAAAATGCACTGTCATGGAAAACTTCTTAATGGCAAAGTATCTGAAAAATAAGTTGGTATTTTTATTCCTTACCCTAGGGTTATATTTGTAAGGCAGGATACTGGTTGAGATCTTGGATTAGGTTTTAAAAAAAGTTATATATATACTACTGGGGAAGAATTTACCATAACATTGACTTAATAGAAAAATTAACATTCTCCATCTGTTAAGAAAAAATATAAGATTACTTTGAAAAATATTTTGCTTTTAGGGAAATACACATTTCAAGAATATGTAATAATTGCCTAAGATCTAGGTAGCTGAGGACAGGGGTAAGAAGGCAACTTTTCACTGTATATTCTTGTGTGCCTTCTAAATTTTGAGCCATATGAAGGTTTTACATATTCAAAATATAAATACAATCTTATAAGGGAAAAGTTAATGACATGTTTCCTATTAGAAACTGAAATTAAAATATCCCAGATAATAAAAGATAGTTAAGAGCACTGGGACCAAGAAGAAGTTAGTCATCTACTTAGTTAATATACCACTCCCTCTAGCTCCCAGATCTTTTGTTAATTCAAGCTGATAGTTATTTTTGTTCAGACATGGGAGTTGGGGGAGGTGATAAACTGCCCTCTAAAAAAAGGGGGGGGTCTTCTCCAACAAGATGTAGATTCTCCACAAATCCCATTAACACTAATCAGCATAATGATTAAGCACATTGTGGTTAAGTACTCTAGTTGATAACAACTCCTTCAGAAAAAAAGGTTCCCATAGCGACAGGTAAGGGCTTATCATCAAACTCAGCTTTTCAGCACCAGACTTGATGTCACTGATAGGAGAAATAAGACTGGTTTAGTATTAATCTGGAGACCTGCTTTTTGAACTTCACTTGACTTCATCCATTCAAAAGACACCAATGAGAATCCCTCTGTAAACCAGGGGCAGTACCAAACACTGAAGGGCAGGAAAGCTAGGAGAAAGACCTCAAAGATAAGATATGGTTCCTGCCCCAAGAATCCCTATGGGCTGAGAAACTGCAAGAAATAATGACATTATAATGATAATTCTACCCTTAAATCTATAACCAAGCTTGTCCTCACTACTAGGACTGGTCAGTTTCTAATCTACTTTCACTTTCCCATCTTCTAGCTGCAGCACAGCTGGGTTTCCAGCTGGCTGGGGAAGAAAAGATTCTTTAAATAAACAGCATTTTAAAAATATGCGGTTGCTTTTGCTATACTGAATTTTGTGGACCACCTTGCTCTAATATGTGAATCTGAGTGCCATATTAATTTAAACTATTCTAAAGAACATAAAGATCCCCAGGAATACACCTTTTCTATCTTTAACAACAAAGTACACTATACATTGGAAGAAAAAGCCAAATCAGAAAGCCCCAAATGAAGAATGATCTTTCTTAAAAAAAGAAAATTATATTTATTGCATCTATTCAATAATGAAACAATTTAAAAGCCATATACATATAGGAGAGCAACAAGAAAGGGTGTGATTAAGCCAAAATATATGCAACCATCATTAAAAATGTAGGACTATTTGCAGAACAGGATGCTTTATAGCATTGTACAGAATTTCTAACCCCTGAGAGTCCTTTTCAAATCTTTTTCCTGTCCTTCCCTCAAAAGGCACAGAAAACACATCCATGTATGTAGTCTTCTGAGAAATGCAAAGATTTTACTCCACTCTTTACCACCAGAGGTAGTAATTTGGGATGAATGATACACATTAGATCTATAAAAAAGGCCTCTCGCAAATACTGCTATTCCAGGAGGACTTCACAGGCTTCAAGTCAACATTTCATACTTGTGGTAAAATTACTCACTTACGAAGACCTTTATCTCTCCACAGGGCACCTTGTCCCCAAGTCCTGGCCCACCAAAATACAGCTTTCTGAAAGATCTCCCTAGGAACCATCTCTCTCAGAACCCAGACAGTTCAGAGCTGAAACTGGCTAAACAAAGTAACAATTCAACCACAGTTGCTCAATATAACGGCCATGATGACAGTTTCCAGGTGCCAGTTTCCCTATTTTGCAATGGGCAGATCTGCTCCAAGGAGAAAATGTTCCCAATGACCCTTTGGCCCAGAGGGCTTTCTTTAGACATAGAAAACAGAAAATGAATTTGTTAGTTATTTCCTGCTGAACAC
The DNA here is from genome assembly GCF_049115385.1 of Moschus berezovskii. Taxonomy (NCBI): domain Eukaryota; kingdom Metazoa; phylum Chordata; class Mammalia; order Artiodactyla; family Moschidae; genus Moschus; species Moschus berezovskii. The sequence continues at coordinate 60,797,700 of NC_142467.1, read as the reverse complement.
AAGGAAGGTGTTGTGGTTAGTTAAAAAGATTTGCTTCCTTATTTAATATGCCATTACTAGTGCATGTTTTCTTTAAAAACATTGTAGAAAATAAGAAAATGCAGTTTATGCTCAAGTTTTCTCGAGAAAATGTCCTTTAATTTCTAATCTCCTTAGATAAAGCCCCCCAAAACTGATGTGTATCTATTTACCATCAATCCAAAGCAAAAATTTTTGTATTCTAAAATGTTTACTCCCATACATGTTCCTGCCCCTTGATAATCTGTGATGTGAGGGCCTTCCCATTAGCAGTGTTTGCAGCCCTAAATTTATCTTTCTAGAACTACATTACACATGCTATGTTTACAAGATGATCACAACCTAAAAGTGAACTATATTTCTGACCCCTAGGTCTTTCATGATCTCCACATTCAACTATTAAGCTATTAAACACTCACTAAAACCAACAAGATATAACTGAGGGAAGAAGGGGGAACAGAGGAGCAAGACAGGGGATGATGGCCACTGGGGCTTGGTGCACCAGACTGGGGATCAGGCAGTGATGCACACAACGCACACTCAGGAGCAACTCCCTGAAACCAAAACAGAAGCTGTCCTTGGACAAGGTTCAGTAAATGTTTTTACTATCTATTTCTCGCTGCATAATACAGTTCCACAGCTCCCCCAAGGAATCTCAGGGAAAAAGAAATCACTTAACAGAATAAAAAATCAGAAATTCTTAACTGGTCTCAACTTATCATAAAATGTTTCAGAGCATAAAATCAACATTAAAGAGCAGTCAACAATATTGCTCAGAACAATGTCAGAGAGATAAACTGCTGTTATCACCAAAAGTTTCTTTCTTCCTTATTAAGACACTGCAAGATTCTTCTGATTAAAGTGATCACAGTTTAACATAATACCTAGATATACTCCCACCACAAACTAAAATTTGTCTTCTGAAGGACAGGGGCAGGGAGCGGGCGGGGGACGTGCGGTAGAAAGGAAGCTTCCAAAAGTCAAAGGCATTGATCTAGAAAGATGAGGACAGCAAAACTTCCTCTGAGCTGTTACACATTCTTTGCTACTCAGAGTCTTATTTACACTACTCAGAAGCAGTTGGCACACTAGTAAATATACCAACTTCTATGACAGACCAGGGTATCTATCACAGTTCAGTGACTGCACAGCTCGGACACACACTGCAAACATCAAATTCAGCCTTAGTTGGGACAAAATGAAACTCCAATATGAATAAGCACAAGACAGGCTAACACCAAACACTCCAGTCTGGCCACAGTTTGGTTTGAAATAGCTTCCTGAGAAGTAATTACTGGATTCAGGGACAAGGTGGAAAAGATCTTAAACTGACGTTTCTTTGACTTTTGACATGGGAGACTCCATTCCCAGCTGCACAGATCGACAGACTTCAGTGTTGTGTTTCTCATCACCTGCATTCCTGTGCAGCACCCAATATCATGAAGATGAGATATGCAATCAACACATCCTGCGAGGTAAGATGTCAGAGCTGAACTTCACAGCATTCAGGAGAAGTTACTCTATTTCACCCGTCATCACAAGCAACAGACCTAGGAAGATCTCCCAGAAACAGCCAAAAGAGCTGTCTGCTTACTAGTACTGGAGGTTAAGAGAGGGCTGTGCAACCAGCTCAGCAAAGACAAGCGATCACGATGGAGGAAACAAAACAAAACAAAACCCTGAACCACATGGGGGACAGAGAACAGTAGCAGAAAAAGTCCAACTCTGCCTGCGCCAGCGGTGTGGATGAGCTGAGCCCGAAGCCCTGGAGAGGAAGGAGGGGGCGGGGGCCATCATTCCCTAGGAGAACTTGTAAGCGGAGGCCTTCACAGCCTGGGAGTCTGCCCAGCTGCTCCTGCAGACCCTGCCAGCCTGGGCAAGGCAGGCCCTTGGGAGCAGAGCGGGCAAGGCCTCCGAGGGTCACTCCTGACTCACTGAGCTTCGGGCCAGCAACACGCGGACCTCTCCGTTTTTCCTGCCGCTACTGGGCTATGATGGCAGCTTTCCAGCCCCACATGCCATACATCAGCCGCATATCCCTGCTGGCACAGGCCAGCGCGTCCCCCCGCCCCCCAGCCCTGGCACACTTCGAGCCTAATCTTCTTTCTCTCCAACACCAACCCCCTCACCCACCACGCCAAGCGCCCTGCCCAGGGGCAGCCCCACCACCCGTTCTCCCGCCACCCCCCACCCCCACCCCTCACCAGCGGCCCCGGGCGCTGCCAGGCCCGGGCACCTGCAGATACCTCTCGCCCCACCCCCATCTTCCACCGCCTCGCCCCTCCCCCCTTTCTCCAGCAGAGAGAGGGGGCTACTCACCGCAGTCAGTGCACAGGATCTTGCCCACCTCTTTCTTGAGGTTTTTGCCGTTGGTGTTGAGAGGGGCAAAGGCTGTCTTAAAGACCAAGGGCTGCTCCGTGGGCTCCAGGAAAAAGATGTAGCGCTGGTTCCTTTCGAGCGGCGCACAGGAGCCCACGCTGATCACCTGCTCGCGCTGCAGTCCCCCGCTCCGGAGCGGCCACTTGTCCAGCACCTTCACCAGCGCCACCCGACCCGAGGCGGGCGGCTCGCGGGTGCTGTTGGAGCTGGAGCCGCCGCCGGCCGGGGCCAGCCCCTGTACCTTGCCCTCCACCACCACGGGCGCCTTGTACGCCTGGTCCTGCACCGACTTGAGGCTAGGCGAGTAGCAGGCGAGCGACACACCGAAGAGCAGCATAGAGAAGCCGGGGGCCGGGTCGCGCCTCATGCCTCCGGCGGCTGCGGCTCGCGAGCGGGCGGCGGCTCTCCGGGCTGCGAGGCTGCGGGGCTGCGGCTGTTGCGGCGGCCGCGGCTTTGGGGGCGCAGCGGGACGAGAGATGCTGCTGCTGTTGATGTGGCTGCTGCTGCTCCTGCCGCTCTCGCCGCTGCTGCCGCTGCCGCTGCTGCTCCTGTCGCTGCTGCTGCTGTCGCTGTAGCTGCTGCACCGAGCCTTCTCCACTGGCGGCGGCGGCGGCGGCAGCGCTAAGCAGCAAACCTGCCGCATCTGGCCAGGCCATTTGGGGGGCTCCGCCGCTCCGCCGCCGCCGCCGCTGCCGCCTTGGGAGGGGAAACCAGAGCCCGCTGGAAAACCGGAAACAGCGTAACGTTAGCGCCCAGTAGCCCTCCACCGGCGGCCCGGGGAGGTGGCCCAGCTAGGGCAGGGGGGCAGGCTGCGAGCGGGCCGAGATGCGCAGCGCGGAGCGGCGCAGCGCTCCCACCCTGCGCGCCGGGACCGGGAGGAGGATGCGGAGGATGGGACGTCCTCCCACTTGCTCTCTCGCGCCCCCTTTACCCCCGAAGCGAGTAGGGAGCGCGGCTTCTGCAGGGGAAGCTTGGGACTGCACTGCTTTAGTGCCCAGCCTCAGGCCCCGCAGGGAAGCGGGAGGAATCGTGCTACCCTGTGCTTTGGGGATTTATGGGCACGACAGTGGGGGTAGTGCGTGAGCAGAGGGCGGAGTAGAGGTAGCAGATTCTGGTACCGTCTTTTGAAGGTGGGAGTGGGACACAGGGTGAGCCCTGCCTTTGGATATCGGCTGTGGGAGCCCGGAGATGCCACGGCCCGGGAGACTGACCTGCCTCCTGGGTTGTATATTCCCTTCCCCGGCAGGACCCAAGGGGCCAGTCCCTAATTTAGCCCACGGGCTTGGCCCTCCACCACCAGGTGAGTGGCTGGAGATTCGAGTCAGCTGGGGAGGATCCCAGCCCCGTCATTTGGGGAAAGAGTTGGGGCTACCCAACCAGGGGTGGTGGTTAAGAGAGGGTCCAGCCTCCAGGTCTCTGGGCTTTCTCCAGCAGTCAGGTAGAACCAGGCTGCATGCTACACAACCTCATCACCTCCTCCTTCTTTTTTCCCCCTTAAAGCCGCTCCCTAAGGAGGTGGGGGCTTCTTGGGAGCCAACCTGAGAGTCAGAGACGGTCAGGGCCAGAGCTACCCCACAGGAAATGGTTTCTTTCTCAAAGATTGATGCTTGCAAGAGTCAGGAGAGTTTGCTCCACTGAAGCTAGCTTCTGATTTTAAAAGGCAAGTTAAGGATCCTTTCTCACTCTATCATTAAGGAACCGGAGAGTTTTTATTACCCAGCTTATGTCCTTGAAGGATATGGAGCTCAGGAATTCCAGTAAGGTCTTGTAGAATCTTATCCTTGACTGAGGACTGCAGGAAACCAGCCGGAGGACGGAGGACGTCTGACTTGAGCTGGGAGTGCTATTCTGGAAAGGGAGGAGGGAGCTAGAGCTTTCCCTCCTGGCTAAGAGACATCCCAAACTTAACATACTCAAAGACAACATCATTATTTCTCCCACTCAACTCCAAATTCCATGTAATTTTTAAGGGAACCATTTTATACTTGGCCAGCCAACCCAGCCCAATAAGACCCTCAGTCTCATTTTATTATCCCTTATCCAACCAACCTTCAAGTCGTTTGCCTCTACCTTTTAAAAAAATCCCCAGCTTTTAAAAAATCCCCAATTTATCTAGTTCCTTTGCAACTCTGTGTGAATACCTGAGGTGCAGGTGTTCCTCATCTCTTACCTGACCACTGCAAAGCCTTCTAACAGATTTCCCCACCTTTCACCTCATCACCCTCCTCCAGTCCTACCACTACCAGAGTGATCTTCTAAAAATAAAATATAAATATGATTTGGCCATGTCACTGCCCTCAGGAGTCCAAACTCTCCAGCATGGCTCTTCATGGGTTCCTTCTACATAGTCAGCTCAATCCTCTGGGAGCCAAGCCTCTACCCTAGCAATCCTCAGCACATTGTGCTGGTTCTGGGTGTGCTTCTGGACATGATGTCTTTTATACCCAAGAAGTCACACCTCTGCCTTGTCCACCTGGAAAACTATTCTAGCTCTAAGGCCCAGCTCAGCAGTGTGCCTCATCCCTCCCTTGCTATGTATGAACCACCGTCCCCACCACCATAAACACACAAAGTGAAGTCGCTCAGTCGTGTCCGACTCTTTGCGACCCTGTGGACTGTAGCCTACCAGGCTCCTCAGACCATGGGATTCTCCAGACAAGAATACTGGAGTGGGTTGCCATTTCCTTCTCCAGGGATCTTCCCAACCCAGGGATCGAACCTGGGTCTCCCGCATTGGAGACAGACGCTTTACCCTCTGAGCCACCAGGGAAGTCCATACACACACAAAAGAGGAAGCTAATCCCTTCCTCGTCTGCATTACCAAGTGCCATGTACATGTTACTATTATGGCAAAGACCTGTACTGTACTTCAAGCAGCTATTAATAGGTCTGCTTTAGACCCACCAAGCTGAGCACCTTAATGGTAGGGACTATATCCTATTAGTCTTTGGATGCCAAAGGGGCCCTCAACACAGTGCCTGGCATAGAATAAAGATCAGCAAATCCTCAGAAGGAAGGAAGGTAGGAATTATTGAATAGAAACTCAGCTCTCTTAAAGGAATCAAGCCCATCTTGTTGACCCCTTCAGTGTCTCCTTTTCTGTTTTCATCCATCATAGCTATAAGGAAGATTACTAACTCCACCCTCTCATTTTTTTCAATGGAAGAGACACTCCTAGGGAGGAGGAGATTACTCAAGATCACAGGCAGCCAAGATTGTACTCAATCTTCTGTTTCTGAGACCAGAGTAGTCAGATTAGACCAGCAAAGAGTTTGCGTTCTAGGGTCAAGCAGTGCTGGGTTTCATACCAATTTTGTACATTACTAACTTGGGCTTGACTCAATTTCCCTCTCTAGGGCTTAGCTTCTTTATTCATATCATAGGGATCATATTGAGGTCTACCTCACAAATTGTTTTTTGCTCATTATGTACTTAATTCAATAAATATCTGGCTGAATGTCTCTTCTGTTCCAGGCACTGAAGCCTAGGACTAGTCAGTGGAAATACTGGTCAGTGGAACCAAACTGACACTGTCCCCACCCCCAAAGCTCTTACTGCATATGGGGAGACAACAGTAAACAAGCAGGTGAGTAGGTAACTGTCCTGATGAAAAAAAAAAAAACAAGTTGAGATAATAAGAAATGATGGAAAAAGGGGAGAAGATAGGTCTACTTGGATAAGGGAAGGCTTCTCTGAGGAGATAACATTTAAACTGGGATTAGAAGGCTTTGAAGGATGTGGATTATGTGAGATAATAAGTGTAAAGTGCTTAGAACAATATCTGGTGTAGAGTAAGGGCCAAAATTAATGCTGAATGTTATTGATATTTTACTTATACCAGAGTATAGGTAATCTCAGAGCTGAGACTCCCTATGTGGTATGTAGTTATTGCACACTAGGACTATTCTGTATATTAAAAATGCAATGAAATTTTGCAATACTAGATGCCAGTGTAATGAATAAAAATACATATTCTATCTCTTTTTTTCACATATCAATTTTCAAGTATAACATGACATGGTTAAGTATGCAGAGCTATCATTTGGTCTTTTCTTAAAGGACAAATAATTGAAAAAAATTAATAAAAAATAAATACATAAATATTTGTAGATTCTAGATTACCTTTGAGTGGACACAGCAGAAATGGAAACAATAGTATTTTTCTGGAGAAGGGCAATGGAGGAATGGTGTGAAAGAATACTTTTCATGATGTTCCCTTTTGTACCTTGTGAATTTTTTATCACATTCATATAACACCTATTTCAAAAACTGTTAGAAGATCTTCTAATCATTTTTAGTGGTGCTTATTTTTTTGTCATGTATTTTCTCAATCAAAAACTACTGAAAGTAGAACTATTGTTATATGGAATTTCTTAAATTTTTTTTTAACTTTAAAATAAGATTATGGTGCTAAAAAATGGTGGTTGGGAATTACTGCACTATAATCTTATCTTCTTTAGAATACAAAAATGTTTTGAGATCCCAACAATCCACTAGAATTCCTGCAGCCATAGAGGGTGGAGACTTAGGCAGAGATTTCTAAAATGAAGAGATGTCCTTGTCCAGATTTCCCCAAGGTGTGGTGTGTGTGAGCTTTCAGAGTTAACATCAGCCGTTTAGTAAAGAAGATCAGGGTGTCTGATTTGCTAGGACAGTTCAATTCTCTTCTGGCTTTTCCTTAGGGATCAAAGTGAATTGGTACACAGTCTTCAAAAGTAAAGCTTGATATTCTGAACATGCTAGCTCTTCAGTGTAATTCAATAATTGCTTGTGAAAATAATAATAGCTACCATATTTAAATGCACCCTGTGGGACTTCCCTGGTGGTCCAGTGGCTAAGACTCTGAGCTCCCAATGCAGGGGGTCCAGGTTCTACCCCTGGTCAGGGAACTAGATTGCATATGCCACAACTAAGAACTGGTGCAGCCAAATAAATGATCTTTTAATAAAAAAATTTTTTTAATTTAAATGGTCCCCTGTATGTTAGGAACTTTGTGTTTCCTAAAGCCATGCCCCAATGACTTTGCATTTCAGAAACTGAAGAAATTTACAGAGGTTTCATAACTTGCCCAAGTGGTAAGCAGTGTTGGGATGCCCATTCAGGCTTGCTTAGTGTTCAACACCACCATGTCTCTCTGAGGAAAGGAGTCTTACAGCCTCCCTTTCACTGTCATCTGAGAGGTCACCAGTCTCTCTAAAATACTTCCACCAATGTCAGACTATCTGAAATGTATGACACTGGAGAGCAGATGGTTTAAGCATCAGTTAAAAAAAAAAAAATGAGGAAAACTGAGACTCTGAGAGAACCTGTGACTGTCCCAGGATCACAAGTGACAGATAGGGCCAAGGTTTCTCACAAATGCAAGCTCACATTTTGAGGCTTTTTTTTGGGGGGGGGGTAGTTTTCTTGTTTTTTCTTCTGTACTTATTTTTCTTTATTGATATATTTGACAAAATTATAATATATTTAAAGTGTACCATATGATACTATGATACATGTATACATTGTGAAAGGATTCCTACAAGTGAGTTAATTAGCATTTCCATCACCTTTTATATTCCCCCCCTTTTTTATGAGAACATTAAGTTCTACTGTCTTAAGCAAATTTCAACTATAGAATAATTATTAACTATAGTCACCATGGTATACATTATATCCTAAGAGCACATTCATTTTATAACTGAAAGTTTATACTCTTTCCTACCAACTTCTCCCCATCTTCCCTCACTCCTCAGTCCCTGGCAACCACCATTTTATTCTCTGTTTCTATGGGTTTTTTTTTTGTTTGTTTGTTCTAGATTTCACATATAAATGATACCACACAGTAATTGTCTTTCTCTGCCAGGCTTATTTTACTTAGCATAGTACCCTCCATGTTCATCCATGTTGTCACAAATGGCAGGATTTCTTTCTTTTTTCAGGCTGAATAATATTCCATTATATATATATATGTGATATATATTTATCACATTTATCCATTCACCCATTGATGGACACTTCAGTTGCTTTCTGTACCTTGGTTACTGTGAATAATGCTGCAATGAAATGGGAGTTCAGGTATCTTTTGGAGAGAATGATTTTGTTTCCTATGGATCAAATTAATACTTTTAAATAGAACCAGACAGAGAAATGGAAGGCAGACATGTTCACTATACAGGCTCCCCATAGACTTGTGAAAAAACTGGTTCATGGTAGCTGTGGGCTGTGTCACTACATAATAATCACTGAGAACAAAAACAGAAGTAGACAGAATGGTATAGACATACTGAATCCAAGATAGAACACCCACATGAAAAATTTGGCTTCTTCTCCCAGATCCCTCCCACACGAGATGGATTTCTTCCAGTTTTAGCCGATTCAGTGGCCAGAAAGGGCCACTGAACCAGGTTACATGACTTATTACATCCAGGAGAACTGGGCCATCAAAGTGATGAGCATGGCCTGTCTGGGGTCACTGGGGCTCACAAATCAAGCCAAATAATTTGCAGGACAGTCTCATTTTCTAAATAAAGATATTTTGTAAACCATTTTTTCTCCTTTTGAGATCTGTTTTCTAAATTTGGCTTCCAGAGTCACTTTCAGGTTCTGTGTGGTTCATATCTTTTCCTCCAAGGATTTTCTAAACAAGGGACTAAATAGAAAACAGATATTGAAAATCTGAGGATATTAGCATTGAGAAGGAATCAATGTCAGTGTAGCCCGATGGCCTCCTTTCACAGAGGAAGACATAGAGACCATGGGGACTCTTTGATTTGCTCAAGGTCACACAGCCCAGTTAGTGGCAGAAACAGCCCTAAAACCCCAATTGCAAAATCCTCGGCTCCACCTGTACTTGGGAGCTTGGGCAAGTCACTTCACCTTTCTATTCCTTACTGTCCGCCCCAAATAAAATCAGGATAATAATACCTCAAGGGGTTTTGTGAGGATTTGGTGACACAGTACATGCAAAATGCTTCAAGTATCTGGCACAGTACCTGAAGCTCCAATACTTGGGCCACCTGATGGGAAGAGCCGACTCATTGGAAAAGACTGTGATGCTGGGAAAGATTGAAGGCAAAAGAAGAAGAGGGCAACAGAGGATGAGATTGTTAGATAGCATCACTGACTCAATGGGTATGAGTTTGAGCAAACTGTGGGAAACAGTGAAGGACAGGGAAGCCTGGCATGCTGCAGTCTGTGGGTCACAAAGAGTCGGATATGACTTATCAACTGAACAACAAAAACCTGGCACAGAGTAACTGTCTAACTGCATGTGCAGTGGACTCAGGCTGCCTACATTCAAGTCCCAGCCCTGCCACTTACTTGCCTTTCTTTTTAAATTAATTTTTCCTGTGCTGGGTCTCCATTGCTGCACACTCAGGCTTTCTCTAGTTGCGGCTCATAAGCCCTAGGGTTGCGGGCTCAGTAGTTGCAATGCACAGACTTAGCTGCCCCACAGTATCTGGGATCTTAGCTCCCAGACCAGGGATCGAACCCGTGTCCCCTACATTGGCAGGGGGATTTTTAACCACTGGACCACCAGGGAAATCTCATGCCACTCACTTAACTGACATGTTGATCTAGTTACTTCTCTGGGTCTCAATGGTAAATGCCTAAAGTGATAATAGTTCCTACCTCATTAAAATTGATGTGAGTCTTATAGTCAAAAAAATTATATAGCAAATTTAAACATTGCTAAGAAAGTAAATCTGAACAGTTCTCATCATAAGAAAAAATGTTTTGTAGCTTTGTGTGGTGACAGATGGTAACTAGACGTTGTGGTGATCATTTTTCAATGTATACAAATGTCGAATTATGGTGCACACCTGAAACTAATATAATGTCACATGTCAGTTATACTTCAATTAAGAAATTGTTGCCAGTATTAAATAAAAGAGTATATATAGCACACTTAGAATAATGCTTGCATGCTAAGTTGCTTCAGTTGAGTCCAACTCTTTGTGACTCCATGGGCTGTAGCCCGCCAGGCTCCTCCATCCATGGGCTTCTCCAGGGAATAATACTGGAATGGGTTGCCATGACTTCCTCCAGAGAATCTGCCCAAACCAGGGATCGAACCCACATTCTCCTGCATTAGCCAGGTAGGTTCTTTACCACTTGTACTCCCTGGGAGCCCCAGACTAATGCTTAGCACACATTAACTAGTATTAGTCAGACTAGAAAAAGCATTTTCTTACTTTCAGTAGCTATATTTTGCCCCAAATTCAACAGTTTTAAAACCACTCATTTTCATATTTTTGAACACATGCTAAAATTCTTAAACATAGAGCCTGATGTTCTACCACATTTATTTATTTATTTAAAAGTCACATCATTGGTAGTCCCAGCTCCCAATCAAGAGAGGACATGATTTAATAATTTATAGCCTAGGGCGGCATCAGGAGTCCAAGGGTTTATACTTTCCAGTTTGCTGAAGAGGTCAGCAGCCCCTCTGTCTGCATTGTTCCATCTGGGATAATAATACTTATTTCTTTGCAAAGTGCTTTGAGACCTTTGAATGAAAAGCGCTATGTGAGCACAAATTATTATCTCTTTTCCAGATATCAATTTTAGATTCAAATCCAGAAGCTCCCTAAAATAGACCACAGCATAAGCACAATCTGGACACAGATATATCTATCCTGTATCTTTGTGATCAAATAATACACTCGTGATTCACACCAGCATTTGTTTTCTTTTCTGCATCATAGCCTTTCTAATTTTGATTGAGAAAATGTGAGATGTCTTTCAAACTGAATGTTTTTGCTGTTTAACAATCAAAGATTTTCCTCTCTGTTTTCCTGATTTGTGTATTTGGAGTTCTCTCCTGAGGTCAACAGGAACTCAGGTTGATTCAACTCTGGGGGTGTGAAGCAGGTTGAGAAGAAATTAGCCTCTTACTCCCAAATCCTCAGGCTAGTGTACCTTTGAGTGTTCAGTCCAAGGTCAGAAATTTTAAGAGTTCACTTTTTCTGAGTTTTCTTTAAAATTCATAAATTTATTTATTGTACAAAAAAATATTTATGGAAAACTGACTATGCATACTGACCTAGATGCAAAGAAATAATACCCATTGTTGATGCTAGAGTTAAAATCTAGGCAATATTAGAATCAGGATCTATTATCTGTTGAGCTACCACCTACCTAGGCCTCCCCCAACCCCTGTACTTCTCTTCTTTAATGTCATCCCTTTGCCTCTCAGGCTCAGTGTCCCACTGTTCACTCAGCTCTCCCAGTTCTGAGGGCATAGAGAGTAGGCTTTGCAAATGCTAGGTCTTCAATATATTCTGAACATGAAAAATTCAATCACACTAAAGGATTAATACCTACTAAGACCCAAGGCATAGCTCCTTAAGTTATGCCTTAGTTTCTAAATCATTCCATATTATTCACCCTAAAATGAATCTTTTTATTCCCCCAAATAGTTTTCTTAATTCATTCTTTTCATCAATCTATTTGATTAAATATTAATTTTGCAATATATCACTCAAAACTATTTTTTGTGTCTACTCTGGACCAAGCTTCATACCAGATGCTGAGAATGCAGATACAAATAAGACCCACAAGGTTCCTGCTCTTCAAGAGCTTATACTCTTCAAGGGAGAGAGACACTAGAAAGGAAACAAATACAGAAAATATTTCTGAAAGAGAAAAAAAGAGGAAGGAAGAGAGAGAGTGTGTGATATGCTTAGATTGAAAGTGACTAGGACAGAATACTACTTGCAAGGATGGTCTCTCTAAGCAGGCAATATTTGAGCTGAGAACTTTAGGATGGAGAGAAGTCAGCCACAAAAAATTCTGGGAGTAGAGCATTTGAGGAAGGGCCTGAGGTGATAGCCAACTTGACATGATCAAAGTCTGGAAGGAAGGCCAATGAGGCTGGAGGTTGCTATAAGAAGGGGAAAGAGTAGCATGGAATGAGGTTAGAGAGATAAGTAAGGATCAGACTTATACTGGGCTTTGCCAGCTATGGTAGGTTGGATTTTACTCTAAGTACAGTAAGAAGTCATGAACAACTTAAGTAGAGATATATCATGATCTAATTTATATTTAAAAGAGATCATTCTGAGATATGAAGCAGAGACTGTATTGGGGAAAGAGTGGAACGTATTAGAGCAGTTATGAAGCTGTTATAGTGGTCTGGGTGGGAGATGACAGTGGCTTACACTCGGGTAGCGGCAGTAAAGATGAAGAAAAATGGACGGAATTCAAAACTTTTTGAAGGTGGAACCAGAAAGACTTGTTGGAAGATTAGATGAAGTGGGTACACAAAATAGAGTGATCAAAGATGACTCAATTTTGGTTTGAACAACTGGACAGATGGTGGCACCATTGATTGAGACACTAAACAGCAGGGAATATAATAGGGCTGGAGAAAAGAGAAAATTTCATTTTTGACATATTAATATTGAGATCCCTTTAGACAGTCAAATGGAAATTCAATTATCAGCTGATATGGAAGTCTGGACTTCAAATGAGAGGTCAGAGTTAGAAGTCTAAATTTGGGAGTCAACGTACAGATGGAATTTAAAGCTATGGCACTAGATAAGATGATGAAAAGAGGTTGATAGGGGAAGAGGATCTAGAGCATGGCCCAATAAAATATATGTGAGCAACACATGTAATTTTTGACTTTTCTAGTGAAAGTGGAAATGAAATTGCTCAGTCGTGTCTGACTCTTTGTGACCCCATGGACTGTAGCCTACCAGTCTCCTCAGTCTATGGAATTTTCCAGGCAAGAATACTGGAGTGGGTTGCCGTTTCCTTCTCCAGGGAATCTTCCCGACCCAGGGATCAAACCCGGGTCTCCCGCATTGCCGGCAGACGCTTTACCATCTGAGCCACCAGGGAAGAATTTTCTAGTAGCCACATTAAAAAAAGTAAAAAGAAACAGATAAAATTAATTTTATTAAGTCCAATATACCTAAGCTATTATTTCAACATGCACTCATATAAAAATTATTAGATATTTTACATATATTTTCATGCCAAATCTTTGAAACTTAGGAGGTATTTTATGCTTACAGCATGTCTCATTTCACACTAGTCATATTTCAGGTACTCAACAGCCACATGTGCATAATGCAAGTTTAGAACTTAGCCCTGGGGCAACTCAACATTTAGAGGTTGAACAGGGAGGAGACAGGAAAGAAGACTGAGATAATGGTGCCGTGGAAGTCAAGAGAAGAAAGTTGTTTTTTTCTTTTTTAAGAGACTGGTTAACTGTATCCAATGTTTATAAGAGTCTGAGTAAGATGAGAAAGAGCCAAAGAATTCAGCAACATGGAGGTCACTGATGACCTTGACTAAAGCTGTTTCAGTGGAGTGATGGCTTCCTGGAAGGAAGCCAGAATGGAGTCAGTGAAAGGTAAGGAAGTGGTGACAGCCAGTATAAACAACTTTTTCAAAACGTTCTGCTGTGCAGACAAGCAGAAAAAATGAAGCACTGGTTGGAGGAGGATGTAGAGTCGAGGGAGGGTTTTTCTAAACCAGGAGATGCTAGAGCACACTTGCAAGCTAATAGGAATGTTCCAATAAGGAGGAAGAAATTGTTGTGGGGGCAAAGGGGGTAACTGAAGAGGGAAGCCCTTCAGAAGACAAACGAGGATGAACATAACTGCATAAGAAGAGGGGCTGCTCTTGGACAGAAAAAGTGATTGTTCAATTATAATGGACACGAGTTAGAACAAACTCCAGGAGATAGTGAAGGATAGGCAAGCCTGGCATGCTGCAGTCCATGGGCTTGCAAAGAGTCAGACATGACTTAGCGACTAAACAGCAACAACAAGAAAAGCTATTACAATAGGAAGGAAGTTAGAATATGGGTAACATATCAGAGTAGAGATATAGATTTTTTTTTAAAGATCTGGGTAATAGGCAACTTCATTTTAATACAGAGCTGAAGCCATAAGCACAAAAAGAAAGATACATATATGCAAAATGCTAGCCAGTAAGAAAAAAGATAGTGTGTTGTAGTAGAAGTGGAAAGGTGGGTAACTGTATTCTTTTTCTTTTCATGATTAATATAAGCGAAGACTCTACTTTTTTCAGGGTCTGGATTATTGGTTGTCCACTCTCCAGGTTATCCTTTTCTCTGGATCAAGTTATCTGGGAAACCAGTTTAGTAATCGCAAGGTCTCTTGATGATCAGAGTCGCAGGGCAAAGGTAATGGATAATCCTAGGTCATTTCATTCAAACTGTAAAAAGGGTTTGAGGAACCATCTCTGAAACATGTAACAGGGTACACACATTTGTCACATTCAGAGTCGCTCTATCCAGAATAATCTTGGAAACAAAGGATAAAATCTTCTGATCCAATTTGCAGGACAGTCTGCCTGAGGCCTATTTAATCTTATCCCTGTTTGAATGTCCAGGCCTCTTCTATGCCTTTAAAAGTTCCGAAAGACTTTTAAAGGGGAAATGTATCAGGCAGGGTCCCAAGCAAGAAATAACATTCTACTCAAAAGAGTTCATTGAAAATAATTTTCTAAAAGGCCTGTTCACAAAGATGTGGGCAGTTCAGGATATAGCAAGTATGTAGAGGCAACCAGGGACGCGAAGAGTTTGCTAAAACCTTCCCCCTCCTAGACATGCAGGGGCAAGGTAGAGAAAGTGTTTTGGGAGCCCAGTGAATGCTGGAGCCATGTAGGAGAGGCTGTCAGGCAGCTACTGCAAGAACATAGCACCAAAGGAGGGAGAAAGATGGGAGAAGAAATATCCTGATCTCTCTTTCTTCCTCTCTTCTTCCTACTCCTGTGCCAAGTTTCTGCTCAACCCATTTGAAGCCAGAGTGCAGGGGAACCCAGGTGATGTAACCCATAGAGGTCAGTGCTGCATCATTCAAGCCAGGATAGGGAAGGATGGAGAATGAATCTAGGAATGGGAATGGGTCTGGGGCAAGCAGGGTGCAACTAGCACAGGAACATAAGATCCTTACCTGAAACAATTAAAGAAACAACTGTTAGAAAAACATATCAACATTAGGAATATCAACTAAATAGTACTACCTGGCGGTGGTGGTTTAGTCACTAAGACTCTTGAGACCATATGGAGCCTCGAGGGCTCCTCTGTCCATGAAATTTCCTGGCAAGAATACCAGAGTGGGTTGCCATTTCCTTCTCCAGAGATATTCCCAACCCAGGGATCAAACACACATCTCCTGCATTGCAGGTGCATTTTTTACCACTGAGCCACCAGGGAAGCCCAAACAGGACCATGTATAGAGCACAAGATGGGGAAATAGATGGGGAAACAATGGAAACAGTGACAGACTTTATTTTGGGGGGCTTCAAAATCACTCCAGATGATGACTGCAGCCATGAAATTAAAAGACGCTTCCTGCTTGCAGAAAAGTTATGACCAACCTAGACAGCATATTAAAAAACAAAGACATTACTTTTCCAACAAAGGTCCATCTAGTCAAAGCTATGGTTTTTCCAGTAGTCACGTATGGATGTGAAAGTTGGACTATAAAGAAAGCTGAGCGCCAAAGAATTGATGCTTCTGAACTGTGGTGTTGGAGAAGACTCTTGAGAGTCCCTTGGACTGCAAGGAGATCCAACCAGTCCATCCTAAAGGAAATCAGTCCTGAATTCCTTGGAGGACTGATGCTGAAACTCCAGTACTTTGGCCACTTGATGTGAAGAACTGATTCATTTGAAAAGACCCTGATGTTGGCAAAGATTGAAGGTGGGAGGAGAAGGGGATGACAGAGGATGAGATGGTTAGATGGCATCACCAACTCATTGGACATGAGTCTGAGTAAGCTCTGGGAGTTGGTGATGGACAGGGAAGCCCGGCGTGCTGCGGTCCATGGGGTCGCAAAGAGTCAGACACAACTGAGCGACTGAACTGAACTGAACTAATAGAGCACTAAATATGTGATAGAGATGAAGGGAGGGGAGAGGGAAAGCTGAATAAAACTAGTTGATTCAAAAAAAGACAATAGTAACTTTTAGCTTTCATTGATCTTTCTTAACAGACCAGAGGTTTGGAGAAGGAGGGGGGAGGATTGACTATTTTGTATTTTTTTTTATCAAAGGAAAGGCTTTATTTTCCCTTTATTATGTACAAGGCAGAAAATCCTAGAGGCAGAAATATTTGTCTGGCTTTTGGAGAAAAGGGATCCTGTGTAGATTTTCATATCTTCTTATCCCAGTCTCTCTCCACCTACACCACTGGAAAGAGACCTAAACCTCCAGGAGACAGTGGCTTACTAAAGCTTAAATGTAGACAAGAGCCTGATGCAGACATCTGAGGTCATTAAGCTTCTGTCACCAGATGGACACAATCAAACAGAAAGCAATACGGCATTGTGGTTAAGAAGGTAAGCTCTGAAGTCAGATTGCTTAGATTTAATGCTTGCTCTACTACTTACTAGCTGTATGGCCTTGAGCAAGGTACTCCTATTTTCCTCCATGCCATCTGTAAAATGGGAATAATAATAGTATTTATTCCACAGAGTCATTTTAAGGGAATAATATAAAACACAAAAGCGCTTAGGATACTGTCTGGCATTTAGTGGGTATTTTAGATTAGTGCAAACGTAATTGTGGTTTATGACTGTGAATTTAAAATCATTATAACTAGGCTCAAACACATTCTATTAATCAAAATAGGAACCATTAAAGTCACCATATTATTGCCAATGAGAAATGTTTGTTTATTCTTGTAGCATAAAAATCTGTGCTTTAGGATTTGGCAAACTCTTGGAAAGCATTTTCTGCCTTCTGCTGGTTGTGGAAGTGTTTTCCCTGCAAAAAGTTGTCAAGATGCTTGAAGAAACAAAAGTAGGTTGACGAGAGGTCAGGTGAATATGGTGGATGAGCCAAACCTTTTAGCCCAATTTGTTCAACTTTTAGCATTGGTTGTGTGATATGCAGTTGAGAGTTGTCATGGAGAGGAATTGGACCCTTTATGTTGATCAATGCCAGCTGCAGGCATTGCAGTTTTTCAGTGCATCTCATCCATTTACTGACTATACTTCTCAGATGTAATGGTTTTGCCGGGATTCAGAAAACTGTTGTGGATCAGATCGGCAGCAGACCACCAAACAGTAACCTTGATCATTTTTTTGGTGCTTTCTTTGGAACTTCTTCTCGGGCCAACCACTGAGTTGATCGTTGCTGGTTGTCAGTATAAAATCCACTTTTCATTGCATGTCACAATTCTATGGAGAAATGGTTTGTTGTTGTTGTATAGGATAAGAGAAGATTATACTTCAAGACGATGAGTTTTTTGATTTTTGGTCAGCTCATGCGGCACCCACTTACTGAGCTTTTTCACCTTTCCAATTTACTTAAAATGCTGAATGACCTGAGAATGGTCAATGTTGAGATATTCAGCAACTTCTCATGTAGTTGTAAGAGAATTAGCTTCAGTGATTCTCTTGGTTAGTCGTTGTCAACTTCCGAAGGCCAGCCACTATGCTCCTCATCTTCAAGGCTCTCATCTCCTTTGCAAAACTTCTTGAACCACCACTGCACTGTACGATTACTAGCAGTTCCTGGGCCAAATGCGTTGTTAATGTTGTGAGTTGTCTCCCTTGCTTTATGACCCATTTTAAACTCAAGTAAGAAAATCTCTTGAATTTGCTTTTTGTCTAACATCATTTCCATGGTCTCAAATAACTACAAAATAAGCAGCAAGGAATGTCATTAGCAAAAAAACATAAAGTGAAAAATGTGCATTAAAATGATGTATAATATAGCCACATTATTTAAGAATGTATTCCCATATCAAATAGCAAACCTCAACAATGCAAAACTGCAGTTACATTTTCACCAACCTAATACTGAAGGTATTATAAGATCATGGCAACTGGTCCCATCACTTCATGGCAAATAGATGGGGAAACAGTGGAAACAGTGTCAGACTTTATTTTGGGGGGCTCCAAAATCACTGCAGATGGTGATTACAGCCATGTAATTAAAAGATGCTTACTCCTTGGAAGGAAAGTTATGACCAACCTAGACAGCATATTAAAAAGCAGAGACATTACTTTGCCAACAAAGGTCCATCTAGTCAAGGCTATGGTTTTTCCAGTAGTCATGTATGGATGTGAGAGTTGGACTGTGAAGAAAGCTGATCGCCGAAGAATTGATGCTTTTGAACTGTGGTGCTGGAGAAGACTCTTGAGAGCCCCTTGGACTGCAAGGAGATCCAATCAGTCCATTCTAAAGGAGATGAGTCCTGGGTGTTCACTGGAAGGACTGATGCTAAAGCTGAAACTGCAATACTTTGGCCACCTCATGCGAAGAGTTGACTCACTGGAAAAGACTCTGATGCTGGGAGGGATTGGGGGCAGGAGGAGAAGGGGACAACAGAGAATGAGATGGCTGGATGGCATCACTGACTTGATGGGCATGAGTTTGAGTGAACTCCGGGAGTTGGTGATGGACAGGGAGGCCTGGCGTGCTGTGATTCATGGGGTCGTGCAGAGTCAGACACGACTGAGCGACTGAACTGAACTGAACTGAACACTGAAAGATAGGTCAATGATAGGATTATTAGCAAATCATGATATTCTGTTCTGTTCTGTTCCGTCGCTCAGTCGTGTCTGACTCTATATTACAGCTTGATTTTTTCAGTTTATAGAGAAAAGGAGGTGGGCTTCTGTGCTATGTGATCCAGCAGGGGAGCCACTACCCATGTGTGGCAGTTTACATTTTCATTGTAAGCAATGAATATTAATAAATAAATTTAAAAATCTGTCCCTCATTTGTCCTTGCCACATTTCAAGTGCTCAAGTACCACATGCGACTAGAGGCTACTGTATTAAACAGTGAAAATACAGATTTCCTGTAGAAAAAATGTGCAAAATGCATTAATAGGCAATTCACAAAGAGATATATAGTTTTTAAACATATAGAAACCTATCCAACTTCATTCATAATAAGAGCAAAGTCAATTATTAAAGCATATTGAGATATCAGTTTTTGTTCGAGTCACAAAACAATCAAAAGCTTGACAGTGCACTTTGTTGGGTGCAATAAAAAAGATACTCTCATGCATTGCTGGAGGGAATATGGCAAAACTACATGCAAATTAACCCTTTAACATAGCAATCCCACTTGCAGAAATTTATCCTGAAGTCACACCTCTGATAAAAACACACACGAACAAGATTATACATTATAGAATTACTTGTAATTTCAAGATATTGGAAACTCCTTAAATATCTAAGTGAAGGAACTTGTTTAAATAAATGATAATACACCCATACAATGCAGCTGTAAAGAATGAGCAAGATCTCTAGAAGAACTGGCATGAAATGATTTCCAGGAGATATTATATGAAAAAAGCAAAATGCAAAAGAGCACATATAATATGTTTTGTGTAAGAAAAAAGGGAAAAACAAGAAAAAATGTATTATCATCACAAAAAGAAACATATGAAAGATAAACCAAAAAACAACAAAGTATATTTCCTATAAGGAATAAGGGTGAGGGAAATAAATAGAAAGGAGTCACCCTTCTCTGAGAGTAAATTTTTATATAGTTTTGACTTTTGAAAGCATGTTAATATCCTACACACTCAAAAATAAATCAATGAAAAGGGAGGAAAAACTAAAACCAAAAGCCGGTCAAGCAAATGAACACAATTTATTTCAAATGAATACCTCAATCACACTAAATGGGAATAAAATTTTAAAAATAACTAATAAAAATTTAAAAATAACTTATGGACACAGTTTATCCTAAGTTTTGAAGAGGGGGAGAGAGAGAAAAGTGCAAACAAATCTTGAATTCTTTTTAGTAGGATTGTTAATTATAGTGGTGTAAGCAAAGCAATTCTGAAATTATTTTAGATATAACCTAAGATTGAACAAATTATTGGGAACCAAGTTTCTCACTGTGGAAGATGGGATATGTAAGTATAGAATAGGGAAGGCAAGAATCCTGTGGAGATAGGTTAGGATTAGAGAAACTGGTGTGAACTCATTATTACAAACATGAATATGTGTGTATACATGTTTATGTCCATTCCCTGGATACACACACACACACACAAATATATAGGTGTGTATATGTGCGTGCATACATGCTCAGTTGCTCAGTTGAGTCCGATTCTTTGCAACCCTATGGACTGTAGCCTGCCAGGCTTTTCTGGAGGGAATTCTCAGGATTTCTCAGGAAGTCCACAGGATTTCCCAGGAAGAATACTTGAGTGGGTTGCCATGCCCATCTCCATGGAATCTTCCCGACCCAGGGATCTAACCCACTGGATGGATCGAACCCATCCAGCACCAAACTAAGTAAACACAATAATGCAGGATCAAGCCCTGCATTAGTGGGTGGATTCTTTACCACTGAGCCACTTGGGAAGCCCTGTATGTATCTATGCTGCTGCTGCTGCTGCTAAGTCGCTTCAGTCGTGTCCGACTGTGCAACCCCATAGATGGCAGCTCACCAGGCTCCTTCATCCCTGGGATTCTCCAGGCAAGAATACTGGAGTGGGTTGTCATTTCCTTCTCCAATGCATGCATGCATGCTAAGTTGCTTCAGTTGTGTCCAACTCTGTGCAACTCCATGGACAGCAGCCCACCAGGCTCCTCTGTCCACAGAATTCTCTATATTTCCTAGCTCTGGCTGTTCAAAAGGAAAAATAGCCAAAGAAATAAATACAGCCCTAGAAATGAGCATGTCTGGTTCCCAGATTTTGGTTTCTAATACCATTCCCCACTGAAAAGAACCTGAACTCCTTTGAGAAAAGACTAATGCCAGGGCTGGGGCAATGTAGGTATTAATACAATTGGAGCATTTTGTTATGCCAGATAGTAAGTGCTAGAAGGTTATAGGAACACTTTGCAAGGACATGATGGCCAACTTGAAGAAGTTCCCATGGACCAAATTTGGGACAATTTGGTTGTCCCAAATGGTTAAGCTGAAGAACTGTAGAACCATATCACCTAAATCCAAGTCTCAGCTCTGTGCTTTACTCAATTCCCTCAAGTCAGACATAACAGTATTTACAGAGATGCTGTGAATATTAGATGACATGCTCATGTAAAGAACTTACAGTGGTGCCTAACACATAGTAAGCACTCAACAGATATTAGCTTTTGTGTAATTTTTGTGTATTCAGCTATTTTTGTTTAGGGAGAAATCTTTTGCAATATTAATAGTTTAATATAAAGGCAATACTGATATTTAGGAATATGCAAAAAGATGCATAATATAGACACAATAATGGAAATATTGTGAACAACGAAACCAATCCTTGCTTTCTTTAATTTTTTTTTAAAGTGTGAGTTCATCTAATAAACAAAATCACATCTTCTGCTAATCCTAAAGTACACCACTAGATGGCAGTATAACCAATTAATTGACAATATTAATTTAAGTAAATTTCAAACTCAAATTTACAAATTCCCAAAATAGAAACAGGTTCTTTGAAAAGAAGTGTGGTCACAGCAGATACATTAAATCTATGACTGGTGAATCAGTTGAGGTACATCTGTCCCAGTACCTCACTAGGTGTTAGGTTGGCCAGACATCTCTGAACTGATTTCATCTTTCCTCTGAACCATTTCCACCCAGCTTTTAAAAATATTTCAGGCTTTCCCATCTCAGTAATGGCACTATTGCCATCTATCTATGTGCTTAAGGCAGAAACTAAAAGTCACTCTATTGTGGGGTGGGGGACTTTTTGTTATTGATTTTCTAGTTTTGTTATAGTAAAAAAAGAATGTAGTCCATATGATGTCAGTTATTTTGCTATTTCTCTGCAGAAATAGCAGAGACTGGCTTTGCAGTTAAATGTTGTAAGTTTTCCATGTGTACTTAAAAAGAGCATGTAATATCTGTTAGGTAAAGGATTCTGACTATATCCATGAAATCAATCTTGCTAGGTGTTATTCATGTCCTCTATATCCTTATTAATATTTTGTCTGCTACTTCTGTTCTGTAGGAAATGTAGTTTTAAAAAACAACTATCCCACTGTAATTTAAAATTTACTTCTTAAAATTCTGTCAATGATATTTTTGCTTTGTATCTGTTGAAGATAAATTGGAAGTTCACATATAGATTCAGAATTGCTATATCTCCTTGGTAAGTTATTTTTTATTACTTTTTAAATCGGTTTATTCTTAACAATACTTTCTACCTTAAAGTCTATTCTGTCTGGCATTAATATCACTGCACTAGCATTCTTTTGGGAAATATCTGCCCATCATGTATTTTTTCCACTCATTGGCTTTCAACATTTCTATGCCTTTATGTTTTAAATGGCTGGATGGCATCACCGACTCTGTGGACATGAGTCTGAGTGAACTCCGAGAGTTGGTGATGGACAGGGAGGCCTGGCGTGCTGTGATTCATGGGGTCGCCAAGAGTCAGACACGACTGAGCGACTGAACTGAACTGAACTGAACTGAGGGAAGCCTGGCGTGCTACAGTTCATGGGGTTGCAGAGTCGGACAGGACTGAGTGACTGAACTGAACTGAACTGAATGGCAAATACATACAGGTAGATTTTTTTCCTTGTTATCTAATATAAGTAGTTCTGATTTTAACCGACAAGATTAATGTATATATGAACTGAACTTAAATTATTGACATATTTGGACTTACTTCTACAATTCTATGGTGTGTTTTTTATTTATAATGCATTTTAACTCTTTTTTTTTCCTCCTTGCATGCCTTTTATTGGATAGTTCCAGTTTTATTTATTCCTCTTTCTTTACCTTTATTGATTTCAGTTCAGTTCAGTTCGGTCGCTCAGTCGTGCCCGACTCTTTGCGACCCCATGAATCACAGCACGCCAGGCCTCCCTGTCCATCACCAACTCCTGGAGTTCACTCAAACTCATGTCCATCGAGTCGGTGATGCCATCCAGCCATCTCATTCTCTGTCGTCCCCGTCTCCTCCCACCCCCAATCCCTCCTAGCATCAGACTCTTTTCCAGTGAGTCAACTCTTCGCATGAGGTGGCCAAAGTATTGGAGTTTATATTTCTATCCTTTGGCTAATTATTCTTATGTTTTTAACAGGAACATTAGAAAGTCTAAAACTTTATCTCCAATGACTTTTCCTCCTATTCTGCTCACTGTTGCTATCTAGTATTTTAGTTTTAACATCTTCTCAATCTAGACTTTAATATCATGGTTAATGTTGTTTACTATAAGTGCTTAGTTAGATATGCTCACATGTTTAACAATTTTCTTGCTTACCGTTACTTCCCGATAAAAACTCTTCAGTAGCTTCACATTAGAAGGAATAATATCCAAATCCTTTGCCAACACTTCACATGATCTGGTCCCTGCCTGCTTCCCTAACCTCCTATCTGTCACTCTTCCCCCTTACTCACTGCCCTTCAGCTATAATCATCTTTGCTCAGTTTCTGGAACATGCTATCATTGAACTCCAATTTTTTCCCGTACCTCAAATCCTATGCATGTTCTTTTCCTTCAGTTCAGTATGGTCTCCTTTCTATTCTCCCTATTGCTGGCTCGCTCTCATTCTTCTTGGCTTAATTGTTATCTTCTCAAGGAAGTGCTCATTTGCCATTCTACATGGATTAGGTCCTCCCCATCCCATAATTCTCTGCAACATCCCTGTTTATATTTCCTCTATGTTCTTAGCTCAGGTCATAATTACATATTTGAATATGTGTTTTCTTGTTTGGTATCTACCTCTCTGATTATATTTGACTGTATAAGAACAGCAGTGGGAGTTTTAAAAAAAATGTGAGTGAGAATTATTTCAAAAGAAGGACTGAACATTTTTTAGATCAAATTAGATGAGAGGGCAAATAGAAGGAGATGTTAAATGTAATTAGGTTTTCCTTTTGGAAGACTATAAGATAGAGATACCACTTGACAGAAATAGAATAATTGGGAGAATAATTCAATTTGAATGAAATTGAGGAGGGAGAAAATTACTTCTGCTTAGAAATATATATTAAGGCTAAAATAACAGTGGGTCATCTCTGTGAAGATATCACATAGACAGTCTGAATTATGGTAGTAGAACATAGGTATGAGGTCAGAAATGGAGACATAATTTTGGGAGTAACTTTCATATTTTTCATCGCTTATCAATTTAGTATTCAATTTCTCCTTGAGCCGTTCCAAACCTTCTGCTTTATATTATTCAATAAACATTTTTCCTGGCTCTGTGCTAAACATAAGGACACAATAATTAACTAAGATGGATGCTGTTTCTGCTGTCAGAGTTTACAGACCAAAAGGGGAGAAGCGATTAAATAAGCAATTGCAATAGAGTGTGATGTACTACACGCCACAGGGATTCGATAAGCATGTTACTAGGAACTCATAACAGGAAAAGTTAACCTAGTCTTGGGGTCAGGGAAGGTTTTCTGGGGGCAGGGAAGTGATGCTTTACTGAAACGCAAAGGAGAATAAGGAGTTACTCAGGAAAAGAAGGAAAAAGGGAGGCTCCTTATGTGAAGGAAGCAAGTATGCAAATCTTGAAAGCAAGAAAAACCGTGCAGCTCAAGTATTCCTACTTTCGCCCAGAAACTATTCTCTACCCAGCCATTTAAATTTGTTTTTCAAGTTGAGATATAATTTATATATAGTAAAATTCATCCTTTTGTGATATAAGGTTCTATGAATTTTTGAAAACTTGTGCTGTCATGTAACAATTACAACAATCAAGATACATCATATTTCTATCACCCTAAAAAGTTCTGTCCCACTTCTTTGTACCTCCACTACTTCAGCCCCCTTGCCACTGCTGATTGCATTTCCATCCCTATAGTTTCCCTTTTTCCAAATGTTGTATAAGTGAAATCATACAATATGTAGTCTTTCGAATCTGGCTTCTTTCACTGAGTGTAATAATGGTGCTGCATGTATCAGTAGTTTGTTCCTCTTTTATTGCTAAACAGAATCCATTGTACAGGTGTACCACAATCTGTTTCATGTTAATGGACATTTGGCATGTTTCCAGCTTTTGTAAAATATGGACAAAACTGCTATAAATATCTCCTTAGAGTTATTTTTTTACTGAAGTATAATTGGTTTATAATACTGTATTAGTTTCAGGTATACAGAAAAGTGATTCAGCTCTCTCTCTCTCTCTATATATATATATATATATATTTCAGATTCCCATAGAGTTTTTTCTGTGGATGTAAGTCTTCATTTCTTTTGAATAAATACCTCGGAATGGGACTGTTATGTCATAGAATATATGCATGTTTATCTTTATAGGAAATTACCAGAGTGGCTGTACCATTTTGCATTCCCAAAACCAATATATGAGAGTTCCAGTTATTTTGCATCCCTACCAGCATTTGCCATCGGTTGTTCATTTCATTTTATTTATTTTTTAAGCCATTCTACTAGGCATGTAGTGATGTCTCATTGTCATTTTAGTTTCCATTCCATTCCATCGCTCAGTCGTGTCCGACTCTTTGCGACCCCGTGAACTGTAGCCTAACCAGGCTTCTCCGTCCATGGGATTCTCAAGGCAAGAATACTGGAGTGGGTTACCGTTTCCTTCTCCAGGGGATCTTCCCGACCCAGGGATCGAACCCGGGTCTCCCTCATTGGAGGCAGACGCATTAACCTCTGAGCCACCAGGGAAGCCCATCATTTTAGTTTGCAGTTTCCTAATGACTAATTGTCTCGAGCATCTTTTCATGTACTTGTTTGCCATCTGTATATCTTCTCCTGTAAAGTGTCTGTTTAAATCTGCTGCCCATTTTTTTTCCTTTTTTGTATTGTTTTCTTATTATTGAGTTTAGTGAGTCTTTTACATATTCAGTTTACCAATACTTTATCAGATCTGCAGTTTGCAAATGCTTCTTCCTACTGTGTGCCTTGTCTTCTCATTTTTTTAGACTGTCTTTTAAAGAGCAGAATTTTGTCTCTCTTATAAAGTCTAATTTATTAATTTCCCCATTTCTACCCAGTATTTTAATCCTATTCCTTTCTAGACCAATCTTTTCTGCCTACCATCATGCAGAAGTCTCCCACTTTTTGCAAAAATCTTCATTTACTTCCCTGGTGGTTCAGACGGTAAAGCGTCTGCCTACAATGTGGGAGACCTGAGTTCAATCCCTGAGTCAGGAAGATCTCCTGGAGAAGGAAATGGCAAACCACTCCAGTATTCTTGCTTGGAAAATCCCATGGACAGATGAGCCTGGGAAGCTACAGTCCATGGGGTCGCAAAGAGTCAGACACCAACTGAGCGACTTCACTTCACTTCACTTGCCATTATTGTCCATCCCCCATCATCACTATCCTTTTTCTCCTTCATTCCCCTGCCAAATATTTGGAATGTATGTTCTCTAGAATGCTCCATTTATTTACTACTTAGTCATTCCTGAAAATCCCTGAAAATTTGCTTCCATCCATACCACACTACCAGAGCTAACCTCTGGATGTCACCAAAAACCTCTTAAGTGTCGATTCCAATTCCTAGACCCTAATTCTCTACTTTCTTTTAGCTTAATCCTTCCTTCCAAAAATTATTTTTTAACCTCTTACTTTCAACGTTCCCAAAAAGTCAATCTAAGTTTGTATAGTAGAGGGCTTCCCATGTGGCTCAGCTGGTGAAGAATTTTCCTGCAATGCAGGAGACCTGGGTTCAATTCCTGGCTTGGAAAGATCCCCCGGAGAAGATAAAGGTTACCCACTCCAGTATTCAGGCCTGGAGAATTCCATGGACTGTATAGTCCATGGGGTCACAAAGAGTCAGACATGACTAAGTAACTTTCATGATCACTTTTCATAGTAGCCCCTTAGGGGTTAATTCAGTTGTGGAATGCCATATAAACAAGGGTTTCTTTACTGAATAAATTCAACTTTTTTTTGGCCTGAATTCAGACAGAAGCAGTAAATATGTAATCAGTTCAGTTCAGTTCAGTAGCTCAGTCATGTCCAACTCTTTGCGATCCCATGAATCACAGCACGCCAGGCCTCCCTGTTCATCACCAACTCCCAGAGTTCACTCAAACTCATGTCCATCGAGTCGGTGATGCCATCCAGCCATCTCATTCTCTGTCGTCCCCTTCTCCTCCCACCCCCAATCCCTCCCAGCATCAGAGTCTTTTCCAGTGAGTCAACTCGTGGCATGAGGTGGCCAAAGTATTGCAGTTTCAGCTTTAGCATCAGTCCTTCCAATGAACACCCAGGATTGATCTCCTTTAGAATGGACTGGTTGGATCTCTTTGCAGTCCAAGGGACTCTCAAGAGTCTTCTCCAGCACCACAGTTCAAAAGCATCAATTCTTCGGCGATCAGCTTTCTTCACAGTCCAACTCTCACATCTATACATGACCACTGGAAAAACCATAGCCTTGACTAGACGGTATTCCTTCTGAAAGAGATGGGAATACCAGAGAATACCAGACCACCTGACCTGCCTCTTGAGAAACCTGTATGCAGTTCAGGGAGCAACAGTCAGAACTGTACATAGAACAACAGACTGGTTCCAAATAGGAAAAGGAGTACGTCAAGGCTGTATATTGTCACCTTGCTTATTTAACTTCTATGCAGAGTACATCATGAGGAACGCTGGGCTGGAAGAAGCACAAGCTGGAATCAAGATTGCTGGGAGAAATATCAATAACCTCAGATATGCAGATGACACTACCCTTACGGCAGAAAGTGAAGAGGAACTCAAAAGCCTCTTGATGAAAGTGAAAGAGGAGAGTGAAAAGGTTGGCTTGAAGCTCAACATTCAGAAAACAAAGATCATGGCATCTGGTCACATCACTTCATGGGAAATAGATGGAAAAACAGTGGAAACAGTGTCAGACTTTTTTTGGGGGGGCTCCAAAATCACTGCAGATGGTGATTGCAGCCATGAAATTAAAAGACTCTTACTCCTTGGAAGGAAAGTTATGACCAACCTTGACAATATATTAAAAAGCAGAGACATTACTTTGCCAACCAAGGTCCGTCTAGTCAAGGCTATGGTTTTTCCCGTGGTCATGTATGGATGTGAGAGTTGGACTGTGAAGAAAGCTGATCGCCGAAGAATTGATGCTTTTGAACTGTGGTGCTGGAGAAGACTCTTGAGAGTCCCTTGTACCGCAAGGAAATCCAACCAGTCCATTCTAAGGGAGATCGATCCTGGGTGTTCATTGGAAGGACTGATGCTAAAGCTGTAACTGCAATACTTTGGCCACCTCATGCGACGAGTTGACTCACTGGAAAAGACTCTGATGCTAGGAAAGGTTGGGGCGGGAGGAGTAGGGGACGACTGAGAATGAGATGGCTGGATGGCATCACCGACTCTGTGGACAGGAGTTTGAGTGAACTCCAGGAGTTGGTGATGGACAGGGAAGCCTGGCGTGCTGTGATTCATGGGGTCGCAGAGAGTCAGACATGACTGAGCAACTGAACTGAACTGAACTGACTAGACGGACCTTTGTTGGCAAAGTAATGTCTCTGCTTTTTAATATACTATCTAGGTTGGTCATAACGTGTTACATTATTTACAGGTAATTAATTCTCTTAAATGAGTTGACTATCACCACTTGCAGTTTTCAATGACTTCATTGTCTTTTTAAAAATCTGTACTCCCAATAACATAAATTTCAGCGCAACCCATGACTGATTTTTTTAAAATAAATTCTGAATTTAGATCTGTATGAGTGAAATTTGACTCTAGCTATTATATTATATATGTTCATTTATATTCTGTATTTGGAAGAAATATAATCCAGGAACAATCTCCAAGCACAGGGAAAGAAGTAGTTATAAAATTGTAAAGTTTGTTTCTAATATTTATTCAGTAGAGAAGCTGAAATACAGTAAAATAATTTTCCCCCTAAAGTAAAGTCATAACGAGGCAGTGCAAAGAAGTTTCGGTTTTGGTTTTACCTCATTGGAACCATAAATAGCAAACAGTTTATTTCTCTCAGGTATTCCCCTAACCACCACTCTTTCCTTTCCATTTGCCTTCTCTTTCTTTTTTATTTCCTCTAATTAGCATAATGACCAGACTATATGACTAAATTAAATCATTCCATTTCTCTCCACTCTAGGTCAAGGTAATTACTTCTGGTTACCCTATTTTCTGCTGGCTTCCTTTTACCTGCTCAACAGTCTGCTTTCAGATGGACAGCTCCTGCTTTATTCTTGGACAGAGCAAAGGCTGAAATTTTCCTGAAGCTGATTCGTGTCATAAGGCCAGGCTCAGGAAATCAGTGGTCTGAGGTCTTGAATGTTTGTAGCTTGAGAATATCAATACACTCTGAGCATACTGGGAGGCAGCATCATATAGTGGACACAACTTTGGTGTTAGAAAGATCTCAATTCAAATTAATCTTGACTGGTAAATAAAGTCAATAGATCCTCTGGAGGATATTTCTTCATCTCTGAAAGAAGGATTAATAATATCCACTTTAACAGGAAACATGAGTAAAGAATCTGATACTTAGTAAGCACTCGATACAATTTGGTCCCTTCCTTTCCTCTTCAACAAGTTCTTTTAATTGAAAATGACTTTTTAAAATGTCATCCTTTCATGGTCCACTGATGCAAGGCCAATCCTTTGGCTCTTTCCGTAGGATACACTGACATGATAGGGAGATGAGGGGATATACTGTCTCCTGAATAGATTTGTATTTTAAGAAGGACTTTCAGGAAAGGAATTTTGATGTAGCAAAGGCAGTGCTAGTGGCAATTTCAGTATTACGTTCTGGGAAATCTACAAGTTCTAAGAAGCTTCTCTGAAAACATGAAAATAGGAAACATTTCATTTCTGCCTGCTTTATGATCTATCAGTTCAGTTCAGTCGCTGAGTTGTGTCCGACTCTTTGCAACCCCATGAATCACAGCACACCAGGCCTCCCTGTCCATCACCAACTCCTGGAGTTCACTCAAACTCATGTCCATCGAGTTGGTAATGCCATCCAGCCATCTCATTCTCTGTCGTCCCCATCTCCTCCCACCCCCAATCTCTCCCAGCATCAGACTCTTTTCCAGTGAGTCAACTCGTTGCATGAGGTGGCATACCAGAGAAGGCAATGGCAAGCCACTCCAGTACTCTTGCCTAGAAAATCCCATGGATGGAGGAGCCTGGTAGGCTGCAGTCCGTTGGGTCGCTAAGGATCGGACACGACTGAGCGACTTCACTTTCACACATTGGAGAAGGAAATGGCAGCCCGCTCTGGTGTTCTTGCCTGGAGAATCCCACGGACCGGGGAGCCTGGTGGACTTCCGTCTATGGGGTCACACGGAGTCGGACACAACTGAAGTGACTTAGCAGCAGCAGCAGCAACAACAACAATAGATACGGAAAAGGCAATGGCAACCCATTCCAGTACTCTTGCCTGGAAAATCCCATGGACAGAAGAGCCTGGTGGGCTGCAGTCCGTGGGGTCGCTAAGGGTCGGACACGACTAAGCGACTTCACTTTCACTTTTCACTTTGATGCACTGGAGAAGGAAATGGCAACCCACTTCAGTATTCTTGCCTGGAGAATCCCACGGATGGGGGAGCCTGGTGGGCTGCCATCTATGGGGTCGCACAGAGTCAGACACGACTGAAGCGACTTAGCAGCAGCAGCAACAATAGATACATTGGTCATCAGCATTCAATTGTACTACTTGGCATAGAAGGAGCTTAACAGGGTTCTATGAAGATCGCACAGGAAACACAAGTCTATAAAGTTTAAAGCACCTTATAGATCTTTATTTTGTCCCGAAATATTTTGTATTTATTATATGAAATAAATTACACACTAACATTAATTTGAAATTATTTTTGTCAGATTAAGAGTACACACGATCTTTGACTTAATTATACTTCTAGGAATCTCTCCTAGAATATACTCATATGTGTGTACAAATATGCATGCAGAACCATATTTACTTCAGCGTATTTGTACCAACAAAGAGTAGTAAGAATTGCTTAAGTATTATAGAATAGTCATATAATAGAATACTACGAATCCATTAAATGATAAACAATTATTGATCAGATAGCAACTACATGCTCAGAACGTTATTGAATGCTGAAGGAGAATAAAAAGAACTGTATGTCATGATTCTTATCCTGGAGGAGTTTATGACTTGGTTGAGAAGGGTCCAAGATGCACAGATACCCGGCTTAAAATTGTATGTCTTCATGCTTGCTTCAGCAGCATATATACTAAAATTGAAATGATACAGAGATTAGCATGGCCCCCTAGGCAAGGATGACATGCAAATTCGTGAAGTGTTCCATATTTTTTAAAAAATAAAAGAATAAACTGAAAAAAAGATGTCTGCTACGTGAGTCAACTTTTTGGTTTGTGTTCTTGAAGAAGAATCTTCTGGACCAGAGGATGGCAAACTACAGCCCATCAGCCAAATCCAACTCCTTGCCTATTTTTGTAAATAAAATATAATTAGAACACAGACATGCCCATTCCTTTATCTATTGTCTAGTTTACTTTCCTTTAAAAAAATGTTTATTTATTTACCTGGGTGCAGCAACTGCTGGGTCTTAGTTGCGGCACTGGGGATCTTGAATCTTTGTTGCAGCATGCGGGATTTTGAGTGGTGGCATGCAAACTCTTAGTTGTGGCATGTGGGATCTAGTTCTCTGAGCAGAGATGGAACCCAGGCCCCCTGCATTGGGAGCGTGGAGTCTTAGCCACTGGACCACCAGGGAAAGTCCCTAGGCTACTTTCCTTATACAGAGTTGAACAGTTGCAACAAAGATCTTATAGTCCACAAAGCCAAAAATATTTACTAACTGGTCCTTTACAGGAAAAGTTTAATCCTCTTGTAGGCCTTAAAAAAAAAACACCCCTTAAAAAGGGGGTTGGTGGTGCGCTGTGACTACCTAAAGGGATGGGGGACAGTGGGAGATAGGCTCAAGAGGGAGGGGACATACATGTACTTATGGTTGATTCACATTATTGTATGGCAGAAACCAATGCAACACTGTAAAGCAATTATCCTCCAATTAAAAACAAATTTTAAAAAAGTCCAAGATTCACAGGGAAAAAAATGGATTGGAATTAACGATGGTGGTTTTAAAATATATCCATACATTCTTCGATATGTTTTCCTTTACTAGATGAAGCTGAGTCTCTGGGGCACCTGTGTGTGGGCAATTTGTGCTTGCTGGTGGTGGCCGCATTGCTTTCTGATAGAGGTGTGGAATTGGTGGCTGTGGCCTCTGGCTGGAATGAACCACAGTCTCTGAGGAGGCAGAGGAGCTGAGCTGGAACTATGGCCAATATAGTGGTAGCAGTTAGACTGACCATTGTGCAGGTCGTTATGTTTTGCAAGCCGTGAGGCATATGGA
This sequence comes from Moschus berezovskii, assembly GCF_049115385.1. NCBI lineage: Eukaryota > Metazoa > Chordata > Mammalia > Artiodactyla > Moschidae > Moschus > Moschus berezovskii. The sequence continues at coordinate 60,765,101 of NC_142467.1, read as the reverse complement.
CTCTCAAATAAAACAGATTTTTCACAGTATATCCAAGTCTGCCTTCACTAGTGACCATTACAGAGATGGGTTTGAATGCAAAGTGACAAAATGGAAAGCAGCATTAATACAAGGTTTAAGTCCTACTGCCAATAAAGAAAAAATAAGAGATGCTCATCGATGAATTGTACATTTAAATCACCCAGACAAGACAGGATCTCCTTAGATAGCAGTCAAAATCAATGAAGCTAAAGATTTACTCAAGCTAGAAAATGAAGTAAATGTATGATGAATTTTAAGTTCTTATTCATTTGTATACCTGGGTACCAGTTTTTTATCATAAAATACCTCAAAGCTCCAAAAAATAAATAAAAATAAACGATGAAGCTTAATTCTCCTCTGAGTATGGACTGAATTTAGTAACTTCCTTCTAATAAATAGAATAATGTGCAAATAAGGGTGTGTGAAGCCTGACACTAGATCATAAAAGATGTTACAGATCACTTGCTGAAAGAAAGTTGATTGCTATGTTGTGAGGACACTCAAGTAACCCTGTACAGAGGTCCACGTGGCAAGGAACTGATACCTCCTGCCAGTGACTAGCAAGGAACCAGGCCTTCTACTAACGGCCACGTGAGGAGCCTTCAGCTCCAGTCAAGCCTTCAGATCGCTGGAGTCTTGGCTGATGTCTTAACTACAACTTCATGAGAAACCCTGACTCAGAACCACCCCGTTAAAACCACTCCTGAATTCTTGACCCACAGATACTGGGAAATAATATCTCTTGCCTTAACCTGCTGAATTTTGGGGTAATTTGTTATTTGACAATAAATAACTAATACAAACTGAAAGCTATAGATGCTCTAGAGCAGCGGATCTGCAAACTTTCTCTGGAAGGGCCAGACAGTCAATATTTTAGGCTTTTGAACCATCTGGTCTCCATGGCAACTACCCCAATCTGCTGTCATAGCAGGAGGGCAGCCACACACAATAGGTAAACAAATGTGCATGGCTGTGTTCCAATAAAACTTTATTTACAAACACAGGCTTCAGGGTTGTGGGCCATAGTTTGCCAGCCTCTGCTCTAGAGAATCAAATTTAAATGATATTAAACAATGATTAGAAGGAGTTGTAGAAGCTGGGGGATTTCTCAGCTGAAGGCTGCAAAACCAACTACCAAGGAAACCCCTGATTAGAAAAGGGTATGTGCACAATATGGTCACAATTCATTTTTTATCTTTCCCTGTAAGTTTTTGCCAAGAGAAGAGAAATAAAACAATCGGAAGGGTGATGAGATTTTTTTTTCCCCTAAGAAATTCTAGAATGAGGACTGAGCACCCACCAGGGAAGAGAATGAGAAAACTGAAAATAGGAGGAAACTGCTCTTATGGTCTTTTTGTCAAACTGCTAAGAACAGTGAGCACCAGTGTCAAGGCTAGTGTTTTAAACATGCAAATTAAGTTTGTTAATGATGGAAGATTATCTTTCATTAACACCTGGAAATAGGACAAAAAACTAAAATGTAGTTACTGTTCAGTTCAGTTCAGTTGCTCAGTCGTGTCTGACTCTCTGCGACCCCATGAATCACAGCACGCCAGGCCTCCCTGTCCATCACCAACTCCGGGAGTTCACTCAAACTCATGTCCACAGAGTCAGTGATGCCATCCAGCCATCTCATTCTCGGTCGTCCCCTTCTCCTCCCGCCCCCAACCTTTCCTAGCATCAGAGTCTTTTCCAGTGAGTCAACACGTCGCATGAGGTGGCCAAAGTATTGCAGTTTCAGCTTTAGCATCAGTCCTTCCAATGAACACCCAGGATTGATCTCCTTTAGAATGGACTGGTTGGATCTCCTTGCGGTACAAGGGACTCTCAAGAGTCTTCTCCAGCACCACAGTTCAAAAGCATCAATTCTTCGGCGATCAGCTTTCTTCACAGTCCAACTCTCACATCCATACATGACCACTGGAAAAACCATAGCCTTGACTAGACGGACCTTTGCTGGCAAAGTAACGTCTCTGCTTTTTAATATACTATCAAGGTTGGTCATAACTTTCCTTCCAAGGAGCAAGCGTCTTTTAATTTCATGGCTGCAATCAGCATCTGCAGTGATTTTGGAGCTCAAAAAAATAAAGTCTGACACTCTTTCCACTGTTTTTCCATCTATTTCCCATGAAGTGATGGGACCAGATGCCATGATCTTTGTTTTCTGAATGTTGAGCTTCAAGCCAACCTTTTCACTCTCCTCTTTCACTTTCATCAAGAGGCTTTTGAGTTCCTCTTCACTTTCTGCCGTAAGGGTAGTGTCATCTGCATATCTGAGGTTATTGATATTTCTCCCAGCAATCTTGATTCCAGCTTGTGCTTCTTCCAGCCCAGCGTTCCTCATGATGTACTCTGCATAGAAGTTAAATAAGCAAGGTGACAATATACAGCCTTGACGTACTCCTTTTCCTATTTGGAACCAGTCTGTTGTTCCATGTACAGTTCTGACTGTTGCTCCCTGACCTGCATACAGGTTTCTCAAGAGGCAGATCAGGTGGTCTGGTATTCCCATCTCTTTCAGAATGTTCCACAGTTTATTGTGATCCACACAGTCAAAGGCTTTGGCATAGTCAATGAAGCAGAAATAGATGTTTTTCTGGAACTCTCTTGCTTTCTCCATGATCCAGCGGATGTTGGCAATTTGATCTCTGGTTCCTCTGCCTTTTCTAAAACCTGCTTGAACATCTGGAAGTTCACGGTTCACGTACTGCTGAAGCCTGGATTGGAGAATTTTGAGCATGACTTTACTAGTGTGGAGATGAGTGCAATTGTGCAGTAGTTTGAGCATTCTTTGGCATTGCCTTTCTTTGGGATTGGAATGAAGACTGACATTTTCCAGTCCTGTGGCCATTGATGAGTTTTCCAAATTTGCTGGCATATTGAGTGCAGCACTTTCACAGCATCATCTTTCAAGATTTGAAATAGCTCAATTGGAATTCCATCACCTCCACTAGCTTTCTTCATAGTGATGCTTTCTTTTTTTTTTTTTCATAGTGATGCTTTCTAAGGCCCACTTGACTTCACATTCCAAGATGTCTGGCTCTAGGTCAGTGATCATATTATCGTGACTATCTTGGTGGTGAAGATCTATTTTGTACAGTTCTTCTGTGTATTCTTGCCACCTCTTCTTAAGATCTTCTGCTTCTGTTAGGTCCATACCATTTCTGTCCTTTATTGAGCCCATCTTTGCATGAAATGTTCCCTTGGAATCTCTAATTTTCTTGAAGAGATCTCTTGTTTTTCCTATTCTGTTGTTTTCCTCTATTTCTTTGCATTGATCGCTGAGGAAGGCTTTCCTATCTCTCCTTGCTATTCTTTGGAACTCTGCATTCAGATGCTTATATCTTTCCTTTTCTCCTTTGCTTTTCGCTTCTCTTCTTTTCACAGCTATTTGTAAGGCCTAGACAGCCATTTCGCTTTTTTGCATTTCTTTTCCATGGGGATGGTTTTGGTCCCTGTCTCCTGTACAATGTCACGAACCTCCGTCCAGAGTTTATCAGGCACTCTATCAGATCTAGTCCCTTAAATCTATTTCTCACTTCCACTGTATAATCATAAGGGATTTGATTTCGGTCATATCTGAATGGTCTAGTGGTTTTCCCGACTTTCTTCAATTTAAGTCTGAATTTGGCAATAAGGAGTTCATGATCTGAACCGCAGTCAGCTCCTGGTCTTGTTTTTGCTAACTGTATACAGCTTCTCCATCTTTGGCTGCAAAGAATATAATCAATCTGATTTCGGTGTTGACCATCTGGTGATGTCCATGTGTAGAGTCTTCTCTTGTGTTGTTGGAAGAGGGTGTTTGCTATGACCAGTGCGTTCTCTTGGCAAAACTCTGTTAGCCTTTGCCCTGCTTCATTCCGTGCTCCAAGGCCAAATTTACCAGTTACTCTAGGTGTTTCTTGACTTCCTACTTTTGCATTCCAGTCCCCTATAATGAAAAGGACATCTTTTTTGGGTGTTAGTTCTAAAAGGTCTTGTAGGTCTTCATAGAACCGTTCAACTTCGGCTTCTTCAGTGTTACTAGTTGGGGCATAGGCCTGGATTACTGTAATATTGAATGGTTTGCCTTGGAAACGAACAGAAATCATTCTGTCTTTTTTAAGATTGCATCCAAGTACTGCATTTTGGACTCTTTTGTTGACCATGATGGCTACTCCATTTCTTCTAAGGGATTCCTGCCCACAGTAGTAGATATAATGGTCATCTGAGTTAAATTCACCCATTCCAGTCCATTTTAATTCACTGATTCCTAGAATGTCTATGTTCACTCTTGCTATCTCCTGTTTAACCAGTTCCAATTTGCCTTGATTCATGGACCTAACATTCCACGTTCCTATGCAATATTGCTCTTTACAGCACCGGACCTTGCTTCTATCACTGGTCACATCCACAACTGGGTATTGGTTTTGCTTTTGCTCCATCCCTTTATTCCTTCTAGTTATTTCTCCACTGATTTCCAGTAGCATACTGGGCACCTACCGACCTGGGGAATTCCTCATTCAGTATCCTATCATTTTGCCCTTTGATACAGTTCATGGGGTTCTCAAGGCAAGTATACTGAAGTGGTTTGCCATTCCCTTCTCCAGTGGACCACATTCGGCTGTGGTCCATGTGATCAGATTGACTAGTTTCCTGTGATTATGATTTCAGTGTGTCTGTAGTTACTGTTAGTGGAAATTAAAAAGGGACCCAGACTTTACTTAAGTTTATTTTATACCATTTTGCTCCAAGTGTATCACATTTTCTTCGTGGTCCTTAGGACTTAGAAATTGTTCAGGTCTGTACACTTAGTAAACATAATATTATGGAAAAAAAAAAACTCATAACTAACTGGAATGACATGCTACCACAGGTCTGTTAGAAGAAACCCTGACTGGATCTTACCACCATAGTCAGAAGTCACTATTTGTAGTGGCAACTCCTCAAACTGCAGGGTCACTATGCAGTCATGCAATCCCAACCTATTATCATCACAGCTAAGATTTACTGAATTCCTACTAAACACCAGGTGCTGGGCAAAGCACATTATCTGCATTATTTCATTTAATCCTTTCAATAATTCTAAGGGGTTAGGTTTAGCATTATCCTCATCTTACAGATGAGGGAAAAAAAACCAAAAACAACTGAGTGCAGTGACTTACACAAAGTCACTCAGTAATAAGCGGCAGAGTTAGAGTTTGAACCTGGGAGGTCAACCTATGGAGCCCACAGCCTTGACCTACCCCTGCTGCAAACCCTGAGGAGAAAAGTTTAAGTGCAATATTGTGTGATAACTATGACCTCACATTTTCTTTCAAAGATGATCGGTTTGATCTGGTAAAGATAATTCAAATGCGTTAAACAATTGAAAAACACTCTGACAAAACACAATAGTAACAATCATTTATTGCTTTTGGTAGAATAGCCTCTAATAGGGGGTTGATTCCTAAATCATCAAGTAAGGAAAAAACTAAACATAGACAAATTACTCCAAAATGCCTTAAAATTGCTCATGAAGTACATTTTGATAGACACAGCTTTGTAAGGAAACAATAGATTCACCTCTCCCTTCTCATGCTCCCTCTGGGGTGTATCCACATTTAGGAGAATGGCTGAGTTTTACCTTCAAAATGTAAATTCTATCTCCTCTCTCTCTCTCTCTTTTCCTCCTCTCTTTCATTGTGTATATTTTAATGTACATAATTTTAAAATATGTATGATATTACTCCAGGTTTCCCAGATAGCTCTAGTAGTAAAGAAACCATCTGTCAATGCAGGAGACAAAAGAGATGCAAGTTCAATCCCTTTGTTGGGAAGATCCCCTGGAGGAAGGCATGGCAACCCACTCCAGTATTCTTGTCTGGAGAATCCCATGGACAGAGGAGCCGGGCAGGCTACATAGGGTCCACAGGATTATAAAGATTCGGACACAACTGAAGCGACTCAGCTTCAGTTACTCTATTGTAATTAGAGTATGATGTCAGTCTATTGTACAAACCTAGAATGGAATATAAATGTGAAGGCCACCCAAAGTAAAGGAAAGTAATAATTTTTCTTTTATAAACACAGTATCTCAAGGATAGTCTGACATGCCGGTGTCATGGCATATACACACTGTCCATTCTTCTAAGAAAATCATCTTAGTCTACCCTGGTCATGGACATGATTCAAACACAAGCAAATCTCTCACAAGCAGAGCAAATTTCTCTTTCATCCTAGTTGTCTAAAATTAGTACAAGAATTGAGGTGCTTTTTGAGATGACAGAACTTGGAAAGCTGAGATCAAGAAATTTAGGAGATGGTGCTTGGAAAAAGAAACATAAGCAAACAAGAGGAAAGGAAAGGACAGTCAATAGGTATGCCAGGGAACTGATTTCAGAGAAAGAAGTCAAAGAAGGCAGGTGGAGTGAGAAAAAGCTCTCTGCAAAATCCAGCACATCCACGTCTCATTATATAGAGCCAAGTCCAGAAAGGAGCTTATTCACAAACAATTGTCATAAAGTTTAAAAAGAAGAGGAGGGATTGAAGCAAGGCTAGAACTAGAGCAGGGTGAGTAACACTAAAAGATGATGCTGTGAAAGTACTGCATTCAATATGCCATCAAATTTGGAAAACTCAGCAGTTGCCACAGGACTGGAAAAGGTCAGTCTTCATTCCAATCCCAAAGAAAGGCAATGCCAAAGAATGCTCAAACTACTGCACAATTGCACTCATCTCACACGCTAGTAAAGTCATGCTCAAAATTCTCCAACTCAGGCTTCAACAGTATGTGAACTGTGAACTTCCAGATGTTCAGGCTGGATTTGGAAAAGGCAGAGGAACCAGAGATCAAATTGCCAACATCCATTGGATCATTAAAAAAGCAAGGGAGTTCTAGAAAAATATCTACTTCTGCTTTATTGACTATGCCAAAGCCTTTGACCACAACAAACAGTGGAAAATTTTTAAAGAGATGGAATACCAGACCACCTGACCTGCCTCTTGAGAAATCTGTATGCAGGTCAGAAAGAATGACAGACTGGTTCCAAACAGGAAAAGGAGTATGTCAAGGGTGTATATTGTCACCCTGCTTATTTAACTTATATGCAGAGTACATCATGAGAAATGCTGGGTGGATGAAGCACAAGCTGGAATCAAGATTGCCAGGAGAAATATCAATAACCTCAGATATGCAGATGACACCACCATTATGGCAGAAAGTGAAGAACTAAAGAGCCTCTTGATGAAAGTGAAAGAGGAGAGTGAGAAAGTTGGCTTAAAGCTCAACATTCAGAATACTAAGATTTTGGCATCTGATCCCATCACTTCATGGCAAATAGATGGGGAAACAGTGGAAACAGTGAGGGACTTTATTTTGGGGGGCTCCAAAATCACTGCAGATGGTGACTGCCGCCATGAAATTAAAAGATGCTTACTCCTTGGAAGAAAAGTTATGACCAACCTAGACAGCATATTAAAAAGCAGAGACATTACTTTGCCAACAAAGGTCCCTCTAGTCAAAGCTATGGTTTTTCCAGTAGTATGTATGTATGTGAGAGTTGGACCATAAAGAAAGCTGAGCGCTGAAGAATTGATGCTTTTGAACTGTGGTGTTGGAGAAGACTCCTGAGAGTCCCTTGGACTGCAAGGAATCCACCCTAAAGGAAATCAATCCTGAATATTCATTGGAAGGACTGATGCTGTAACTGAAACTCCAATACTTTGGCCACCTGATGTGAAGAACTGACTCATTTGAAAAGACCCTGTTGCTGGGAAAGATTGAAGGCAGGAGAAGAAGGGGACGACAGAGGATGAGATGATTGGATTGCATCACTAAGTGGACATGAATTTGAGTAAACTCTGGGAGTTGGCAATGGACAGGGAGGCCTGGCGTGCTGCAGTCCATGGGGTCACAAAGAGTCAGACATGACTGAGCGACTGAACTGACTGACTGACACTCTCCTTGAGCACCAGATATAAGAGGTGCCAAAAAACTCAACCATGGAGATAAAAAATACTTTAATGCAATAGTCTAAAAAATCAAATTGGCAAACTACAACTAGACACCTGTTTTGCCAATAATGTTTTATTGGAACCAAGGTCAGTTTCAGGGTGATGTTTTTCAGTTACTCAGCCGTGTCTGATTCTTTGTGACCCCATGGACTACAGCACACCAGGCTTCCTTGTCCTTCACTGTCTTCTGGAGTTTCCTCAGATTCATGTCCACTGAGTCAGTGATGCTATCTAACCATCTTATCCTCTTCTCCTTTTGCCTTCAATCTTTCCCACCATCAGGGTCTTTTCCAATGAGTCAGTTCTTTGCATCAGGTGGCCAAAATATTGGAGTTTTCAGCTTCAGCATCAGTCTTTCCAATGAATATTTAGAGTTGATTTCTTTTAGGATTGACTGGTTTGATCTCCTTTCCATCCAAGGGACTCTCAAGGGTCTTCTCTAGCACCACGATTCAAAAGCATCAATTCTTTGGCGCTCAGCCTTCTTTATGATCCAACTCTCACATACATACATGACTACTGGAAAAACCATAGCTTTGACTATATGGACTTTGTCAGCAAAGTGATGTCTCTGCTTTTTAATGCACTGTCTAGATTTTTCATAACTTTCCTTCTGAAGAGCAAGCATCTTTTAATTTCATGCCTGAAGTCACAGTCCACAGTGATTTTGGAGCCTTTCCTCCCTTCTATTTGCCATGAAGTGATGGGACCAGATGCCATGATCTTAGTTTTTGAATGTTGAGCTTTAAGCCAGATTTTTTACCCCCCTTTTTCACCCTCATGAAGGGGCTCTTTAGTTCCTATTAACTTTCTGCTATTAGAGTGGTATCATCTGCATATCTGAGGCTGTTGGTATTTCTCCTGGCAGTCCTGATTCCAGCTTGTGATTCATCCAGCCTGGCATTTTTGCATGATGTACACTTAACTCAGTTGGTAAAGAATTCACCTGCAATGCAGGAGACCCTGGTTCGATTCCTGGGTTCGGAAGATCTGCTGGAGAAGGGATAGGCTACCCACTCCAGTACTCTTGGGCTTCCCTTGTGGCTCAGCTGGTAAAGAATCTGCCTGCAGTGCAGGAGACCTGGGTTTAATCCCTGTGTTGGGAAGATCCCCTGGAGAAGAGAAAGGCTACCCACGCCAGTATTCTGGCCAAGAGAATTCCAAAGACTATATAGTCCATGGGGTCGCAGAGAGTCGGACACAACTGAGCGACTTCCACTTTCACTTTCACTCTGTATACAATTAAATAAACAGGGTGACAATATACAGCCTTGACACACTCCTTTCCCAATTTTGAACCAGTCTGTTGTCTCATGACCAGTTCTAACTATTGTTTCTTGACCCGCACACACATTTCTCAGGAGACAGGTAAGGTGGTCTGGCGTTCCCATCTCTTGAAGAATTTTCTAGTTTGTTGTGATCCATAGTCAAAGGCTTTAGCACAGTCGATGAAGCAGAAGTAGATGTTTTTCTGGAAATCCCTTGCTTTCTCAATGATTCAACGAATGTTGACAACTTGATCTCTGGTTCCTCTGTCTTTTCTAAATCCAGCTTGAACATCTGGAAGTTCATGTACTGCTGAAGCCTAGCTTGAATGATTTTGAGCATTACCTTACTAGCATGCAAAATGAGCAGATTTGTCTGGTAGTCTGAACATCCATTGGCACGGCCCTTCTTTGGGATTGGAATGAAAACTGATCTTTTCCAGTCCTGTGGCCACTGCTGAGTTTCCCAAATTTGCTGACATATTGAGTGCAGCACTTTCATGGCATCATCTTTTAGGATTTGAAATAACTCAGCTGGAATCCCATTACCTCTGCTAGCTTTATTAGTAGGTAGTAAAGCCTCTTGATGATAGTGAAAAAGGAGAGTGAAAAAGTTGGCTTAAAGTTCAACATTCAGAAATCTAAGATCATGGCATCTGTTTCCATCACTTCATGGGAAATAGATGGGGAAACAGTGGAAACAGTGTCAGACTTTATTTTTTTCTGCTCCAAAATCACTGCAGATGGTGATTGCAGCCATGAAATTAAAAGACGCTTACTCCTTGGAAGGAAAGTTATGACCAACCTAGATAGCTCATTAAAAAGCAGAGATATTACTTTGCCAACAAAGGTCCGTCTAGTCAAGGCTATGGTTTTTCCCGTGGTCATGTATGGATGTGAGAGTTTGACTGTGAAGAGAGCTGAGCGCTGAAGAATTGATGCTTTTGAACTGTGGTGTTGGAGAAGAATCTTGAGAGCCCCTTGGACTGCAAGGAGATCCAACCAGTCCATTCTAAAGGAGATCAATCCTGGGTGTTCATTGGAAGGACTGATGCTAAAGCTGAAACTCCAATACTTTGGCCACCTCATGCAACGAGTTGACTCACTGGAAAAGACTCTGATGCTGGGAAGGATTGGGGGTGGGAGGAGAAGGGGACAACAGAGAATGAGATGGCCAGATGGCATCACCAACTCGATGGACATGAGTTTGAGTGAACTCCAGGAGTTGGTGATAGACAGGGAGGCCTGGCGTGCTGTGATTCATGGGGTCGCAGAGTTGGACACGACTGAGCGACTAAACTGAACTGAAAGCTTCTTAAGGCCCACTTGACTTCATACTCCACGATATCTGTCTCTATGTAAGTGATTACACATCATGGTTTTCCCAGTCATTGAGCCCTTTTTGTACAGTTCTGTGTATTCTTGCCACTTCTTAATCTCTTCTGCTTCTGTTCAGTTCAGTTCAGTCACTCAGTCGTGTCCAATTCCTTGAGGCCCCATGGACTGCAGCTCATCAGGTTTCCCTGTCCATCACCAACCCCTGGAGCTTGCTCAAACTCATGTCCATCGAGTTGGTGAAGCCATTCAGCCATCTCATCCTCTGTTGTCCCCTTCTCCTCCCACCTTCAATATTTCCCAGCATCAGGGTCTTTTCCAATGAGTCAGCTCTTCACACTTGATGCGAAAAGTAGGTGGCCAAAGGATTGGAGTGTCAGCTTTAGCATCAGTCCTTCCAATGAATATTCAGGATTGATTTCCTTTAGAATTGACTGGTTGGATCTCCTTGCAATCCAAGGGACTCTCAAGAGTCTTCTCCAAACCACAGTTCAAAAACATCAATTCTTCTGTGCTCAGCTTTCTTTATGGTCCAACTCTGACACCCGTACACGACTACTGGAAAAACCATAGCTTTGACTAGACAGACCTTTGTCGACAAAGTAATATCTCTGCTCTTTAATATGCTGTCTAGGTTTGTCATAGTTTTTCTTCCAAGGAGCAATTGCCTTTTAATTTCATGGCTGCAGTGATTTTGGAGCCCAAGAAAAGAAAGTCTGTCCCTGTTTCCATTGTTTCCCCATCTATTTGCCATGAAGTGATGGGACCAGATGTTAAATCTGCCTCTGTTAGGTCTTATATTTCTGTCCTTTATCATGCCCATCAGAATGATTGAGGCGGGGTCACAAAACTGCTCAATAGCATTCTGTCTTCATTTAAAAACTGGAATTTTGTTCAATATAGATATTTTGCATTAATTTTGAATTTTAAAAAATACTACATTAAAACATTGTTTATTTTGATTACTGATTTTGGGGACTCCTCTTATATGTTTTGCCTTACTCACTGCACCCTAGTCTTGGCTTGGCTTTTAAAAGAGAGAGGGAGGAGGCAGTAAGAGATAGTCAGTGGTTTAAATATATATGCAGGGATTTGGGGTCAAGACTTACAGCAGAAAAGTTGGAGTCTCCATTTTATCCTGCTGTGTGGATTCTGTGCCCTGGGCGCCCTCACGCCAGTGAAGGCCGTTCTTTCATTGAGCGCCTTCTCTTGCCTTGGCAGCTGCACTCACTTTTATATGCAGGTTCTGGAATGCTGGGAGCTGTATGGCAGCCAACATCTCTCCTCTCCCTTCTCAAACATGACGTTCTCTGTAATTCACTTACAGACACCTCTTTCCTTAGCCCTTCTCACCCAGGGAGCCTGATCAAGGAATCTAAGAACTAAGCCTCATTTGCCTTCTCTGGGTATGCAAGTGAATTTGCATATATCTTGTGTCCATTTGCATTCCCCTCACATGGGGCATTTAGAATAAAAACAACATTCATGAATCAAAATGAAGCTTGTTCCATTCTTTCTCAGTCAAAGTATGGCGTAAGTAAAAGGATACTGCAGTGTGAGAAAAGGGCTGAAATTATATTTGCCAGGGTTATGTGTAGTTTTAAAAGCAATTCAATTTGGTGGCATTTACCACCAGAAAATTGGGGTTTAATATTTATAGGTTTAGCCCAGGAGAATACAATCATTCATGACTGAAATGGCCACCCTCTTCCTTTACCATTCTTGTAGAAATTTGAGCTAAAGGCCCCTAAAAGCTGAGACTGCCCTCTTTTCCTCCCCCTGGTCACTGCTTAACGGGTGGGAAGCCTGATGTTTCCAGTCAGTTGACTTCTCCATTTGAGATGAAATGCATGAAGACCAACTAAAAAGGAGAAAAGGAAGGAGTGATGCTCCTTTATCTTTCCTCAGCCTCTTTGGAAACTTAAAGATCTAGGGAAAAGAAAAAAGTCGCCTGATATGAACACTGCACAGAATTTCATTTAAAGAAACAAACCAGTGAACAGAGGGCTACTGGTCTCAAAATGAGAGGGAACCCCAAATAATGAAAACTGACATGATAAACAAGGATAAATTCATTACAGAGTTGTTAAAACTGTTAAGTAAGAATATGTCAACGAGCTTTCAGCACTAAGAGTAAAAGTACCGAGCTAAAGGGCGGAGTTTTGCAATCAGTGTGACAGGTAGACAGTTCAGTGAAGAAGGATGACTCAAACCTTCACAGCTCAAGAAAAATCCACTTAGTGCATTTCACCTCCTTATCATACAATACTCAGTTCTTGAAGCAACTTTCTGGTCATTGGATGATTTGTAACCAAGAGAAGGGGTGTTTTGGAGAATGGATTTCTAGTTTTAAAGAGATATACCTCTTACTATAACTTTCCAAATTGGCATCCTAGTTTGTAATTCAGAGTTTTATAAATTTTGTTGTGTATGAATTAATGCATAATTCAACTCTTGACTGAACTGAAAAAATCAGGCTTCTTAACAAACCTGGCAAGTCTTATCATTTCTGCCTTTAAAATGTCATATGCATCTGGAGAAATACTATGATAAGCATGCAGATATATATGAACAGAGGAGCTCCATTACCATTGTTCTAATAGCCATTAAAAAAAATCTTGGAAGTAACCAAATGTCCATCATTAGGAGACTGGTTAAATATATTATGGTAAATTCATACAATGTGGAACACTCAGTTCAGTTCAGTTCAGTCGCTCAGTCGTGTCCGACTCTCCGCGACCCCATGAATCACAGCACGCCAGGCCTCCCTGTCCATCACCAACTCCCGGAGTTCACTCAAACTCATGTCCATTGAGTCGGTGATGCCATCCAGCCATCTCATTCTCCCCATATGTAAAAATAGACAGCCAATGGGAATTTGCTGTATGTCTCAGGGAATTCACACCGGGACTCCATAACAACCTAGAGGGGTGGGAAGGGGTGGGAGGTGGGAGGGAGGTTCAAGACGGAGGATACATATGTATCCCTATGGCCGATTCATGCTGATGTATGGCAGAAACCAATATAATACTGTAAAGCAATCATCCTTCAATTAAAAATAAATACATTTTAAAAAATTCACACAGTGTAGAACTCTGACAGCTATTAAAAAGAATAAGACAGATTTATATATAATGTATATATGATATTTATGATCAAAATTTTCTGAAATGATATCAATATTGGTAGTTGTTTAGAGTAGGATTGGAGAAAGACTAGGGGAACAGTAGACTTTTATAAAGAACTTCAATAACCATTTAAATTTTTACAATGGTCATATAGTTCTTTTATATAAAATATTATAGTTCTTGATATGTAGTAACTGAAGTAATTAATATACTCTATAGTTATGTGGATTTACTAATTCACAAAAATCACATACACACAAAGTGAGCGTGAAAATAAGCACTGCTACTGCTGCTGCTAAGTCGCTTCAGTCGTGTCTGACTCTGTGCGACCCCATAGACGGAAGCCCACCAGGCTTCCCTGTCCCTGGGATTCTCCAGGCAAGAATACTGGAGTGGGTTGCCATTTCCTTCTCCAATGCATGAAAGTGAAAGTGAAGGCGCTCAGTCATGTCCGACTCTTAGCGACCCCATGGACTGCAGCCTACCAGGCTCCTCCGTCCATGGGATTTTCCAGGCAAGGGTACTGGAGTGGCTTGCCATTGCCTTCTCCGAAAATCAGCACTAGCAGATGCAAAAGAAAACACGCCAACTATAAAATTTCTCATTAAGTAGTGGGATACTAGATGATTTTTATTTTCTTCTTTAAAAAGTTTTTTAAAGATTTTTATAAGGATGTTGGTATAGTTTTCTTGATATAAATAGCTGCTGCAGCTACTGCTAAGTCACTTCAGTCGTGTCTGACTCTGTGTGACCCCATAGACGGAAGCCCACCAGGCTCCCCCGTCCCTGGGATTCTCCAGGCAAGAACACTGGAGTGGGTTGCCATTTCCTTCTCCAGTGTGTGAAAGTGAAAAGTGAAAGTTAAGTCGCTCAGTCGTGTCTGACCCTTAGCGACCCCACGGACTGCAGCCTACCAGGTTCCTCCATCCATGGGATTTTCTAGGCAAGAGAACTGGAGTGGCTTGCCATTGCCTTCTCCAGATATAAATAGCACTCATTGTTTATTCTTTCAAGTTACAAAAATTATCCATTTTCAGAGTAGAAAACTTAGAAAATACACACAAAAATAAAAGAACACTATCAAAATTCACCTGTAACTTCAATATCCAAAGTAACTATTGTTAACCTTTTGGTTTATAACTTTCTGGTCCTTTTGCAGTGTTTTTCTTACTAAAAAGATGATCCTTGTATTTGCTCTGTGATCTATGTTTTTGTTTGACATATTATCCAGAATGTTTCTCCATGTCCGTAAAGTATTCTCCAATATGATTTTTATAACTGCATAATATTCCATAATAGTATATGTTATAATTTACTAAGCCAATACTCTACTTCTGGACTGTCCCACTTTTTTTTAACATTCTAAATAACTCACCACTGAGCATTTTTTTGACTGTATCTTCACATCCATCACACTATTTCTTCTGGGTAGATTTCTAAAATTGAAATTTCTAGACCAAAGAGTAAGGCATTACATTTTTACTGAGGTAAATAAAATACATACAACATTCAATTTACAATTTTAATCTTTTAAAGTTTACAGTTTAATGCCATCAATTACATTTACAATGTTGTGTAAACATCATGACCATCTATTTTTTCATCATCCCAAACAAAAATCTCATCCCCTTTAAGCAGTAATTTCCTGGTCCCTTCTTCCCTCAGCTCCTGGCAACCACTAAGCTACTTTCTAACTCTATTGGGCTATACAGACTGATATATCTCAGTGTTCAGATTTGTCTGTTCTAGATATTTCATATAAATAGAATATTTGGCCCTTTGTGCTTAGCTTCCTTCATTTAGCATAACATTCTTAAGCTTCATCTATTTGTAGTATATATTATTACTTAATCCTTTTATGTGACTGAATATTATTCCTTTCTATAGCTAATGCAAAGTCACTTCAGTCCTGTCTAACTCTAGGAACCTAGAAACTGTAGCCCTCCAAGCTCCTCTGTCCATAGGATTTTCCAGGCAAGAATACTGGATTGGGTTGCCATTTCCTTCTCCAGGGGACCTTCCCAACCCAGGAATTGAACCCATGTCTCTTATGTCTCCTGCATTGGCAAGAGGGTTCTTTATCACTAGTGCCACCTGGGAGGCTCCAACACATTTAGTTAATTAAGTCATTTGTTGGTGCACATTTGGGTTGTTTCCACTTTTAGGCTGCTATGGACATTTTTGTACAAGTTTTTGCTGGAACATCTGTTTTCAATTCTTTTGGACATACAATTGACCCTTGAAAAACACAGGCAGGTGAAGATTCACATATATCTTTACAGTCCCTGCATATCCATGGTTACACACCCTCAGATTAAACCAATCTTGGTTCCTGTTGTGTTGTAATACATATTTATTGGGAAAAAAACCCCATGTATAAGTGGACCATGGAAGCTTAAACCTGTGTTGTTCAAAGGTCACCATATATCCAGGAGTGCAATTATCAGATCATGTGGCAATTCTGTATTTAACTTCTTGAGGAAATGCCAAACTGTTTTCTGCAGTGGGTTATACCATTTTGCATTCCCATCAGCAATGTGTAGAGTTCAAATTTCTCCCCATCCTTATTAACACTTATTTTCTATTGTTTTTATTGTTGTTAAAATGACCATTCTAGTACGTATAAAGTGGTATCTCATTTTGGTTTTGATTTTCATTTCCCTAATGACTAATGCCAAATGATTCCTTTTTGCCAAATTCAGACTGAAATTGAAGAAAGTAGGGAAAACCACTAGACCATTCAAGTATGACATAAATCAAATCCCTTATGGTTATACATTGGAAGTGACAAATGGATGCAAGGGATTAGATTTGATAGACAGAGTCCCTGAAGAACTATGGATGGAGGTTTGGAACATTGTACAGGATGTGGTGATCAAGACCATCCCCAAGAAAAAGAAATGCAAAAAAGGCAAAATGATTGCCAGAGGAGGCCTCACAAATAGCTGAGAAAAGAAGAGAAACAAAAGGCAAAAGAGAAAAGGAAAGATATATTCATCTGAATTCAGAGTTCCAAAGAACAGCAAGGAGAGATAAGAAAGCCTTCCTAAGTGATCAATGCAAAGAAACTGAGGAAAACAATAGAATGGGAAAGACTAGAGATTTCTTCGAGAAAATAAGAGACATCAATGGGATATTTCATACAAAGATGGGCACAATAAAGGACCGAAATGGTATGGACCTAACACAGTTCACTTCAGTTCAGTTCAGTCGCTCAGTCGTGTCCGACTCTTTGTGACCCCATGAATCACAGCACGCCAGGCCTCCCTGTCCATCACCAACTCCCGGAGTTCACCCAAACTCATGTCCATCTAGCTGGTGATGCCATCCAGCCATCTCATTCTCTGTCATCCCCGTCTCCTCCCGCCCCCAATTCCTCCCAGCATCAGAGTCTTTTCCAGTGAGTCAACTTGTCGCATGAGGTGGCCAAAGTATTGGAGTTTCAGTTTTAGCATCAGTCCTTCCAGTGAACACCCAGCATTGATCTCCTCTAGAATGGACTGGTTGGATCTCCTTGCAGTCCAAGGGACTCTCAAGAGTCTTCTCCAACACCACAGTTCAAAAGCATCAATTCTTCGGCAATCAGCTTTCTTCACAGTCCAACTCTCACATCCATACATGACCACTGGAAAAACCATAGCCTTGACTAGACGGACCTTGGTTGGCAAAGTAATGTCTCTGCTTTTTAATATGCTATCTAGGTTGGTCATAACTTTCCTTCCAAGGAGTAAGCATCTTTTAATTTCACGGCTGCAATCAGCATCTGCAGTGATTTTGGAGCCCAAAAAATAAAGTCTGACACTGCTTCCACTGTTACCCCATCTATTTCCCATGAAGTGATGGGACCAGATGCCATGATCTTTGTTTTCTGAATGTTGAGCTTCAAGACAACCTTTTCACTCTCCTCTTTCACTTTCATCAAGAGGCTTTTGAGTTCCTCTTCACTTTCTGCCATAAGGATGGTGTCATCTGCATATCTGAGGTTATTGATATTTCTCCTAATACAAGCAGAAGATATTAAGAAGAGGTGGCAAGAATACACAGAAGTATACAAAAAAGATCGTAATAACCCAGATAACCACGATGGTGTGAACACTCACCTAGAGCCAGACATCCTGGAATGCGAAGTCAAGTGGGTCTTAGGAAGCTTCACTGTGAACAAAACTAGTGGAAGTGATGGAATTCCAGCTGAGCTGTTTCAAATCCTAAAAGATGATTCTGTGAAAGGGCTACACTCAATATGCCAGCAAATTTGGAAAACTCAGCAGTGGCCACAGGACTGAAAAAGGTCAGTTTTCATTCCAATTCCAAAGAAAGGCAATGCCAAAGAACGTTCAGACTACCGCACAATTTCAATCATCTCAGTTCAGTTCAGTTCAGTTGCTCAGTCGTGTCTGACTCTTTGCGACCCCATGAATTGCAGCGCGCCAGGCCTCCCTGTCCATCACCAACTCCCAGAGTTCAGCCAAACTCATGTGCATTGAGTAGGTGATGTCATCCAGCCATCTCATTCTCTGTCATCCCCTTCTCTTCCTGCCCCCAATCCCTCCTAGCATCAGACTCTTTTCCAGTGAATCATCTCTTTGTATGAGGTAGCCAAAGTATTGGAGTTTCAGCCTCAGAATTAGTCCTTCCAATGAACACCCAGGATTGATCTCCTTTAGAATGGACTGGTTGGATCTCCTTGCAGTCCAAGGGACTCTCAAGAGTCTTCTCCAACACCACAGTTCAAAAGCATCAATTCTTTAGCGCTCAGCTTTCATCACAGTCCAACTCTCACATCCATACATGACCACTGGAAAAACCATAGCCTTGACTAGACGGACCTTTGTTGACAAAGTAATATCTCTGCTTTTTAATATACTATCTAGGTTGGTCATAACTTTCCTTCCAAGGAATAAGTGTCTTTTAATTTCATGGCTGCACATGCTAGCAAGGTAATGCTCAAAATTTTCCAAGCGAGGCTTCAACAGTACATGAACCGAGAAATTCCAGATGTTCAAGCTGGATTTAGAAAAGGCAGAGGAACCAGAGATCAAATTGCCAACATTCACTGGATCATAGAAAAAGCAAGAGAGTTCCAGAAAAACATCTACTTCTGCTTTATTGACTATGCCAAAGCCACTGACTGTGTGGATCACAGCAAACTGTGGAAAATTCTTAAAGAGATGGGAATACTAGACCACCTTACCTGCCTCCTGAGAAATCTGTATGAAGGTTAAGAAGCAAAAGTTAGAACTGGACATGGAACAACAGACTGGTTCAAAATTGGGAAAGAAGTATGTCAAGGCTTCCCAGGTGGCGCTAGTGGTAAAGAACCTGCCTGCCAGTATAGGAGATGTAAGAGACACAGGTTTGATCCCTGGGTCAGGAAGATCCCCTGGAAAATGAAATGGCTACCCACTCCAGTATTCTTGTCTAGAGAATTCCATGGACAGAGGAGCCTGGGAGGCTACAGCCCATGGGGTCACAAAGAGTTGGACATGACTGAAGCGACTTAGCACAGCACAGCACATGTCAAGGCTGTATATTGTCACCCTGCTTATTTAACTTATATGCAGAGTACATCATGCAAAATGATGGGCTGGATGAATCACAAGCTGGAATCAAGATTTCTGGGAGAAACACCTGTAACCTCAGATACACAGATGACACCACCCTTATGGCAGAAAGTGAACAGGAATTAAAAAGCCTCTTGATAAAGGTGAAAGAGGAAAGTGAAAACTTGGCTTAAAACTCAACATTCAAAAAACTAAGATCATGGCATCCAGTCCCATCAATTCATGGCAAATAGATGGGCTAACAACGGAAACAGGGACAGACTTTCTTTTCTTGGGCTCCAAAATCACTACAGATGGTGACTGCAGCCATGAAATTAAGACGCTTACTCCTTGGAAGGAAAGTTATGACCAACCTAGACAGCATATTAAAAAGCAGAGACATTACTTCACTGACAAAGGTCTGTCTAGTCACAGCTTTGGTTTTTCCAGTAGTCATGTATGGATGTGAGAGTTGAGCCATAAAGAAAGCTGAACTCCAAAAATCGATGCTTCTGAACTGTGGTTTGGAGAAGACTCTTGAGAGTCCCTTGGACCACAGGAGATCCAACCAGTCCATCCTAAAGGAAATCAGTCCTGAATATTCATTGGAAGGACTGATGCTAAAGCCGACACTCCAATCCTTTGGCCACCTGATGTGAAGAGCCGACTTATGGGAAAAGACTCTGATGCTGGGAAAGATTGAAGGCAGGAGGAGAAGGGGACGATAGAGGATGAGGTAGTTAAGATGGTTTCACTGACTTGATGGACATGAGTTTGAACAAGCACTGGGAGTTGGTGATGTACAGGGGAGCCTGGCGTCCTGCAGTCCACAGGGTCACAAAGAGTCAGACATGACTGAGTGACTGAACGGAACTGAATGACTAATGATGCTGAGCATCTTGTTGTGTTCTTGTTAACCATTTGAATATATTCTTTGGAGAAGTGTCTATTCAAATTCTTGGTCCATTTTTAAATTGAGTTGTCTTTTTATTGTTGATTTGCAAGAGTTCTTTATATATTCTGGATACTAATCCTTATCAGATACATGATTTACAAATATTTTTCCCATTCTGTGGGTTGTCATTTCACTGTTTTGATAACATCCTTTGATGCACAAAAGATTTTCATTCTTATGAAGCCTAATTGTCTATTTTTTCTTATATTGCTTGTGCTTTTGACGTCGTAATTAAGAAACAACTGTCACATCCAAAGTCATGAAGGTTTGACATTTTTTCCTCAAAAAGTTTTATAGTTTTAGCTCCTATTAAATATAATGATCCCTATATTTGATTCATTTTGAATTATTTTTTGTATATGCTGAGAGGTAGGGGTCTAACTTTATTCCTTTGCATGTGGATATCCAGCTGTTCTGTTACAATTTACCAAAAATATTATTTTTTCCCCATTGAATAGTCTTAACTCTTATTTAAAATCAAAGTATTGCTTTGAGATCAGAAAACAAAATCAAAGTAATACAAATGTATATATGAAATGTTTCCTCTTTTCTTCTCTATCACTTCTATTACCTTTCGTCAGGTCTTATGCCCTCATACTCAGATTAATGAAAGAGTCTTCTAATCATACAACCTCAGTGACAGAGCAATATCTCTTTAGTACTACCATGTTATTTCGTTGCTACTGTCTAAATATCAATTGGTGACTAGACCTCAGAGTATACTTACCTCATCAAAGTATGGTCAATGGTGTCTCTTAGCCTAAAATAACCAGCCAGACTTACCCATTGCTTCTACTATAAATGGATTTTAAGGAAAATCAAGTTAAAATGTATTCAAGACTGAAGGAGTAAGGAGATATATTCTTTTTAGCAGGTTGTAAAAGTAGTACTTTGATCTCAAATTTTGTCATTTATACTTTCCATAAGCATTAACTGCACACCTACTACATCTCAAGATTACAAAAAGGAAGACAATTCAGATGTTGTGCTCTGACTACTCAAAGTTTAGGAGACAGTTATTTAAAAAGATAAATTATAATCTAACATTGTAAGTGTAATAATGAAAGTGTGAATAAAACATTATGGGAACACCAAAGTGCAGCAAGTTTAATAATAGGAAGATTTCTTTTTTCCTTAATAGATCTGTTAAATTGCCACTATAATTATCTAGAACTATTTTTTGTAGTATTTCCCATCATGAATTTGTCTTTTAATTCATTCATTTACAAATATTTATTAACTGCCTATTCAGTGCAGACAAAAGCACAGAGAAATTCCTAATCTGGTTGGGACTGAGATATGACATGTGAAAAGCTAAAAGGCAATATAGGAGCAAAGTTTTCAGTAATATTTTCCAATTTTGTGATATGTTTTAAAATCATATAAAGTGAACACATTAGAAAAATAATACAGTATGAGTCAAAGGCTCTGACTTAGGAAAAACCAGGTGAGTAGTAGAAATTAGCAGTTCTTAACTATGATGCCTCAGAACAGCGATGTGTTACTATACCTTGTGTAGCATGTCAGACTAATGTGTATGCATAATCAAGCTCCATAACTTAACCATTATCAGAGTTTGCACCTTATTTCACACACACACATACACATACACAGAACTGAAGATTATTCTTATGATAACATCATTCTGATTTATTTGCATCCTGATATACTTACTTGGGAGAAGGCAATGGCAACCCACTCCAGTACTCTTGC
This sequence comes from Moschus berezovskii, assembly GCF_049115385.1. NCBI lineage: Eukaryota > Metazoa > Chordata > Mammalia > Artiodactyla > Moschidae > Moschus > Moschus berezovskii. Next base: position 60,743,170 of record NC_142467.1, on the reverse strand, counting down.
CTGGAAAATCCCAGGGACTGTGGAGCTTGGTGGGCTGCCATCTATGGGGTGGCACAGAGTTGGACATGACTGAAGCACCTTAGCAGCAGCAACAACATACTTACTTGGGCTTCACAGGGAGCGCTATTGGTAAAGAACCCACCTGCCAATGCAGGAGACATAAGAGATGCAGGTTCAATCCTGGGTCGGGAATATTCCCTGGAGAAGGAAATGGCAACCCACTCCAGTATTCTTGCCTGGAGAATCCCATGGACAGAGGAGCCTGGCAGGCTATGGTCCATAGGGTCACAAAAGTCAGACATAACTGAAGTCATTTAGGACGCATGCATGCATCCTTACTTGAGTAGTTTAGCTATGAATTCTCAAGAGGGAAAGATCGACAGATCCACGAGAAACTCCATGAGAAATTTTAAAAACGAGTGGTACTTAGAGATAAATTGGAGGAGATCACAACCCTCTGCGTGGAAAAGATGAGAATGTGCATGATGTATCAGGAGAAATAAATAGACTGACCTAGATGAGCAGAGACTTACAGAGGGCAGTACAGCAACAAATAAGTTAGGAAGTCTTAGAGAAGACAATTGTTTTTGCTGCTCTGCATCCCTTTAAACTTCTTCTGGTATTATGACCCTAATTTCCTCTTGCAAATCACTCTCTCCCTCTTTTCTGTCTAGATGAATTTTGGGTAGCAACCCACTCTAGTATTCTTGCCTGGAAAATTCCATGAACAGAGGAACCTGGAGGGCTATAGTCCATGGGGTCGCAAAGAGTCAGCCACAACTGAGGGCATCAGCACAGCACAGTTCAGGAGTGAATATGTGACTTAGAACCGGTCACCTGTTAAGTGAATGTCATAGTTCTCAAATTACAGCGATGACTCAGGGATAGGCAATAAGACACAATAAACTTTTACTAAGAGAGCCACATGCTCTGGGCTTTTCTTCTGAAATTGATAATAGTAGCAATGCTATGAACTTGGAGCTGCTGAAAGGTGAGCACTTTGTGCCAGGAAATGATTCAATACAGCAGAAGAAAGAACTGAGAGATGAAGAGAAGGAATAAGTCCCGTTGATACTATCCAGTCCCTGGATCAAAGCATGACTGAAACCAATGGACCCATAGTGTTTGCAGTTATGTTAGCCAATAGGTTTCCATGACATGAGCCATTTTAAGTTAGGTTTTCTCTCATATGCAACAAAAGAATCCTATATTATTTAAGTCTGTTGGGGCCAGTTACTAATGATCCTATGTGACAAGGTTAGAAATTAAGATTTTCCCTATCACGGGACACAGGGGAAAAATAGTTTTTAAAGCAAATGTGGGACAGGATGAACATAATTTAGTGAATGTCATTTTTTTCATATCAAGGGAGCAAATTACCACTAAGAATAATTTGTTCGAGCATATGGGAGTAGAAATGAGATTACAATCAGACTTCTTAGACTATGGACCTAAGATGCTTGCCCTCTAAGTGTTTCTGTTGTAGCTAGAACTTAGTACTTCTCAAATGTGTAATCCTATCTTTTACTTAGTTCAAGTTAGACATAGAAATCAATTAGGCTTCGATTAAGTGACTTTCTTAGAGTATGGTCCATCTTCATAATATGTTCAAAATAATCTCGGCTTTCAATGAATACAGTAGTGATAAAGTTGTCTACCTTAACAGCCAATGAAATATAGCAGAAATATAGAGTCATATGTATGATGCACCTAAAACCACTCCCCCGAATATGCAATCCATGCTTCCAACGTATATCAATAATAATACAATACCAATAACTGATCTGGGGGTGAGGGGGAGCTAAGAGATTTGAGCCTTACTCAAGGTGTCTTGACAATTTTGTATGGGCTTCCCATGTGGCTCAGCAGTAAAGAATCCCCATGTCAATGCAAGAGACACGGAGATGCAGGATCGATCCCTGTGTTGAGAGATCCCCTGGAGGAGGAAATGGCAACCCACTCCAGAATTCTTGCCTGGAAAATTCCATGGACAGAGGAGCCTGGCGTCCTACAGTCCATGGTGTTGCAAAGAGTCAGACATGACTGACCAGCTGAGCACACATGGTTCCTTGACAGTTCTATATGACTGAGTAAATCACATTTCCTTCTCTATGACTCAATTACCCTACTTAAAAGATAAGAAAATAATAATATTGAACTTAAAATACAAGAAGATTTAAATATGGCCTTGACCATCTTCATCTATGTTCATTGGATACTTGAAGATATATAGTAATAATAATAAAAGTTAAAATTGAATACTTATTATGTTCTGGGCACAATTCTAAATGTTTTGCATGTATTAAACAATTTATGCCTTACCTCTTAGAGTCCTATGAGGTAAATATTATTATTATCCCCATTTTGTTGAGGCTTAAAAAAGTTATGATTCTTGTCCAAAGCCCAAATCTAGCCATGATTTGAACCCAGGCAATTCTATACCATCTTTCTACTTATCTAATAGGATGGTAGATAATATAGAAACAAATATGTTGAATATCACTCATAATAGAAAACTGCAAATTAAAACTTCAACAAGTATGGCAAAACCAATACAATAATGTAAAGTGTAAAAAAAAACCACTTCAACAAAATGCCACTTTCCATCAATAGGATTAGCAAAGATTATTCACAAAGTTATTGGCAGGTCTCAGTTTCTCACTGGCTGTTGGCTGGAAACCTCATAAGCCTTTCCACAGGTAGGGCATCTGAGTGTCTTCAAGACTTAGCTACTGGCTTCCTCCGGAACAAGTGATAGAAGAGAGAGAAAGTCCATGAGAGAAGGTGCAGGTTTTTTAAAAAACAACTTTTTATTGTTGTTGTTCAGTTGCTCAGTTGTGTCTGACTCTTTGCGATCCTGTCTTTCACCATCTCCTGAAGTTTGTTCAAATTCATGTCTATTGAGTTGGTGATGCCGTCCAACCATCTCATCCTCTGCTGTTCCCTTCTTCTCCTGCCTTCAATCTTTCCCAGCTTCAGGGTCTTTTCAAATGAGTCAGCTCTTTGAATCAGGTGGCCAAAGGATTGGAATTTCAGCTTAAGCATCAGTCCTTCCAATGAGTATTCAGGACTGATTTCCTTTAGGATTGACTATTTCGATTTCCTTGAAGTCCAAGGGACTCTCAAGCAACTTCTCCAGCACCACAGTTCAAAAGCATCAATTCTTCAACACTCAGCCTTTTTTATTGTCCAGCTCTCACAACCGTACATGACTACTGGAAAAACCATAGCTTTGACTAGACAGACATTTGTTGGCAAAGTAGTATCTGCTTTTTAATACTCTATCCAGGTTTGTCATTGCTTTTCTTCCAAGGAGTAAGCATCTTTTAATTTCATGGCTGCAGTCACCATCTGCAGTGATTTTGGAGCCCAAGAAAAGAAAGTCTGTCACTGTTTCCATTGTTTCCCCATCTATTTGCCATGAAGTGATGCGACTGGATATCATGATCTTAGTTTTTTTGAATGTTGAGTTTTAAGCCAGGTTTTCACTTTCCTCTTCATCAAGAGGCTTTTTAATTCCTGTTCACTTTCTGCCATAAAGGTGGTGTCATCTGTATATCTGAGGTTACTGATATTTCTCCCAGCAATCTTGATTCCAGCTTGTGATTCATCCAGCCTGGCATTTTGCATGATGTACTCTGCATGTAAGTTAAATAAACAGAGTGACAACATACAGCCTTGACACACTGCTTTCCCAATTTTGAACCAGTCCATTGTTCCATGTCCAGTTCTAACTGTTGCTTCTTAACTTGCATACAGGTTTCTCGGGAGGCAGATGAGGTAGTCTGCTACTCCTATCTCTTTAAGAATTTTCCACAGTTTGTTGTGATGTACACAGTCAAAGTCTAGCATAGTCAATGAAGCAAAAGTAGATATTTTTCTGGAATTCTCTTGATTTTTCCATGATCCATTGGATGTTGGCAATTTGATCTCTAGTTCTTCTGCCTTCTAAATCCAGCTTGAAGTTCACAGTTCACATACTGCTGAAGCCTAGCTTGAAGGATTTTGTGCATTTCTTTGCTAGCATGTGAAATGAGTGCAGTTGTGTGGTAGTCTGAACACTTTTTGTCATTCCCTTCTTTGGGATTGGAATGAAAACTGACCTTTTCCAGTCCTGTGGCCACTGCTAAGTTTTCCAAATTTGCTGGCATACTGAGTGCAGTTTCACAGCATCATTTTTTAGAATTTGAAATAGCTCAACTGGAATTCTATCACCACCTCCACTAGCTTTGTTCATAGTGATGCTTCCTAAGGCCCACTTGACTTCACATTCCAGAATGTCTGGCTCTACATGAGTGATCACACCATTATGGTTATCCAGGTCATTAAGATATTTTTGTATAGTTCTTCTGTACAAAAACAACTTTATTGAGATACATATGAAGTTACACACAAGTTTCTGACTGTGTGGGGTGGGGCCAGTGTGGGGAAGGAGCAGAGGTCAGCACCCCAACTCCCTGTGTTGTTCAAGGGTCAACTGTAATTCATATGCCATACAATTCACACATTTGAAGGGTAAAATCCAATGGCTTGTATGTTTACAGAGATTTGCAACAATCATCATAATAAATGTTAGAATATTTTCAGCACTTCTAAAAGAAACCCTGAATGAAACCATCACACCCCAAACTCCCCCACTCCCAACCTTTTCAGTCTAGGCAACTATCATAATACTTTTTGTCTCTATAGATTTGCCAGTTCTGGACATTACATAGAAATGGAATCATACACTATATGGTCTTTTGAGACTGGCTTCTTTCACTTAGCTTGTCTTTAGGGTTCAACAATGTTGTAGCATGGATCAGTATTTCTTTTTTATTACGTGCTCTCTTTTTTTCACTATCTTTCAGTGAAATTCCTACTTATTTCTAACTATGTTATGTTATGTTCAGGTTTTTCTCTCTCTCACTCTTTTAGATCCTAGAAAGAAAGACCTGGGTCTTCTTGGCTCAGGGTTTAAGTCCAAACCTCAGTTCCTTCTTGAACTAGCTGAGATTCTAACTTGGCCTGTGTTCCCTGGGTCCTTGAAGTCTTTTATAAGTTAATCTTGCAAGTGACATGCCACTATTTCTGCCATATTCTGTTTACAGACAGAACAATCCTCATACAATGAGAGAAGGGTTAGTCACCCAGTTGTATCTGACTATTTGCGACCCCATCGACTGTAATCTGCCAGGCTCCTCTGTCTATGGAATTCTCCAAGCAGAATACTGGAGTGGGTAGCCTTTCCCTTTTCCAGGGGATCTTCTCGACCCAGGGATTGAACCCAGGTATCCCACATTGCTGCCAGATTCTTTACCATCTGAGCCACTGGGGAAGCTCCCATACAATGGGGAAGAGGGTATAAATATCAGAAGGCAGGAATCAGGGCCTCCTTGAAGACTGCCTATGGCAGTGAGGATGTTGTCATGTTGCAATCCATATTAGAAGTAAAAGCTTAAACCTCTAGCTTTGCCTTGTGTATCACCACTTACAAGGTAACAAAAACAAACATAAAGCTCACTTACGTGGCTTGGTATAAAGGACCCCCTCTCCCCCACTCAGAGGGAACTTTGGCAGGAGTCATTCTTACTTCAGCAGCACCTGATGTCCCTTGATCAGTATGGAAGTGAATATCTGGCCTTATAGGAATAAGGAAAGGAGGCTTAACACTTGGTTTTAAAAGAGAACATTGAAAGAAACAAATGACTGACAGCAACTTGACTAAACAAAATATTAGCTATATAAATAAAGTTGAAAAACACTCACCTGGCATAAATGCAATCACTCAGATGAATGATTATTTCCAAAAATAGCTATAGTACAATAAAGAAGAAAGTAACTGCAGCTTTCTCATGGTTTAGTCATGAATATGCACTCAGTTATTTTGTCAGTCAACAAATATTAAAGCTAGAGATGCGACTTTTGCATTCAATTAATATTCTCTAAGTTTCCCTTTGAGATATGACACTATATTTAATGATATAATAAAGAAACATAAAACAAACACACAGTCCCTGACTTCAAAAACCTTTCATTCAAAGGCAAAAAAAGGCAAATGACAAACTGATATTTTTATTTGATATTTGTTTTTAAAGATAATAAACACAAGGAGCTATAAAAATTCTTCTTTATATATACAATTATATATCATATATAATATTATTATATTATATATTATTTATATATAATTATATATATGCCATTTGTTTTTAATTCTTTTTCCATCTCCATGTGTTTTTAGTTACTGATGAAAACCATTTATATACAAGATGACTTTTTCAATTAAAAAACACACAAACACATTTTAGGGTACCATCTGTTTGGACTTATTTTCCTGGTTATTGTGTGTGGGTCAGTTCAGTGGGTAACAGTAGTAAGATGAACATTTGGAGTTTTGAAATTTCTTTGAGAGAGTAATTTGCATTGTATCATGTGACCGTGTCAAAAGAGGGCAAATTGAATCTCTGGTAAATTGAAAATACAAGAAAACATACAAAGATATCTTTACTAAACTTCACTCAGTGAAAATATTCCAGATCAACACATTGCAGAGGTTTTTACTTAAAATAGTTTTATAGACAGGTATAAATTCAAGACTAGATTAATTTATGATGAGTTGATAGTAAAGAATGCAATTTTGTATATTTCCATTTCTGCAGAGTAGTAACAAGAAATAGTAGTTTGTGTATTATTTGGTATCTACACTAGATCAACTGAAAAGCAATATTCAAACTATCCAGTTAGCAGTTTTTATACCCTTGGAAACTATCACACAAATAAATGACTTTCTCTCAAAGGAACTGCCAGGCACAATAATGTCAAATGAGGCTGTAAGTTCTTATTATAAAAAGGAAGAGGAAGTTTTTAAAAGCTTTAGGTAAAGATGACTTTCTTCCATCCTATAAAAAGTAGATATATACCATTTTACCTCCACCAAACCTGCAAAATATTAAGGGTAATAATACCAAATATTAAAGAGTAAGTAGAGTCTCATGATGAAAGTGAAAGAGAGTGGAAAAGTTGACTTAAAGTTCAACATTCAGAAAACTAAGATCATGGCATCCAGTCCCTTCATTTCATGGCAAATAGATGGGGAAAGAGTGGGAAAAGTGAGGGACTTTATTTTTCTGGGCTCCAAAATCACTGCAGATGGTGACTGCAGCCATGAAATTAAAAGACACTTGCTCCTTGGAAGAAAAGTTATGACCAACCTAGATAGCATATTAAAAAGCAGAGACATTACTTTGCCAACAAAGGTCCGTCTAGTCAAGGCTATGGTTTTTCCAGTGGTCATGTATGGATATGAGAGTTGGACTATAAAGAAAGATGAACACCAACGAACTGATGCTTTTGAATTGTGGTGTTGGAGAAGACTCTTGAGAGTCCCTTGGACTGCAAGGAGATCCAACCAGTCCATCCTAAAGGAGATCAGTCCTGGGTGTTCATTGGAAGGACTGATGTTGAAGCTGAAACTCCAATACTTTGACCACCTGATGCGAAGAGCTGACTCATTGGAAAAGGCCCTGATGCTGGAAAAGATTGAGGGCAGGAGGAGAAGGGGATGACAGAGGATGAGGTGGTTGAAAGGTATCACCGACTCAGTAGACATGAGTTTGGGTAAACTCCAGGAGTTGGTGATGGACAGGGAGGCCTGGTGTGCTACAGTCTATCAGGTCGCAAAGAGTCGGATATGACTGAGCAACTGAACTGAACTGAACCGAAGAATTCTTATAAATGTTGGGATAACTAGAAAACTGTTTGACATTATCTCACAACAGTAAATATTTGCATACTTTACATCCCAACAACCCTACTTCTAGATATATGACCAAGAAAAATACTTGCATGTGTGACCATGAGGTGTACGTAAAAATTTTTATAGCAACAATGTTTATAATTATTTAAAAGTCTAGAAACAACCCAACTATGTATCAACATGAAAATAAATTGTGATATATTCTCACAATAGAATGCTATATGGTACTGAAAATCAGCAATCATTATACACAACAACATGAATGAATCTTGGAAACAAACTGTTAAATTAAAAGGGCAAATCCCAGAAAACTATATATTGAATGAGTGCACTTTCATAAAGCTCAAAAAACACAAATCAAACAATGTATTGTTTCAGCACATATACATTTGTGATAAAACTAAAAAAAAAAAAAATGGAATGATCAGCACTAAGTTTAGGATACCGGTTACCTCTGAGTGCAAGGGGAAGAGGTAGAGGAGAAACACAATTATAGATACAATTTATGGGGAAATATTCTAGTTCTTGGATTGGGTAGTTCATTATATGATTAAGCTTCCTACCTAAAATATGTTACATATATTATTATACCTTAATATATATCATTATATATACTATATACATGTACATATATTGGCCATGCCATGTCGTGGCTTGTGGGATCTTAGTTCCCCAACCAGGGATTGAACCCAAACCCTCCACAATGAAATCACCTAGTCCTAACCACTGGAGGGCCAGGGAATTCCCAGTGTTACATATATCTTTTGCATTAAAAGAAAAAATTTATGAGCATGATCTAATTTATCCTCATCTCTTCCAAGTGAGAGCTGAATCATATTCTGCATGTAAAGAAACTGAGAGTAATGATATCACATACACATAGAATCTAAAAAAGTTAAACCTGTAAAAAAAAAAAAGGGAGAGAGAGAGAGTTAAAATGGTGGTTACCAGGGTTGGGGTAGGGATAGGGGGATAAGAGTGATGGTGTTTAAGGGTACAAGCTTGAATGAGTAGTGAATAAACCATAGAGTCTAATGCACAGTAGAGTCTAATGAATATAGGCAGTACTATTGTACTATATGGACTTCCCTGGTGGCTCAGTGACAGAATCTGCCTGCAATGTAGGAGCCACAGTTTCAATCTCTGGGTCAGGAAGATCCTCTGGAGGCGAAAATGGCAACCTACTCCAGTATTCTCGCCTGGAAAATCCCATGGACAGAGGAGCCTGGTGGGTTACACTGCATAGGGTCACAAAGAGTCAGACATGACTGAAGCGATTTAGCGCCCACGCAGGCACTATATGATATAATGTTATAACTACTGCTACCTTGGCAATCATTATTACAATAGATAAATGTATCAAAGTAACATGTTGCACACCTTAAACTTATACAATGTAACATGTCAAGTTTATTCAAAAAAAGAAAAAGAAAGAAATTTAGGGTAGTATGGCCCTATTTTCAAACAAGGAATGAGACAGAGTTCTGTAAAACAGTACCCCTCTCAAAAATACTGATAGACTTTCAAAGACAGTAATCAGTCTAGGGCTTCCCTGGTAACTCAGTGGTGAAGAATCTGCCCGCTAATGCAGGAGACACAAGTTCCATCCCTGGTGAGATGGCCATGAACCCAAGGAAGATCCACAAGCCACGTGGCAAGTAAGCCCATGCACCACAACTACTGAAGCCCAGTTCCCCAGAGCCTGTGCTCTGCAACAAGAGATGTCACTACGGTGAGAAGCCCACATACCCCAACGAAGAGTGGCAGCCCTGGCTCACCACAGCTAGAGAAAACCCATGTGCAACAACAAAGACCTAGTACAGCCAAAAATGTATTAATTAATTAAATTAAAAAAAATCAATCTAACTGGAGCCAAAAGAATTTTAAGAGAAATTAAATTCTAAGTGAATTAAATGGGAATTTTTTAAATGCATGAATGGATTGTGTGATAAATTGAATCTCTTACCTGCCAGGAAATGATGATCCAAGATGGGAATCACTAGGTGAAATTAAAACTTCCAGAGATAAAAGGATCAAGACATTTTGCAGGAAAACTGGAGATTCAGAATACAATACTCAGGATAAAATGAACAAAAAAAATACAAAGGCTAGGAGAGCAGACGAAAAAAAAAATACAAAGACTAAATGGGTTAATTCTTTCTTTTTTCTTTTTCCACTTTTTTTTAACTTAGACTGTGCAGCAGGGAGGGGCAATGTACAGAAATAATAGAGATAATTAAGACACAGTCTGAACTCTCAAGGAATTCATATTCTAGTTGGTGATAGACAGGGAGGCCTGGCATGCTGTGATTCATGGGGTCGCAAAGAGTCGACACAACTGAGCAACTGAACTGAACTGAACGGAACTGAATCAGAGAAAAACTTTACAATGTATAAATGGAAGAGATACTTCTCTACAGAACCGGTAAAGAGTTGTTTAGATAGAGTAAATGGCCCAAAACCTAGAAACAGAAAGAATACTTGGAGGTTTTCAAGAACAATGTAGTTGGCTAATGTAGTAGTGAGAAAGAGGGCAGCCTTAATCTCAGGCCAACACCCATGAGCCTGAAATCAGAAGGAAAAAAAAAATGGAGAACTTGGCTTGGACCTTGAGTGAAGGGCAAGAAGAGTTGGTGCTACAGTGGATGGGAGTTCACATTTATGGAATACTTACTGTATGCCAGATCCTCTTCCAAATGCTTTTTATGAATTAACTAATTTAACCCATACAATATACCTATAAGGCAGTTGGTATTATTACCCTCATTTGATAAATGAGGAAACTGGGGCCTCCAGAGGTTAAGTAATTTGCCAGTCACAAAGTTAGGAATTTGAAAGCAGAGTTTCGAATCTAGGAGATATGATTACTCAGCCCACATTCTTGACCACTACACTGAATAGAGGAGGTTTCGCCTAACTAAAAATTACAGGAAATAGAAGAGCTAAAAAAGTAGTTCATCACATGAATTCATTAAAGTTTGTTTATATACAGATGAAATAAATTGCAAATATTAAGATCTTTACCCCAAAACATTGTTACATCTTGATAAATATTAGTGGTGTGTCTCAAATTTTTGTACTGGGCACTAGGAATATGGAATATTGCAGAACTAGTGGAAAAAGTTGCTCAGTCATGTCCAACTCTTCAGGACCTATGGACTGTAGCCTACCAAGCTCCTCTGTCCATGGGGATTCTCCAGGCAAGAATACTGGAGTGGGTTGCCATTTCCTTCTCCAGGGGATCTTCTCAACACAGGGGTCAAACCCCAGTCAACCACATTGCAGGCAGACTCTTTACCCTCTGAGCCACCAGGAAGCCCAAAAAAGATCTTCACAATCCAGATAATCACAATGGTGTGATCACTCACCTAGAGCCAGACATCTTGGAATGTGAAGTCAAGCCTTAGGAAGAATCAATATGAACAAATCTAGTGAAGGTGATGGAATTCCAGTTGAGCTATTTCAAATCTGGACCTAACAGAAGCAGAAGATATTAAGAAGAGGTGGCAAGAATACACAGAAGAACTGTACAAAAAAGATCTTCACGACGAAGATAATCACAATGGCGTGATCACTCACCTGGAACCAGACATCTTGGAATGTGAAGTCAAGTGGGCCTTAGAGAGCATCACGACGAACAAAGCTAGTGGAGGTGATGGAATTCCAATTGAGCTATTTCAAATCCTGAAAGATGATGCTGTGAAAGTACTGCACTCAACATGCCAGCAAATTTGGAAAACTCAGCAATGGCCACAGGACTGGAAAAGGTCAGTCTTCATTCCAATCCCAAAGAAATGCAATGCCAAAGAATGCTCAAGCTACCGCACAATTGCATTCATCTCACACGCTAGTAAAGTCATGCTCAAAATTCTCCAAGCTAGGCTTCAGCAATATGTGAATCATGAACTTCCAGATGTTCAAGCAGGTTTTAGAAAAGGCAGAGGCACCAGAGATCAAATTTCCAACATCCGCTGGATCATGGAGAAAGCAAGAGAGTTCCAGAAAAACATCTATTTCTGCTTCATTGACTATGCCAAAGCCCTTGACTGTGTGGATCACAATAAACTGTGGAAAATTCTGAAGGAGATGGGAATACCAGACCACCTGACCTGCCTCTTGAGAAACCTGTATGCAGGTCAGGAAGCAACAGTTAGAACTGAACATGGAACAACAGACTGGTTCCTAATAGGAAAAGGAGTATGTCAAGGTTGTATATTGTCACCCTACTTATTTAACTTACATGCAGAGTACATCATGAGGAATGCTGGGCTGGAAGAAGCACGAGCTGGAATCAAGATTGCTGGGAGAAATATCAACAACCTCAGATATGCAGATGACACCACCCTTATGGCAGAAAGTGAAAGACTAAAGAGGCTCTTGATAAAAGTGAAAGCGGAGAGTGAAAAAGTTGGCTTAAAGCTCAACATTCAGAAAACTAAGATCATGGCATCTGGTCCCATCACTTCATGGCAATAGATGGGGAAACAGTGGAAACAGTGAAGGACTTTATTTTGGGGGGCTCCAAAATCACTGCAGATGGTGACTGTAGCCATGAAATTAAAAGATGCTTCCTCCTTGGAAGGAAAGTTATGACCAACCTAGACAGCATATTTAAAAGCAGAGACATTACTTTGCCAACAAAGGTCCGTCTAATCAAGGCTATGGTTTTTCCAGTGGTCATGTGTGGATGTGAGAGTTGGACTGTGAAGAAAGCTGATCGCCAAAGAATTGATACTTTTGGACTGTGGTGTAGGAGAAGACTCTTGAGAGTCCCTTGGACTGCAAGGAGATCTAACCAGTCCATCCTAAAGGAGATCAGCCCTGGGTGTTCATTGGAAGGACTGATGTTGAAGCTGAAACTCCAATACTTTGACCACCTGATGCGAAGAGCTGACTCATTGGAAAAGGCCCTGATGCTGGGAAAGATTGAGGGCAGGAGGAGAAGGGGATGACAGAGGATGAGATGGTTAGATAGCATCACCAACTCAATGGACATGAGTTTGGGTAAACTCTGGGAGTTGGTGATGGACAGGGAGGCCTGGTGTGCTGCAGTCCATGGGGAAGCAAAGAGTCAGACATGACTGAGCGACTGAACTGAACTGAAGTGGAGAAAAGCTGTGTCTCCAGGGCATGGTCTTTAAAAAAATCTCATCTTTTGGATCCCTCAGCAGACAGAAAGTTACACAAGGTAAGCCTTGGTAAAGCCCTCAATTTCTCAAATAATAAACTGATGTACTTTATAGCCAGTCTCAACAACACACACATATTTATCCAGTCTCTCTACATTCTCAGCAATTTAATAACTGACTTGTTGGCTCATTTGCTTAAGCAATATGCTAATGAGGTAAAATTGATGGGTTTAATTCCTTTTTAGATCTAGTGGCCATGAACTGCACTCCTAAACTTAGCATACATGAGTTGTTGAGTGACCCCAGAGAAACTGTGTTTGGCTCAGAATGTCTATTAGCATTACACAGAAGATAATGCTTTACTTAGTGTGTGTCAGAACCTTCATCTTTGTATTCAAGGACAACACATTAATTTTCACAGAGAACAACTAAAGTGATATGTTTAATGTTTTACAATGGTTCTCTGGAACAATCAAGAATAGATTCTTGGAAAGTTCAATGTAATATACTAACTCAAATTGACCCTACCTATAATAGAGTCTTTGCCCAATCAATCAATCAATCTTGTGATTTTAGGTACTCAACAAATAATAAGTAAATAAATAATAGCAGAAACTATTTCAGTTTGTAATTACTTACAGAGGAACTCTTATCTGGGGACAAACTAAGGAAAACATAATTCCAACCCCAAAACATAAACTTAATATGCCTAGGATAAAATGATCTGAAGTAAGCTATGTAATTCATTGAGTGAGAGAAACTTACAATGCAGTGACAGGTTTATTTGGCAGATGTTACTGCTCAGTAAACTAGACTCAAACTTTTTATGTGATCTGACATCTGACAAGACCACAGTAATAAGGGAGGTGTCTCATAATTGTCCAAAGATATTCAAGTGAAAAGGATGGTGAAAGATGATGTTAATCTAGAAATTTATAAGAACGAGAATGACACTAAGTAAATTTCCAATGTCAACTGGAAATAGAAATGACTGAAATTATAGCAGGACCAAATAAAATGAAAAAAATTATTGATAGATATTTGCTTGTAAATAAAATGTAAAGTTGGAATGTCTGATACTTCAGAGTAGAAGGGAGAAACCACGCTCTTAGAAAGGGCTTATAGTCAAAACTTCTCCAAGGAAGAAGGGAGGGTGAAAAGGATAGAAAGAGGGAGAGTTAGTTTAGTGGCAAAGATTGCAAACTATGAAGGAAAATTGTCTATGTTCAGTTCTTAGCTTTGTCACTTAGTGCTGTGCTTAGTTGCTCAGTTGTGTCCAACTCTTTGCAACCCCATGGACTGCACCCCTAGGCTCCTCTGTCCATAGGGATTCTCCAGGCAAGAAAAATGGAGTGGGTTGCCATATCCTCCTCCAGGGGATCTTCCCAACCCAGGGATCGGACCCAGGTTTCCCGCATTGCAGGCAGATTCTGTACCATCTGAGCTACCAGGGAAGTGTCACTCAGTAGCTGTGTGATTTTTAGCAGGTTTCTTAATCTCTGTGTAGCTCAATTTTCTCATCTACAAAACGAGAATAATGGAACTTACTCACAAGGTTGTTTGAGGATTTTATGAGATAATAGAGAGTATTTACACAGTGCTAGGTATATAATAAGAGCATTATATAAACACCGTACTTTTGAATAAAAAATATCTAAAGACTAACATCAAGATGATATTTAATCAGAGAACCAAGAAGAAATCTGATACAGATCTACAATCTTTTATCCCAAATCCTTGGGGCCAGATGTGTTTCTGAATTAAAATTCCTTTCATATTTTAGGAATGTAAGGTATTATACTACCTATGTTTTACTTAACTTAGATTGTCCTGGGTAGCATACCTTAATCAAACACATATTTCCATAATGAAATGTATCAATAGTCACACCAAATGGAATTAATGAAGACTTTAAACAGTCATGTCAATTCAGATCCATTTTTGCCACAAAATGAATTAAGAAAAAAGATTTTTGATTTTGGAACTGCAGATAAGGAGGGACTATGAAGCTTTGTCTATAGAGCCATAGTCTTTATTGTATTAAATAATAGAATAATAGAGCAATGCTGGGATTAAATGAAAAACTTTTCTGAAAACCTAATGAGTTTCTTTTTTCTCTTTAGAAAAAAAATGTATACCTAATATGATGTATATCTGGATTAAACATATTACCTGAATTATACTTGAGTGACTGACTTCATGTGGCATAAATAAATACCTAGAACATAACACCTGGAACATCTCCCCAGATCTCCCCATGAGAGATCTTCAGGTCTCTGATTATATGTTACCTTTTCAGAGAGACTTTCTTGATAACTTTATTTAAAATCTCAAGTGGGAAACCTGCTCATACATACACAATCACACAGAAAACTTTCCTCTTACCTGTATTTTTTTCTTTTTAACACTTATTATTTAGCACCATATTATATATGAGTTTATTACATTGTCTTGCTAGACTGATAACGCTATAAGAGCGAGGATTTGTTTTGTTCAAGCACCTAAAACAATGTCTGGCAAATAGGTATTGATACTGTTCAATAAATGACTCAAGAAAATAAGGCTGATTGATAAATAGCGGTGGTTCCAAGAACCAGTTCTGAAGTAGCAGCTAATATTTATTTTCCAGAAGGAAGTTCAAAGGGGAAAAAAATCATCTAAACTAAGCATTCTTGCCTAGAAAATCGCATGGACAGAGGAGCCTGGTGGGCTGCAGTCCATGGGGTCGCTACTAGTCTGAGCGACTTCACTTTCACTTTCACACATTGGAGAAGGAAATGGCAACCCACACCAGTGTTCTTGCCTGGAGAATCCCAGGGACGGCGGAGCCTGGTCGGCTGCCGTCTATGGGGTCGCACAGAGTCGGACATGACTGAAGCGACTTAGCAGCAGCAGCAGCAGCAGCAAACTAAGCATTAGCTGTAATATGCTTTTAGTTCAGTACAGTTCAGTTCAGTCACTCAGTTGTGTCTGACTCTGCGACCCCATGAATCACAGCACGCCAGGCCTCCCTGTCCATCACCAACACCCGGAGTTCACACAAACTCATGTCCATCGAGTCGGTAATGCCATCCAGCCATGTCATCCCCTTCTTCTCCTGCCCCCAATCCTTCCCAGCATCAGAGTCTTTTCCAGCGACTCAACTCATTGCATGAGGTGGCCAAAGTATTGGAGTTTCAGCTTAAGCATCAGTCCTTCCAATGAACACCCAGGATTGATCTCCTTTAGAATGGACTGGTTGGATCTCCTTGCAGTCCAAGGGACTCTCAAGAGTCTTCTCCAGAACCACAGTTCAAAAACATCAATTCTTCGGCGATCAGCTTTCTTCACAGTCCAACTCTCACATCCATACATGACCACGGGAAAAACCATAGCCTTGACTAGACGGACCTCGGTTGGCAAAGTAATGTCTCTGCTTCTAGGCTGGTCATAACTTTCCTTCCAAGGAGTAAGCGTCTTTTAATTTCATGGCTGCAATCAGCATCCACAGTGATTCTGGAGCCCAAAAAAATAAAGTCTGACACTGTTGCCACTGTTTTTCCATCAATTTCCCATGAAGTGATGGGACCAGATGCCATGATCTTTGTTTTCTGAATGTTGAGCTTCAAGCCAACCTTTTCACTCTCCTCTTTCACTTTCATCAAGAGGCTTTTGAGTTCCTCTTCACTTTCTGCCATACGGGTGGTGTCATCTGCATATCTGAGGTTATTGATATTTCTCCTGGCAATCTTGATTCCAGCTTGTGCTACTTCCAGCCCAGCATTCCTCATGATGTACTCTGCATATAAGTTAAATAAGCAGGGTGACAATATACAACCTTGACGTACTCCTTTTCCTGTTTGGAACCAGTCTGTTGATCCATGTCCAGTGCTAACTGTTGCTTCCTGACCTGCATACAGGTTTCTCAAGAGGCAGGTCAGGTGGTCTGGTATTCCCATCTCTTTCAGAATGTTTCACAGTTTATTGTGATCCACATAGTCAAAAGCTTTGGCATAGTCAATGAAGCAGAAATAGATGTTTTTCTGGAACTCTCTTGCTATCTCCATGATCCAGCGGATGTTGGAAATTTGATCTCTGGTGCCTCTGCCTTTTCTAAAACCTGCTTGAACATCTGGGAGTTCACGGTTCACATATTGCTGAAGCCTGGCTTGGAGAATTTTGAGCATGACTTTACTAGCATGTGAGATGAGTGCAATTGTGCAGTAGTCTGAGCATTCTTTGGCATTGCCTTTCTTTGGGATTGGAATGAAGACTGACCTTTTCCAGTCCTGTGGCCACTGCAGAGTTTTCCAAATTTGCTGGCATATTGAGTGTAGCACTTTCACAGCATCGTCTTTCAAAATTTGAAATAGCTCAACTGGAATTCCATCACCTCCACTAGCTTTGTTCGTAGTGATGCTTTCTAAGGCCCACTTGACTTCACTTTCCAAGATGTCTGGTTCCAGGTGAGTGATCACACCATCGTGATTATCTTGGTCGTGAAGATCTTTTTTGTACAGTTCTTCTGTGTATTCTTGCCACCTCTTCTTAATATCTTCTGCTTCTGTTAGGTCCATACCATTTCTGTCCTTTATCGAGCCCATCTTTGCATGAAATGTTCCCTTGGTATCTCTAATTTTCTTGAAGAGATCTCTAGTCTTTCCTATTCTGTTGTTTTCCTCTGTTTCTTTGCATTGATCGCTGAGGAAGGCTTTCTTATCTCTCCTTGCTATTCTTTGGAACTCTGCATTCAGATGCTTATATCTTTCCTTTTCTCCTTTGCTTTTCGCTTCTCTTCTTTTCACAGCTATTTGTAAGGCCTCCTCAGACAGCCATTTTGCTTTTTTTGCATTTCTTTTCCATGGGGATGGTCTTGGTCCCTGTCTCCTGTACAATGTCATGAACCTCCGTCCATAGGTCATCAGGCCCTCTATCTATCAGATCTAGTCCCTTAAATCTATTTCTCACTTCCACTGTATAATCTTAAGGGATTTGATTTAGGTCATATCTGAATGGTCTAGTGGTTTTCCCAACTTTCTTCAATTTAAGTCTGAATTTGGCAATGAGGAGTTCATGATCTGAGCCACAGTCAGCTCCTGGTCTTGTTTTTGCTAACTCTATAGAACTTCTCCATCTTTGACTGCAAAGAATATAATCAATCTGATTTCGCTGTTGACCATCTGGTGAAGTCCATGTGTAGAGTCTTCTCTTGTGTTGTTGGAAGAGGGTGTTTGCTATGACTAGTGCATTCTCTTGGCAAAACTCTATTAGCCTTTGCCCTGCTTCATTCCATGCTCCAAGGCCAAATTTGCCTGTTACTCCAGATGTTTCTTGACTTCCTACTTTTGCATTCCAGTCCCCTATAATGAAAAGGACATCTTTTTTGGGTGTTAGTTCTAAAAGGCCTTGTAGGTCTTCATAGAACCGTTCAACTTCGGCTTCTTCAGCGTTACTGGTTGGGTCATAGACTTGGATTACTGTAATATTGAATGGTTTGCCTTGGAAACAAACAGAGATCATTCTGTTGTTTTTGAGATTGCAAGTACTGCATTTCGGACTCTTGTTGACCATGATGGCTACTCCATTTCTTCTAAGGGATTCCTGCCCACAGTAGTAGATAAAACGGTCAACAGAGTTAAATTCACCCATTCCAGGCCATTTTAGTTCACTGATTCCTAGAATGTATATGTTCACTCTTGCCATCTCCTGTTTGACCACTTCCAATTTGCCTTGATTCATGGACCTAACATTCCAGGTTCCTATGCAATATTGCTCTTTACAGCATCAGACCTTGCTTTTATCACCAGTCACATCCACAACTGGGTATTGTTTTTGCTTTGGCTCCATCCCTTCATTCTTTCTGAAGTTATTTCTCCACTGATCTCCAGTAGAATATTGGGCACCTACCGACCTGGGGAATTCCTCATTCAGTATCCTATCATTTTGCCCTTTGATACTGTTCATGGTGTTCTCAAGGCAAGTATACTGAAGTGGTTTGCCATTCCCTTCTCCAGTGGCCCACATTCTGTCAGACCTCTCCACCATCACCCACCCATCTTGGGTGGCCCCATACGGCATGGCTTAGTTTCATTGAGTTTGACAAGGCTGTGGTTTATGTGATCAGATCGACTAGTTTTCTGTGATTATGATTTCAGTGTCTGCCCTCTGATGCCCTCTCGCAATACCTACTGTCTTATTTGAGTTTCTCTTACCTTGGCCGTGGGGTATTTCTTCACTGCTGCTCCAGCAAAGCACAGCTGCTGCACCTTACCTTGGATGAGGGGGATCTCCTCAGGGCCGCCCCTCCTGACCTTGAACATGGAGTAGCGCCTCTTGGCCCTCCTGTGCCCTCATAGCTGCCACCACTTGGACGTGGGGTTGCTCCTCTCGGCCGCCACCCCAAAATTAATTATTAACTGTAAATATAGTTGAATGAGTAGTTTTTACTTTCTAGATATTATTGATAAATCAATTTTACTTGATGAGTATGTGAATAAAGAAATGTTTTAAATTACTATTTTAGAATCTCATTAATGTACATATTACCTAAGCATATTCTAGGAATCAGTGCACTAAAATGGACTCGAATGGGTTAATTTAACTCAGATGACCATTTTATCTACTATGTGGGCAGGAATCCCTTAGAGGAAATGGAGTAGCCATCATGGTCAACAAAAGAGTCCGAAATGCAGTACTTGCAATCTCAAAAACAACAGAATGATCTCTGTTTGTTTCCAAGGCAAACCATTCAATATTACAGTAATCCAAGTCTATGACCCAACCAGTAACGCTGAAGAAGCCGAAGTTGAACGGTTCTATGAAGACCTACAAGGCCTTTTAGAACTAACACCCAAAAAAGATGTCCTTTTCATTATAGGGGACTGGAATGCAAAAGTAGGAAGTCAAGAAACATCTGGAGTAACAGGCAAATTTGGCCTTGGAGCATGGAATGAAGCAGGGCAAAGGCTAATAGAGTTTTGCCAAGAGAATGCACTAGTCATAGCAAACACCCTCTTCCAACAACACAAGAGAAGACTCTACACATGGACTTCACCAGATGGTCAACAGCGAAATCAGATTGATTATATTCTTTGCAGTCAAAGATGGAGAAGTTCTATAGAGTTAGCAAAAACAAGACCAGGAGCTGACTGTGGCTCAGATCATGAACTCCTCATTGCCAAATTCAGACTTAAATTGAAGAAAGTTGGGAAAACCACTAGACCATTCAGATATGACCTAAATCAAATCC
The DNA here is from genome assembly GCF_049115385.1 of Moschus berezovskii. NCBI lineage: Eukaryota > Metazoa > Chordata > Mammalia > Artiodactyla > Moschidae > Moschus > Moschus berezovskii. The sequence goes on along the minus strand of NC_142467.1, from coordinate 60,723,075 downwards.
CTTAAGATTATACAGTGGAAGTGAGAAATAGATTTAAGGGACTAGATCTGATAGATAGAGGGCCTGATGACCTATGGACGGAGGTTCATGACATTGTACAGGAGACAGGGACCAAGACCATCCCCATGGAAAAGAAATGCAAAAAAAGCAAAATGGCTGTCTGAGGAGGCCTTACAAATAGCTGTGAAAAGAAGAGAAGCGAAAAGCAAAGGAGAAAAGGAAAGATATAAGCATCTGAATGCAGAGTTCCAAAGAATAGCAAGGAGAGATAAGAAAGCCTTCCTCAGCGATCAATGCAAAGAAACAGAGGAAAACAACAGAATAGGAAAGACTAGAGATCTCTTCAAGAAAATTAGAGATACCAAGGGAACATTTCATGCAAAGATGGGCTCGATAAAGGACAGAAATGGTATGGACCTAACAGAAGCAGAAGATATTAAGAAGAGGTGGCAAGAATACACAGAAGAACTGTACAAAAAAGATCTTCACGACCAAGATAATCACGATGGTGTGATCACTCACCTGGAACCAGACATCTTGGAAAGTGAAGTCAAGTGGGCCTTAGAAAGCATCACTACGAACAAAGCTAGTGGAGGTGATGGAATTCCAGTTGAGCTATTTCAAATTTTGAAAGACGATGCTGTGAAAGTGCTACACTCAATATGCCAGCAAATTTGGAAAACTCTGCAGTGGCCACAGGACTGGAAAAGGTCAGTCTTCATTCCAATCCCAAAGAAAGGCAATGCCAAAGAATGCTCAGACTACTGCACAATTGCACTCATCTCACATGCTAGTAAAGTCATGCTCAAAATTCTCCAAGCCAGGCTTCAGCAATATGTGAACCGTGAACTCCCAGATGTTCAAGCAGGTTTTAGAAAAGGCAGAGGCACCAGAGATCAAATTTCCAACATCCGCTGGATCATGGAGATAGCAAGAGAGTTCCAGAAAAACATCTATTTCTGCTTCATTGACTATGCCATTCATTGACTATGTATTTGACTGTGTGGATTACAACAAACTGTGGAAAATTCTGAAAGAGATGGGAATACCAGACCACCTGACCTGCCTCTTGAGAAACCTGTATGCAGGTCAGGAAGCAACAGTTAGCACTGGACATGGATCAACAGACTGGTTCCAAATAGGAAAAGGAGTATGTCAAGGCTGTATATTGTCACCTTGCTTATTTAACTTATATACTGAGTACATCATGAGGAACGCTGGGCTGGAAGTAGCACAAGCTGGAATCAAGATTGCTGGGAGAAATATCAATAACCTCAGATATGCAGATGATACCACCCTTATGGCAGAAAGTGAAGAGGATCTAAAAAGCCTCTTGATGAAAGTGAAAGAGGAGAGTGAAAAAGTTGGCTTGAAGCTCAACATTCAGAAAACTAAGATCGTGGCATCTGTTCCCATCACTTCATGGGAAATAGATGGGGAAACAGTGGAAACAGTGTCAGACCTTATTTTTTTGGGCTCCAAAATCACTGTGGATGCTGATTGAAGCCATAAAATTAAAAGACGCTTACTCCTTGGAAGGAAAGTTATGACCAACCTAGATAGCATATTAAAAAGCAAAGACATTACTTTGCCAACCAAGGTCTGTCTAGTCAAGGCTATGGTTTTTCCAGTGGTCATGTATGGATGTGAGAGAAAGCTGATCGCCGAAGAATGGATGCTTTTGAACTGTGGTGCTGGAGAAGACTCTTGAGAGTCCCTTGGACTGCAAGGAGATCCAACCAGTCCATTCTAAAGGAGATCAATCCTGGGTGTTCATTGGAAGGACTGATGCTAAAGCTGAAACTCCAATACTTTGGCTACCTCATGTGAAGAGTTGACTCACTGGAAAAGACTCTGATGTTGGGAGGGATTGGGGGCAGGAGGAGAAGGGGACGACAGAGGATGAGATGGTTGGATGCCATCACCGACTCAATGGACATGGGTTTGGGTGGACTCCGGGAGTTGGTGTTAGACAGGGAGACCTGGTGTGCTGCGATTCATGGGGTCGCAAAGAGTCAGACACGACTGAGTGACTGAACTGAACTGAACTGAAAGCAGACAAGAAGAAAAGTTCTACTTGAAAGACAAAAACTCTATGTGACACAAAGTATTAAAAGAACTACCTCCATATTTTTCCCATTATGTATTTAGATTTTCCCCTTGACATATTTCACTCACCACAGAAATAAACTGATTTTCATCGAATTGCCAAGTGCTACTGGACTGGGTTGTAAAAATGGCCTAAATTGGCCTCAGATGTATGCACATACCTACTGATGAATGTATGTATTCAGCCTTGCTCCATGTAATAAAATGGCAACATATTGATAACCTAAAGTAAGCAAGCAAAGGAGTTTTGGGGTCACCATAAAATGTGCAACAAAGTTGAGTGGTACTTTCTAGTCCAACAGATCCACTCTTTGGAAAGGCCCAGCTTTCTTTGCCAACTCCAGCTTCATTCATATGTTAGAGTTGGGAATTACCTTTAAAAAAAATTATTTCATTATTTCTGTTTTATTTGTAGCTGCACTGTTTCTTCATTGCATCTCACAGGCTTCTCTTCTAGCTGTGGTATACAGGCTTAGTTGCCCCATGGTACGTGGGATCATAGTTCCCCAACCAGGAACTGAACCCAGGTCTCCTGCATTGAAGCCATATTCTTTTACCATCTGAGCCACCAGGGAAGCCCTAACAGCATTCTTAATGGCTTTCAAATCCTGTTACCTCAGATTACACAGGATTTTTCTATTAGAATTACTTGAAAGAAAAATAGAAACTGAGATTGTTCATATACATTTCCAACAGGATAAGGGACCTCTGAAATAAGACAAATTAGCACACATATCCGGACCAGGTGTTGTTAACTAATGACTCCATGATGGAAGGAGGTAGGTAAAAAAGCTGAAGTCAGACAATTGATACAAAAAAAGATTAGAGGCTCACAGTTACATATAATTTGACAGAGAGATCAAGCTTAAATAGTTACTGGCCCTTTTGCCCTCAAGTTGCATATTATTATTTAGTGGGCTACATTTAGTGATATTGTGGGTAAGAGGATGAGGAGTGATTTTTCCACAGCTCTATACCCTCAACAGAGAGAATCCTGAGAACTGCTTCTGAGAACTGGTTGAATATCATGTGAGCACTTGAGGCATAAACTAAAGGGTCTACTTCAATAACTCAGACACCAACAAAGAAAGCTGCTCTTGTTTAAGTGAAAATTCAAGATCACTAGCATGGTCTGTTTCGGGGCACATATGAACTACACAAGCCTCATGCTTCTGACCCTTGTCTTCAAGTTCCTAAACTGGAATAAAACCAATAAATGCCTGAGGAACCACTTCACACCCCAAACACGTGCAAACTTTGTTCCACACAACACTTTACTGCCAAAATGGAGTTGGCAGAAGTTTGGAGCAAAGGCCCCCAGGCTGCATGATTTGCTGGCGCAAAAGAGCTTAAAAATCTTAACATAATACTGCTGAGTTTGAGTTCTACCAATTTGCTTGAGACTCCTTCTTCAAGTATGATTTGAGAAAAACAGAAGCTGCCATCAGGAAAGACTTTATTAACACTTCATCACCTACTCAGAAATGATTTGATTTCCCACTCCTGATGGTCATACCTCTATATTTTTTGGTGGTTGTATTTATAATTGTAAATCTAATGCAGTCTATTTTGAAATGCATGTAAAGTCAATTTGTTGCTTGGATATAGGGGTACAGGAAGAACTACTGTAAATATACAAGATTAATTACAACAAAGTTCTACTTAGAAAACACTTGATCCAAATAGCCCCCATAAAGCCCAATTCATTACCCTCAAAAAAATATGGGAGAAATTAAGATACAGAATATCTGTAAATTGCTATCATTTTACACTTGTTTTAGTTTGTCTTTTCACTTCTTTGAGTTGGAGCAATGGTTTTTTTTTTTTTAACATGAAAAATATAGGAAGCAAGAAAAGGGGCCAACATGAGTTATTCTCTTCCATAAGGGTCAACAACAAGGTCCCATTCAGGATGTTCGTTAAGTTTGATGCAATGCAATTAGTGAGGAAAATTGCAACTGAATTTAAAAATTATAGTGAATACTGGCAACTATACCACTCACAACTCTAAACTTCTAAATACTTGAAAAATATGTAGTATTAAGAAACTATGGTTTGCTTTGGAAGGTTATCTTGTGCTGTTTCAATATGAGATCTTTAAAGATGCTACTTTCTCCTCATATAGCTAAAAAAATAAAAATAAATGTAAGTTTAAAAAAAACCACACACCTTTATAATCTTTTCTCTTGGTAACTCCATGTATTTTATTCATTTCTCTGAAAACCTGTTTTTCCTCCTCTGGAGCCTCCTAAGTATTCTCTTAGCTATGATTTCATATTTTCACCAGTTTCTAATCTTCACAATATAGTTGGAAGCACTTAGGACAAAACACTAGGATATCAAGCTGCAGAAGACTGTAGTTTTGAACATATTTATATAGTAGTGCTGCCACCTAAAGATGAGGTGAATAAAGAAGCAATTCAAAGGAAATGACCCACCATTCTGAAGCCTGTCACAGAAACTTTCTCATTTCTAACTAGGGATTAATAAACATTTGCTATTTTGTTAATATGGAATTTTTTTCCACAATAAATTATTGCTGAGTTGTAATTTTCTATGGCAGAAATTTTCAAATTCAAACTTTTTAGTGATATGTGATTTGGGGTCTCCAGGAATATATCTCTAAACTTGTTTCTGTTTCTCTTAGACATGAAGTACTGCCTACAATACCTAAGTGTGTGCGTGTGTGTGTGGGGGGGGATCAAAAGATACCCAAGAAATCTCTGATTTAGTGGATAAAGCAGGTATTAACAGGCCTGTGGTGCTTCCCTTCATCAGTGACAGAGTGCTTGCAACTCTCAACAACTGACATATTTCTGCAGCTCCATTTTCTCATCAATAAAAGGGGGTTAATTTCACCTTTCTCCTACTTGACTCTAAGGCTGAGCTAGATAAGTTTCTTGGAAAAGTCCTGAGTTTAGAAGCCTGCTCTTAAAAAGAAAACATAAAAAATCTATTGCCTAATAAAAAGTATCTCAGTGTATTGCAAAGTTACCTCAAAATAAAATATACTCAAATAAGCTAAAACATTGACGAAGTTTTCTTAAATCACAGATTTTTTCACAGAGCTATTTAAATAATAAAGATCTAAGTAAGGCTGTTTTCTGCTTCTTTTGCAGCCAATCATTTTCAATTGATCCGTCTTCTACGTACGCAGTGTTGCAAGAATGAGATGTAACAGCATACAAAGTGAAGGAAAAAAGTTAACTTGTACCAAAAATTCAAGAAAACTTTTAGAAGGACATTTTGTAGTTTTGCATTTAGCCCTAGCACAGCAATTTATGAAAATTAACTCATCCGTTTTACTCTCTCCCACTCAGCCCAAGGACGCATAAATATTATTTATCAGGGTTTTGTCCTTAGTCAGTCCCTCAAAGGGGCCCAGTTTCACCTACACTGCGTGGGAGGCTGGGCAGCAACCCCACGCTTCCTGTCAAGGATTCTTGGGGCTAGATTCTGAACCTGGTCTAGCCCCTTTCTTCTTTATGCTAATCCTGCCCTTCCAGCCCCTCTCGGCTGGCGTCTGAAGGCCAAGGTGAGACCCACCCGGGAGATGAAAGGCCTGTCGCCTCCTGAGAGATGCAAAGCGGAACGGTGGAGAGTTGAGGCGGGGGGTGGGGGGAGGCGGGTGACAGGCTGGTAACGACACTGACTACGACGCTGAGGGCCCCAAGTTGGAGCTGACGCAGGCCCTACAGGGTTCCGTCCCCGCCTGAGCCTGGCTTCCGCCCTCAGAGCCCAACAACCGAGAAGTCCTCCGGGGGGCGCTACAGGCGGTGGTTAGAGGAACGGCGGCCAAAAAGGCCTCTGGGAGCCCCCTCCTCAGACGCGCCTTAAGGCCTGGGCCGTGGGCTGTTGACGCGCCAACGGCTGGGAGGGCGCGCGCACGCGCGAGATGGAGGGCGGAGAGAACGCGCTCGGCGGCCGCCGCCGCGGCAACTGAAACGGAGGGACGCCAGGGCGGAGGGCGCGAGCCACGGGAGGAGGGTGGGGGGGGAGATGGTGGGTAGCGGGGAGCGCGCGCTGACGTCGCCCGGAGTCACGCACAGAGCGCCGGGTTACGCGCCGACGTCTGGCTGCCACGACTTGCCGTCTGCGGCGGCGGCGGCGGCGGCAGCGAGCGGATCCCGCAGGGGAAGGAGGAGGAGGAGGGAGAGTCAAGGGGGCTGTGAGTGAGCGGTAGAGGCAGGGTGTGAGCCGGACTTGCCAGCGGGAGGGAGAACGAGCGAGAGCCGAGCCAGCCATCCGAGCCGCCTCCTCCTCCTCCCCTCGGCGTCCCGCCCCCGCCTGCCAGCCCGCCCTTCTCCCTCCTCAGCCGGCAGAGCCCGAGTGAGGCGCAGCTCGGCTCGCGCCGCTGTCCAGGACAGGTGTGCGCGCGCGCGCCCTCCTCCCCTCCCCCTTTCCTCGCGCCTGCCTAGCGCCTGCCTCGCGCGCGCCCTCCCTCCCTCCAGCCCGCGCCCTCCCTCACCTGCGGCAGGACAGCGCCCGCCCGCCCGGGTAAGCCCCTCGCGACCTTCTCTGCTGCCACTGCCAGAGTTTGAGGTGCCGCCCACCTTGTTCCCTCTGATTGCCCTCTTATACCCCAGGAATAATTACTGTACCGTTGTAGACATCCCCTCACCCTCCCTCCGGGGACCCTGGCAGTGCAGCAAAGCGCCCCCCCCTCCCTCCGGAGCGCACGAACGAACGAACTCCCTCCCACCTCCAAAAAAAGAAAATCACACGCCCCTTTAAAAAAAAGAAAAGAAAACAATCCTACCTCCGCAGGCGCTGGAGACCACCAGTGGTGCCGTTTGCTTAGAAATCCCTAAGCCTCATTTCCCTTGGCCACCTTAGCCTGGGGCCTGGGACAGTGCGCCAGACCTGGCCGACACTCCCTGCACAGCACCCCTGGATGGAGGGGAGAGGAAGGAGGGTTCTAGGCTCCACTACCAACCCCTCCTTTCTCTGTTCAATCCCCACCCCACCCCCGCAATGCATACACCCGCCCAGTATGCGTTGCAAAAATAAAGAAGAATACATTGGTGCTGACAGCGCAGATGAAGCCAGGCCCAGGGATGGGTGGCCCGGACGAGGCATTTTTGTTACCCCACAGAGCTAGGTCAGCTCCATAGTCTCCTCTGCCTTTGTCCGAGGGCAAAAGGGACGGATGTGAAGTTGGAGGGTCTTTCCTTTGAGCGACAGTAGGCCCCGGCAGCGGCTGAGATGTCAATGGGGAAGGGACCCCCACAAATATATCTGCTTTGAGCCTGAATTCGGATAGAGAAAGGCCAAAGAGTCCGGCTGGGAGAACGTTGGTTCGTTGCTGTCTACCCCTGAATAAATGCTACTTTAATTTCCGTTGTCTCTGCGGGACCCTCTTGAGGCTTCTAATTTCGTTCTTGTCTGGGCCCCTTACGTTTCGTTCGGACCAGGCGTTTGGGGACAGCTTTTTGCAGCGGTGTCTGTGCTTGAGTCCCGTGTCCTTGGAAGGGAAGCCCCAGTGCTTTATAATAGGCTGAATTTGGTTTGACATCTTTTGGTAGACTGTCAGAGGAGGAAAAGGAATTTTTTTATTACTTCAAGACCCTCACTGCTCCCCGCCCAAACTGACGTTTTCGAATTGCGGCTTTGAAAATTGGAGTGTTGACTAGAGTGTGGAAAGAGTTGCTGATTTCATTCCTTTGGGTACTAGTAAAATCATTTAAGAATCAGACGAAAGAAGAGTTATTGACATTTGCATCGGTTCTGTTTGGATCTTTTGGGTATATAAAATGTCGGGTTCTCTGAATCTTTTATCGAATTTAGAGTGTGTGCTACATTTGTTTAATTCTTCTGCAAATGCTTAAAATAACATTTTGTGAAACGTGAGGATTCTATCACATGGATTGTTATCTTCATATTTTAAATGTTTAGTTCATATATTTAACCCTAAACATTTAAATAGCATTGGAGAGGCATAGTTTTAAAGATTAAGTAAGCTGTAGAAAGGTGATAGACTTTTAAAAAATGATCGTTGAAATACTATTAGTCGTTGTTGTTAAAATGTTAAGATTTACTTGAGAGTTTCCCTTAATTTTCCCGATAGCTAGCCATGAGAAGAAATGGGTAATTCCTCCACTTTGAACAGTTGCAGTACAACATTTCAGTTAGTTTTAATGATTTGGGTATTGAAGATAATTGTTGTCTGGTTTAAGACAGGCATTTAACCTAAGTAGCACTTGAAAACATAAGTATTAATGGTTTTGCTTTTCTTTTATTTGGGAAATCTGTGATTCTGTGAAATATTAATGAGCGTATTATTTCTTTTGGAAACTCCAAAATCAAAAGTTTATTACCCAGAGGTAGATTCCCTCTCTCCAAGTTTATTTTATAAATGTGTGTTAACTTTTAGAATTAGATTATTTCAGACTCATACGTAGTTCAGGCTGAGGAAGATGAGGGGGTTTTTTTCCTTCTTGTTCAGCCTAGTATCTATTTCTCTAGCAAACAATTTTTTGTTGTTAAGAGTTTGTTAAAGATGTAGAAATAGAGGGATTAAAAATAAAGCAGTCTCAATTCTCTTCAAAATGTGTGTGTATTGTTAATAAGAGCACACTAAATCTAGAGATGTTTATCAGGTTTTAAAAATGTAAGCAAACTTTGAGGAGAAAGGGAATTTTTTTATGGTTTTTTCATTAACACAGATATTTTGTGCATATTAATGTATTTCGTTTTCCCTGTGTCTTTCCTACATTGTATTGAAACTATAATTTTAATTCTGCAACTATTTGTTTTAAAATAACAATGCAAACATCTAGACACTAGAATTGGCTTTTCACTTACCAAGTTAGCATATTGTCTTGGTAATTAACAAATGGCTAGATGTGTTTTTAAATCCACAAGTTTGCTCATGGATTTTCTGTGTTTAGTATGCAAATCTAACTTTGAAATTCTATTTAAGGTTCTAACCTTTGTTTTAAGACTTTTCTCTCAGACAGCCTTTTAAGGGTACTGTATTCTATAGCCTAAGGAAAGCCGCCTTTCACCACCTTTTCCATTCTGACCAAAAGTCCACACTCACAGGCTTATCCTGAAATAAACTCTCTTGTTTAAGTAGTGAAAATGTGTTAAATATCCTATGTATCATTGTATTATTTTGGGAAAGGCATTATTAACCTTGGTTGCTTTTAGATACATTTATAAACTAGGCAAGAAGTAATATAGAATGGCAAAATTTTATCCATATATAATAAAAAGCATGAAATACATACATATTTATGTGGAGAGTTCCAGGTCTCAGTTGTTAGCTGATTTGGGCTTAAAATTACAGTTTATGTGTGCAAATGATATTTAACTTGTGTTTTGTCTAAAAAATTTATCAGTTGCCTCTGTGCTAGGAAACTAAGACATCAGTTCCTGGTGACCATCATTTTTTCAGAAAATAAGGGCATTCCCAAACTCAAACCACTTCAGAACCCTGGACATAAAATAAACATTTGGGACAGGGAAAGAAATTTAGAATCCAGAATTGGTTCAAGAAGGCGGGCAGTTTCAAGCTCTACTTTTTGGTTCTGGGGGAAGCAATTTTTTAGTATGGAAGAGTGACAGGGACTGGCAGCCGCGTGCTTTCTCCTCGCAGCCCCACTGGCCTTTGCTGCTTTGAGCTCTCCAGAGGGGACAAGCGCTCGGTTCAGTGCGAGGTAAAATCACGAGAAAGAATAGCGGCTTTTCTAGATCGGTCTTAACCAGGTCGTAGTAGTCTCAACTTACAGGTGGGAGCATAATGCCCCGCCCAGCTCTGTGCGGAGACCTGCCTTTGCGATCCTGTTTGGGACGGGGTCTATCCAGGGTCCTGATCGCTACCATGCAAACCTAGAGGAGCCGCCGCTTCTTCACACATGTATTTTTGTGTGGTGGGCAGTGCACCAATTGTTCCTATATCTCCTCCCGACAGACTTGGTGACAGGGGCGGGAGCGCAGAAAAATCAGCAATGAAAGGGGACTACTCAGTGCTACAGGATGCCCCTAAACTAGGGGGAAGTTCTTTATGGGGCCCAAAACCTGTGATTTCTGTCTCTCACAGTGGGCCTCCTATTCAGAGAGCCATTTCAGGGACAACTGGACAGGTGGGTAGTTCTGAGACTGGTTCACAGGACTATCCCAGTTTTCTTTTCGGAAGTCAGGGTGCTCTGCCCTATTTCTTCCTCTTTAGCGGGAAGTAGTGAACGTCAGCCCAGAGCTGAAGTAGCTACTGCTGGGTTGAATGGGGCCCTTGGAAGAGAAAAAGGAAGCTGTGAATACTTAGCAGGCAGGTTTGCCCAGGAGATGAAGGGATGTATCAGAGAACTTTAGAGTCTCAGGCGTTGACAAGACATACCCTGGGCTGGTCTGGGTTTCTTTATCATTAGTCCCCTCTTTACCCATCTCGTTTCCAGGAAGCTTGGGCAGCCAGGTACTCAGATGTCTTGGGGGTTAAGAGTGAGGGAGGCAAGTCTCCTTACTTTT